>NC_090695.1:34752933-35457100 GCF_013368605.1 Nyctibius grandis | reverse complement strand
CCAGAATAAGGTTTCCCCAAAGTCTTCTCCAGGCTGAAAAACCTCAGCTCTCTCAGCCTTTCGTCACAGGAGAGGTGTTCCATCTCTCTGATCATTTTTGTGGCTCTTCTCTGGACCTGCTCCAACAGGTACTTGTCTTTCCTGTACTGAGGACCCCAGAGCAGAATAGAGAGGCAGAATCACCTCTCTCAACCCGCTGCCCACGTTTCTTTTTATGCAGCCCAGGATATGGTTGGCTTTCTGGGCTGCAAGCACATGTTGCTGGCTCACATCCAGCTTTTCATTCAGCAGTATCCCCACTCCGCAGGGCTGCTCTCAATCCCTTCATCCCCCAGCCTGTATTGATACTGGCAGTTGCCCTGACCCAGGTCCAGGACCTTGCACTTGGCCTTATTGAACCTCACGATGTTCACATGGGCCCATTTCTTCAGCTTGTCCAGGTCCCTCTGGATGGTATCCCATCCCTCAGAAGTGTAAACCTCACCACTCAGCTTGGTGTCATCTTCAAATTTGCTGTGAGTTTCACTTGATACTTCTGTCTGTGTCGTTCATGAAGATATTAAACTGTATTTGTCCCAGTGTGGACCCCTGAGGGACACTATTCATCAGCAATCTCCATCCAGACATTGAGCCATTGACCACTACTCTCTGGATGCAACCATCCAGCCAATTCCTTATCCAATGAACAGTCCATCCATCAAATCTGTATCTCTGCAATTTAGAGGGAAGGATGTTGTGGGGGACTGTGTCAAAGTCTCTACAGAAGTCCAGACAGATGACATCAATTGCTCTTTCTTTGTCCACTGATGTAGTCACTCCATCATAGAAGGCCACTAGGTTGGTCAGGCAAGATTTGTCCTTTATGAAGCCATGCTGGCTGTCTTGAATCACTTCCCTGTCCTCTATGTGCCTTTACATAGCTACTAGGAGGGTCTGCTCCCTGGCACGGAGGTAAGGCTGACAGGTTGGTAGCTCCCAGGATCCTCCTTTCTACCCTTTTTAAAAATGGGTGCAATGTTTCCCTTTCTCCAGTCACAGGGGACTTCACCTGACTGCCATGACTTTTCAAACATCATGGAGAGTGGCTTGGCAACTGTATCAGCCAATTCTCTCAGGACTCTGAGTTGTGTCTCGTCAGATCCTATAGACTTATGTACGTTCAGGTTCACCAAGTGGCCACAAACCTGATCTTCTCTTACAGTAGGAGCAACTTGAATTCCCCAGTCCCTGCCTTGAGGTCCCTCCACTTGAGAGGTGTGGGAAGAGAGACTGCCAGTGAAGACTGAGGCAAAAAAGTTGTTGACTGCCTCAGCCTTCTCCTCTTCCATTGTTAGCAGTTTGCTAGTTTTCTTCATCAGCGGGAGTACACTTTCTTTGACCTTCCTTTTCTGGCTGACATACCTATAGAAGCCCTTCTTATTATTCTATGTCTCCTTTCAGACTTTGTGTCCCTGTTCAGCAACAGCTGTGCCTTGGCCTTCCTGACCCCATCCCTACACAACTGGGCTGCGTCCCTATACTCTTCCCAGTGTACCTGTTCTGGCTTACACTGCCTGTGCATTTCCTTCTTGCCCTTTAGTTTAACCATCAAGTCTTGACTCATTCATGTCAGTCTCTTGCCTTCCTTTCCTGATTTCTTACAGTTGGGGATCAAGAGTTCTTGCGCTCTGTGGAAAGTGTCCTTAAAGATCTGCCAGCTCTTTTCTGCTTCCTTGTCTCTGAGGGAAGTTTCCCAGGCGGTCCTATTGACTAACTCCTTGGATAGATGGAATTTTGCTTTCCTAAAATTCAGGGACCTGACTTTACTCTTCATCTGTCCCATTTCTGTTGGGACTGTGAACTCCACCAGTGCATGATTGCTGCAGCCCAGGCTTGGGCTCTTGATGTCTCTGATTAGCTCACTGCATTGTTATCAATAAAGAGTAATTTTTGTTCACAAAAAAAGAGGTGGTTCAGACTAAATGAACTGTGAGAAGGATCCACTTGCACAGATGTGGAATTTGGATTATTACAGAGAATAGTATAGGAAGAGAAGCAGATAAACTATGCTAGCGATGCCACTCAGTTTTCTAAATTCTGTTTTACATTATATCCACATGCTTCAAAATGATAGTATAAGAATTATTCTGTGTTTAAACAATTAGTAGAAAAGTTATGACTGGCTATGTGTCTCTTCCTTTTATGTCTGGATTTTGACAAAGAGGTGAGAGAAAGAACTTTTCCTATGCTGATACATATTCCCAATAAACATTAGAAATCTGTGTTTCTCTTGTGATAATGAGGCTTTCAGAATTTAAGAATGCAGAGACGGTCAAAGACTCATTTATCTCTCTCATGATTTACATGATTATCACTGAATATCCTAACCCCTATAAAATACACCATTTTTGCCGTGATTTCACAATTCAGAGCTAGCAACTGCCTGATAAAAAAAACAGCAGTCCAATAGATCACGGCAGGAAAAGTGTCCAGTTTCTTAATTATTTGTAGAAACCAAATGCCAAACACATGTAAGCACAGCTGAAAGAAATTAATCTTCTATCAAAACAATAAACTGCCTGTCTTTTCCAAATCATTCACACATATCTGTCTGATTTGTGGGATATGACACTTTAAAACAACAAGACTGAAGCAAGGCTTGTCACGGAATGACATGATTTTCAGTAGTATGGAGAAGTTTTAATGACCTATTGATCCTGATCTTGTTTGATTATGTTTTTCAAAAATACTTTTCAAATAATATGTTAATGTCACATTCTTAAATCCATATCATTAGATTTCTAAATAACTTGTGCAGGATTTTTGTTTTCTAGGGATATTTTTATCTCCAAGTAAAGATATTTTAAACCATATAGCTGATTAGATATTTCTCTCCCTACTCCCTTACTTTGTGCTCATCTAAAAATGATGAAAAAAGGGAGAGATTGGTAGAAAAGCCATCACCACAATGTGAGAGTTTTCATGGGATCAATGGTAAAACTACTGGGGAGTATTTTTTTCATCTGTGTTAATAAAAGTTATTTAGTGTCTTTAACTTGTCTTTTAAACCCATATTCTGTTCTTGACTAGTACAAATTTTCTTAACAGAATAGTGCACTGAAGTTCCCAAATCCACTTCTCCTTTCCTGTAGAGCTGCACATATACCAAACTGGTTTTTCAACAATTGTTGTCACTAGGTACCTTTAAAATATGACCATAATCAAAGAGTAGTAAAAGTATATTACATACAACAAGATAAAATGATTTGACTCGATCTGTGAAATAATGAGCAACAAAGGTTGTTAAAGTTCCATCTTTACAATATTTAAAACTGATATAGGTAAAATTATAGAGTACATGCAATGTGGAATATTCCTTCTCTGACAAACAGATGGACTGAGTAATCAAAATTGTATATTTTTCAACTGCAAACTTCTTTTTTTGTAATGACTCTCTGTTTTGGTTATTGTCACAGCTGTTAACAGCTGACTCAAAGCTGTTACAAATCCTTAACACTGATTTAGCCAAATGGTAGACCCTAATATGATATTTGTTTTTAAATTCCAGCACAATATAATAGACATTTTTTCCTTCATCCCTTTCTTCAACTGCTGCTTTCCCTACCCTGTGTTCTCAATACTTCTACTTCAAGAAAAAGCAACAGAACTGGCATTTTCAGGTATATATAAAAATGTGTTTGAATTTAGACCCTTTCTTTTCCAACTTGTATAGTTTTAATGAACCTTAAAGTTCAAAATAAGTTTTATGTAACTTATTCTCTGTGAGTAATATTAATAGTTGCCATAATCATGCTTACAATAGCTTTTAAATTAATCAGCTATTTAGCTTAAAAACACCTTTATTTATAAGATGGTAAGAAATAATTACCTTTTACTTCTTTTAAATGGGTTCATAATTAACATTTCTAATTTTGAAATGTAAATAAATACATCAATATAAATGTAAAATGGGATTAAAGAGTACCTGATACAGTGAAAAAATATTTTCACCTCCATGTTTCTACAAGATTTTAAGATTTTCTGAATGATAAAAACAAGTCACATTTTTTCTTGTTCATGGTGTTCCATGAGTTTGTAGACTATAAAACACTTGTGGGGAAAAAAAAAAAAAAAGCAGCAAAAACAAAGACAAAAACGTGGAAGTTTTTAGTTTGTTCCAAAACCATGGAAGACATTTAGTTTGCACAGGATGTAGCTTCAACGCTTTATAAGTGAACCAAATTTTTACCGTTATTTCAATACAAATTATTTTATGAGAGCTCAAGTAAATTTATGAAGGTGATAACCAAGATAGTAGGCAGCTATTTTATACTGTTTACTGTACATCCAGAAAGCTCAGTGAAATGTATATTATAAGTTTATGACCTTTGATTTAACCTTCAAGAGTACTTAGATTCATAAGTTATTCCACTGCTGTGAATAGCAGCTCTTCAGCTATTGGAAAAAGAAGACATGAGAATTATTTTCAAGACAGACCTATGGTGACTTTTGAGTATGTTGCAAATAGTAGTCCAAATTCTGCTATAATCAGCAGGCAATATTTCCATTGATATCAACAACAGCTTTGCCATAGTAAGGCATGATTCTTCAAAAGGTTCATGTAGTTAATAATCAAAATAAAAAACTTTCAAAGAATAAACATTTCACATGAAGATTTCTAACTTTGTCTTCTCTGATAGAAAATAAAATTTCTTCATTATTAACATGTTTAATATCTCCAACTCTGTATTAAAAAAAACTATGTGACAATGCACACAGAGTAATTGAATGATCATATGCAAACTTATGTCTTATAACATGGCCAGGGCCATAAAGTAAGATAAGCTGGGGGAAATAGAGTTATCTTGTTATGTGTTTAAAATAAAAGACAAAAAAAAAATGGGGAAATTATCTTACCCTTAGAACTTGAAGAAGAATTTTGCCAGATTTTTTCTCTGTGTGAACTAAAAAAAAAAAATCATATCTTCATTATCAAAAGTTATGATTTTCTAAACAAATAAAATATAATAAAGGCTCCAACCGGGCAAATGATATTTTGTTGTAATCATGTGCAAATGTAATGCTTGGTATACACAATGGAGCTTTTAGCATTTTTTCTTGTTTTTCTGTATTGATTCTATAGATATTTAGCTAAAAGGAATGGTTTGCACAGGCATGTGTTGAAAACGTTGAAATACACTTCCTTAACAGAAAGGATACTATCTGCTTTCACTTCACTGGGACTTAATATCTGCTACAACTAAAAAACCCCTTGTAGTAACAGTGAAAAACCTCACAAGATCAGAGTCTAAAGGATTATTCAGTGTTAACAGAGCAGTCATTCACATGTAGGCTCCTCATGTTTCTTTCTTAATAAGGTACATTATATTCTAAACGCCAGATCTCTTCACCTGCTTGTAAATTGGCATAGTTCCATTCAATCCCTGAGAAACGTGCCAACTTTCAATGCTGTTAATTTTATATCAAGAATGGATGTCTCCCCAAAAGATTCACTCTTTATTATAGATCTAGAAGAGTAATATCTGGTTGAAATGTTGCAAGTTTACAGAAAAAAACCTCTCTATAACAATTCCCTATGAGACGAAATTATTTTGCAAGTTCTGCTCCATTAGAAACTGGTTTGGAGCAACTGATGGTGCCTAACACCAGTATGCCTGGAGTTACACTTTTGTTAGTCAGACTAAAATAAGGATTAATATTTCAATATAAGGGTCACAAGTAGTCTCAAAAGTAAACTGTTTGGGTTTCCATAAGGGATTACTGGTAAAAATGAAGGATTCAAGTACACTTCATGCTAACTAATTATTTGACTTCTCTAATCCACAGTATTACCACCAAATGATTCCCCCTCATCTCATCCAGCCCCCAGGCCTCACTACTACAAAATGGATTTTTATACCATGCAGCAAGTAATCTGATACTAGGGGCTGTATGTGGCTGTTAGTGTGGATTGGATCTGAACTGGTAGACTAAAGCTAAAACACTCCCATTTCCAGTAGACATACCAACATAAACTCAGTAAGAATTCCTTCACAACTTCCCTGACATTGCAGCAAGCTGCTGTCATCAATGCATTAAGCTTCAGGACCCTTAAAAATCTTGATCACTATTCATCTGTACAGTAGGAAATACTTTAGAAAACTGTGAAGTGAAAAAAAAATGAAACAGAGGTAAGAGCATGAGATCAAGGATATTTCATATCTCAGGAGGCCAAGAGAGTCTGAAAGAAAGTAAATTATTTCAACTAGTTTAATGTAGGATCTTTGAGTGGTATACAACAACTAGACACAGGACATCTTTTTGCTTTCATCTTAAATTCTTGTATTTTACTGCTTATCCAGTAAAGTGGTAAACCTTGCAATGATTTTATGTGGGCTGAAGTGACTCCAAAATGAAAAATTTGAAATAAGGTAGATTCTCATTTTATTTTTTTTAAGGTGCTGTTAAGTCTAATAGTCTTATTTTACTCGAATTTTAGAACTATTTCTCATCAAAGTTTATAATTCTGTGGAAGCTGACTTATGAATATATCTTTAATAAACATGTTAATGCAGAAAATTACCTGAACTTTCAACTGAATTAAAACCTTAATCTTTCTGTCAAGTAAACTTTACAGATCACTTAATAAATAAATAATAAATTTTAAAAATACACGCAACTATGCACCTTAATTCGGTCTGATGACCAATGAGCCAAAGCTGTTTCACAGAGGCTGATCTTTAGTCCTGTTTTTGCACAGTGAAAAAGTAAGATAAACAACTCAATGAACTGAAACAGATTAAATTCTACGAATTTGCATTAGAGAGATTAGGCTATGGAATTTGATCGTCCTCTTCATAATATCCTAGGTGACAAGATGTTCAATATGAAATCTGAGTTTTGCATGACCTCTTCAAAAACAAGGTGGGGGAGGGGGAATAAACAAAACCATTCTGTGTGTTTTCAGCTACTTGAATATGAGTAATCTGCATCTATGTTTGGTTATGAAACTGCAGATTTTGTTTGAATAGCTTGAGAGAATATCTAGTTCTAAATACTTCCATGGGAAGAATTACTAGGTGAGATTGTGAGTATGTAGTATTGCGAAGGTACGAGCAAGATTTTAGTCCTTGGTTATAAAAGTGGAAGCTGTACAGGGAAAGATGTGAGCAGTTTAAGAATTTGTTATCATCTTGGTTTCTCAGTCAAGCCCATTATGGAAATCAATCATTGTTTCTGAAAAGTAGAAACAAATTCTGGGCTGGCAGGTAATAGTTCTTCCTTGTTACCACATCTGTTCCAGGATTATTGTATCTGGGGCTAAGGTAAGCTTTCCTTATGCTATGCTAAGCAACCTTGTCACTGATCTCCTATTCACTGGGCTGTTACTCTGTAAAGACTCAGTGTGGAAGACCCTCAGTCTGCAAGCAGCTGTGCTTTACTTGGGGAGCATAAGATTTGCTTGGGAACACTGCACTGAGAATAGTTTTTGCTTGCTTCTAAGATAAAGGAGCCGAGACCAGTTCACAGGGCTTTTTGAGGCATGAAAGAAGTAAACATGTGTTGAAGGTCAGTTCTGAACACAGAGCTGAAAACAGGGAATGGTTGTTGATGTTTTGAGCCCAGGACACTGTGGCTCTTGCCAGAATGGGTGATGAGTGCTTAGCGTGTGAATGTTGATGTTATCTTGAACTGCCTAGTCTGGCTCCTGCATTATAGCAGTTAAACAGGGTAGTAGCATAACAATAAAAAGCCTTAGGCTTTTCGGCTTCAGGCCCTTGCATCCTCGATCTCAGAGTCTGTGCCTTCCTTGCCGCCCGCCACAAACGGCGCCCGAACAAGGCTGAAGATTAACGAAGAAGCGGCAGCGACTCTGATCGAAGGATTGTCAAGGGCTAGCGCGCGCCAGGACCTGAGAGTCCCCAGGATCGGAGAATCCCCAGGATCAGAGAATCCCCAGGACCGGAGAGTCCCCAGGACCGCAGAGTGAGTCCCCAGGACCGAAGAGTCCCCAGGATCGGAGAATCCTCAGGACCGCAGAGCGAGTCCCCAGGACCAGAGAGTCCCCAGGACTGGAGAGTCCCCAGAATCAGTGAGTTCCGCGATCGCAATAAACATGGGACAGGCTAGTTCCCAAGAGCATAAGCTCTACACTGAGGTATTACAGCGTATATTACGCAAACAGGGCTATAAGGTCCAATTAGCGAAATTGGTGCAGTTATGAGTGTGGATCAAAGACAACTGTACCTAGTTCCCTGTATCAGGGACTTACGATGCAAAGATCTGGGCAAAAGTGGGGGTAGAAATACAAAAACGGAACACGTTGCAGTCTGATATTCTAAAGGATTTAGAGGCAACGTGGAGGGTTGTTTTTACAGCGCTCTCTGCACTCCAGCCTGCAGAGGAGTATTTGCAATCTCTGGCATCCACTCCTATTAACAACTTAGTGGATGTGAAGGAGCAACAGGAGCCTGTATATGAAACAGTCTCCGGAGAATCAGACGATCCTTACGATCTTGATTTCACAGATCCAGACATACAGTCCAATTTATACCCACCATTAACATCGGTAAAAGAAACGGCTGCAGCTGTCCTTTCGGTACGGGGGGTCTCGCAGCTGGCAGCAGCAGCGGCTACGGCCAGAGCACAGTTAACACCAACAGCTCCTCCATATCCTGCGTCTGCCGAGCCACCTATTGGCTTTGCTGAAAAGGTACCAGAGTCTCGTGTAACGAAATACAAAATGCTGGCAGAAAATTGTAGAGAGGAAGCTGCTCGTAAAGGAGATTTTGCCATGCTGACGGCGATGCCGGTAATCTATCGCCCAAATCATTCTCCTGAGTATCGCTACCTTAGTTATGAAATGATTAAGGAAGTACGGGCCGCGGTGAGAGACTATGGTTTGCACAGTAACTATACTTCAAATTTAATAACAGTCATTGGGGAACCCTACACTATGACTCGACATGATTGGAAGTCACTTTTATGGATGATTTTGACACCTGCACAGTATTCAGTGTGGCTGGCAGAGTACCGGGAGGCTGCTTCTGCAGACACTTTGGAAAATAGGCAAGAATATTTGGGAGTTAATCAGTATGCAACACCAGAGGTACAGGCACGGTTACCTCGGCAGTGTTTACAACAGATCTCTGCATTGGCTTTAAAGTGCCTGAAACGCGTTCCGGAGGCAGGGAAACGCCAGCCCTCTTTTGCGGCAGTCAGGCAAGGAGCTCAAGAACCCTATGTTACATTTATTGATCGTTTACAAACAGCATTGAGCAGGCAGATTGATGATGAAAATACAGTAGAAACGCTGTTATTACAATTGGCTTATGAAAATGTAAATGCAGATTGTCAAAAAACTTTGGGCCCTCTAAAATCTCTTACAAAAGTATAGCAGAATTTATTAAAGCCTGTCAGAACGTGGGTTCTGAAGAGCATAAAGCTACTTTACTTGCAAGTGCCTTGGCTCAGCAACTCGTTGTGGGACAAGCAGAAATGAAATGTTTTGAGTGTAATCAAATGGGGCATATTAGAAAGAACTGCCCAAAGCTGACAGTAAAGAAAAAAGATGAGCAGAAAGGATCAAACAGACCTAGAACACCCAGAGGATTATGTCCTAAGTGTGAAAAGGGCTATCATTGGAGCAATCAGTGTTGATCAAGGTTTGATAAGGATGGAAACTCCATGCAGGGAAACTGGAGGAGGGGCGCGAGGCCCGGTGCCCCCAACACAACAGGGTCTGTTGTGCACATGTACAGTCCGAGAATCCGATAAACGGACAGTCTCAGAACTCGTTGCCAGCACAGCCGGCAGCGCCGGGTTGGATCTGGCCTCAGCCACCAATACAGAATTGAATGATAAAAGGACTAAGATCATAGATACCAATGTATATGGGCCTCTCCCTTCGGGACTGGTAGGATTAATTTTTGGTCGTTCTTCTGTGGGAAAGCGAAATATATTTGTCATACCAGGAGTTATTGATTCAGATTATATGGGCCAAACTAAAATCATGTTATGGACATCAGAACCACCTTGTTTTATACCTAAAGGTCAGTGTGTGGCACAGTTGCTATTGATACCATATACTGTGCCGGCGGCTAATCCACATCCACTCGGCACAGGAGGATTTGGCAGTACTAATACACCACAGGTGTTGTGGAATCAAAAGGTAACTAATGATTGGCCTATGCTCACAATAAAAATTGATGGACGGTTATTCACAGGTCTGTTAGATACTGAAGCAGACGTGTCCATCATCAGCAAAAATGACTGGCCGTCAGATTGGCGTCTTAAAAAAGTAGCTGCTGCTGTGAATGGAGTAGGAGGGTTGCAAATTCCACTGCAAAGTGCACATACTCTGTGTGTGGTGGGCCCTGAAGTAAAAACAGCAACCTTAGTTCCTTTTGTTCTTTCAGTTCCTTTTACATTGTGGGGACATGATCTTTTAGCTCAGTGGGGTATTGTGTTGTCAGCTATGATGGCGCATTTAACCCAAGGGTCACCGATCTCTTACCCCGGCTCAAACTGTCTTGGCTAACAACTAAACCGGTTTGGGTAAATCAGCGGCCCCTTAACGGGGAGAAACAAAAATGGGCAGAGGAATTAGTAAATGAACTATTAAGGGCTGGATATATCGTACCCTCAACTAGTCCTTGGAATACCCCTATATTTGTGATACCAAAGAAATCTGGCAAATGGCAATTATTGCAGGATCTTAGAGCTGTCAATGCAGTAATGCAGCCTATGGGAGCTTTACAGCCAGGTACACCCAGTCCAGCAATGATCCCTTCTGATTGGCAGTTACATATAATTGATTTGAAGGACTGCTTTTTTACTATACCTCTCCATCCTGATGATCAGCCACATTTTGCTTTCTCTGTACCTTCGATTAATAATCAGGCACCTATGCAAAGGTACCAATGGACGGTTCTCCCCCAGGGCATGATGAACAGTCCCACAATTTGTCAGTTAGTGGTCTCTGCTGCAATAGAGCCGACTCGAAGTATTTTTAAACAGTCTCTTATTTACCATTATATAGATGACATTCTCATTGCAGCTTTGACACAGACAGAACTGATGAAAACTGTAAATCATCTAAAAGACTCTTTACAACAATTTGGGCTTCATATTTCCCCAGAAAAAATACAAACAGAACCGCCCTGGAAGTATTTGGGATGGGTACTGTTTACCAGAACCTTATGACCACAAAAACTTCGTTTGGTAAACAATATCTCTACATTAAATAATTTGCAGCAACTACTAGGGACAATTAATTGGATTCGTCCTGTGCTGGGTATTTCTACTGAAGAGTTAAGTACCCTGTTTAACACCTTGAAGGGGGATTCAGATTTAACTTCGCCTCGAATCCTTTCTGACAAAGCAAAACAGGAATTGGCATTGGTAATTCAAAAACTTACAACTTCCCAAGCAGGACGTATAATCTTACATTTGCCTCTTCTATTTTTTGTGATTCACACAAAATTCCAGCCTTATGGGCTATTTGCACAACTGACAGAATCACAGCAATTAGTTACCCTGGAATGGATTTTCTTATCACACACCTTTACAAAAACGATTACGACTCCTTTGGAGATGGTCATTATGGTGATTCAGAAAGGACGGTTTAGGATACAGCAGCTGACAGGTAGAGACCCTGACATTATTTACCTACCCTTTCATAAGGAAACGCACATTACTCTGATGAGGGACAGCCTTGAATTTCAGGCTGCTCTGGCTGATTATTTGAATGATATCCATTTTACTTTGCCACAGAATAAAATCTTGAAAGCCTTACCTTCCCTCTGTTTACAACCACAGAGAGTGATGGTGCCTCACCCTATACCAAATGCAAAAACTGTTTTTACAGACGGCTCAGGTAAAACAAAGAAGGCCGTAGTGGCCTGGAAAAAAAAGGCACAATGGCAACACACATCAATTACTGTGGAAGCGTCCACTCAGATTGTTGAATTGCCTGCAATACATTTAGCTTTGACGTTGTTTGCAAGCGAACCTATTAATATTGTATCAGATTCACTATATGCTGTTGGCGCTATTAATCGCTTAGAAGCTGCATTTATCAAAGATATTCGCAATCAAGAGCTGTATAAACTTTTCCTTGCTATTGCAACTCTGCTTCAGCAACGACAGCATCCTTGCTTTATTGTTCATATTAGGTCTCACACTCGCTTGCCAGGACCTCTGGTAGAAGGGAATGCAGTAGCTGATAAGTACACTGTTTTGCCCATAACATCATCCTCCCTTACTCAACGATTTCAACATGCACAATTATCTCACTCCTTTTTCCATCAAAATGCTCGCAGTTTACAGAAAGAATTTGCTCTGACAAAAACGCAGGCTCGTGATATTATTCAGGCATGTAACGATTGTCAACTATATAATACTGCAACTTATCATGATGGTGTAAATGTCAGGGGACTGAAGGCTAATGAAATTTGGCAAACAGATGTTACACATTATCCACCTTTTGGCAGGCAAAAGTATGTTCATGTTACTGTGGATACCTTTTCCGGTTATGTTGTTGCTTCTGCAGCTACAGGGGAATAGACTCAGGATGTTAAGAAACATTGGACAAGGTGCTTTGCACTTATGGGCCTCCCTAAACAAATAAAAACAGACAATGGACCCGCCTATGTATCTCAAGCAGCGGCCTTATTCCTACAACAGTGGGGTGTGTCTCATGTTACAGGTATCCCGCACACCCCCACCGGACAAGCCATAATTGAACGGACACATCAAAACTTGAAACACATGTTACAAAAACAAAAAAGGGGGAGTGTAGCCACAACTCCTCAAGAACAATTAGATATGGCTGTGTTCACTTTAAATTTTCTAAATCGGTCATCTTCTCGATTAGATACCACGGCAGTGGAACGACATTTTCAGGGTAAAGTTCCCTTTACACAAAATCCTAAGGTTTGGTATAAAGATCTGCCAGGCCCAACTGACTGGCGTGGACCAGTAGAATTGTTGACATGGGGGAGGGGATATGCTTGTGTTTTACTCCCAACACGTCCTCGTTGGCTACCTGCGAGATGCGTGAAGCCATACCATGAGCTGGAGAAACCGCAACCAGAACCCGGTACCAGAAATGCAGACGCTGAAAGTACAGGGACCACGCAAGCGATGTAGAACAGTCGACCTGACACCAGGCATTACTTGGGGAATGCTGAAATGACTGGATGAGCATGCAAGTAGCATGCTGCGAGGGGTCTTGGGTGGTCTCTGGTGGTCGTGGTCCCCCCATAGTTGTGCTGTCTGCTGTGAGACCTCACTTCCGCGCAAGCGTGGTTAAGGCCTTTCTGTTGACACGTGCAGGTGGCTCTGAGGAGAAGATACTGTTTTGGTTCTCACAGCAGTTATCTCTTCTAGAGCATGTGAATCAAGTAAATTTGGACACTACAGGGATGTTGTTCACAGTCTTGTTTATCTTTGGCCCTTCTTTTTAATTAGTGATGCTACAGCATTATTCTATAGATATCTATGTTTATTCCTTTTTCTATATGTATTTATTGCGTGCCTCTGTATATTACTCTGCTCTATACCCCACAAGCCAAATGTGCACATCCAGCTTTGCACTCCCCAGGAGAAGCAGTCTCATGAGCCAGGGGGTAGAATGTGGAAATATAACAGAAGATTGGTGAGGAGGATTGTAAACACGCTCAAGTGACTTGCACCTGGGGTGTCAAAAAAACATGTATATCATACTACTAACTGTTATTTAGTCTTGTGTGCTGGACAAGTAGAGCATCTGCATTCAGATAACATAGGCCTGTGATAAGACTCAAGGGCACCTAATTGTTTATGCCTGAGATTCCTGCCCTGCTGTGAGAAAGATCAAAGCACAGTGGAAAATTGCCGCCTGCAAGAAATCCCTAATATACAGGCGAAGGCAGCAGGCCCGGAATCTCTCACTCTCTGTCTAGCAGGAACTGAACTCCATGGTGCCTGCGTCCCTGCTTGTGTGCCTTTGCCCCGAGTGCTGCTTCAGAGATTTCTCCGTTTGAGAGTTCTTCACTTTACCTGGTCTGCAATCAGAGGACTCTGAAAAGCCGAAGCCCACATCATGACCACACTTGTCATCGAATAAACAAAAAAGGGGGAAATGTGGAAGACCCTCAGTCTGCAAGCAGCTGTGCTTTACTTGGGGAGCATAAGATTTGCTTGGGAACACTGCACTGAGAATAGTTTTTGCTTGCTTCTAAGATAAAGGAGCCGAGACCAGTTCACAGGGCTTTTTGAGGCATGAAAGAAGTAAACATGTGTTGAAGGTCAGTTCTGAACACAGAGCTGAAAACAGGGAATGGTTGTTGATGTTTTGAGCCCAGGACACTGTGGCTCTTGCCAGAATGGGTGATGAGTGCTTAGCGTGTGAATGTTGATGTTATCTTGAACTGCCTAGTCTGGCTCCTGCATTATAGCAGTTAAACAGGGTAGTAGCATAACAATAAAAAGCCTTAGGCTTTTCGGCTTCAGGCCCTTGCATCCTCGATCTCAGAGTCTGTGCCTTCCTTGCCGCCCGCCACAACTCAGTATATGCTATGATTTGGTAAAAGAACAAAATTAAAGAAGAAGCCATATTTCTTATGTCCATTGCATGCATTTTACTTTTCTTAACTTTATGAGAATTTCTTCTGGAAATGACACCTAGTGGAACCACTTTATGGTGGTTTTGTGTGCAAAGGACTAATAGTTCTGAGACAAAATCTTGGCTTGGAGAATAAAATAAAGAAGCTAAAAGTGTACCAGAAATATGGATTCATGTTTACTCTGTAATGAATCTCAAGGTTTAGTTCTATATGGATTTTTATTAGCTATTTGGTGTTTGTATGTTTATGGAATTCAGTGTTGAGTAGTTAATAAATTTTACTGCTATGTAGGAGATAAATCTTAGCTGGAAAAATATGTTTCACTTCAGTTGCTCCTATATCACCAGATGACAGAATTGGTGTGATCACAGCACTCAACATGCAAAGGTCTGGTTATCCAGATACGTCTGAGAAAAAGAAGTGCAGCTGCCTGCTAGACTGTGCTATAGAGGGTTTAGTCAATGTTCTTAGCTTTCCTGTTTCTGCACCACACCTGTTGTCCGGCTAGCTGCCCCAGAGCATCAGGAAGGTGGTTCAAGCACTTAACTGACCAGTGGGAACACATATGTATCTGTCACTAAGCAAATATAATTAAGAAAGTAAACACAATATTCAAAAGCAAGGATCTGTTTTTTACAAATGTGACTGTTACATTTTATCACCTGTTTCATTATGGTTACAATGACACTTCTTAACAAGGCACCTCCAACATAGTATTTGTATGCACCTTCACTTCAGTGCACTCCAAAACTTTTATCACTTGCTATGGTGCAGAAGGAGATGTATTTTCTATGAACTGGATGAGTAGCAGAAACCTACTTCCCAATCACAATTTCACCACAGGAGATGGGAGTGAATGAAAGTGTGTGCTGAAGGGGAAAAAGAGTAATTATGTGCTGGTAGCATCAGTGCAGTATTGAGGGGTTTTCCCCACCCTATATTTTTATAGTATAACAAACGATATGTCAAACTGGATAGTTAATGTATAGCAATCCCTGATAATATGTAGAGTACAACCTGTCTGTCGCAGGTCTGTAACTTGAAAAAAAACAATCACCCCCTTTCACCCCAGGAGCCACTTAGGCCTTTTGATGGCATCTTGCTCACCTTGTGCTTGTTGCAAAGCCTTGAGTTACGGATTGTGCAGGGGAGTTGGTAGGCAGTATTAGCTCAATCTATACTACCGCAGAAGTCATTTGCTGTGCCAGCACATAGGTTTCTGCTGGTCATGGGTTTGACTACCCCGACATAAAGCACCTGGAGATCAGTTTCTCTTTGCCCTGGGAGCCATTAGATTATTGACAATGCATACTTTTCTGACAGTGTTTCCTCTACATGCTCTATTAAGATTCTGGAGACCACAGGAAATTCTCCTCTAATACTTAAAATATAAGTAAGGTAAAGGCAAAAGTGCCAGCTGGTTCTGCTGGGATTAAGTATGTCTGCAGTGTGCTGACTTGCTAATCCAAGACATAACTGGAGGGCAAAAGGAAGAAAATGTCCCTTCTTCTTTGCAGATCTATAGTAAGGTTACTGTGGACTGTGAACAGGAAATGAAGAAAAGTATAAAGTCTGACTTTGTCATTTAGGTGTGAATGTGACTAGAGGGCACGAAGCTGCAAATGCCATTCCTGTCTGTAGCTGAGAGAGAAGTACAAAACACTGACATCACAAAATTCCAAAGGGAGAAAAATTTAGGCCCTTGATGCTATAAAACATTGTCTGCCTTAGCTTTTATTTTACTATAGACCTAGTCCTTTTGGGCATCTTTTATTTCTGAAAGATATTACCATTCTGTGCCTCTCTCTTTATAGTGTCTAAGTTGCAAAAAAACTACCACTCCAAAGTAGGTTTAATTTCTCTTTCCACATTTTGTCCCTCAATGATCACAATTCATTTTATTACTGGTAAAATTCCAGTTCAAAGTATGCCAGCATGGCGTTTTTTCAGAACAGTTGCTTTTCTTAGAGAAAGGAGGAGGGACTGGGGAAAAAAAGGTGGAGGAGGGAGAAGAAAACAAAACAATCTAGATGCAATTATGAGTGACCTTGCAATACTGAACTGGCATTCTCTACAGAATCAATAGCCAGACAAGTTTCTGTGGCAGATCCAATAAAAGGAAATAGCACTGGTATGGGGGAGGAAACCAAGCAGATTAAAGAAGAAGAGATGATGGTACTACTAGTACTGTGAAGGTGCCAATGCTCTGATGCAAGTTTTGAGGCAGAAATTTGGTTCACACAAGAAGTGACAGCCGTTGTGGCTTTGGCCAATTAAATGACAAAAAAATGTAATAATTTTATGCTCTGCCTCGTATATAACCAGGTACTTGAACACCAGGAAGCTAGGTGAAAACAATGAGAAGTACATAATTTGTTGCTGTGGAGCCAGAATTTTTTCTCTTTCTTTCTTTCTTTTTCTTTCTTTCTTTTTCTTTCTTTCTTCTTTTCTTTCTTTCTTTCTTTCTTTCTTTCTTTCTTTCTTTCTTTCTTTCTTTCTTCCTTCCTTCCTTCCTTCCTTCCTTCTTTCCTTCCTTCCTTCTTCCTTCTTCCTTCTTCCTTCTTTCTTCCTTCTTCTTCCTTCTTCTTCCTTCTTTCTTCTCTCTTTCTTTATCTTTCTTTCTTTCTCTCTTTCTCTCTTTCTCTCTTTCTTCCTCCTTTTACTCCCTTCCTTCTTTTCTTTCGTTTTTTTTTTCCTTTTCTTGCCATTTTCTTTCTATTTTTCCCTTTCTTTTCCTAAGAAAAATAACTTGGGAATAGAGTATTGTGACAGATCAGTGTAGCTGATAAAATTAAAAGAGAAGTTTCAAAATGTAGAACCCTCAGGTCCTGTTTGGATTTTTTATTCATTTGTAGAGAATGAAATGTTTATTAATCATGCTTACTGTAAATTTTGTATCTCTGTGCACAACGATCCATCTAATCAGATGATAACCATCTCAGCTGTAAATTTTGAAAGACAGTTTATTATACAGGTAAGGAAGATTTGTGGATTTGGGGTGTTTTTTTGCTTTTTTTTTCCTCTGTGAAACCAAAAGCTAATGAATTTTGGGTTTTTTCCTCCCACTACACTTTCTTTAAAAAAAATAAATGAACTGGGCATAAAATTTTATCTCCCTCTTTCACCCTGAATGTGTCCCTAGTTTCTGGAAGTTTCTTTAACTAAGGCACATGATGGTAAGGTCCATCAAATGTAAGTATTATCGATCAAGTCTAAGCTGCTTGGGTTTCATACTATGTTCATTGATCCCTCTGTTGTCTCTGATCCCAAATTTTAACCTCAGTCTTTACTAAACTCAAGGTAAAACCTGGGATGCATTCCTTCAGAAGGCTGCATTTGCAATTGTTACAGGTTCCTGGACACTGACTCTGTGAATGGCAATGGAGAGCAGCTACTTTTAGGACAATATCCTTCTTAATCAAAGTGTGTCATACATTATATGTATTTTGCAAATGACTTCTCAAATCTGTCACACCATGTTCACCCTTTCTTCCCCAAACTTAGTAACAGAGGAATTGACAGTCTAAACTCATCAAGAGGAGCAACTTACCTTTTGCACTGACTGCTCAGATTTTGGTGCAATGTGCACGAGGCAATAATCCTTCCTTAAGAATATATCTAAGCAGTGATATTTGGTGGTTTGCTAATGTCATAAAATGATATGTTTTGCTTGCCTTATATGTTTCATCTGTTCAGTGGAACAATGATGTACTCCCTAATAATTTTCCAAATCTTGCCAAGATTTTGGTCTCTGAGGCTGCCTACACATAATTAAAAGCTGGATTTGGGCCTTAATATCTATTAATATTTCTCCTACCCCCACAAAAAAAACCAACCAAACAAAAAACCCCACCAAAACACAAACAAAAAAAAACCCAAATAAACAACCCCAAAACATCTATATTAGAAACACATGTTCAAAATTATTTTAAAGTAATAAAGAGAAGGACTGTACAGAGGACATCTTCCAGAGGAAGAGAATACTTCCTTGCGAGAAACCCACATATGGCTGTTTCAAGGCATATATATACACTCGGTACTGTAACATCGTCGGTCTCTTTCAGTGCTGTTAGTGCCTGCAATTTTTTAATGAAAGTAACACACACAGAGGTGAATAATGATAAAATAGCTCCCATATGTACTTGCCTAGGCATTCTGTAGTAAGTGTGTTGAATAGCAGAGCAGTATTGAAGCATATTATTAAAACGCTAAGAGGTCCATAATTTGAAATTTGGGACACTTGTACAATAATAAGTGATAATGAAAATATGTCTGTTTCTCCAAAATATCTTTCTCACTTCTTGCAGCATGTTAGATTTAAGTGAAAGTGTTTGGGAACTACTGTAGTTGCTGCTCTGCTATGCTTGCATTATGAATTGGTTTTGTTTGCTTTGTTTTATAAGGCCAATATCTCTGTCTTCCCCCTTCTTTTGGTGGCATTTTTTCAGAGCTTACAGATCTAAGATTTCACGCTGAAGGGATTTCGTAAAAGTATTTGCCACATGCACATAATGCGATGATGTATACCTGAGGTAAAGCCATCTCTGTTACAGATGATGGCAGTCCCACAGGCCTATGGAAGAGAAGATGTGGACAGTTAAAAGTCATCTATTTCATGGCCCAGTTCTGTGTTTTCAAACATTGTTCCAGAGCGAGAAACTCTGTCTATTTCATTAATCTGAAAGACTGAGTCAACTAGCCTCCCGGGCAACTAGCGATAGGACAAGAGGACACAGTCTCAAGCTTCGCCAGGGAAGGTTCAGGTTGGACATTAGGAAGAATTTCTTTACAGAAAGGGTTATTAGCCATTGGAATGGGCTGCCCAGGGAGGTGGTGGAGTCACCATCTCTGGATGTGTTTAAGAAAAGACTGGACATGGCACTTAGTTGACAGGGTGGTGTCAGGGCAACGGTTGGACTCGATGATCCCTGAGGTCTCTTCCAACCTGGTTGATTCTGTGATTCTGTGAACTATACCTACTGTTGAGTCCTACCTAATGGGAAAAGCAAGGTCCATACAGGAGTAATTTCCAGCTAGAGATTAAGTGAGACATGAACTAGAGAAAGGGAGCAGAAACAGACTGAGCCTTGGTTTCACTTATCTCATTTACAGTGTAACAAAGGGAATAAAGGGGATGGACAATCAGGGATCATTTTCACTCCCACTTTCCATAGCCAATTTTTTCCAAAGTGAGGCTTCTTTATTCTCTGCATAAAAATGGAACCTGGGGGGCAAGACTTTTCTCTGAGTGCCACATTAATACAAAGTCCCTGACAAAATGAAGTTACATCTCTGTCATGGTTTCATTGGGATTTTTTTCAGTTTGTGGCCAGCCATGGTGATCAGGGCCATTAGCAGCTAAATCCAGAGCAGCTGACCCAGGCTGGCCCACAGGTGTATTCTATATCATTTAAACCAAGTTCACTATGAAAGGGTAGGCTTGCAGGGGAGAGGTGGAGTTGTTTTTGCTTTCCCCTCTTCTGGCCTCCATTTCCCCTCCCCCATCCCTCATTGTTGGTGATTGCTATTCCTGGACAACCTGCTGCAACTCTGTAGCTAAGTATATTTTTGTGTGTTTTGTGTTAGCATTTATATTGGTTTCTTTATTTTACTAAATCTGTTTAATTTTAACTCACAAGTCTCCCTTTTTTTCCCAATTTCCTTCCTTGTTTGGGGAAGGGACATTGGGTGAGATAAAAACTGTTATTGTTTAGCCCTGGGTGCGGGCTAAACAAAGACAGTTTATTTGGCACCCAACATAAATAGGTCACCTGGTAGAACTGTAGACTTTTTGCTTCAAGAGTTTTGGAGGGTTGAAGTTTTCACAGATTTGAATGTTTTTGTTATGAGCATTCATTATGTTGGTGTCAGTAGCAGGGTCACTGGGTGGAATTCTCTGGGGTTTGGTTTTACAGTTGCTTTTGTGGTGGCTAATCAAATGTGTGGCTTTTCTGCTGTTTGCTACCACTTTTGTGCGGTTTATCACTTCTGGGCATGGATTTAGAGGTATCACTCTGCTATGTTGTTTGGCATTGGTTTACGGTATTATAAATTCTTTTGGAACTGTGACCATTTCTGATTTCTATGAAATGGGAGTAGGTGACATGTACTTTCCTTTTCCCTTGAGGCTGATCTCAATGGCTTTTGAGAATTTTGAATACCTGTGGGATGTTTTGACCACCATGCTCATATTGTTAGGCCTTTTGAATGTCTTTCAGTTCTTGCTATTAAACATCAGTATAAGGGTGGATACAGGACAGCTGCTGCAACCACTGTAACAAGTCCCACAGCCACCCTAGCCCTAGCCCACAGCACCCCAGCACCCATGACTGGAATCACAGATACTCAGACCCTGCCAGTTCCTACAGCAGACATCACAGCTACCCCAGAGGCTGTTCAGATCTCTGCACTGGGTACTGTAATTACTCAACTCCAGGAAGCACTTGATGCAATTACCCAGACTTTGGCAACAAGGGCTGCAGCTAATCAGCCCCCACTGATGGGTGATGCAGCTAACCTAGAGACTTATCCAGTGCTGATATCAGTCGCCCCTGTACAGAAGATGAAAACCACAAAAAGAGCAGGTCATGATGGCTGACCAGGGACATCAAAGGAGAACGAGCCAGAGGTAACCACTCGATCCCTATCCCTGAGTGAGCTGCGAGATACACGTAAAGATTACAGCCGCCATGAAGGTGAGCAACTTGTTACTTGGCTGCTCCACTGCTGGGATAAAGGAGCTGATGGTTTTGAGTTAGATGGTAGAGAAGCCAAGCAGCTGGGACCAATGACTAGAGAAGTGGGTATTGATAGGGGTCTTGTGACAGGTGCACAGCCCCTCACTCTCTGGCAGCAATTCCTGCTAAGTGTAAGGAACAGGTATCCCTTTAGGGATGATGTCATATACCACCCAGGCAAGTGGACAACCCTTGGGAGAGGTGTTTACAATCTAAGCAAAATAGTTATGCGGGACCTGATTTTTGGGGAGCTGATTTTTGCTGACCTGGATGACCCACAGACACCAGTAGATCCGGATGCACTTGAAGTTACTGGACCCATGTGGCGCAAGTGGGTACTGAGCATGCCACCATTGTATGGCAATACATTAGCATTATTTAGCTGGGGAGATGCCAATGCACCAACGGTGGGCAACATAGGTAATTGGATGCGGCACTATGCAGACAGTCTTTTCCTTCACATGGGCCAGTGTCTCAGCTGTGGAAAAACTGTCTGACAAATCCACAGAACTGCTCAGTGAGGTGTTGGAAAAATAGTGCCAGATGGAGGAGGGACCCCATTCCCCACCTGCACCAAAAAACATCTCAGCCATCAGGAGACAGCGTTACCCTGCAAGAGCTGTTCAAGAGAGACTGTATACGTCACGAGGCACCCTGTGTTTTTTCCTGCATAATTGTGGAGAGGACATGAGAAAATGGGATGGAAAACCTACCTTGACTTTACGGACACACGTACATGAGTTGCAAGGTAAACCGATTAGGAATGGGGCTTCTTCCAGGAAATTTGTTGCTCCAGTTTCCAATGGGAAGCTCTCCAGACAGCGTAGATGGGCTTCAGATCCCTATTTACCAGGTGTGAATAGTGGGGATCAAATCTACGTGAGCTGCTCGAAACAATATATTGATAACTAACACTATGTTCGGGATTAGAGGGGCCCTGCCTCCAGCCACGTGGAGTATAGGGACAACCATGTTTTTCCACTAGAGCCTTATACAGCTGTGGTGCTGATGTGCTAGGCCATCAGTCCACACAGTGCAAACAACATGGTGGCACTGTGTGGACCGATGGCCTAGCACATCAGCACCACAGCAGTATAAGGCTCTAGTGGACACTGGTGCACAATGCACCATAATACCATCAAACTATAAAGGGACAGAACCAATTTGTATCTCCAGTGTGACAGGGGGCTCCCAAGAGCTGACTCTATCGGAAGCTGAAGTGAGTCTGACTGGGACTGAGTGGCAGATGTACCTTATTGTGACTGGCCCAGATGCCCCATGCATTCTTGGTATAGATTACCTGAGAGGAGGATATTTCAAGGACCCAAAGGGGTACCTGTGGGCGTTTGGTGTAGTGGCTGTGGAGATGGAAGAAATTAAACAGCTGTCTACTCTGCCCGGTCTGTCAAAGGACCCTTCTATTGTGGGTCTGCTGAGGGTTGAGGAGCAAAAGGTGACCATTACTACTACAACGGTCCACCAACAGTAATATCATACTAATAGAGACTCACTGATCCCTATGCATGAGCTCATCCATCAACTGGAGAGCCAAGGTGTGATCAGCAAATGCACTCACCCTTCAACAGTTCCATATGGCCTGTGCGAAAGTCTAATGGGGAATGGAGACTAACTGTGGACTACTGTGGCCTGAATGAAGTCACACTAGCACTGAGTGCTGCCATACCGGACATGTTAGAACTCCATTATGAACTGGAGTCAAAGGCAGCGAAGTGGTATGCCATGATGGATATCGCAAATGTGTTTTTCTCCATTCCTTTGGCAGCAGAGTGTAGGCAACAGTTTGCTTTCACCTGGAGGGTCATCCAGTACACGTGGAATCAACTGCTCCAGGGATGGAAACATAGCCCCACAATTTGCCATGGACTGGTGCAGGCTGCACTGGAGAAGGGTGGATCTCCAGAACACCTGCAATACATTGATGACATCATTGTATGGGGTAATACAGCAGGAGAAGTTTTTGGGAAAAGGGAAAAAGTAATTTAAATCCTTCTAGAAGTTAGTTTTGCCATCAAACACGCTAAGGTCAAGGGACCTGCAAAAGAGATCCAGTTTTTAGGGATCAAGTGGCAAGACAGGAGTTGTCAGATCCCGATGGATGTAAATCAACAAAACAACATCCGTGTCTCTGCCAAATAACAAAAAGGAGACACAAGTTTTCTTACGCATAGTAAGCTTCTGTAGGAGGCACGTTCCCCATTGCAGTCAGATTGTGAGCCCTCTCTAAGAAGTGACTCAGAAGAAGAACAATTTCAAATGGGGCCCTGAGCAACAACAGGCTTTTGAGCAAATTAAACAAGAGATAGTTCATGCAGTGGCTCTTGGACCAGTCCGGATGGGAACAGATGTAAAGAACATCCTCTATACTGCAGCCGAGGAGAACAGTCCTACCTGGAGCCTCTGGCAAAAGGCACCAGGGGAGACTCAAGGTCGACCGCTAGGGTTTTGGAGTTGGGGATACAGAGGATCAGAGGACCGCTTTACTCCAACTGAAAAAGAGACACTGGCAGCCTATGAAGGAGTTTGAGCTGCCTGAGAAGTAATTGGTACTGAGGCACAGCCCCTCCTGGTGCCCTGATTGCTGATGTTGAACTGGATGTTTAAAGGAAAGACCACCTCTACACATCATGCAACTGGCGCTATGTGGAGTAAGTGGGTTGCATTGGTTATTCAGCAGGCCCGAATAGGGAACCTCAATCACCCAGGAATTCTGGAAGTGATCATGGACTGGCTGGAAGGCAAAGATTTTGGAATGTCACCAGAGGAGGAGGTCATGCACGCTGAAGCATCCCCACTGTACAATAAACTATCGGAAAATGAGAAGCATCATGCCTTGTTCACTGATGGATCTTGTTATATTGTAGGCAAATGATGAAGGTGGAAAGCTGCTGTGTGGAGTCCTAAGCGACAAGTGGCTGAAGCAGCTGAGAGAAAAGGTGAGTCGAGTCAGTTTGCAGAAGTAAAAGCCATCCAGCTGGCTCCAAATATTGATGATCGAGAAAAATGGCCAGTACTCTACCTGTACACTGACTCATGGATGATAGTAAATGCCCTGTGGGGATGGCTGAAGCACTGGAAGAAAAACAAGTGGCAGCACAGAGGCAAACCCATCTGGGTAGCCAAATTATGGCAGGATATTGTTACCCCATTAGAGAAGGTGGTTGTGAAGGTATGCCATGTAGATGCCCATGTACCTAAGAGCAGAGCCACTGAGGAACAGCAAAATAACCAGCAGGTGGATCAAGCTGCTAAGATCAAAGTGGCTTAAGTAGACCTGGACTGGCAGCATAAAGGCAAATTATTTTTATCTCTGTGGGCCAATAATACATCAGGTCATCAAAGCAGAGATGCAACATACAGATGGGCCCATGACCGAGGGGTGGATTTGACCACGGACACCATCGCAGAGGTCATCCATGAATGTGAAACCTGTGCTGCAATTAAACAAGCCAAAAGACTAAAACCACTGTGGTATGGAGGATGATGGCTAAAATATACGTATGGAGAGGCCTGGCGGATTGATTACATCTCGCTTCCACGAACCCGACAAGGCAAACGCTATGTGTTCACGATGGTGGAAGGAAGTACTGGCTGGTTGGAAACATACCCTTTGCCTCATGCCACTGCCCATAATGTATTATGGATGTTGAAAAGCAGATTTTGTGGCAACATGGCGCTCTGGAAAGAACTGAGTCAGACAACAGGACTCGTTTCCAAAATAGCCTCATAGACACCTAGGCTAAAGAGCATGGTATTGAAGGGATGTATCACATCCCCTACCATGCACCTGCTGCTGGGAAAGAGGAAAGATGTAATGGACCATTGGATGACTACACTGAAAGCAATGGGTGATGCGACTTTCAAAAATTGGGATGAACGCTTAGCAAAGGCCACCTGGTTAATTAATAACAGGGGATCTGTCAGTCGGGCTGGTCCTACGCAAGCCGAAGTGTTGCACGCTGTAGAGGGGGATTAAGTCCCTGTGATTCATACAAGAAATATGTTGGGGAAAACAGCTTGGATTAATCCTGCCTTGAGCAAAGGCAAACTCATTCATGGAATTGCTTTTGCTCAAGGACCTGGGTGCACCTGGTGGAAGATGCAGGAGGATGGGGAAGTTAAATGTGTACCCTAAGGAGATTTGATTCTGGGCAAAAATAACCAATAACTTGAACTGTATGATGCTAAGTGTCATTTATTATCACCCCAGACCCTGAACATGGGCTGCACCAGATACACCAGCTGCAAGATCAAGATGCAATACATCATTCTGCTGTGCCCAACATCACTAATCCATAACACTGTATCGAGGCCTGGTTCTGATCTGCCAACTCAGTGAATACCACACCGATGTTTTTCCTGCCCTGAGAGACTATAATGAGAAATGAAACCCACGGATTTGGACTGAGTTGATTCAATGGACTTCTTGGAGAGATGGCCCATGGACTGGAGAGAGTATCTGTGTGTGGATGTGTATGTATGTTGAGGGATGGAGAAAATAGTAGTGACTTGGTGTAAATGATATAGAATAAGGGATGGAATCCTGTCCTGGTTTCATTGGGATTTTGTTTCAGTTTGTGGCCAGCCATGGTGATCAGGGCCATTAGCAGCTAAATCCAGAGCAGCTGACCCAGGCTGGCCCACAGGTGTATTCTATATCATTAACAATCAAGTGCACTATAAAAGGGAGGGCTTGCTGGGGAGAGGTGGGGTTGTTTTTGTTCTCTTCTGGCCTCTTTTTCCTTATTGCTGACAATTGGTATTCCTAGACAACCTGCTGCAACTCTGTAGCTAAGTATATTTTTGTGTGTTTTGTGTTAGCATTTACATTGGTTTCTTTAGTTTATTAAATCTGTCTAATTTTAACCCACAAGTCTCCCTCTTTTTCCCAATTTCCTTCGTTGTTTGGGGAAGGGACATTGGGTGAGAGAAAAACTGTTATTGTATAGCGCCAGGTGTGGGCTAAAGGAAGACAATCTCCATTTAGAAAATGATTCAAAAGATGCTTATGATAAGATGATCAGGTAAGTAAAAGGCATCTAGTGGTATAAGTTCACCCCTACATCTATATTGCTTTTTTTAAAGTGGAGCAAAGGCTCAGGTTAGCCCTATGACAAGATGTGACTGTAAAATCCATAAGTTGGAGTGGCCTAGCTGGGGGGTTTGTGAAACTGCTTCTTAGAATTGCACCAGTAAATTGAACAGGGGTCAGGAGAATTGCTGCTGCCTTGTGCTGTTCAGCCTCTCTCTGGTAACAGCTTAATTATACCAGCCAGAGATGATTTGTCTTTGAGGCACAAAAATACAATACTTAAAAAAAAGTTTTTTACTCTTCCCCCACTTTCTCAAATTGTAGCAAGCTGCATCAGCTCTCAGGTTCTTTGCAGTGTATCCTTCCAATGGCTTTTCTTTTCAGAGTCTTGAATGCTGCCTGAAACTATTGGTTTACTCTCTTTTCTTAAAAACAAAGTTAAGATATCACATGTTTAGAAAGTTCACTTTTTTTTTTTCAGAATGATCTTTCTGCTTTCTTTGTTTAGGAACAACCATCTTTGTTTAAATGTGCAAACAAAATTATAAATTTCTCACTCCAGCTCCCTACAAAATTAACCTTTGACATTTATTGTGGATGTTGCCTGCCAATGAAAAGGGAAGCATCTGTGGGTGTTTCTCTTGTTAATATTCTGGTGGTTCATCCACATGTGTGAAGAAAATAGGAACTTCTAATAACATAACACTCTTCAGTCAAATTCTACTTGCCATTACACCAGCAAGAAAAGACATCAGGCTGCTTCCCAAAGTAGTCAGAAAATTATGTTGATACAAAATAAACTGTTGCATTTGTTTTAGTTTGTAGTGTTCTACTTTAACGTCTTCTATATCCTGAATTTTGTACACAGTTTAAAATTGCCTAGTGTTTTGTCTTTTGACAGAAATAAAAAGAAAGTTATACCATATAACTTCTGCAAAATTCTTAATGTGCGGGTTATGTGGCATAACTCTTCTTTGTTTATCAATACCTCAGTGATAAGGTGTTACAAACACATCTTTCTTATCTTCAGATGATGTGTTTTTGTGCAGAGCTGCCAATATGAATTTTTGATACTCGAGAAATTGAATCAGAGACCTTTGCTACATTAAGTAATGAAATCAGAGAAGTGCAGTATTACATAAATGCTTGCCATTTCCCTTTTTTAATGCTTACAGTTTATTCCCTTACACTACAAAATTAGCAAAGTACATATTCTCTGTTGAGAATGTATTAAATATTATATAGTTTTAGGCCCCTCACTACAAGAAAGATATTGAGGTGCTGGAGCAAGTCCAAAAAAGAGCAACAAAGCTGGTGAGGGGTCTAGAGCACAAGTCTTATGAGAAGCAGCTGAGGGAAGTGGGGTTGTTTAGTCTGGAGAGAAGCAGACTGAGGTGACACCTTATTGTGCTCTACAACTACCTGAAAGGAGGTTGTAGTGAGGTGGGTGCTGATCTCTTCTCCCAGGTAACATGTGATAGGACAAGAGGAAATGGCCTCAACTTGTGACAGGGGAGGATTAGATTGGATATCAGGAAAAATTTCTTCACTGAAAGGGTTATCGAGCATTGGAACAGGCTGCCCAGGGAAGTGGTTGAGTCACCATGCCTGGAGGTATTTAAAAGGTGTGTAGCTGTAGTACTTAGGGATATTGTTTACTGGTGGACTTAGTAGTGTTAGGTTAATGGTTGGACTTGATCCTAAAGGTCCTTTCCAACCTAAGTGATTCTATGATTCTGTCTTTAAAGTTTCCACTTTTAACTTTTGGCATTAGGTAAGTTAGTTACTGTGCTTCATTTAAATTATAGTAGAGAAAAAAATAAAAATATCACCTCATAACTGTAAATTCTCTGAAAGAATTTTCTTCAAAAATCTTTTTATATCTAAGTTGTAATGAGACAAGAGTGAAATATAACTTCCCGTGGACACCTTTCAGATCCCTTTTCTCCTTTTTCTGGCTGTCATAAATGAACAGACCTCCAAAAAATCTACAATCCACCAAAAGACTGGTATGTGAAAGCAAATTATTCTAATATAAGTCTGTCTTCATTTAGTCCACACCCAGGACTAAACAATAGCTGTTTTTCTCTCACCCATTATCCCTTCCCCAAACAACGAAGGAAATTGGGAAAAAGAGGGAGACTTGTGGGTTAAAATTAGACAGATTTAATAAAATAAACCAATGTAAATGCTAACACAAAACACACAAAAATATACTTAGCTACAGAGTTGCAGCAGGTTGTCTAGGAATACCAGTTTTCAGCAATGAGGAAAAAGGGAGGCCAGAAGAGAGGAGAGTAAAAACAGCCCCACCTCTCCCCAGCAAGCCCTCCCTTTTAAAGTGAACTTAATTGTTAATGATATAGAATACACCTGTGGGCCAGCCTGGGTCAGCTGCTCTGGATTTAGCTGCTAATGGCTCTGATCACCATGGCTGGCCACAAACTGAAACAAAATCACAATGAAACCAGGACAAAGTCTCTTTTGCAATTTCACCTATTGAAAATGATCTCTACAACATATATTCAAAACCAGTGTAATTAAACTTTGAGATTAGAACCACACATTAGGATTTTTATATGAAATTTTCAGATAACAGTATAACTCCTGAATATCAATATGTATTAGAAAAGAACTTTTGTCTAATTAAAATGAGAAAGATATTTTTGATGGAAAGGATATTTCCCAGGAAAAGGCCAAAATAGTGGTTTTAGATGTTTTCTTATGTTCAGATATTTCACAGAAATGTTGAGGTTAAGAAATGAAACAGAGGTAGCAAGAGATTTTATTTTCCCTAGAAAAATTATAAATCCTGTAGGAGTCTTAAGTTACTAATAAAAAGTAAAAGTACCATACGATGCAAATACCTACAGAGATTTCATGTGTTAAAAGAATCTATGTCCATCCATGTATTAAACTTTGTCTTTTATTTCCAGTAACAACTATGAAGATGAGACATTTTAGGTAAAACCATAGAATAATCAGCGATGACTTACAGGGGGCTGTTACTGCATTTGTGTACCAGAAAGCAGAATCACCTGTGTCTTTAAGTTGTACTGCCATCCTTTACAGCAATGATTTAAAATAGTTTATAGAAAGTAGGCAGCAACCAAACACCATTAGGTGGACAGTAGGATAGTTGTATTTGTCTTTGTAAAAGAATTTCCTTCTCTCTTCTTTTTGAGCTGAAGATAAACCTTTAGCAAAAATCAAGTATGGAGGAATATCTAAGAAAGAAACTTTGAAAAAGACTTTCATGTGTCCCAAAGCAGGATCAACTATACTTTTTCACAGATGACAAATGTTTATACCAACTACTCTTAAGGTCATAACTGAAGTCTCCTTAACTCCTGCACGAAATTACTTCATCTATATTTACCACTAGAAGTTTTTCCTTGTTTAGGTGTTTTGCTCATGTCATGGTGCTGTAGTACTGTTTCATTTCATACATGCTGGACATAAAAAATACTCTGTTTCCTCCATCTAGCAGCCTTCTTCACACCTAAAGGCATACCAAAATATCTCTCTCCAACTTTCCATATTGTTTTCCTGCAAAGATGGAAGGGAGAATTCAGCATAGAAGAGAAAAAAAATCAGAAATATAACTACAGAAAAGCAGTTTCCACGATTAGACTCAGTACCTCAGCTTATGGAGGCAGAATAGAGTTCTACTTTGTATGCCTTTTAGTTTGTACTTTTAGATTGTACATCCAGTATGAAGTTTGACCTGCTTCAGCAGATTATGTTGAATTCATATTCCTCTGGTCTTCTGTAGAGGTTTGGTTGAGTGAGAAGGGGCACGATCCTGTGTCAGTCACCGAGCAGTCTGAGCAACCCAGGCTTTGAGCAAGGGTTAAGCCCAGAGCTAGCGACCTTGCACTCCCCTTGCACGGAGCAGAACAAAGAACCTCGTGGTGCCTGCTTCGCGGGAAGCAAAACTACATCCGGGAGGGGAGGGGGCGGTCACGGCTCTGAATATGTAAACCTATGGACCAATCACAAGTGCGATCGGGGCGCGCGATTAACATATGCATAGTCTATATAACTACTGCTTTCTTTGTTAATAAATGAGAAGCTTCCATACTCACATTGAGATCAAGTAGCTTACTCCGGACCGATCCCCAGCACCCGCGAGCGCGCCTCCCCCGGTTTTCCCCTTACTACAGTCTTCCACCCTATAGAGCTATCTAACAAATTATACTTGGGCCTGACTGATTCTAAATACAGATGCTTGTCCTTTTCTTTTTGAATGTTACAACTTTTTTTGTTATATTTCCAATATATTTCCCCCCCCCCCTTCCCCCCCCCCTTCCCCCCCCCTTCCCCCCCCCTTCCCCCCCCCCCTTCCCCCCCCCTTCCCCCCCCCTTCCCCCCCCCCTCCCCCCCTTCCCCCCCTTCCCCCCCTTCCCCCCCCTCCCCCCCTTCCCCCCCCTTCCCCCCCCTTCCCCCCCTTCCCCCCCCTTCCCCCCCCTTCCCCCCCCTTCCCCCCCCTTCCCCCCCCTTCCCCCCCCTTCCCCCCCTTCCCCCCTTCTTTCTTATTAATGTAATTTCAATTTTGTTTCCCAAGTTTTTTGCAGTCCTTCTAAACTTTAAGTCCTAAGCAAATATGGTGAGCATATGCTTCATTTAATTCCCTAGTTCACTAAACAGAAATACTGCAGAGTAATAGATTTAGCTAAGTTCCTGCAGAGCCTCACAGATTATATCATATCATTCTGACATGGAACTGTCCCTAACTAATGTATGTACTTTTCCTGCCTTTACTTGTTTACAGAAAGGTGCACTAGTGTTCTTCCAGCTTTGCTAAGGTTCTGTATACGTGTGCTTTCCCTTTCCTACATGCATGTTGAAAACACTGAAACCAGAGAAAAGGGTGAAGGAGAGGCCTTAACATTTCATTAACCCAGGCTGCCTCCGTTCTGGAGACTGTACCTTTCTATCCAGTCTAAATCCTCTGTCCCCGGCTATTACAAGAGCAGCTCATAGCTGGCTTTTGTTTAAGGTGGGAAGCAAGGCACATATATGTATATTCTCTGTTTCTTTCTATGTGAGTCATTAAGTTGCATGAGGAGGTTTATCTTTCCTTCTGCTTTCTCTTTCAAGGTGGAATAAGATGGGGATTCAATGCTAACTGCAGTGACAAAGCATTACTTTTAGTGATCAAATAATTTTACACATTGCTGTCATTTGGAAATCACTTCTCTATTTCCAGTGCCTTGATAAGAGACAAAAGATTGGTTTATTTTTTAATTTTGTTTTGGGTTGTGAGTACAGGTTTTTTTGGATAGAGGGTGTCATTAACTTTTTTGTTGCACCATTTTTCCATTTAGTTATCTGTGAAAAACTGTCTTGAAAAATACAGCCTCTGGAATCATTTCAGACAAACTACTTTGCAAGGCTTTATGAAAGTGTTAGTGTTCATGCTCAGAGCTCTTATTTCAAATAGTCTTTCTAAAGTCCATTTTCTTGTATGCAAACACTGTTTGAATATGCTATTTTGTTTTCCTGCTTACCCTCTAAAAATAATTTAAGAAATAGTATGTATGTGTAAATATATTTTACCAACACCTAGGCAGGTTGACAGATTGATCTGTTTCATACATTAGATGTAAAAACCTCCTTTATTCCACATATCTAGCTCTCTTTCTACCTACCTGCCTACCTGTCTACTTATCTATATTTTTAGGGTATAGGTATACCTACTAGGGTCAAGAGAGGAAGGATAAGTTTGTTCCTTTTGAAAATTGAAGAACATGAGAGGAATAGATAAGGAAGAAGAAAGAAGGTTGTTTTTTAACAGGTAACTTATTTACTTTGTGAAATTAACTTAGAAAACTGGAGAAATTATCTCTAGTTCTGATTCTTATTGTTATATTTAATTTCCACCTAGCCTCAAGGGAAAAAAAACACAACAGTAATTACTCGGTGTTTTTTTTTGGTTTGAAATATTGTTATTCATTCTATGCAAAATTCCAAACTCTGGAATGAATTGATATAACAATTTTAAGCAATTGATATAATAATTTTAAGAAAACAATGGAAAACAATGATATTGTGGTGACAGTTATCAGGACATTAGGAGGCTGATCCATTCAGGGTGAATAAATGTTGGCCATCTGCTTTGAAAAAGAGGATTTTATTACACAACCTGATGTTAGGAATAGAGTGATCTGGCCTTGGTGTCTGAAGTATATACAGCTGAGCTCATTTACAAAAGGTCAGGACTATGATCTACATTTGTGACTTAATACACAGTTTGAGAATATGGAATATAGCCCTCTCAGCCTTTCTAGATGGCACTGAAAGCTACAGCCTTTAATCCAAGCAGTATGTGGAGACTAAAAAGTGAATTTTTTTGTTGCCAGGTTGTGTTCTCTTGATGCATGCAAAGACCAGCAGTGTCAGATTTGTGCCAATGAAACGAATTTCAGGCAACAGAGTCAGTGGAAATAATACAACTTTCTGTCTCTCCAGAAATTCATTGAGCATTTTGCTGAAAAAAAATGCTGTAAATGGTGGGTTTTTTCCCCACTATGATTCAGAAAAGTTAGTCTATATTTCTGATGCTTCCTATAGCATGCAGTCACTGTCTGAGACTACGTTCTTTTTTTTGGCCTTAATTCACATTTAGTGTGTTTGCAGCTGTAGTACTATTACTAACTGTAAAAGTAAAAATCACTGAAAGGAAAATCGGCCTGGTTTAGGCCAAACCAGGACATTAACCTTGATGTAATAGTTGAGGTTTCTATGCAATTGTGGTCTCAAATGAAGAAACACATTTTAAGAGTTGGCTAATATACAGTTTTAATCTCAGGTTCTTATCAAACAGACTTGTAAGAGGAATGGAAGACTATTCTACAATGTCCAACCATGATTTCTAGATCCTCCTGTTGTTAAAGGATACCTAAGACTTTTGCTTTCAAATCCAGAGAAACAGTGAAGCAGTTTCAGCTTCATAAACACTGATAATTTACAGAGAAAGCACTATACATATCTTATTTGAGAGAAACAAACAAAACTTGCTACAGGAAAAAAGCCAGAGAACGTGCATTTCACACTAAATGTATAAAAAGATGTTAGGAGTAGAAAGTTGCCAAGAACAGTTTCCATGAATGCAAGGTACTCTTCAAGACAGCAATTCAGTGTAATATTAAAGCACAGCTTAACTGTAAGCTAGCAATGATCCATGCTGAAAAGATCTCCTACTTTAACCATTGGATTAGTGACATAGGATAGGGAAAAGTAATCACAAGAATGAAAGGGTGGTTTTAATCTCATATGAAATCACAATTGAAGACCTGTTTAAATTCAACTAACAGCTGATAACCAAGGTTTGCTGGTATTTCATGCTACTATTCTTAATAGGCAAATGTGAATCTGATATGTTCGTGCTTATAATAGTGTAGACATTTTCCAAAAGATATGACGGAAGCCCTATAAATGTAGATGTGAAAAACTGGGAAGTTCTCAATGCTAATAGAAATGTTAATATAAGCAAAAGCATGATTGAAGTGGGATTGACAGGCTTTGCTTTGCTTTTTTTTTTTTATTTGAACAATTACAGACTTGACATCATACACTGATGGTAAAGATTTTACCAAATCTGTGTTTTTCTATATTCCTGAAGTTATAAAGGATATATTTTTTCCCTCCAAAATATTAAAATAACATGTTCAAGTGTGCTTGCAGATATCAGTTCTCCAGTGCCCTTGAGTACTTTTGAAAATTTCAGCCAAATATGTTTATGCATAAATATGTCTTGTATGAAGAATCTCACTCATAATTGCTGTAGACCTTTTTTTTCACTTGGTTCACTGAAAATGCTGTTCTTCTGATATTAGATTTTGGTCCAATTCAAAGTCAAAGTAATCAAAGTGTTTGGTTTCCTAAGAAATTTTAAAACCACTGTATTTTAGAAGTGAAGTACAATCCCTAGATTTTGAGTGTTTTCTGGGAAAATTACTATTCTTTTTAATTGTATCACTCCCTACAAATGTGCTTTCTGTCACTTCTGGATTTGTTACTTATTTTCAGACTTTAAAAGTTTGGAAACATTTCTACAAATCTTTTGTCTATTGGCTTAGCAGCTAACATAACAATGTCTTGTCTCCACCAAGAGTAACAATGAGCTAGAATCAGATCCCAGAAAGAAAGGTGTTAGGAAAATAGTTTGAGTATAAGTCAGAAATTCTCAAATGGCATAGTAATTAAACTATAGGAGACTACAAAGTGAGTCAATGGTTTTTCTTTGGACCAGCTCCACTTACTACACTGGAAGAGTCAGCATGCTGAGTGGCACAATTAGCTCTGCAGTAAGGCTACACCACAGGTGAAGTGACAAGGTACTCTTCTTTGTCCCAGTGTAAATAGAAAAAATGAAGACACAAGTTTGGTGACTGGGGAATTCTCCAAATTGAGATGAAGGTACTGAATCTCAATCTTTTATGCTGAAAGTGAATGATCTTCACCACTGTCTGGACACAGAGAATTTCACTTGCTTTATTCTTCCTGTAAATGCCCAATATCAATCACTCAATTCCAAGCCATGTTAAGTTTTTCTTCTTATAAAAATGGAATTTTCTTCTTTTTTTAAATTTTTATTTCTCATTTACTTGAGTGTAAAAAGGACAACATATTAAATCAGTTCATTTGAATATATTTCTTACATTTTCCCATTAAGTGCTGAAGAGAACCTTGGTTGTTCACATTGTCTTTTTAACAGCTTCATCAATCAGAGGTTTCCAAATGCACTTGGAGTTGTGCTTCTTTAATGAAGATCACATGATGGGTAGGGTTTGGTCTGGGATTTAGGACACTTTCACTACATGCTTAGATCTGTACTAATTTTTTATGCAAATCTCATCTATAACTTCAGTTTTGTAGTCATATTTCTCTCCTATTTCCTTTTTCTTTATTCGCTTTGAGGGGTTGGCAGGGAGGTGGGGGGGTGTGGGTGTGGTGTGGCTTTTGGCTGCATTCTGCTTGTGTTTTTTCCACTCTTGTGATGTTTTGGTAAAGATGCACTCTCATTCAAGTTGAGATACCAGAAACATTCCGCATAGTTATCATGTTATACATAATGATGACTGCATGTCTGATTGGCTGTTTGCTACCATTTAAAAGTTCTGTCCATTAATCATTTGTATGTAGGATGGTACTTTTCACAAATGTTTTTTCTTTGGTCAACTGAATTGAAAAAGATTTCACAAGATACATTTCTCAATGGATGATAGATACTCTTTTCCAGAACGTGTATTTGTTGGCATAAAGATACTTTGAAAACTTTGTCCCTCATATGTAATTCATGTGAAAATTACACAAAACTTACAAAAAGAGTATTTTTCATAATTAGGACCTATTGAACACTTGAATACCAGTTTCTTATTTATCCTACACATATATAAAGCTATCCTCTACTTTGCTTCAGATGTATCTACCTTCTGAACATCAATATCATTCAGGACGTAGGTTTTAGATGCAGTTCTAGCACTTATTTCATAGCTGTATCTGGCACCTCATACTTTACCCACAATAAATTACACTCCTGTTAAACTTACTGCTAAACAAGGAGTTACCATCCTATTAAAGTCCAATTAAATATGCATCACATTTGATGGATATAATTAGAACAACTGGAGAGGGCAAGTGGTTCAAAACACTACAGCTAGAAAAATGACAGTGGAATGCTAAATTAAAAAAAAAATGTAATGTGCATAGGATATATCTTTACGAAAATACTTGTTCTTTACTATCTTTTTAATACGTTTATTTCATGTCTTTGGCTGTTGAACAGAACTAAATACACTTGCTGCCATAAATTATACTGAGGTTAGTCTTTTGAACCTTGTTCATTCTGAAAAGAAAAAAAGGGCTTTATTTTGTCTGCTTTAGGACAGATTTTGCAAGCATAAAAAGGAATTGGCTGAATTCATTTGTGCAGTACAAGCGTATGCACTGCTGACTAACATAAGACAAAATTACAGAGGTCAAGGAAATTAGTTCACAGGAAAGGATGTAAGATCTGATATGAAATAAAGAACTTCTGCACTAAGCCTTCTAAGGTGTGCTTTGCCATTTCCTGGTATTTGAGTATTTTTAGAAAAAGAGGTGTTACCACACAATGGAACAACGATATCCTTAAGAAAGCATCGTGCAGATGTTTAATTGAGTTGAAACCTGCCTTTGCCTAAGCTACATTTTCAAAATGTCAAAGTCGTATGGTTAGACAATAAGAAGGAGCGATTCTTAGCAGGTGTGAATGTATTTCATATGATTTGTTTTTAATAGTGAGTTTTTTGCCCCAGTCAAGACAAGTACAAATGATATTTTAAGCAGTTATAATGTTATTGAAAAGACTGGGGCAAGTCATGTGCTGTTACATAACTAGAATTCTATAATAATTCTGTTCAAATCAATGGAATTTGTTAAGATAATAATGGCTTAAATGAGAGAAAAAATTTACTTGCATACAGTGCAGTCACACATGTTAAATGAATCATAAACTATTAACAGAACTCCAATCTTAATGTTTTGTTCATTTCCTTGTTTCCAACAAACCAAATTTTGCATAAATTACACTGTCAGAAAAAAAAATAAATATTTGCTGAGTTTCAGAAAACCATCAGAATTCCTTTTCCCTTCTATATGACAGAATCTCAAGTGTATTCTGGTCTTGAGACAGAATTCTTATAGCACTTCACTAGGAGATGTAAAGTATGCCCTTGAAAACAGCACAGCTGTAATTATAATTAGCTTATACATGGGTAGATTAACCACAGATAATGAACTATTACTGAAATACCAAAAATAAAAAAATGACACTGAAGAGAACCCCGACACATATATTAAATGAATATAAAAAGCAGATGTCTTTTCAAAATTCAACCCCTTCTGACCTCTCCCCATTTAGACTTTTTGTTGTTGTTACTTGAAAAAAATGGAGTGAGTCTAATTCTGTTCTCTTTGAAATAGTTTTAACTGAGCTCAGAACACTACCTAGAGAGAAATAAAAGCAAATAGCTGTGCTTTAAAATAGTTAAAGTAGATAGCATGGATGACGTAAAGTTGATGAACACTGCTTTAACTCCTCCATCTCTCTATTTTTCATATGATGGGATAAAGAAGAATTCCAGAGATGCTGGGAATTATTAGCTTGGCTGCAGAAACAGGTTTATGAAAAGTAAAAAGTGAAAGGCTTTTTACAAGAACAACTTTTTCATCCTAAAATCTTCTATTTTTTTTCTATTATTTAATGTGTTTCATTTGAAATTACGTCATTTGGAAGATTTCCTCTTAAATGTTACAAAACACTTAGTGGAAATATTTCATTTTTTGAATTTATTAGAAAATATTTGTAAAGTAAAACATAGAATAAAGTACAAATTATATGAGAAGTCTGAGTGGTATGCGTTTTTCTAACTCAGACATAAATTCCTTTCATGATATAACAGAAACTGGCTCAGTGTGAAATCGTGTGAAAGAACTGTTCTCTGTCATATTACCTTAATTTATAAACTTCTCATCCACAAATATTCTGAAAGAGAGAGCAGCCTCCCAGTTCTGTAAACTATTAGTAAATCTGGTGTCATTCCGTACCCACCATTTTTGGAGGAAAGTAAGGACGTCAAGCTTCTTCCAAGGGATTGCTTTAAAATTTCTTTCATGGATCTTCATGGGAGATAAATCAGAGCTTACTGGTACAAATATATTGTAAAAATTAAGATATTTTAATACAATTCCTTTAGGAGGAAAAGGTCTACTACAAGTGTCTTGGTATTGGATTCTTTGATTAAGGATGATTACAATGAACGTGAGTACTTCCATAATTAACTTTCACTTACAATACTAATGTACAACCAGGGGATCAGACAAAAAGTGACTGTGCTATGAGTGATCTCCTTTGATTTTCCATGATTTTGGTTAACTAGGCTATTAGGACTCCTGTTCTTTTATCTTTTATCTTTTATCTTCTTATTACATAAGAAAAGTGAAAGCATGAAAATGCCAAGAGTGTGTACTTATGATATTCTTTCTGATATGGCAGGTACCCAGTGCTATCTTTGCCAAAACATTTGGCCTACAGTAATGCACAACATAAGGGTATTTGTTTTGGAAAAAGATAATTGAATGGCCAGTATGGATTTCCTTAGATAATCACATATGTGCAATTGGCAAAAACAGATCTTGTTAACTTTGCATATTTGCAAGGAATCTGTATTTTAATATAAACAACAAGCAATAGTGTCATTATTCACTTAGGAACTATAAGCTTGTTCCAGAAACACTAATACACAATGTTTATACCTGATAGAAGACTCTTACCTAATCAGGTCTACAAATTAGAGACTGAGAAACAAACAAGGGAGTAATTATCTTAAAAAAAAAAAATAGTTGCAGGAGAAGCAGAATCAATTTTGTTATTGTTATTTGCTATCAAATTGTCTTGTGAGCAACTGCCAGGAGTTGCTTTGTGGCTTCTTTTATATTTAAAAAAGGCTAAACTCATACTTCAGTCTTTTCCTCCAGGGAGATGCTAATAGGATCAGACTCCTCTACCCAACTTTTTGTGAAGTGTGTAGGAACCTGACATTTTTAAACTTTGCATCCTTTCAGCATATAAGATGGAAATTAAATAACACATTAGAAAGATGTCATAAGACATGGGTAAACAGACAGACAAATACTATGAAGACACATCTCTCATTTCCTTGGGAAACTAGGCATATTACGTAACATAAAATGTGCGCTCAAAGGAGTAATGTCAGCAGCCTGGGTATTTGAACATATTGCCTTAGTAAGCAGCTCTTCTGTCATTGCATTGCTGTTTTGTATGTAGATACTTACAGAAATATGATTGATGCTGTTTTGGGGACCTCTGTCAGTAGATGCTCCAATCCAGTCTGAACCTATGCCCCAATGATCTTATAATCATGGGCTGGCATCTGAATACGCACTAGATGGTCTCTTCTCTGACTCTCACATGACATGCAGAGGCTACCAGTATTTTAGTGGGAGTGCAAAGAGCGAAAACAGATCTCTCTGGTTCAGAGAGAAAGGACTTGCATAGTCCATCCCTTGAGTGATGATATAGAAAAGCTCTTCATTGCTGCTTGTTAAACCTAGAGGTGTTCTTGACTGTGCCTCCATCCGTTCACTGTTGCATCTGCTAATCTACTATATATGTGTATCTTACATCTGAACTCCAACAGTACTTAGAGTTTTTTCTTTGGCCTGAGAGCATTGATTCATTAATTTGCCCATATAGAAAATAGCCTCTTTGCTTTCTTTTCAAAATATAGTTGTAAAAGGACATTACATTACTAGTCGTTTACTGGAAAGAAAGGTGTCTAAACCAGTCCTTTCCCACAGGACAGTTTAGGAGATTTGCCTTAACTTTACATGCTGGCTTCTGTGAAATCCATATAGATAAAAAGAAGCTAAGAACCACAGCTCCTATTTGTATTCTTATTGAGGTGGGTTGTGCTATGAAATACATAAGTATATGTGATTCCAGGAAGATGAACTTCTGCTTTTAGTTGCAAATCTGTTATAATTCCATAGAGCACAATCATGTTGAATGTAGCATATTCATGAAACTTCCTCTGACAAGAAAAGCTAAAAACTCTGGCATTTCAAGCTGCTTCTTGAATCTCTTCACATTAGCAAGAGAGAGAGATGAGACAGACAGGATGACAGATGAAGACATTGACTGCCAGGGTTCAAGTCCATTGTTTATTTTTGAAGCTCTTGGAGGATGAAAGACAAACTCCTAGCCATGAGATCCAGCCTTGCTGATTGATTACTGGCATCAGAGCAGGACCCAGCTTTGCCAACAGTCTTTCTGGAGGCTAGGAGGGAATCTTTCCTTTCTGATAGTTTGCAAGGGCTGGGTGGGGTTCAGTAATTAGCCAGTGATAGGTATTCACTGCAGACACTGAACTGTGGCCGGAACCTGTCCATTTCCCTGATGGATTTACCTTCACAATAGGCTTGAGGGAAAACAAATCCTTAATGAAAAGAGAGAATGAAAGCCGATGAGTAGAAATTAGAAACAAAAAACACAGTAGAGGAAGGAGTAAATCTGTCTCCCTGTCTTTAACCTTTGTAAGACTAGGACGCCAGTCTGGTCTTGACAAAGGCTGATAACAGCTCTCATCAGGTAAAATTATTAAGAGAGAAATAACTATCTGGGCTGTGTGATTTATTGAGGTGAAATTCCCAGATGAATTAATAAAATTATGGCCTAATTGAATGACCTCACTCATTGTCTTTCTTTCTGCTTGGTTGATATGTTACCTCATTCATTTCTCACTTGAAGATAAATAAATTACATTTCTACAATATGTTTAGTTGGAAAGTTTTCCAAAAAGCATTAATCTGTGAGATACTTTCTATGGAGAATGGAATGGTGGCTATTTAAATACACTTTGCACATAAGCCAGTCTAAAAAAAAAAAAAAAAATTAAAAATCAACCCACAAAATAACAACAGAAAAAATACAAAACATGAGAGTGCAGGAGAACTTCTGTGAACAGAATGCAATTACCTAAATGGGATTTTTTCCAGATCTAACCTTGCTTAGTCTTGTAAGGAATGCCAATGGATTCCTAATCATTGCAAGGCATGCAGGCCTCTGTTTGCTTAGCTTTTCAGAAGACCACTGGAATATTTTCCTTTTTTGTGTCTGATGTGAGTGTTAGGCAGGAAGTGCACATTCTAATCCTCCCCCAAACTGCCATCCATCATGGCACTTACAAGTTTATTGGCTATATACCTATATTTTTTATATGCAGAATATAAATTTAATACCTTTTTTTAAATTTTCAAATTCAACAATTTTCTCTGCAACTTCGCTTAGAATTTTTCAACAAAATTCATACAAATAAATGTATACTTTAAAATAAAACAAAACCCCCCATATTTTTCTTAATCTACAGTTTTCAAGGTGTTTTAGTGGTGGGTATTCTCTTTCCTCTTCTCTCTTCTTCTCAAAAGGAAAAAAAGATAGGGATGGAATTTGACATACAAGGATGTTTTCAAGCACACAGAAGAAAGAAAGTGGTTTTCATCTTAATTTGGAAAATATTCAGAAAATATATGCGCAAGTCTGAAAAAAAAGATAGTTCTCATCTAAAGTCTACTCCCCAGCCTCTACAAAGTTGTTTATCCTGAAACATAAATCTAAGAACAATTTCAAAAGAAGCTGTTAACTGTTTTGTAATGCAGTTTACCTCATGCACAAGAAAATTGGTAGGAAACTATTCCAAGTGTAGTACCCTCAGAAGACAGAACAGAAGCTTGGCAACCCTGCTCATTCAGCCTAAATCTCCTCTTCTGACAGAAGGGATTTTGAAATAACCATCCCTTGAATAACTCCGCAAAATCCAGGGTCCTAAAGCTACCATAAATTGAGAAATAAATCATACAAAATTGCAAAGTATTTGGAAAGGAATTTATGTACATCAAATAGACAATGTGGTTCTGAAAATACGTGAGTTCACAGGCAGAGAGCATTGATTATACTGAGCATTGCTGTAATTAATTTTACTGTGTTTCAACGATGGGGAGTGCTGTTCACAAAACTCTGAGAGAGAGGTGTTTTCCATTAAGAGAATTTTCACCTGGAACAGGGGTGTATCTTCCTCTTCCTGACTGGTTTGCACAGTCTGAATTCCAACCTTTCCATATAAATGTTCTAGCGTATAGATATTTTTTCATGCTTTATCTTTCTCTTGACCTCTGTAATAGTATACGATTTGTACAAATAGGAACTTCTTGCTTTCAGAGGCGAAATTAAAAGCAGTACACTCTCTTAAAAAGAGTCAGGGAGAATCAGGTAGCAGTCTCACAATCAGACTCTGCTCAGTGGTAGAGAGGCCACCTTCTTAACAAGGTAGGCTTTCAGTGCTGAGTTCTAGGAGAAAATCAAGGAAGGAGAGTGACATAGAGCTAAAATAGCTGAATAAGGCTAAAGAGACAGATGTAAAGAAACGGTCAGTGTTTTTGGAGAGGGCAAAAGGTCTGGTTGCCTTTCACAAAACAGGAAATGGCTCTTCTTAGTAGAAAAAGAAAGTAAGGTCAGTAGATTTATACAGAGTCTGTAAAAAGCTGGGGGTGTACTTTTTGTTTAAAGATTTGTAAAACTCATTTCAGAACAATCAAAATGTAGACTCCTTTGTAGACCAGAGCTCAACAACTATTACAGAAATTACCCATATTTGCAAGACAAGAGTTTTCCCTGCTTTGAACTGTGCTAAAAAGTAATGTCTGATCTGTGCTGTTCAGATAAGATTGACCCTTTGGTCTTTCCCCACGTAGCTCTCACTGGATCAGTTCAAGATAAGCTTTTGAATCCAAGAACACTCAGACTCAACAGTTGCAGGATCACGTTCTGCAACCCCTGTAAACTTACAGATTCTGTCTATTCTGAAGACAGAAGTGGTTCACTTGGTTTAATCAAACACTTTTTCTATTTTTTTTGTCTCTCTGGCATAATAGAAGGATCTCTCTTTCACCTAAACTGCAAGACTGTGATCTTGTTTGGCTGATCATATGTCACTAGCTATCTTTAGAATACAAACCTTTGATATATTATCCCTGTGGCCATGCCATCACTGAGAGGCAGGATTAAGAGAATTATTTGTGACATCTCACCTAGTATGTTTCTAGAAAAGGAACTTTAAAAAACACTTTAATTGGGAGTAGTGAAAAAAAATAAAATCTGACAAATTCGGTTATCGTTTACTAAGAAACTTTACACCTAGTTTTTATTAAACCATGTGCCTTAAAAACAGTGTTTGTCTTAACACTTTGAGTAGCAATTGGGGGGAAAAAAAAAAGTGTTAGCAATCAAAATCCTGTAAAACCACCTGAGTTCTTTCAGAAAAAAAAATGTAATGATGTTGGTAGTCAAAGAATGAGAGTATTCTGCTTCGCTAATTTCTGCATAGGTGTGAAGTTTGGTTTGGATATTTGTCCACATGCAGTTAGACAGATATGCTACTACTACCAGTGATGTTAAGGAAAATGTGACTATTATTGTTGGTATACTCAGTTTTTTTTTCAAAGTCATACCAGTGGTTATTTGTAAATAGCTTCACTCTGTTTTGTTCTCCTCATGAATAGTTTACTGACTTGCTAGTTACATTTTCATCAATATAAGTTATGTTTCAGAGTAACTTGAAGTTTTTCTTCACTTTCTTCATTTCATAGGAACATAGACATTGCTACATTAGAATAGACCAGCAGCATACCTGGCCTGTTTTTGTCTCAAACAGCAGTTCTGACTGGTTACAAATGTGTTGCACAGTGTAAAATACAGACGTTGGAAATTACAGAAAAAGCAATCTACAGAGTAACTTTCCCACTTGCATTCATTAAAAAGAGGTCCTTGCCTTGGAGGGTGCTTGTTGCAAATGTTATTTCAAGTCTTCAAATATGTAATCCTTTTTATGCCATTCACTGAGGACTAGCTGCTTTGAAATATACTTCATCTCCACTTGTAGAAAAATTGTTTCACTTCAAATCTACCTGAATAAAATTCTAATAACCATAAGTTTACTGTTATGTTATTAACTTAATTCTGATATTATTCTGTTAGTTAGAGAAAAAGTGTGTGCCTCACAGCTATAAATATTTATCTTTTAACAATGCTTACACTTATCAGAAGGTCACAAGTGCTTAATCAACTTCACAACACTACATAAGGAAGGTAAGTTTTCTCCAATCAGAGAACTGAAGTATATGAAGTCTGTGTAGTCTGGATACCGTAGCTTATCCACAGGCAAACTGTGAGTCAGTATTTCCGCATGAATATAGACTTAAAAATTTTGTGCACAAACTTTCCTGGTAAACTGCAGACAGACACACATACATGTATGTGTACTTACATACATTTGAAAGTAATCTCTTTTTTTTCATGATTTTATTTCTAAATAGAGTTTACATTTTAAGCTTAAAAGAAATTTGAAAGCATATTTCCTTGAGTCACATCATAATAAAATCTTTGTGATATTTATGTCAGTACAAATAGTCTTGCTTGCAGCTCTCCTTGATGAAATTGTGTGGTTGACGTAAATCCTGTCCAAAAGTTGTTGGCATGTTACAGAATTTATTTCACAGAAGTGCAGAGCATATTCTGCAAGGTTCTTTGAAATTAGGTATTGGAACTAACTGGAACACTTGTAGAAAGAGTAACAACTTTTTTACATTACTTAAAACTTTTAATACACTTTAAAAACAGGAGAATATGAAACTATTATAGTTGGTGTAACTTAAATCACTTGCTCTTCATAGACCTTAAATGATTAACTACAACATACATGCAAGAGCTTTTCTCTAAGGAAATAGTTTAACACTTTCTTTGAAAAATGGTGTAGTATAGACTGGATGGGGAGGGGGTTTAAAGTTTTGGGCTGTACATTTATTTAATCTTTTCTTTCTTCCTTTTTGATTCACATACATCTTTATTTCATTTTATTTATTGTAGTTCTCTGTCAGGGAGACCAATTGATCAATCTGCATTTTCTTGTTTTTTCAATTATTTACTAGTATGTGTATAACTAAAGAACAGGACTGAAAATATATGTATGCATTATTGAATTACAATGTGTATATAATGTACAGTAATTGTAAGCACATATAAAATCATGCATGTGCAAGCACTCTATATACATTATGTATGCATGTATACCCACTCATAAGACTATAACTTGAGATACATAAGATTATGGTAAATGTGCTAAATGAAATGCATGTAGTCTGATACTAATAAAAACAATGAAAAAGAGTGGAAAATTACCCAATAAACACTTCTATTCATATGGTAAAATTACTATACTACCTTAAACCTTTATTACAAACATGTGCTCTTAAAACCCCTCATCAGTAACTGAGGGAGATGTGTAATAGTCTTCAGATAAACCCATAACTTATTCTTTTGACCAAAAATGTCACATCCCTGGTATTACAAGTTGATGCAAAGACTATTACAATCAATATCAAGCAATTGCATCTCATTTTCCTTCAGTCAGCGTACTAAATCCTTGATGGATAACTGAGACACTAATCAATATCTGAGTGTGAGTCTGATTTCATACACTTTTATTCTATTGCTGCTATTGTCTGGTAACACAAAATACAACAAATAAGATTCTGAAAATGTCAGGACTGAGACTATAAAAATATCAGGGGAATATGAGCACTTTCTCTAGGTTCTCTAAACAAAAAGTTAGAGTAGTATTGACATCTACATTCCCATACTTCAAGATTAATTCTTTCTGAGAATATTACTGTTGGTAATTAAATTATATTTGAAATAAAGACAAACTGCAGATCAAGGGCATCAGTACCTGACCCACCACTGTAGAGTTCAAAAGTGTTAATGCTTTTCTAAGGAGTTTATTTAATCTACATATTTTGTATTTTGATTTTCAATCAAGTCAGATGTTTCTGACTCAAGCATCTTTATTGTTCCTCTATAGTAGTGATGTTCCAGTCTAGAGATGAAGGGACAACATTGGTCCAGAGTAAGTTAGCAGCAGTTTTGTCATCTCTATAAATCCTGTCATTTATGAAGATTTCACCTAACGTGTAAAGATAAGTGACCCTTTGTCAGTGGCAACGGCATGGATGTTCTGTAGCTGAAAACACTTGATCGCTTGGTTCCTAAGCATAAGTATCAGATGCAAATAGAAATAGAAAACGTTTTAAATTATTACAAGTGGCTTTATTCTCCTCTTATTAGTTGGATCTCTGCAATGTAACTTCGGCCTTTCAGTCTTCTCCTTTGCGGTCAATGTACGACATGGTCAATGTCTAAACCACAGTGCTCTGGAAAAGATTCAGAAGGAAGCTACGGGTTGTAAAGATCAGAGTCTGCGTGAGCTCTGTATGTTTTGTGTGAGTCTAGGGAGGAAGTGTACTTGTGCACAAATTAAATAGCAGGCAGATTCTTCTCAGATTCTCGTACCAGTCTGAAAATCCTGTGTATGTCTAAATAATGATAACTTTTGTTGTATTCCTACATGTGGTCCCTCTGCCTTGTAGCTGCAAAAATGACAGCAATCTGTCTGTGGATCATTGGCTGCAAAACCTACACTTGTGAGTCTCCTGTGGTTCACGGTACTGTATGCAAGAGCAGGCAACAACAGCTGTGTTCTCAAATTCTTAACCAGAAGCTTCCTACCAAAACAGGTTTCTGGAAATCTGTCTCATGACACCTGGAAGTGAATTACATCCATGGAAATAGTGGTGCCTGGGCTCTTAGAAGACTGACAGTCTCTTCTTGAGACATTTATCACGCATCTATTTAATGCAGACAGTTTTCCCTATAAATTAAACCAAAACTGAAACTGAGGGCAGAGTGAGGCCTCATAATAAGGAAACATATTTTGCCTTTGGCGTTTGGCTTTGATTGTTGTCTTAACCATTAAGACATTTAGTAACCTGATTTTTCAAGCTACTCAGTATCTCAGACTCTCATTTGATGTCACTGGACAAGTGGGGAGGACTTTACATGCCTCCACATTCTGAAACTAAATTATGGATAAGAGTGCAATGAAGACATGAGGCCCTCTTTCTGCCGCTTGTATCTGTCAGTGAGAATTAATGGTAACTTGGGATTTAAGCAAAATACCTTTCTTCCTCTTTGTGAAGTCTTCAGGATTGATAGTGCTATTTCAGGATTTCTTTCATAGCCTTCTTACTGTTACAGAAAATTTTTTTGTGCCTGTACTATATTCTGCCCATGGACGCTTAATTGAATCACATCTAAACAACTCTCTGATATTTATAATATGGAAACTGTTATAAAACTAAATCTACTTATTTGTTTACATCTCCTTGACACTCAATATTTTATTCTGTTGTTCTTGTCCTTTGATTTGATATATTTTCCTGAGACTAGAACACTGATTAATAAAGAGAAACATAGAGAGAACAAGATACATCTAAGCAGAAATTATTTTTGTCTCTGTATTATTTCTGCAGACTAAAAAGTTTTTTTCTGTAGCTTAATGTTACCTGACTTTCAGTATTTAACATGCTAGAGGTAATCTAAATGATATAAAGAAACATGTACTTGTAAACGGGCAAATGTGCAAAATGGGAACTTCCAAACAGGAAAGTTGCTGAGATGTCTCTTACATCATCCAGAGCAGGTGGATTACCCATAATGCAATATGCAAGGGAATACCAGCAGCTTTAAAATTCAATTCTAAACATCCTTACAGGAATTATTTTATTCTAGTGCAGAATCGTCCAAGCTGCAATGAAAATTTAGTCCTGCTAAACCTCTTTTAATGTTTAGAGTTCAACTCTCCCTCATATCGCACTGCACCCACTCAGCTTCCTTCAGCTTTTTCCTAGGGTAATTTGAAAGACTGTGTGGAAAGGAGGATAGGAGAAAGGAGGAGGCTATAGACCATTGTAATCAACAAGCTGTGGCTCAGATTTGACAAGTAAGTAGCTTATTAGATCCTGTTCCAGGGCTGCCTTCTTGGAAAGCAGAGTCAAGATGAAAACCAATTTAGCAGCAAAGGAACTGCTACTTCTTAGACAGGGTTTGAGGGCAGCTTGGACAGATGTTCCCATCATGCTTATTGCTTTCAAATGTGTTTAGAACTGCTTAACAATGGCAGATAGGAATGACCGACAGGCAACGTAGCTTTGTTCATCTGGATTCAGGTTGAGAAGTTCTTAAGAAGTACCAGAGGCAATATTTTTTTTGTTTCTTCTTTTTTTTTCCTCTTCTTTTTATTTGTCTGTTTTAATGGTTTAGGTTTTCTTTTCAAAGTTATTGTTCATAAAACTTCATGAAAACAAAATAAAGAAATCTGGTAGTGGTCTGTGTTCACAGTATTGCAGATGTTGCCTAGAAAATTTCAAAGAGTTCTTAGAACTTCACTGTTTTAAGGATGGCACACCTATTAACTCCTTCTAATAAAGCCAGAGAGCTCTCCATCCAAAAGGTGAAGAGAAATGATTCATAGTATTGCTAAGTGGCACAAAGTTCACAAGGTCTGAGCTCTACCTGCCTGTGATGTTTTTTTGTTGGACTATGGTCTCGAGAAGATTTCCCTCCTGCTGTTTTGCCTCTTGCTCTACTAGGAGAGAGAAAGATCTGTAAGTGTTAGATACTAACAAGTAACATAGAGGTATACTGGGAGAAAGGGGAGGAAGGAAATAAAGGAATGAAATAGCACTTTCTTAAGTAGTCACAGCAGTATCGTGTAACTTTTCAATGAAAGGATTTCTGATTTTTTCTTTTTTTAACTCATGATGCTGGTTTGCTGTAGAATTATGTTATGAGATATATGTTCTCCTCCATAACTTAAGGACACTTTGCAATGAAATTTGATTTGTCTTTACTCAGTAGTCCTTGTTTTCAATGGAATTTGATGACCTTTTATTCAATAATCAAGTTTTCTAACTAGACAAAATCATATATCACTTTGATGTCAGTTTCTAAATAAGCTGCTGACTAAAAAGTGTTGGTAGTATGGGACTGCAAAATGTCTCATACTGTAGCTATATGCAAACATTATTTGTATTGTGCAAGTATTATTAAGCAATGCTATAAACATGTGTTATAAAGTAAATTTTTATCATGCCATTTAGCAGCAGCAAGTTGAAAAGTTTATGACTATGTATTAAATAACCTTGACCTTGTTCTCAAGTTATCCTTCACATCACATTTTCTTTTCGTGTTCATCCTATTTATTACTTCTCACATATCTTCCTTGATCAGATTGTTTTTCAGTTTCTTTGCTTTTCTCTTTTATTTTCATTTGTTTCGGTTAAGGTCTCTGTTTCCTCCTCATGTATCTATCTTTCTTTGCCTTTTCTCCTTTTCCTTACCTAAATTTATTTCTGTGCCCCTTTCCTCAATTTCAACTAAACTAATGAGCATTCATTTTTTTCTGAAGACTTCAAGACTTTGATATATATTCCTCTATTACATTAGGTAATTCCTTATAATGCTACTAAGGGTTATAGAGCTAATCCCCTGAGCATAACAGATCTCAACTATTCAGGAGAACACTTTCAGGAAAGTTAACAAACAAGGAAGCTTTACAATACCTGAAAGACTTTCAGTGTATTTTAAGAATTAATTTCATTAAATATTTATCTCCTGGGTTTGGTGCATTATGAATAAAAAATTTTTAATTAAATAATAGTAGTGAATGAATAGTATCCCAGTTTGCTCTATTTCTCGCTGAGATAGCTTACACTGTCTCATCCATCAGCAGTGTGAGGCATCATGTTGTAGTGGTTAGCGAGAGGCAGTGGGAGTCAGCAGACTTCCATTCTGTTCATGATTCTGTCTCATTTCCTTCTACAGCCTCTGGTGAATTATTCAATCCCTGTTTGAGTGTGTCTATTTCCACATTTTCCACATGCTTGTTCTTTCCTCTTTTTTTTTTTTCCTAAGTGCTCTGCCTAGAATAAAATTGTTGTGAGTTGCTCTGCAATAGCATATACAGCCACAGCATAGTCAATTTTCAGTGCAATTACAGTGAGCTAGGGGCATAACTTATATTATTTATGGGGGCTGTGCCTCACAGGGATCATGAGTCAACGAATGTTGACAAAAATACTTGACAAATAAATCCATTATGGAAATTGTTTTTAAAATGCTTTCATTTACAAAACAGTTAACAAAAGAAGAATACTATAGTGTGTAAAGGAGAATGAACTGTTAACTTTCTTTTTCTACACAAGAATATTAATTGGAAGCTTCGATGGCTGGTACAAAGAGCTTGATTATACACAGACAGAGCTTTGAAGATCTTCTCTAGGGCACAGTTTCTTGATGACGTATTTAGGTTGCATTCTGTAATGTTTATTTTTAGAGAATCCTCTTCTTATTCAATAGTAACAGTATAGAGCACAAGGGTTACAGATAATTATACTTAACTCCACATTTTATGATAACAAAACAAAAAAGACCAAACCAAAATTGTGTGTTTACAGAAATGCAGGTTCCATAATATACTCTTCCTCTTTGATGGGAGGTCATATTATCATTCAGGTCAATACTCCACTATTGATTAGTGTGAAATGTCTGTACAAGTCTTGTACCAAAGTAGGAAGTATTGTGTATAAGATACTTCTGTCTCTGTAGAAAGCAGCACTCATATCATGATGTGGCTAGTATCACATCTAGTTGCTTTTGACTTTCCAGCCTGAATAAGATGATACATACATATTTCTGTGAGAGTAAGCAACTTGCAGTAGGATTCCAGAGCACAGATGGAACTCTAAACCTCTGTGCTCACAGCCAGGTGCTCTAAGTACTTGTTACAACCTGCAGCCTCCCGTCAGTACATTGCCATCGTGCTTTGCTTGTTTGGCATTATGTTCACTATTAATAATATGGTCTAAATATTCTCAGATTCCAGGCAGCTACGTCGTATTTTCATGTGGACAATTTTGTTCATAAATTGTAGACATGTTTAACTGAAGTAACAGCAGAAAACATTTCCTTAGCCATTTCATGAAAGAGATTACCAGCAATTACTGATTCTTGATCAGAGTTCACACTAGCGATTACTTGTAATCTGAATATAGTTAAATTACATTTGCAGGAATTTTCCTTAAGACATGAATAATTTTTCTTTCTATGAATAAAGTACAACTGTTACAAAAGATTAACCTCATAAAGATTCTTAGATGCTGAGGAAAATTGTAAAAAAAAAAGTTATTATTATAATTAATCATATGAAAATATGAATATGTACAAAAGTAATAAAATAATCTATAAACTGTAAATTAAACAAACAGAGTAGTAGCGATTGGATAGCTCAGAAGTTCCATTATTTGAATTATTTCTATCCTTTTTCTAATAAAGTCTATATTTTCCATCAGGAAAAAAATCTTAAGCTAGAAGGGCTGTATGTACAACACTTGAGAATTTGGAGATTCCAGTTCCAAACTTAAAATGCTTTTTGATTTCTGGAGTTCAACTTCTTTACTTGTCCTAAATGCATCTTACTAGAGCTGGACGACTCAGGTCTTATTTCCTACCTAAACCTCAACAAGGCTCATAAATTGCGCATACTTTTGACTAAGGCAACCTTCACCTACAGATAAAAGAAGGAGACTCAAACTCCTGGTTTGAATCTTTCCTACATTTAGTGTTTAAATATTTCATATGGGCTAGTCACTGGAAAAAATGCTAAAAACTGAAAGAAAATCCTTCTGAAAATCTAGGAGATCTAAATAGTTTTGTGGGGTTTTTTTCCTTCTGTGAAATGGAAGTGATGATTCTTTACCACAAAGTATCATTAAAAATTTTGAATCCAGTAATGACTGCGAGACAATCAGGTGCCACAAAAAAGACCAAGAGGAGAATATGGATAAGCCTGTGCAATAATATAAATAATAAGTTTTCATTTGGAGGATGACCATTTTCTAGAATTTTTCTATTACTTTTAATCATTATTTATCTCTTGGTTTTCTGTTTTTTTTATTTTATATAAACACAAAAAACTTCTTTTCTTCTGGGAAACCAAATTAGTGCAGTAAAACAAGACTCCACCCTAAAGAAAAAAAGTGGCCCATTTTCTTGGCTGTGGGTGCATGTTTTGTTTTCGTGTTGCCAACTGAAGCAAGATGCAGCAAGCAGCCAAGAAATAAGGAGAAAGGACAAGAACATTCAGGGCTGATGGAGGTTTCAGTACCATAGAAATATAAGAGTTATTAAAGGGAGTGCCGAAGGGATTGGTGCTAGTCACGTCACTGTAGTTCTTAGTATATTAAGCCTTAACTGATAGAAGGTGTGCAGCAGGTTTTTTTGATGAAACTAGAGAAATGGCTAACTTGTGATTCCCAGTGGAAACATGCAATTTGAGATGTTGATATTCTACAGAAGCTGTTAGTTTGCTAATTATTTCTAGATGAGATTCCTTGCCAATTTGGCTTTGGTAGGTGACAGATACATACAACACTGGTAACCTACAGCAATTTAATTGATTTTTGTTCCTTTATACCCTCAAAAGTTGTATCAGAGGATCTCACTGTGCTGCTAAAGTCTCTGCATGATGTACAGTACTTTAACTTTGGGAAAATGTGCAGCTGGGGAAACTAGACTCTCATGCTGACTCAGGTTATCTGTGTGACTGCATTTAAGGGTATAAGATATCAAAGCTTTTCTTCATAGAGCTATGCAACTTGAGAGCAATGGAAATGTTCTGTGTAAAAGTCTTATTGGTTACTGATGTAAATTCAAGCTTTTCACAAAATTATCTTCAGTGCAGATCACTGAACCTGCAGTAACATATTTGTGCATGTGTGAGCATGTATGTTTATTCACATAGGCATGTGTTTTTTACTACCATATTATCACTCAATAGAAGAGAAATTTCAAAAAGCGACGTTTTTAAGAATGTAGAAAATGTAGCAGTAATTGATGCCTTTTTCTTGACAAAATAATAAACAAACAAAAAATGAAACAAGTAAATACTTCTAGTATAGTGAGAATAAAATATTTGCTGATATTCAGAAAGAAAGGACTTAAACTGAACAGGAGAAAAAAAACACTTTGCACTCATGAGACCGAAATCACCTTTTTGCTCTTTCCAGAACTTTTTTCTCTATGACTTATCTCTATGTGACTGAAAGAACCAAATGGGCACATACCACGACTGCTAGGAAGGGAAACTTTAAATTCTGCCATATCTTTGTAGCAGTGGAGTATTACGTCTGTATTTTGGCCATAGTCAAATGAGATTTAAAGCTACTGTAGACAAAGTGTTAAATGTATTTACGCACACGCGCGCACACACACACGCACAGAAGACAGACATTTTCTGTACATCTGGCATTGAACACACTGTGTTAAAGAGACCACCTTTGAGCACAATGGGTGCTTTCCATTCTACATTATGGATGAACAGATATTGTAGCTGTAAATGGATAAAGACCATCTTCTGTGCTTTGCTTGTCCTTGATAGCTTGCTTGTCTTGGATTTGGTTAAAAATACTCCTCAAAGTAGACTGAAAATCTCTAAAAACAAGAATCTCGGGAGGCTCTACGAGTATTTTTTTGCAAATAGATTCTGTTATCAAAGAGATGTATTTTGACCTCCTTCACTCCATGCCTTGTCTTAAAAGAAATTAAAACACTACAAATGGTCTGTTCTTATATTAAAAAAAAAAAAGCTCTAATCTGGAGATACAACTATTAATTTTACTACATACAATATTCTCCTTAAAGCTCATGGGACCATTTAAGAAAGTAACATCAAGCAAGTATTTGTCTTCCATAATCCTAATCATACCTGTAAATTAAAACCAGTAGACTCTGCAAGGCCTGTATTGGTATTTGAAGGAACTGGCATATTTATTCACAAATGTGGGAATAATAAATATATTTAAAAGACGTTTCAGAATATTAACTATTCTCATTCATGTGGTTTGGGCATTGCTAGTTAAATGATAGCATTGTTCTCTCTATCCTTTTCTCTTTTTTCCCCAAGTTTTTTATTGATTTTATTACAAAGCTCTGGATAATTATGTTACTATTTATTTGTATGAGCACAATAATATTCCACAGGAGTTAAATAAACCCATGAAAATCCCCTATATTTAAAATATTAAGTGTAACAAAGAAGCAAAGGCAGTGGGGAAGGCAATCTGTAATTACATCGTCTAAGTCACTAGTGCACAATCTGTAAGAACGTCTTTGTTTTAAAGTGGAATTAAAGATTTTTTAATAGACCTTTCTGGAACACTCCAGTTTACAACTAATCCATGTTTCTGAAAGAATCCGTGTAAGTCTATGAAGTGAGATTCAGGTTCTGTATTTCACAGTAGTTTTACTGAGATGAAAGGGATAATTAGATTACTTGGTCTTATTGCTGTGATTCTCTCCATCCTGTCAATGTTTTGTTACCAATCTTAACATTAAGTAGCCAGTAAGAAATAGCATTTATAAACACTGAGTGGTAGAATGTTCTAATGCAGAAATATTTTCTCTATTGTCTGTTGCTGCTACAGAGTGCAGAGGAAAGGAGAAAACATACCTTCAAGCTGGAGATTAGGTTGCAAGTTACTCTAGAAGATGATCAGCTCTTTACCAGTTACTACTGATCAAGTATTACTCTTTGTAAAGTTTAACATTAACACTTAAAACAGAGAATTCTAAAATTTGATGATATAAGCAAGGTTTCTTAAACAGATCACAGCCTGTCCTAATCTATTCTTTATTTCTCATATGACCTATCAGATATTTATGGAGGGTAAAATAAAAAATGTCAACATATAAAATGAAATATCTGTGATTAATCTTACTAATCAGAAATGATTTTATAAATATATTCATAGAAACAAAGAACTGGGAAGGTTTTAATATGTTAATCAATAAAGAAGGACCATATGAACACATTCAGTTTAACAGCATACTTGGTCTTTGATTACCATAGCCTAATGCTCAAAAAAGGCTTTTGCAGAAGTCTGTTCACAAAAATGCCACAAGTATTCACTTTCCGAGCACTTTAAAAATAAATCTTGTTACCTGCATTCCCCACTGATTTGTGGGACTGCAACTTTTTCAGTATATGGGCCCCAGAAGCACACTTTCTAAGCAAACCCAAAAATTTATTGTTATCCAAAATGAAATCATAACAGTCTAATCAAAGAATTACTGTTTTTCCAGATGTGATGCTTAAAGAAAAAAACAGGAATACTATTACGAAAGAAGTGTTAATAAGAATAGTTAGAACTGCTAACACGCACTTCCTAGTGAGTGTAGCATGACCTGTACTCACTCTTTTACTGCCTGTGGAATCCTAATGTTAGTGACGGTCATTGGAAGCAGGGAGGTGTTCCAGTGAGTCATCAGCATTTTTCACTTGTAGGCCAGTAGTGACTTTGGGGGAGAGAGGCTCTTGCTCTGTACTCAAGGGTTCTTTTGTGATATTTTTAATACAATTAAAACCCTTTTTTTCTGTATGTATCTATAGCTATTGAAATCCTAAATGTATATGAATAACAGACACCACACAAATATACAGCAATCACATGGCTGTTATACAGTTGTTACAGCTGAACGCGTTAAAACAGAACTCCCTGCAGTTCAAGACAAGTTCAGATAACATCTAACAAGTCCTGATGCCTGTGTAGTTGATAAAGCTCAAATCCCGTGTCTTGGTACTACTAACGATGACACGATTATTTATAGGCTAAAGCATTCAATATAATTAGGAGGTTTATGCAAGTGCTACGAGCAAATTTTCATGTCGACTGGGTTTAGGAACTTCTTCGTAAGTTTCTTAAAGAATTAGCTGAAGTAATCTTGGAAGAGCTAGCTAGCTTCTTTCTCACAAAGGACAGCACTAGTGTTACAGCCCAGTCTGCCTAACTTTTGTTTCTAGGAAAAAGTTGGAGCAAAATTTGGAATTATTCATAAATAATTAGAAGACAACAGGTAATGCATAGTAGTAACTGAGAATTACTTAAAAGCAAACACAGTGGAAAAAAACTGAATTAAGAGTATGACAAATTGTCAGCCCTTCTAGACTAAACAGAAGCAGTAGATGTCACATGTCTTTATTGTTTGGTAATAATTCTGATGCTGAGTCATATGTTTTATAGGCAAGAAAGAAAAATATATCCTTCATGAAACTACTGTAAAACGTGTTGAAAAAGTTAATACAGGAGAATCATAATCAATGCTTTGGTGTCAAAAAAGAAATTTGATCTTCCATGTGTCTAATAATACTTGGTATTTTCATCAGCAAGCTGAATGGTAAAGAATATAATTCCTAAATGTGCAGGTAACACTAAGCAGGAAAGGGTTTCATGTATGTTGAAATTTGAAAGGATGGTGGAAAATGAGTAGGTTGGAAAATACTGAATGAATTCCAGTAAGGATGAAGGTGAATAGACATACACTCAGACATTATCAACTCCATAAATACAAGGTGGGAAACAATCCTTGTAGAAATATTCTAGTCTAGTCTAGTCTAGTCTAGTCTAGTCTAGTCTAGTCTAGTCTATTTGACAGGGTGGTGTCAGGGCAACGGTTGGACTCGATGATCCCTGAGGTCTCTTCCAGCCTGGGTGATTCTGTGATTGTCTGTGATTGTCTATTCTATTCTAATTTTTCAAGATGAAAAAAAAGGATTTATTATCTGTCATCTAACTATGGTTCATTGAGTAACTTGACAGTGTGTCTCCTAATTGTACTTCATCTGTATGTGGTTTGTATTAAACTTTCTAAGATGTAGCTTAAAATGGTGAAGATAGGTGGTGCCAGTAATTTTTTATGTAAAATAACACAGACAAAAAGGATCAACTGGCTTGACATTTTTTGCTGACATACTTCAGCTTCCACCATTTATCATTCTTATATTCAATTATTTACACTGTACTGGCAGCCTGTCAAGACTGAAGCCTAAGTGTGTTAGGCTGCAGAAGTGTAAGGACAGTCAGACCATTGGCTCTGCAGGACAGGAACTGAAATATTTGTGGCAACCAAAAGATATACTGTGAAAAGCCTTTTCTAGAAATGTTCTGTAGATTAATATCAGATGTATATTATCTGCAGATAATTTCATAGACATCTGTTCTGTTTGGTTTAAAAATTGCTTCAATTGTTGGTAATTTGATACTGAATTTCCTGAGACAGAGTGATTGCAGAAATTTACAGGTACTTCCATCAAAATTCTGATCCAGAATTCCCCTCGTAACAATTTCTGAGTCTGTGTGAGTCCATGATATCCAAACTTCTGGTTTCACAAATTAGTTTGGGGAGCAGAGGGGTTTTTTTCGGAAGGAAGTTTCCATGTACCTCCTTCCTTGGGAAGAGTTAAGTTTACCTCTGTCTTAATAATCTTCTTAACTAGTATGATAAGCAACTAGCAATTATTAGCAATTACATCATCTGAGAGAGTCTTGTGATCAGATGAATTATTAGGCTCTTTTCACAAATGCTTTTGTGGACTTGGCTTCTAAGGTCCCTCTTTAAAACTTAAATGTTTTTCCACATGCAACATCAATTTTACCTGGTAGTGTCATGCTAACTACTGTTCCTTGTCATCCTTAGTATATTAGAAGCAGTCTGTGTATTACGATCTGCTAGACTCAACATATAAAATCTGAATTTTCCAGCTTGAATAATAAAAAAGATCCTACAAAAAGTGTTCAGATCCTTTTTTACAGGCACATGGTTTTCATATTCAGATAACACAAATATGTAGCTAAAAAAACTTATGTTAGTGTTCTGTTGCCAGCCAAAATAAGCAAGTTCCTGAACTAGGCTGATGAGTCTTTTTAACAATTCTTTTTTCTCTATATTTTTATGGAGGCAAGGGTTGTTGTTATATTTTTGTGGGATGTATCTTTTCTCCTTTCCTCTAACATTTCAAGTAATAACCCTCTACCTACTTTACAGGGCAGCTGCTCTTTTCTACAAGATGAAAATTCTCTGTGACAGGTCCTAATTGTGTTTTATCCATATCCTACAAAAAAAAAAAAAAGAAAAGTTACATTGCAGACTTGCAAATACAGTATAAAACTAAAGCATATGAACTGACCTACAAACAACATGAGCCACTGTGCTCCCAAGCCTGGGGGAAGAGGAATGTTGACTGTATTTGTGTCACTGAATCCAAAGCATGATGTGATTGGTGTCTGTGCACTTCCATATTGCTGTCTTTGAAGGTAGCCTTACGTCCCTTGTTCCATGATCCAGTTCCTGCTAACCATTTACAACCACACAATGAACTGGATTTCTATTTATCTGTGGATTCATGGATAATGCATTTCTGTAAAGAAGAGCAGGATCTGGCCCAGGAAATAGTGTAATAATCCACTCCAAATACCTTTGCTCCTGTTTAACATACTTACTACCTTTCTCTGTATATTTTCTAAAGGCGAAATCCTAGATAAGGAGAAAAGAGACAACGAAGTCTACTGAATTAGTCTTTCCCTTTTAGGCTTTTAATAATTCACTGTTAAAATTCTGTGTGGATTCCAAAAATAAATTAGTTCTTTAGCCTTCTCTGATCCCCATGTGGATATAGGCCCAGCTGATAAATCACCCCTTTTGGGGCATAATACAATGCAATTAAACATGTCTGGAGAAGATCAGAACACGTATCATAGATATTTTAAAGATAAAATGGGCTCTTATGTCATTGTGGCAGATGCACCATCCTGACAAAGACCTAACAAAGACCTGGCAAAAGCCCGTGAAAACTTCCCAGCCAGCTCTTGTCACACCCACACAGTGGTGGTCAGCACGTTCTCATTTTGGTCGAAAGGCTAGGAAGTTGGGGTCCTCAGCCCATGGGGAGGTCTGCATGACCATATTCCACAGATCATATTCAACTAGGGTATAAACAGAGCCCCACCGGAGAGCCATTTTGAGTTGATCTTCCTTGGAGCAGCGGGTCTGCAGTCGAGGACTCTCCCCTTCGGTCATGACGCCACCTAACAAAACTCCTTGAGGTTGAGAGCCTTCCCTTTATGAAGTGAGTGATTGCACATTTTGGATTATTGGCCATAAAACCTTAAGAATTTTTAAGTCAGTTGTGTAGTATTAACTCCCAAATGACATTCTGAACCTGTGGATTGTTAATGTCTGTCGGAGTCTCAAAGGGATTTTGGTTAGAGTAAAACTTAGTTTGATTTTGTTATTTTGCAAAATAAATTCTGTTTCTAGTTTGTTACTTAGTCTGGCTCGGTTTTGTAAGGTTCTGTGACAGTCATACACTCCATCATCCTACCAGTGCATGATTAATCCCTATGATGTTATTTTTTAGTGCTGCATCACATTTTAGAAACCTAAACTTATGTTGTGCTTCTTCTCCCTTTGCTGATGATTTCATGCCATAAAATAGGAAAACAGAAAATTTGGTTTCAGCATACATTTCAAATTTTCCCTCCATTTAGTCCTACTCACATTTCCAGGTAGTAATTTAGGTATATATAGAGATATATAGAGAGATATATTCCATATATCAATGGATTGCTATCTCATATTTGTGGGGGAAGATGGGGGCTTTAATAAGAATAGAAATACTTTGGACAGGAAAGCACAGTGAAACCTGAGTCACATCAGTACTATTAGTCTCTTCTTTTTTGAAAATCAGATTTATCCACAGATATTCTTAAGAAAATTTCTAACAGAATGTCAAACAGAAGGATCTTCGATTCTAAAGACCAAGAGTTTATCTCACAAAAAGAGTGAATTAACTAATCTGTTTTCGTGGTTTAGTGTATTATGGACAAATCCTTACTTAATCAATTTTATAATTATGTCAATGGCTTCAGAAGTCAAAGGACTTGTGTGTAACATCTGTTCTATTAATAACAGATTCCTGTCCTCCAATTGTTGCAGATAGGCTAAAATGTAACCACAGTATTTAACATTCTTTCAGACTTCCTCGGAGCACTTGCTGCTTTAATAGAAAAAACAGACAAAGTGAATTAAAATGACCTTGCTTCTTTGAATTAGTGAGGATTGGTGTGTGCGCACATTAAATCAATGTCTGTCATCAGCCTTGCTCAGCTGTAGGGAAGTCTGTAGTAGTCCACTCATAATTTGAGTTGTACAGTATTTGTCTTTCACAGCATCCAACACTCCCTCTATTCTCCTCAGTACCCACTGTGCTAACACCTGTCTCAGCTAGGACTTCTGTTTGAAGGTGGCTTAATGATTTGGCAGTAGTGCTGCACAGATCTACACTGTAAACACAGATTCTTGCAAGACCTCAGGGCTCTTGTCCTTCCCATCAGTGTGGACCGGTAATGCAGGAAACACATTGTGCTTTACTTTTTAAATTGCTTCTGGGTAAAGCTTTATGCACACATTTTAATGAAACTGATTGTTTTTTTTCTTTGTTTGCTTGTTTGCTTGTTTGTTTTAAAGTACTTTTCAGCTGCTACCCACTAGATGTTAAAAAAGGTATAGTTAAATCCATATTCAATAAACAAAGAACCTTTCCTATATAACTCTGGTTTAAAGGCTTTTCAACTCTGTTTTGAAGAAATTATGCTTAAAAAATTACTCAAAAAAAATAATTTCATATTTACATCTCACAGTATAGATCCCCTTCACTGAACTCATAAGCCTCTAAGAACAGCATTATTACCAGTATCTCCCATGTCTTGGCACAGGATCATACCAAAAAGCAAGGGTTTTGATTTGGGTTGGCTTTTTGTGGTTTTTTTTTGGGGGGGGGGGGTGTTAAATACTTATTTATTTATTTATTTATTTTTATATTTATTTCCTGGGAAAAGAACAGTGATGGAATAAAGTTGCCTACTAGGAATGCAAATGGATACAAATAATTGATGTGACCACCATATGTGCCATACATTTCCTTTGTAGATATTTTTTTACTGGGATTTGGATCTACAAAAAGAGATACACAGATGAACGTGTGTGTTTGCATACTAAGTTCTTTGTACTGAGAAGTTCGGCATTATTTCCTGAGGAACTGAAACCTCTCTGTTTTTTTAGCCTTGCTATTATTCTTTTCATCTTTTTTCCTTGCAACATTTCTAGTTAGGTAAGTAGATTGATTTCGTCATTTGAGTATGTATACATATGCGTATCAACTTAAAAACTTCAGTTTTGTCCTCAAGGTCTTACAACACACTTTCTTCTTTATCTTAGTTTCAGCTTCTTTCTCTCAATTCATGCACTATATTACTGTCTATTTGTCTCCTCTCCTGTTCTGTTTCTTCTATCAAACTGCTTCCCACATTTGGAAGAAGTATCTGCCATGTAAACCAGGAACAATCAATAGTTAGTTTTAACAATCCCTGTAACTGTCATCTTTGCAAATTCTTTCTATTAATGTCAGTTTAGTCTCCATAGTAATTAGCTTGAAGATACAGAGGTACACATGTGTGCACACATTTCGTGATTTAACAATATTATTGCAGAAGCATGTTTGTTTGAGGGTGTCACACTCTGAGTGTCTGATATACACTGGAAAGTAGAAAGCAGTCAACTTTTCTGTCAAAGGAAATCAAACCAACGATTATCATGTATGCTGCTGGCTCTTTATTGATGCTTTTATATCTCGCTAAATACAAAGAAAAGAGAGGATCCAGAGGACATAGAGTTATTCAGTATTTCTTGTGCCTAAACACTTTTTATTCCAAACACTTTCGCATTTTTTTTGTTAAAAATTATTTTTTTCCCCCAAATGAAAATATTAAAGGTAGTTTCTTCTCCTCCACCTCTTCCTCTAATAGTAAAATAGCAAGAAAGTTTCTGGATGAATGGATAGAATATAAATGATTTATTAAAAGTCATAAACATACACCACATAATTCAAGAGTCACTGTACAAGAATCTGTATAATTTAGCATAATGTGATCACCTGCATATAAATTATTCCTCAAAGATCAAGAGGAGAGAGAAGGAAGGGGGACAGCTACTTTGAACTTCATTTAATAAGAAAAATTAATTAGAAAAATACAACAAAAGCTATTTTGTCTATGGTACATGAAACCATGGTTATAGATCCTTTTAATATAATTTAAAAGAAAATCTGTTATTTAATTAGGAGACATAAGTTTAATATAATTTCTGTTAACAGATATGAAATTACTCTCCCTTAAAATATCTAAGTTGCTAAATACTATGTTTATAATGCCTAACAGAGTGCCTCACCAAGTCTCCTTCTGACTAAAAGAGTCAGAAATGAATAATACTCGTGCAGGTTTGCTTTGCTTACAGTAAACGTAATGCCTCCAATGTGCTACTCTGCAATTCAGCATTCTTATGAAAGAAGTTATTTGGAGGTGTATGTTCTCTTTTCTAACAGCTTCTGCCCACAGTACTTGAGAGAATATTTTGCAAAGAAGAACATTTTATAATTTTTAGCATATGATAGAATAAGTTTAAGTGGCTCTGTTTAGAGGCTGAAGCAGGGGATTGGACTAGATGATCTCCAGAGGTCCATTCCAACCCCAACCTTTCTGTTATTCTGTGATTTAAGTCCCTGTGTGTCTTTCAGGGAGAAAATAACACTCATCTTGAAGTTTCTGGGAATACTTTCATGCTTAAAGGTATACTGAAGTGTATTATTATCCAAGGATCTTCAATTGTAGTCTTTCTGCAGAAGAGAACAAACCTTCAAATTGCTGTCAGAGAGAGTTTGACTATCAGACCTTTCACTGATACTGCATTTAAATGAAATCCTAGCTGTGATTATTTTGTAATATAGCTAATATTACACTTACAAGACATTTAAATAACACAAAAATCACAGAAATATTTATAGGATTTTAACACTAAGACAAGCACATTAGGATTGCAAACACTTGTTCAGACAAAGAACTTCCATTATAAAAATGGAGTTTGTAAACAAGTGAACACTCTAGATGTTTCATCAAAAATTTTTTAATGTAAGCTACATTTAATTTTTAAAGAAGAGTTTCTAAATATGCATCCAAAACAGACTGATTTAGTTTCAGATCAAACTAAATATTTCATTTGATCCCAAATAATTTTGACCAGTGAAGCCATTTTTTTTATAGCTCTGTGTAGAATGAATTCTTATGAAGTCTTGCTTTTAAGGTCTTGGGCCTTTCTTCTGCATCTTACATAAACTTTAGACTTTAATATCATTTTAAACAGTACCAGACAGAGCACAATGAACCACCTAGAGCAGGGCCTACGTAAACGTTTGCAGAGGTAATTATTGCTCATCTTGGGTAGCATGTTATCTGCATCGGGCACTTTCTCAACCATAGTCTTATGTCCAATAGGCTTAAAAACTAAGTCTGTTTGAGTTTTCTTCTCACCCCAAAGGACAATTTGGCTTAAGAAATAACATGTTTCACTCAAGAAAGCTTGAATAATTTGGGAGACATACAGAATATATAGAAGATACGCAGTATATGCAATACATATAAACATTAACAATCTGGGGCAGGTTCAGGGGAGGCCGCTGAGAAGGTGGGGTTGGAGCCCTTGTCCTGCAAGGAGAGGGCAGGGTTCTCCTGTAGAACCAGGGCTGGTTCATCCAGGAGAAGGGACAGCTTCAGGGGCACCCAACAGCATCCCCAGCACTGATGGAAGGGGATGGAGAAGACACAGCCAGGCTTTTCACAGTACAAAGAGTCACTGGAAAAAAAAACTCTAAAAATAGTTAAAACGAACTCCATTTAGGTAAACAAAAGTCTCTACAACACCAGTCTTCTTTTGGGGAAGGCTTCTTTACAGGCAGAATTCAAAAGTTTAAGTAGTAGGCAGTGATCTTGCATCACTTGAATAAAATCAGCTACCATGTAAGTGCAATAAACAGGATGAAATACAAATATAGTGATTTCTTTTTGTGGTTTTTTTGTTTTGTTTTGTCTTTTGTGTATCTTCCTTATGTCTACTGGCACCTTCCGTGAAACAGTTAAGAAAATATTTAAATTCCAATATGTTTTGTCTAATATAGAATCATAGTATTGTAGAATCATGGAAAGATAGAATGGTTTGGGTTGGAAGAGATCTTTAAAGATCATCTAGTCCAACCCCTCTGCCATGGGCAGAGATATCTTTCACTAGATCAGCTTGCTCAAAGCCCCATCCAACCTGATCTTGAGAACTTCCAATGATGGGGCACCCACAACTACTCTGGGCAACCTGCTCCAGTGTTTCACTACCCTTATTGTAAAAAAATTCATCCTTTGGTCCAATCTAAATCTACCATCTTTAATTTAAAAATGTTGCCCCTTGTCCTGTCACTACAGGCCTTGGTCTCTCTCCATTTTTCTTAGAAGCCCCCTTTAAGTATTGATAGGCCACAACTGGTCTCCCTGGAGACTCCTTTTCTCCAGGCTGAACAATCCCAACTCTCACAGCCTTTCTTCACAGAAGAGGTGTTCCACCTCTCTGATCATTTTTGTGGCCCTGCTCTGGACCTGCTCCAATAGGTCCATGTCTTTCTTGTACTGAGGACTCCAGACTGGATGCAGTACTCCAGGTGGAGTCTCGTGAGAGTGAAGCAGAGGGGCAGAATTACCTCTCTGAATCTGCTGGCTATGTTTCTCTTGATGCAACCCAGGATACAATTGCCTTTCTGAGCTGCAAGTACACATTGCTGGCTCATGTCCAATTTTTCATCCACCAGTACCCCCAGTCCTCCACAGGGCTGCTCTGAATCCATTTTCCTCCCAGTCTGTATTGATATTGGGTACTGCCCTGACCCAGATGCAGGACCTTGTACTTGGCCTTGTTGAACTTCATGAGGTTTGCATGGGCCCACTCTTCAAGCCTGGTAAAGTCCCTCTGTATGGTGTTCCTCCCCTCAAGCATATCAGCTGTGTTCAGTTTTGGGCCCTTCACTACAAGAAAGACACTGAGGTTCTGGAGAGAGTCCAAAGAAGGGCAACAAAGCTGGTGGAGGGTCAGGAGAACAAGTTTTATGCGGAGCGGCTGAGGGAGCTCTGGTTGTTTAGTCTAGAGAAAAGGAGGCAGAGGGGAGACCTTATTGCTCTCTACAACTACCTGAAAGGAGGTTGTAGGGAGGCAGGTGTTAGTTTCTTCTCCCAGGTAACAAGAGATAGGACGAGAGGAATCAACCTCAAGTCATGTCAGGGGAGGTTTATATTGGGTGTTAGGAAAAATTTCTTCATGGAAAGGGTTATCAAGCAGTGGAACAGGCTGCCCAGGGAAGTGATTGTGTCACCATCCCTGGAGGTATTCAAAAGATGAGTAGATGTGGTGCTTAGAGATATTGTTTAGTGGTGGACTTGGTAGGGTTAGATTAATGGTTGAACTCAATGATATTAAAGGTCCTTTCCAACCAGAACTATTCTATGATTCTGTAACTGCACCACTCAACTTGGTGTCACCTGCAAAGTTGCTGAGGTTGCAATTGATCCCACTGTCTATGTCATTAATAAAGATATTGAATAGTACTTGTCCCGGTATGGTGTCCCCCTGAGGGACACCACTTTTTACTGATTTCTACTTGGACATCGAGCTCTTGACTGCAACTCTTCAGATGCAGCTATTCAGTCAATTCCTTATCCATCTAACAATCTATCCATCAAACATACATCTCATCAATTTAGAGACAACGATGTTGTCCAGGACCATGTCAAAGGCCTTGCAGACATCAAGATAGATAACATCAGTTGCTCTTTCCTTATCCACCAACTCAGTCACTCCATCATAGAAGGCCACCAGATTAGTCAGACACAATGTGCCTTTATGAAGCCATGTGGCTGTCTCTAATCACCTCCCTGTCATCCATATTCCTTGACATGGCTTCCAGGAAGATCTGTTCCTAGATATTACCAGACCTTAAGGTGAGGGTGACTTCCGCTGACTGTAGTAAAATTCTAGTGTCTGAAAGTGTCTTTTTCTTTTAATACAGCATCCTTCTGACCATGACCATAGAGAAATCTTTCCCTTCTTTACAGTATCTGCTGTTGTTTCACCATTATTATTTATATCTAATGGTCTTTCCATTGTAGTATGTGTATTATTTTGTCAATTCTTGATTTGTTTTCAGCTTAACTTTAAGATCAATGAAAATACTTGCCAATTTGACAGGACCATCAGTTGCCTGTGTAATTAATTAAGCCTTTTTTTAACTCAAGACCAACAGATCTTATTGAATTTAATCACCACTCAATCACAAAGCAAATCCTTCCTGAAATTAAAATCCTGTTCTGCAAAGAGAAACAAAGCTTCTGCTGTTTCTTTAGGTTGCTTTTGTGTCTGGCACTGCCTCTCTCAAAACAAGAAAACGGATTTTCATCTTTGCAAAACCTGATACGCTTTTTTTTGTTTGTTTTTAGTAAAACATCTTTCATATTGAAACACTCCTGTCTAGCACTAACAGATTAAGTGGTATACAACAAAGAAAATATCTCAGAGACTGCTGCTGTATTTCTGAACCATTCTGTAGGAATAAATCTAGTGAGAGAAGTACTGGTATAATGTGGGGAAGGAAAAGGGCACAAATCTTTACACTTGTTTTGCTCTCTGGTTATAGTCATCAGTATTGCAATCAAGAAAAGGAATGGTCAGTATATATAACTTACATTATTTTGAATAATACTCAAAAAATGTCATTCCTTTACCATGAGAGTTATAAGTGAAATTATCAATTTACTCACCCATAAAGTTTTCTGAATAATTCCAAGCTGACAGCCATTCTCCGTTTATTCTTATTTTTATTTGTGCTGTGGTGCTGGTCCCTCCTGAACACGCCATTTCAGAAGCATTGCTGTTGACAGGAGTCAATCATTTTGAAATCTTAAAAAGGTGTGTTATTAGTGGGATAGATGGGGAAAATCTAACTGCAGCTCCATAGCCCATGCCAAAACAAGGTTTCATTGATTTCACTGGTCACTCCACTCCTCTAACTCATTGACTTCAATCCGAGTTTTGCTTCACTAGGGATTTTGTGATCAGATACTTCATTTGGACAAATGGGTCCATTTTTCAAATTGTCACTGTGTGCTTGGGAAGGTCAGAGCTGTATTTTACGTAAGCTAAACTAAAGAAGACTTGGGCTGTGGGGAAGAAAGTGACAAAGAGAACAAGAAAGACAGAAGATGAGAAAGGAGGCAGAAAGGGTGTGACAGTACTTCATTTTCCCTTTGAGTTCCTGGGAAGATTTTATCAGTGGTCTACTTGTTTCATTTCCGCTTGTTACTACCCCCTGAAATTTAATGTTTTGGAGATAGTAGAGGAAGATAATGATTTTATTTTGCTACTTCACCAGCTTTAGCAATTATCTTTCTATTTAAAGATTAAACATTGTCATTATCTATCTTTAGTCTGAAAGCGTGGCCTAACAAAACTCCAAAATTATTACCCTTATCTCAGAACTTTTGAAGACTTTTTTGACACCTACATTTCTGTTAACGGTTGCTGAACCTGGCAACCTGACAGTGACAAGGCTGCCACAGCTCCATGCCTCCAACCTAGGTTGAGGGGGAAAGCTGGTGAGGCTGAGCATGTAGTCCCAGTAGTGCATACACAAATACACATATACATTACGCATATACACACATAGACACAGCAGGTCACACAGATCCATACAGGCAGAAACCACAGCGCTCTCACAGACACAGACAGGACTTACAACCTCATCCTTGCCACTGGTACAGAGACTGTTGAACAGACACATGCATACACATGCATGAATGTGAATCCCCTGGCAGCTGGGCTTAGACATACAGTCTGTCCAGTAACTTCCCCTGGATTCTTCTGTCTTTCTTTCACACACACACATGCACACACCCCCACACACCCACCAGCAGGTCTCTCAGTTGACTTCCACCCCCACAGTTCCTCCAGCACTAGGCTTAGACCCCTGATCCTTTCGGAAGCCAACCCCTCCTTGTGCCTCACCCTCAGAGGCACCCACAGTCTGGTCCTGGGCTGCTTGCCGTGCTCCCCATCTGGTCAAGCTGCACATTTGCAGGTGACCACACACTGACACACGCACACACACTGGTTCCAGTGGCTGCCACCATGGACACATGGACCCTGACCCATGGTCCCCTCCCGCAGCCACATGGGACAGGGATCCTCACCTGGGAAACAAATTGAGATCAGAGAGAATACAGGGCAGACCGCGCTGATCAAGCACAGGGCATGGCCCAACAAGCACACTGGACAGCCCTTGCTCTCACCTCTCCATACCCTTGTATTCCCTTTCCCCTTTGTTTTCCCATGCTTGCTTCTTCTCAAACTACACTGATCCTCACCTCTCCTGCCTCTGGTTCCTCTCCTACACATTCCACAATAAGCCTTGTGCCACCCCCTGCACCCCATGAAGGATCCTAGAGGCGCCATGGGGGGGAGTGTCAATACCCCAGCCAGAAGTCCCAGCAACCACTTGGCCCCTACCCAGGGTGTCTCAGGGACCCTTCCCCTTGGGGGCTGGGGGACACCCAGCACCATGAGTCCATGGGGGCTCTCCGGGTCTCATCACAAACTGAGGGACCACTGTCCTTTCTGTAAGTAGTACAACATGTTGAGATCTCAGTTTACTGAAAAGAAAATCTGCTTGGCTTAAGACACTCTCTAAGGAGATTATGTAGACCTTCGCAAACAGACCTACATTGAATCTGCTTCCAACAGGCACAGCTGACTGTAGTGCTGTTGTTAACTGTAAAATCTGTTATGTTGACTGCCTGGTGACAACTCTGGTGGCGGTGATTGTTATATGTAATTGTATTTATGTATGTGTATTACATACCCATACCAGAGCACGATATTCAACAGCTAAAAAGACAAAACCTTTTCAAGATTTACTAGATTTTATTGTTTATCTCCAGATCATCTAGTTAATCTGTGAAATATCTTGTTCTTAATTTTATTTATGGCCAGCAGTCTTTGAAAATATTGGACAGTGCACACCCAGTACATCAGTGAGCTATTTTAGGATGTGGTTGTACCTGAGTTTAGTGCCAAGGAAGATGAACTTTTGGTATATTTGCATGACAGTTACTCAATAAAAACAAAGACATTTCTAATTTTTGTAAGATGCCGTTGGAATATTTGAGTTGTTAAAATATCATATTCCTTTAATTTTTCTTCCCAAGTTTACGTACCTTTTGTGCAAATGTAGTCTCTTCAGTCAACTTAAACTCTTTAAGTTATTCAATGACAACTCAATTTTTCTGTTCTTCCCTGAACAGTTATTTACACCTGTTAGTATCTTACCTTGATTTGCCATCAAAGTGCTGCAGATAAAGACTCAGTTTTTCTGCAATCTCTTCTTCATGTGGTATTTAAAGTCTTCCAGTTCTCCTTTTAGTGGTGCAATGGTTTACACCATCAGTCTCCTCCCCTTAAGCATACTTTATTGTTTCAGTAATTTCTTCTGCTGTTTCAATGGCTTACAGTGCAATTAAAGCTACCTCAGACAGGCAGATGGGAATTCCTGTTCACATGGTAGTATCTAGCCACACTATCATCATGCCACGTCTTAACCGTTACCCATATGGAGTCCAAAGCTTACAGTATCCCAAGTGGCAAGATGATCAGCCTAGGACTGCCTTAGCTGAATTCAGTTGTGACATTCTTGAGGCTCTAGGAGATCGTTCTTCCTGCTGTTTTTTTTCTGTTGTTTCCAATTCAGAGAAAATAACAACTTTGCCTGGCATACACTTTTCCTCTTGTTGCTTCGGGGTTTTTTTTGGTCTTTTTAAAAACTTACTATTATTTTACATTGCTTCATCAGCTTGAACTGCAGGATCTACACTAGTCCAGAATTTTTACCAGTTAAAAGTAAGATAATATGAAGCTTCTACTTTTTTCTAAGGGTGGTTGAACTTTTAGTCCATAGCAGGTACATTCAGGTTTCACTGCTCTTCAATGGTCTCAATTGTGCAAACTGTTGTTTCTCTAAATGTTCAGTATGAAATGCTTTTATGGGTAAGTATATTTTATCTATAAGTAATCCTTCCTATTCAGTAACCTATGAGACTCCCAACTATAAACTGACACTTAGAACGTTATTCTTCATTGAATAGATTACTGCATCTGGACTTTTGATTGGCCTTTCCTTATATATTCTGCCTACCAATTGCACAGCAATACAAGGAAAGGGGGGAATAGTCTTTCAATATTTTTGAGGGAAGCTTGAAACTGAAAGCTCTTAATATAAGGTCTAGACTTAATTGCATTCATATCCAAAGCATTCAAGGATGTCAATGGAGGATTAGCAGAATTTAAGAAGATAAGCTTCAGCATAGCTTTCCAAATAGCTATTTTTGACACAAGTGTTAACTTTTGTCAACACTGTCCAAAAAATGTGTTTGGAGTTCAGTTCTGCAGGGTGTGAACACACTGGCTCTGTTACAGTAAAATAAGAAAACACGTGCTTGAAATTAGGATGCACATAAACACTTTTCCAAACTGCAGAATGAGAGATGGGTATTTTCAGGAAGAAGCTCTATGTGCAACTTTTTTTTTTATGTGGATCAAGTAATGAATTATTATCTCATTATAAAGAAAAGAAAAGAAAAGAAAAGAAAAGAAAAGAAAAGAAAAGAAAAGAAAAGAAAAGAAAAGAAAAGAAAAGAAAAGAAAAGAAAAGAAAAGAAAAGAAAAGAAAAGAAAAGAAAAGAAAAGAGAAAAAAGACAAAACATTTTATCTCTAATATAAATAGTGTATACGTGTTTTCTGGAAATTCAAATGAAGGAAAATTGCCTGCAAGATTTTCCATGACAAAGCCCAGAATCTTGTGTTTCTTTGGATAATATTCTTAGCATTTCTGTAGCTGACAAGCATAAAAATTACAAGAATGCGATGAAGAATAATAGCCTAATTCAAGCATCTGGCAATGGTCAGCATGGATAATTTTAAAATATGATTTAGGGTTGTTTTTAAGCCTAAGGTGGTGCCTACCTCAACTTTCCCCTTCCTGAAGGATAAAAATTAATATAAAGAAAAAGTTTGCATTTATAAAATTTACTTGTAACAACCATAAAAATAGTGAGATACAAGATCTTCTGTATTCTTGCTACAGATCATATTTTCTTACTTTCTATCATGTATTTAGACAGGCGCACCCTGAATGTAGTAATATGGCAAAAAAAGACGCAAAAATATTTATTAAAAGAAGGACAGCACTTTTCAAAAGAAAGCATGCTACTTGTCTTTTAAAAGAATGAGAAATTTCTGTATTCTGCTGGTGAAAGAGGTCATTTTCATAATATATAGCCTATGTGTAAAATGATATCTAAAACCAATTCCATATAAGAAATGAAAGTCTGTCTATGATTTAAACATTCCACCTGGTTAAGTAAGGAGGATATCCAGGATACTTGCAGTATCAATGCTATCACCCCTAGCCATTCCATTTTCAAATTCAGACAGAGAACATCCTTCCATCTTTGCTCTCCCTGTAGGAACATTGTTTTCAATTGAAGATCAGATAGCACTATCTGCAAACCAATTTCCTTTTAAGACGTCTCTAGTGACTTGAATCTCCAACCCTCCCAAATAATTTCATATGCAATTTCTCAAAATTGCATCGGTGTCAACATAGCACATGTCAACATTCAGATTTCAGTTTCAAACAGGATCTAAACTTGAACTAGTCTTGGGGAGCAGGGAGCTTCCCTACAGTTTCTACATTGCTACTGTAGAAGTCATAGTAGTAGTTACAACAGCTGCTCTTTTAACTTGCACTGTGTTGCAGGAGAAAAGTCAGAGATCATTCAGGCAGAGCTGAGCTAGTAGTTGGTTTATTGAGTTATAATCAGTAAATTTAGGTATGCAAAACATTAAGTAAGTACAGATGGATTCGCATCTACTCTTTACTACACTTAAAGTAAATATGGGATACAAAGATTATTGTGTAAGCTTACTATATGTATCTTAAATGTTACATGCATGCAAAAAACATCACTTACCAAGCCATCAATGTCTGGTGTCAGGTAAGGGATCTCTCAGTACTGAGGGGTAACCTTGAGAGGCATCCCTGATCAAGGGGAGATCACTGCACAGCCAGCTGCTATGGAGGGAGAGCTCAACGGGCCCTGATGGCTGCAGATATTTATAGCACAAAGTGATTGATTTGTAGTCAGATTTTCTGCTGTGTTCATGCAGTTTCAGCTGCTTATCAGCCCTGTCTCCAGCCAAACCAGTTTTTTGGTTTTGGTGCTGTGTTTTTACTGATAGGCTCACACAACAGGATTAACTTCAGTTAGGTCTACCTGCTGAGCATCTGCCTGGACCAAAGTTCAGTTAGTTCAAACAGGAGGAGTGCATCCATCACACACTGTTATAAAATAACTGGAACTTTGTAGGATTGTTTCTGTTAGTGAGAGAAATTGATTGTAAATATTAGGCATGTTACTTAATGTATTCTTACTTACTTACAAATAGCAAAACCTCAGTTCCCAAATAGAATAAAAAACAAATATGCAGTTTCCTTGTTTGGAAATCTAACTGTCACTCAGTCTGATTTGTGACCAAGAGATCTGTTTCTCAGATTTGTCCAAGGAGTTGTGATCACAAATATTTCCTAACTTTTTACTTTGCATAACCAGCACAGAGTTAAAGTACTAATCTCTGCATGCGTATTAAGGGAAACTTTCTCCTCCAAGCTTGTACACCTTTACTCTGACCTATTACTTGCTTTTTGGCAAAATATTCTGTGTAGCTATTTCAGCTGCACACATGATTACACCACAGAGAAGTTTTGAAAAATATGTCTCTTGCTCATATTTTTAAAGTGTTTTCCTATAAACTGCTTGTAAGCATGAATAGATTCTCTGTGCAACCAAAAGGCCATGCAGCGCAATAATTTCAAGCTGAAAGCTGGTGATTGTTTCACGACAAAGTTTAAATCCCAATCTCTTTTATTTAATTTATATGTAATTTTAAAGGGTGTTGGTTTGGTTTGGTCTTTAAGATAGAAATCCACTAAAGACCATACTATATTGCCCGTAAAAAACTGCTAATCCAAAAAAAAGTTAGTTTAGTTGAAGAAAATAAGCTTTTGTCTTCTTTTTAAATTCCTACATCATCATAACCAGCTATGGCTGTATAATCCAAGCAAGGTTTAATTCCGAAATGGCTATTACTGGAAGCAATAAATTGTAATATATGTTGCAAAAATAAATAACACACTTGGAGCATTCTAGGGAAAAATAAAACAACAACCCCCCAAAAAAGCTTGTACATTTCAATTGAAGCATGGACCAAAGTTTAGATTTGATATGTAGAAATTAGAAGGTTTTGTAATAATTGTACACTTCAAGGAAAAATTACCTTTTTCTCACATTAAAAAATAGCTATTGCTGTTAGAAATGCTGGATTAACACCTTCTTTGTCACTCAGTCATATGCAGATGATTGTCAGTAAGTTTTGCAGCTGTTTCCTGAAGGCAAAGAAATGCTAACATTTGTGAATGCTTGTTTCTGTCACACAGTCTTTTTCCTGCACATAGGGAGGAATAAGCCCTGCACCAGTACAGACTGGGGAAGAAGTGTCTGGAATGCAGATTAGCAGAAAAGTCTGGGAAGGGGTCCTAATGGACACTATGTTGACCATTAGGCAGAAAAGCATCCTTGTGGCAAATAAGGCCAACAGCTTCCTGGGCTGCATTAGACAGTGTTGCCAGCAGGTCAAGGAAGGTGATCCTTGCCCTCTGCTCTGCACTGATCAGACACATCTGGGTTCTGTGTTCAAGTCTGGCGTCCCCAGTACAAGAAAGATGTGGACATCCTGGAGCCAGTCCAGCAAAGGACTATGAATATCACAAAGGATTTTATGAAAATTATATATTATTATAAAGATCATATAAAGATTATATAATCCCTGGAAGATCTCTAGAGGTGCCTTCCAGCTTCAGCAATTCTGTGATTCTGTGAATCTGCATAATTAGCTAGACTCTTGTTTCCATGTTCACCAGCATTCTTCTTAAAATATGTGCTCTTCTTCCCTCACTTATAGTATCCCAGCTCCTTTTGGCACTACCATGCCAATACCAACTCATTACCCTTCTGTAATTCCAGTCAGGTGACTTTCTCTTTTTCCTTATGTGTCTATAAGCTAGTCAAAAGCCTTTGGGAATTTATTAAGAGAGCAAATTGCATGTCTGCATTCCTGCACCTGATGTATTAGTTCTCCTGGCTGGCAAAATTAGAATTTGGGAGAGAAGTTCACTTAGTTACTGCCTTACAGGAAAGAATGCTTAGTCACCTAGCAGAAATGGTGCTCACACATTGGATCTGGAAGTTAGTAAGGTGTGTTCATGGTACAATTTTTTTTTGAGAATTCAGCTGTGTAATCATGACAAATTTCTAATGCTATTTGCAAACAGAATATGCAGAGTCTTATAATTTACAAATGTCAGCAAATTTTTCACAGAGAGGAGCTACCGAAAGGCAACTTCCTCTCCACATGCCAAATTTCAAGTCTTAATCCTAATGATATTTAAATGCATTAACTAAATGTTAGCAATAATGTAGAGAAAGCAAGGTTACTTGCCTTAATCCTGCTCTGAAAAAACAGCAAGATTTTATTGATGAAATATAATTTTCTGTAATAGTAGTACCTGACAATGAATAGTTTAATTTTAATAATTAAAGTGTGACACAATTCTAAGCTAGCAAAAATAGCTTTTCAACAAAGAAAGACTGGACATTCTCCAGCTGTGCTAGCAGGCTACACATATGAGATAAATAGAATATGAAGGAAATACAGAAAATAATGAGGAGATTCAGCCCTAAAACTTTTCAGGAAGATCTTGAAACACACATCTAACTATTTTAAGAAGATGGCTATGGTTAATGTCATTAGAGCTTGTAGCAACTTAAAAGTATCTAAAAATTAAGATTCTGACCAAATGCTTACCTGAAGTAGAGTTCAACTGGACAACTCAGAAACCTTACAAATAATGTCTTCCTGAACATTTCAAATCAAAATTTTAATGCATGACTCCTGAGACCAACTGAAGCCAACCTGCCAAGAAAGCAGATTTCCTGTCTGTTCCGTTTTAGCAAGTTTGAGAACAAGAGTATTGGATGTCGCAATTTAATATGTCAACATGTCATAACTCAGGTTTTTGCATTGCAATAGGTATACCTGAATCTTCCAGTATTCCTCAGTTCTCTATGAGAGAGAATTTTGTACAGAAGAAAATGATAAAAAATTAAAGCAAGAACTCAATGTTTAGCCCATTTGCACATTTAAATATCCTAATTTAAATTACATTAAAATACTTTGATGAATAAGAATACTGTTGGGTAGTCCAACTACAATGTTCAACTTGGCTGGTTCATTTGGATGAGCTCTCCATTAGTAAGATACCCTTGATAGAGACATTTGTATAATGACTTAAAATGGTTATGCAAGTCATATCAGTATGCTGCTCAGTCGAGTGCAACAGGCTGTCATCTCCGTGAATTTAAACAAACACAAAAAAGTACCACATGAGATATTGTTTTGTTTCATACACTTACTATACAGTGTGTTCTCTCATCTACCTGTTGTGTTATGTTTGTTTTATAGAGCACAAAGTAGGCCCTGATTGGAGTGTGGGGAGAACGTACTCAGTGTATACATCACTTATTTAATAACTGTCTTCTTTCATTTCCATTATATTAATACGATTCTATTACACTGTTATCTCTTTTCAACATTGTACAATAATCTGCTTTGTGATAAATCTGAAAAAATACAGACCTAAAAAGTCTTCCTTAATTTTGATAATGCCTTAAAATAGCATGAAAATTATAAAAAAGCACTATACATGCAATTCAGAAAAAGAAAATAAAGCTCAAAAATCCCTGAACACCAAAACTGTGTTTCATAATCATACTCTGCCCATTAAATATGGTAAATCTTACTATTTCTAGTCTCTGCTTCATCTCTGTGATGGAATTACAATTCTGTTTTCACTAACTGTGATTTACTGAGTGTACTTTGATTTATGGCACCACAAATTTGTTTAGTTAATGGAATATTTTAATTTACTGTACATGATAGAACGCAGTGTAAAATTACTTTGAATATCTCTATCATATTATACTACTGTTGAGCACTAACCAGAGTATGAAATCAGAAGAAAATCAGTTGTGTAAGCATTTTACTTTCAAGTATTTATATTCTAATACATTGAAGATCTTACAACACACATACCAAAATGAAGATTATGTTTTATGTTGTAAGTTAACACATTTTTCTGTTTAGAGTCCTTTACAATGACTACATCACTGGGCTAGGTGCTGTACTGCAGAGCCGAAGCTACCTATAAACTTTCAATCCATAGTTCCAGTTCTGCAGATTTTCATGATCAGTCAATGAAGCTATTCATAATAATTCATGGTAATTACATTTAGTAAATACGTGCATCGTTACAGGACTAGCATTCTTAGTATATTAGTTCTGAAAATCTCATTCAGTCAAACTAGGTGATGCAGAGGTGTTTAAACAAAGTGTGATGTGAAAAAAATTTCTGATGTGATGCCTGAAAAATATATATATATTTGCATATTTTATGCCCTGGAAATCAATGGTACATAGTATCTATAATTTTAGGGTTTGTTCTGAGAGACACTATTTAATAATTTCCTCAAGCAAACCAAAATTTAGTAAAATATAAGTAATTCACATTATATACCAGAGGCAGTTAACTAAAGCATTCTGAACTAATGGTAGTGAAATACCCTTCTCCAGTGATTTTCAAAGGAGCTTTCTTTCATAAATTAGATTCGTGAGATTATATTTAACACACTTACCTAAAATAACTATTGTGAATAGAATATGTCTGAAGTTGTGTCAACATTGGCTTGGAGCTATGTCTCCATGGATTTGAATGAATCCAGCATAATGTGTCTGCCTCTCCTGCAATTAAATACATGTTTTGCCTTCTCTTTATGCATATGTTTAAGTCTGACATTCTGGCCATTAGTGTGTGATACACAGAAGTAAACAAAACTACTGTCCTAAGACTTTATAATAAAACACCAGCTGATTTTTTTTCTTCCTACTGGATGGCTTGCTTAAAATAGTGTTCTTGTCAATTTATGTATGTGGACCAGCTAGCAGAAGCAGGTCTATACAGGCTGCACTGAAAACTGCTGTTATTATTTAGAAAAGGATTTGTATTTTTTTAAGTCAGAAGTATCTCCACAAGGTAACAACTTAATTATTGTGGACTCATGTAACTTGTTGCACAAAAAAAAATTCTTACTGTTGGTCGACAATCCGTCTATTATTTCTGGTAGTTAATGTGGGAATTGTCCTGGTGAAAAAGGCATGCAAATCAGGTCCCACATGGTAATTACTAAGGTAAGGCTGATTTCAGATTCAAGAGAGGAGACGAATGGAGGCAAAATATTGTAGTCATTGTATCTTCACTTTTTTTTAATCATGTTGATTGATTTACAAACAAAAGGTTATCAAGTTGTCCTCAGTTTAATGCTCAGAAATTTGAAATAGGATATGAAACTTAAGTTTTATTTTCTGGAAGTGTACTGCAACTGTAATTTAAATTAACCAATTTTGAGGTGACAAACTGTCACGGTTTAAAGCTGGGCCGGCTATTAAACCTGCGGCAGATGCTCTCTGTTATCCGTCCCCCCCTCCCCGCAAAGGGAAAGGGAAAGGGAAAAGGGAGAGAGACTTCCGGGTTGGAAAGTTAAAACAGTTTTAATAAACTATAATAATGGAAAAGAGTATAATAATAATAATAGAAATAATCAAATATATACAAATATATATACAAAACCAAGATTGAGCTCCCCTGAAGTCAGCCACGTCACCACCGGCACTGCAGGGCAGGCTCCGGGAAGGCCCAGGCTGGGCCTAGCAACGGTCGAGAGCTGTATTCAGGGATGCACGGATCGGGATCGGGGGCAGCAGGAAAACAGACGGAGTCCTCCTTGGACACTGGCCATAGCAGAAAGAGAGCGAGACCCTCGTGATCACCCCGCTTTATACCGAGAATGACGTGTATGGGATGGAATACCCTCGTTGGTCAATTTTGGGTCACCTGCCCTGTCTGCTCCCCCCTGCAGCTGCGACCCCCCTTCAGCTCTTCACTCGTAAGCAGTGAGGAATTCAGCAGTGACCTTGGTTTCTCTAAGACTAAGTACAGCAAGAGCCTTACTGCACAACATCCCTACCGGTGCCTCAGCGATAACTACAAACTTCGAGCGTTATCAGTCCTGGAAGCAGACACTGTCTGCAAAACATGTAGTTAGTTTCAGAAAGTGCAGTTACTTAGAGGAGACTTAGCTGAAAGTAAAAATCACTGAAAGGAAAATCGGCCTGGTTTAGGCCAAACCAAGACACAAACTAATACAGGCTAGAGGTCTTCTTAGTCTTGCCACACTTAGTCAGCAGGGACGACAGGAAGAGAAAGTAGCCAGTTGTATTTTATTGCTAAAATAGACAGGATCAAAGAAACAGAGATGACAAAAAAAGCTTCCTTGCTTCCTTATTGTGACTATAACTGCATTGTGTAAAAGTCATTGAAATAATTTATACCTGATGAGAAAAGGTGGTTCTCAGTGAAAAGTGTTTTCTGTGATTTTGTTAATTTGTATGTATAAATATTCATTTATCTACTTTTCTTCTTCCTCTTTGTACTCTTCTTAGTTTGGCATCTCTTCGGAAAGCCAGAGTATCAGTCAGTCTTCTTACTTCATTAATATCTACTATATGTCTCTATTTTTCTTTAGATTTTTACACAGCCTGTGTAGAGTATTTCCAGCTTTAGAATTTCCATGTTCCTTGTCTAAAGCAGCACAAAAAGCCCAGTACCTCAGCCCTATACAATACCTAACCTCATCTCAAAAACACCATTTCTAAGAAAGTCCAGATAGTAAAGTAAATGTAGCATCTATTTTAGCCAACAAATTTTGGATCTGCTTCTGTGTAGAAACTGATAGTCATGGTTATACTCTGCTTGCCTCACCTGGCCAACTTTACTCAAACTCTTGCCAGAGCAAGTGACAGTCAAATCTCAGTTCAACTTTTGTACTCTTTCCCTTTTCCCAGAAAAAAATTCTCTTCTTTAATGATGAGGTAGTCTGCTGAATTTTTTCAATCATCCTATCTGGAGGGTTCTCATTGAGATTACAACCACTTCCCTGCCAGCAGCACTCTTTACACATTAATAGCTGGTTATGACTACACAGCTTGAGCAGTTTGTAATGGTTTAAACATTTGAAGATTAATACTAATTATGTGTAGCATATTAGGTTATCATAGATAAATGTTGCTAGTGACTAACAGCAGTTTTATGGCAGACTAAAATGCAGCTTAGCGTTTACCATTCTATTCAATGTCTTACCAATGAATTACAGAGAAATTGAGAAAGAATCTGTTAAAACTTCTGAAGAAATAATAATTAATAAGCAATGAATAGGTCCTCAGTTTCAGATGGTGATTCTGCATCTGTAATTGTTAGATCCCATATGCAGAACTAGACACTAGGGGTGTGAATGAATATGAATAACAGATTTTAGAAAGTGCCTTGATATATGAGCTCAAAATGTCACTTGTATAACAATTATTTATTAACCTGGCAGCACAGAACTGAACATAACTGAACAGCAGTGAGATTAAAGAATCAGCTACAGTCTAGCAATGGACATAACTCTGCCTGTTACTGAGCAATTTTTGACCATGGAAACCACCAAGGCATTCCTGTCCTACTGTTACCTTTCCCCCTGCTACTTACTAACATTCCTCTGTTTTACACTTCATAGAACAATAGTGGCCTGATGCCACTGCAATGTCAAATACATATAGTGAGAATTGCTATAGCATCAGTAGAAAGAATATGACAAAGTTCCGTACACAGCCTGTTATGAAAATTATTTTTAGCAGACAATAGTCAAGATCTGATGTACATCTTCTTCAGTTTTTAGAAAAGATCAGGTTCCAATTGTGATGATAAAATTAGCTAAATAATAACTTTCTCATAAAGACTCAATAGCCCTGTCCAGTCAAAGGGACTTTGTATTCAACTAATGAAAATAAGATTGCCGTACTAAAATTAAATGTAAAAGTAGAAAAGTTAGCTGATTAAATGTGAGACAATTCCAACTATCTTAAAGCAATTGTTATCACATTTTTTTTCTCTAGTCATTGTTAGGCAAAGAAAGGAGTATTTAAGAAAGGAAAGGAAAGCAAGCAAATTTGGGTTTGCTGATATTAAAAGGAATCTCTTTCTACACACAAGGAAAAATAAAGTATTGGTAGCCTACCACACGGTCACCTACTCGGTGTTTGTGTCTTATGACTTAGAAATCCTCCTTTGGTGGGAAAGGGGCAACTGACATAACTTTTACAATGATGCAAGATGACAGGTAGTGCCTGAATCAATCCCATTATTGATTTCTGTGGATTTAGGATCAGGAATTTCATTACTCTGAGTGTCAGTGAAATTCAGTATTAGGTCATGTTTCACAGATCCTGATGGAAGAAGGCTCATTTTTTTATACATTTCCCTGTTCCTAAGAAACAAATCATAATTGCTTGTCTCGGTATCTGGAGACTAAACTCTGTCTCATCTTTGTGGCGCACAAAGAAAACTGACATTTCTAACTTATCCCAAGGTTAGCCTAACATTAAGTAAAGTATCTCACTCTACTTTTATCTCCTGTCCTTCTTCTTTTGTGGATATTATGCTATCTTTTATATCATGAAAATGAATAAATTCAAATGTCAGACCCCAGAAAATTAGTATGTGTCAGGACCCTTGAACATGTACAGCAGATTCTAAAACGTATGAACAGGATTTAATTTGCAAAGATCTTCCAATTATTTGTATTTTACAGCATCTTCACTATATGACATGGTATTAGAGAATTAATGACATCTTTTCTTAACAGCTCAGTGGTTACTAATTGTCTATACAAATTACACAGTACCACTTCCGGTGATATGAATAATCACAAATTTAGTTGCTATAATCAGATACACAATTTCTTTGTAATGTGTTAAATGAGAGGGAGAGAGAGAAGTAGTAAGGGAGGGAGGCAGGACAGAAAACTTTCTAAGAGCTCATTAGCGCCACCTTCACAATGAAGGGACATAAACAACCAGGGGTAAATTGTGCATTCATGTCCTTCCTCCCAGCTGATAACTATGGCTATGAGACAACGTGAGATTCAAAGTCATCATGTGCTCCTACATCCATTACTTCCAACTAGAAAAGCAGAAAGCAGATATGTGAAGGGTGCAACCATTAGCATACCAGTTTTGGAAGTGTGTTTTGGAAGTGTACGAATTCATTGTGGTATCAGTTAAATTGCTCAGACTTCCAAAAAAGGCTAAAAGACTTTCAGGGGCTGTGGTTACGCCAAGTGTGCAGATGCTGTTAAGCTTTCTTCCTTCTACTCCTATCAAAGCCTTGCTCAGATTTTCTGTGAAGAGCAGGGCATAAAACATTACGATTTTTAGTATTTCAGCTGGTTCAAGACATAGGCATATCTTGATTCTTTATTCCAAGTGGCAGAAAAATGGGGAAAAGCTTCTTCATGCTTGACCCTCCAGCCATAAATTCAATAAGAAATTCAGTATCCCAATTTCAAGCTAAATGGCAATTTATAGCTGCAGTTGTTTTCTGTGAATAACTTGATTAAAACTGAGTGATTACTTTTATATTTTTTCTCTAGTCAAAACAATGTATCATGACTGTAACAGTATATAGGCTGAAACTTCTTCCTTTTTTTCCACCCTTTACCCATCAACCCCTATTTAGAATATTTTTCCCTTCCTTTCTCTTTATCACTTGCCTCTGAAAACTTTTTCTTTTTTCAACTTGTCAGTGATCAGAGCATTTGATCGAAGTATTCTTTTATAACAGACATTCTATCCCATCACTAAGATATACCTAAATGCAAGGTATAGTCAGTACATAAAAGTGAAATCGTGCCATGAGGAAAAGTGATTGGTAAGGTTTATAAGTAACAAACTACATAAGCAGAACCCTGGATCCGTGAGAGAACATCTATCATAAAATTAAAAATGATATTTTTGTGCTTTGGTATCTATATAAGATATAATGTCAATGAAGTAGAATGTTGTCATTGGTTAATGGTTTCCCAGTGTTAGATAAATATCAGAGCAATGCAAAAGGTTTGTTTTCACAAAGATGAAACAACTTAGATATTTCAGCAAAAGATAAAACTGTTTCGCTGAAGAAATTTCTCCTCGATTCCAAAACATTATATTAAACAAAAATACTATTTGTGTATGAATAAAATAATCCAAAGTTAAAACTGGAGCATAGTTCTCTGCTCTTCATTCTCTGCTGTGATTAAAACAACTCTCTACTTAGACCTATCATACCATATCTGTGGCGTAGTAAATGTGACATTTCATAAGATGAATAGAAATTGTGCGAAGCATTTGACACTGTCCCTCACAACATCCTTGTCTCTAAACTGGAGAGACATGTACTTGATGGATGGACCACTCGGTGGATAAAGAATTGGCTGGATGGTCACACTCAGAGAGTTGTGGTCAACAGCTCGATGTCCCAGTGGACACCAATGACGAGTGATGTTCCTCAGGGGTCGGTATTGGGACCAACTTAACCTGTTTAACATCTTTGTCAGCGATGGACAGCTGGATTGAGTGCACCCTCAGCAAGTTTGCTGACGACACCAAGCTGTGTGGTGTGGTCGACACTCTGGAGGGAAGGGATGCCATCCAGAGGGACCTTGACAGGCTTGAGAGCTGAGCCTGTGGGAACAGCATAAAGGCCGAGTGCAAGGTCCTGCATGTGGGTCAGGGCAATCCCAAGCACAAATACAGGATGGGTAGAGAATGGATTGAGAGCAGCCCTGAGGAGAAGGACTTGGGGGTGATGGTTGATGAGAAGCTCAACATCAGCTGCCAATGTGTGCTTGCAGCCCAGAAGGTCAAACATATCCTGGGCTGCATCCAAAGAATTGTGGCCAGCAGGTTGAGGGAGGTGATTCTGCCCCTTTACTCCGCTCTCATGAGACCCCACCTGGAGTACTGCATCCAGCTCTGGGGCCCCCAACATAAGAAGGACATGGAGCTGTTAGAACGAGTCCAGAGGAGGGCCACAAAGATGATCAGAGGGCTGGAGCACCTCTCCTATGAAGACAGGCTGAGAGAGTTGGGGCTGTTCAGCCTAAAGAAGAGAAGACTCCAGGGAGACCTTCTAGCAGCCTTCCAGTACCTGAAGGGGGCCTACAGGAAAGCAGGGGAGGGGCTTTTTACACAGGCAAGAAGTGACAGGATGAGGGGGAACAGTTTTAAACTGAAAGAGGGTAGATTTAGGTTAGATATTAGGAAGAAATTCTTTACTGTGAGGGTAGTGAGGCACTGGAACAGGTACCCAGAGAAGTTGTGGATGACCCCTCCCTGGCAGTGATTAAGGCCAGATTGGATGGGGCTTTGAGCAACCTGGTGTAGTGGAAAGGTGTCCCTGCCTGTGGTAGGGGGGTTGGAACTAGATGATCCCTTCCAACCCAAACCATTCTATGATTCTGTAATTCTATTAAAAAAAGATGGATGTCTTGACTAGTTTTGCTGTAGTACTTATGAATTGAGCATAAAAGGAAGTCTACATTGCTTATGACTTTATGCTTTCCATATTTCCAGGGGTGGTATTTTAACTCTTATTTACTTAGTTAATTTTGATCTCCTATTTTATAACGTATTTACTACAGCCATGTGAAAATAACTAGTTGGTTCTACTTCTTGTGAATGTATCTTATTTAATCTTAAAGTTTAGATTTACTTGACTGCGTGTGTTGAGAATAGAACTCTGTACCAAAAAGACAAGCTAGCTTATGTACAGTGCTTTAATGATGATTCTGTAAAACTCATTTAAACAAAAGAGCAATCCTCTGCTGTGAAATGAAAAGTCATTTTGATCAAAAATAAAATAAAAATGTGTGTTTCCATTATAAAATAGCAACAGCAAAATCAGAGTCAGGCATCCCCAAGATCTTTGGAACTGATGGACTGTGTAAACTGTAGTCTGTAAAATTCTTTAACGTGTAAAATCATGCTACATGATGTTTCTTGTGAAAAAAAAAACGGTTTTGTTTCCTTGTTAGGATCTGAAAATATCAACTATGGCTTCCAAAGTCACATAGCATTCCTGATAAAGCTATTCTTCAGAGACTTGAATTATAAAACAAAACACTGAACACTGTAAGCTTAATGTACATTATTCTTATACATATACATGATTCATATGTGTTAATTTTGTAGAGTCTTTGTTGTGTATGTGCATTAATTTTGAATATTTAGATTCCAAACACTTCTAAGGCTGTTTTTACTATTTTAGTTATGGTAGAAGACTTCAGTGAATATTAATAAGAGTTCAAATAGCAAAAAACCCATTTGGATGTATTTTTCATTTTATATCTGATCTGGTTTTGTATATTGAAGCATTTTTCACTGTGCCAGTTGAGAGAAATGCTGCAATGTTGCACCCAAAACTATGTATGTTCAAATGTCTATTTGATTGTAATTGCAACTGAATGACTTAAGTGCTTGAACTCAGTCAGTTAGTTATATTTGCAACCAAAAATCAGTCTTGCAAGCAGCCAGCACTTCAAAATATTAATATGATAAATTATCTCAAGTGTCACAAAGCCCCTTCCTGTAGTAATGCTTCTCAAAGGCATTTGTTAGTTAGAAATTTAACCGTCACATTCTATTAGCATTAATTTGTGTTTACCAATGAAAACTGAAAGGACAGTTTGACCCCATGACATTTAACTTTGTGAAATAAAACGGCAGTTTCATATTCTCTGTGTAGTAACATAGTTTATATAAGTCCAGCAAAGACAAAAGTGAGGAACAACTGTCAATTTGGAAGAACTCAGTCAATACCATGTATCTTAATAAATTATAAGTGTACAATGAAGAGCAATTGTAACATTTATGCCTTTGTCTCTAAATCTGATTTTTTTCCTCACCATTCAGAAATTTTTATTATTACTGATAAATGTTATCCTGGACTTTATTTTGGTCATTTAAATGTTAACATTTCTAATATAACTTTCATGGAGTTGTTAAAATTTCAAATGATGAAAAATTGTATGTCCCTTCCCTTCCCTTCCCTTCCCTTCCCTTCCCTTCCCTTCCCTTCCCTTCCCTTCCCCTCCCCACCCCAACCCAACCCAACCCTCCCTTTCCCTTTATTTTATTTTATTTTATTTTATTTTATTTTATTTTATTTTATTTTATTTTATTTTATTTTATTATTTTTATTTTTAATTTAATTTTATTTTATTTTATTTTATTTTTTATTTTCCTTTTCCTTTTTCTTTTCTTCTTTTCTTTTTTTCTTTTCTTTTTTTCTTTTCTTCTCTCTTTTCTTAGACAGCACCGGTCCCAGTACTGACCCCTCAGGAATGCCACTCATCACTGGTCTCCGGTTGGACATCAAATTGTTGACCGCAACCCTTTAAGAGCAACCATCCAGTCAATTCCTTGTCCACCGAGTGGTCCATCCATCAAGTCTCTGTCTCTCCAATTTAGAGACAAGAATGCCGTGCGGGACAGTGTCAAATGCTTTGCACAAGTCCAGGTAGATGATGTCAGTCACTCTTCCCTTATCCAGCAACACTGTAACCCTGTCATAGAAGGCCACCAAATTCGTCAGACATGATTTGCCCTTAATGAAGCCATGCCGGCTGTCACCAGTCACCTCCTTATTTTCCATGTGCCTTAGTATAGTTTCTACGAGGATCTGTTCCATGATCTTGCCAGGCACAGAGGTGAGACTGACTGGCCTGTAGTCCCCCGGGTCTTCCTTTTTTTTCCTTTTTGAAAATAGGGGTTATGTTTCCCCTGAGAAAAGTTCCCCTGGGAACTTCACCAGACTGCCACAACTTCTCAAAAATGATGGATAGTGGCTTAGCAACTTTGTCCGTCACTTCCCTCAGGACCCACGGTTGCACCTCATCAGGTCCCATGGACTTGTGCACCTTCAGGCTCCTTAGATGTTTTCAAACCTGATCTTCTCCTACAGCGGGTGGTTCTTTATTCTCCCAGTCCCTGCCTTTCCTTTCTGCAACTTGGGTGGTGTTGCTAGAGCATTTGCTGGTGAAGACTGAGGCATAAAAGTCATTGAATACCTCAGCCTCCTCCATATCCAGGTAACCAGGTCTCCCGTTTCCTTCCAGAGAGAGCTCACATTTTCCTTAGTCTTCCTTTTATTACTGACATACCTATAGAAACTTCTCTTGTTGCCCTTGACGTCCCTGGGCAGACTTAATTCTATCAAGGCTTTAGCTTTCCTAACTTGATCCCTGGCTGCTCAGACAATTTCTCTGTATTCCTCCCAGGCTACCTGCCCTTGCTTCCACCCTCTGTGGGCTTCCTTTTTATGTCTGAGATTGTCCAGGAGCTCCTTGTTCATCCATGCAGGCCTCCTGGCGTTTTTGCCTGACTTCCTCTTTGTTGGGATGCATCGCTCACGAGCTTGGGGAGGTGGACCTTGAAATTAACCAGCCTTCTTGGGCCCTTCTTCCCTCTAGGGCTTTATTCCAAGGTACTCTACCAAGCAGGTCCCTGAAGAAGCCAAAGTCTGCTCTCCTGAAGTACAGGGTAGTGATCTTGCTGTGTGCCCGCCCTCCTTGCTGCCCTAAGGATCTTGAACTCAACCATTTTATGGTGACTGCAGCCAAGGCTGCCCTTGAGCTTCACATCCCCACCAGGCCCTCCTTGTTGGTGAGAACAAGCTCCAGCATGGCACCTCTCCTCATTGGCTCCTCTGTCACTTGGAGAAGGAAGTTATCATCAACAAATTCCAGGAACCTCCTGGATTGCTTTTGCCCTGCTGTGTTGTCCCTCCAATAGATATCAGGGCGGTTGAAGTCCCCGTGAGGACCACAGCTTGTGAACCTGAGGCTACACCTATCTGTCTGCAGAAGGCCTTATCTACTCGGTCTTCCTGGTAAGGTGGCCTGTAGCAGAAGCCCACTATAATGTCTCCAGTCCCTGCCCTCCCTTTAATCCTGACCCTAATCCTCCCCCTGTCATGTGGTAAGAAGGGAGACCCACAAAGTGGAAGTGTTAGAGATCATTTGCCTTTGATCATCTTTGGTGCACAACTTCCCAGTCAGCCCTCTATTTGGTGCCAGATCTCATTTGAGCAAAAAGACCATCAGTCAATCAGAGAGGGCCAACAAATGATGGGTAGCAGAGAGGATACCTTAAGTGTAACATAATCCATACACTTCTTTCTTCTTGAAAGCATTGGTAAAAGTCAGTGAATTTTTATGAGGAAACACTGTGGGGTTGTAAAGGAAAAGGAGCAGTAAACGTCTCTCAACACAGAAGATGTGACTGAAGTATTAACCTCGACTGTGTACCTCTGCTAAGTTATGAGGGAGGCACTAGGGATGGAGATTTAAAGATCTAGTGAAATAACATAGTTTATTTATCTGAATGCAGGGTTCATAGGACCTAGAAGAATATTGAATTAAGTGCTTGGAAACTGATGTGTACAGGGAAGCAGAAGTATAATAACCTGAGAAGTGGAAAAAGGCTAGCAACGGAATGAAAAACTTCTCTCTAGACTAGAGAAGAGAATCAAGTATACTATAAACCACTGTATGGTATAATGAGGGAACATAAAAGAATCTAGTTCTAGCAAAAGAGGAAGAAATTGTGAGTATGACCAAAAGCTAAGAACTAATGTAGAAATGAAAGGGAAGATAGAAGTCATACCAATGGAAGGAATAACAAAGAGGTGGAAAAATATATGAAAGTTGTGTGTACCAAAAGCAGATCTATGTGATCATGGAAGTGGGTCTACATAACAGAAGCACATGCTGTCTACTAGTGGCTACTGTACAAAGCATGAGTAGAGGCTGAAAAGGTCCATGATAAAAATGATTTCATTTTGTTGCCATTATAAGAGCACAAATAACACCACGATATTCCTATTTGAATGTATGAAGATCGAATACCTCAGAAAGGAGACATTACTCAGTGTTAAGGTGATCTTCAGAAGAATTCTTGGAGTATTATTCAGAACTCAGGCAGTAAAATGGGTAATATCACAATGTCATTGTACCCATCTATGTTTTGTTCATATCTTGCATATCTTGTGCCATTCCGATCCTCCTTGTCTCAAAAATGGTGTACTAGAACAGAAAAATTTGTTTTGAGAGAAGTAATGTAGATTATCATGTCAAGGATGACAAAGTAAGGTAGAAACATTTATTCTGGGAAATAAGTAATTAGGCACTTTTGGTATGACAATAACGTATGAAGTTATTAGCTGCAGTGAGGAGGTGGAGCTAGACAGACAGTTTGTTCTCATTGATATCTGATTAGTTTGTCACAGAATCACAGAATCACACAGAATCACAGAATCAACCAGGTTGGAAGAGACCTCAGGGATCATCGAGTCCAACCGTTGCCCTTACACCACCCTGTCAACTAGACCATGGCACTAAGTGCCATGTCCAGTCTTTTCTTAAACACATCCAGAGACGGTGACTCCACCACCTCCCTGGGCAGCCCATTCCAATGGCTAATAACCCTTTCTGTAAAGAAATTCTTCCTGATGTGGTTCTTCCTGAACCTCCCCTGGCGAAGCTTGAGGCTGTGCCCTCTTGTCCTATCGCTAGTTGCCCGGGAGAAGAGGCCAACTCCCACTTCACTACAACCTCTCTTCAGGTAGTTGTAGACTGCAATAAGGTCACCTCTGAGCCTCCTCTTCTCCAGCCTAAACAACCCCAGCTACCTCAGCCATTCCTCGTAGGTCAAACCCTCCAGACCCTTCACCAGCTTGGTCGCCCTCCTCTGCACTCGCTCCAACACCTCAACATCTTTCTTGAAGTGCGGGGCCCAGAACTGAACACAGTATTCAAGATGAGGCCTCACCAGTGCTGAGTACAGAGGGACGATCACTTCCCTAGACCGGCTGGCTACACTATTCTTAATAGAGGCCAGGATGCCATTGGCCTTCTTGGCCACCTGGGCACACTGCTGGCTCATGTTTAGCCGGCTGTCGATCAGCACCCCCAGGTCTCTTTCCACCGGGTCGCTTTCTAACCACTCTTCCCAAAGCCTGTAGCGCTGCATGGGGTTGTTGTGGCCAAAGTGTAAGACCCGGCACTTGTTCTTGTTGAACCTCATGCCGTTGGTCTCGGCCCATCTATCTAACCTGTCCAAATCCCTCTGTAGGGCCTTCCTACCCTCCAGCAGATCAACACTCCCACCCACCTTGGTGTCATCTGCAAATTTACTGAGGGTGCATTCAATCCCTACGTCTAGATCATCTATAAAGATATTGAACAGCACCGGCCCCAGAACTGAGCCCTGGGGAACACCGCTAGTGACCGACCACCAGTTGGACTTTGCCCCATTCACCACCACTCTGGGCTCGGCCATCCAGCCAGTTTTTAACCCATTGAAGAGTCCACCCATCCAAGTCCCGGGCAGCCAGTTTGTCTAGGAGGATGCTGTGGGAGACAGTGTCGAATGCCTTACTCAAGTCTAGATAGACTACATCCACAACCCTGCCCTCATCTACTAAGCGGGTCACTTGGTCATAGAAGGAGACCAGGTTGGTCAAGCAGGACCTGCCTTTCATGAATCCATGTTGGCTGGCCCCGATGCCCCGATTGTCCTGCATGTGCCATGTAATGGCACTCAGGATGATCTGTTCCATCACCTTGCCTGGCACCGACGTCAGACTGACAGGCCTATAGTTCCCTGGATCGTCCTTCCGACCCTTCTTGTAGATGGGCGTTACGTTTCCTAATTTCCAGTCAGCTGGAACTCCTCCAGTTAACCAGGTCTGCCGGTAGATAATTGAGAGTGGTTTGGCAAGTTCATTTGCCAGTTCCTTCATTACTCTAGGGTGAATCCCATCCAGGCCCATAGCCTTGTGAGTGTCCAACTGGCACAGCAGGTCACTAACCGTCTCCTCATGGATTACGGGGGGTTCACACAGCCCTCCATCCCTAACTTCAGGCTCTGGCGGTTGAGTGTCCTGAAGACAACTGGTCCTGACATTAAAGACCGAGGCAAAGAAGGCATTGAGCACCTCTGCCTTTTCCTCATCCCCTGACACTACACTACCCTCGTCATTCAGCAAGTGGTGGATGCTCTCCTTGACCCTCCTTTTGCTGTTGATATGTTTGTAAAAGCTTTTTTTGTTATCTTTGACTGTAGCAGCCAAATCAAGCTCTAATTGAGCTTTGGCCCTTCTAATCTTCTCCCTACACGACCTGGACATGTCCCTATAGACCTCCCAAGTTACCCAACCCTTCTTCCAGAGCAAGTAGGCTCTCTTTTTTTCCTTAAGTTCTAGTCTAAGTTCCCTGTTTAACCAGGCCGGTCTTTTTCCCCGACGGCTTGCCTTCCTACACACCGGGACAGCCTGCTCCTGAATATTTAACAATTCCCTTTTGAAGCATGTCCAGCCTTGCTGGACTCCTTTGCCCTCCAGGACTGATTCCCAAGGGACTCTGTCCACCAGCCTCTTAATCAGGCTAAAGTCAGCCTGCCGGAAATCTAAGGCAGAAGTTCTACTCTTGCCCCTCCTTACTTCCCCCACTATTGAAAACTCTAACATTTCATGGCCGCTACTCCCAAGACGGCCACAGACCCTCACATCTCCCACTAGTCCTTCTCTGTTCACAAACAACAGATCAAGCAGGGCCCCTCCTCTAGTGGGCTCATTTACCACTTGCATGAGGAAGTTGTCCTACACACATTCTAGGAACCTCCTCGATTGCTTCCTCTCTGCCATGTTGTATTTCCAGCAGACATCCGGTAAGTTGAAGTCTCCCACGAGTAAAAGGGCTGGCAACCGGGCGGCTTCTGACAGCCGCTTGTAAAACGCCTCGTCTGCCTGCTCATCCTGGTTGGGTGGTCTATAACAGGACCATTTGTCTGTCATTGAGGACAGACAAATGATTGAAATATCTGTATACATATGTAAGGAGTGTAGACAACAAAGGAGGAAAAGAGAACAATCAGTGAAACTATTTAATAACTGGAATCAAATGAAATAGCACAGGACATAGAGTCAGAAGAGGTGACATGGCTTTGTATGAAAACAGGAGATGACTGAACAAGAGGACTGGATTTTTTTTCTTTGTATTTAAACCCTAAACTAACTGAAGATTTTGCTGTAAGTCTCTTGGGATCAACAGTATCACAGAGATACTAACAGTATTTATTATTTAGTATTTATAGAATTGGAGCATATTTTATCACTCTTAGCTCTGGACTGTTACTGTAGATGTTTAAGTCACATTCATTAAGACACTGATATGCATGACTCTGTGTATCAGCACAAATTGTCATTTTGGATAGTGCAATTTGGTACTGTCACCGGGAAGATTATTTGAATGCTTATTGTATCCTTGGCCAAAAAATACCCCAAGGTCCTGCAATGACTACCTTCTGTTCTTTCTGAGACTTTCAAGTCTACTGAAAAGACCTGTTTTCAGGTACAGTTGTGGTTTTCAAAGTCTGTGTTTTGGTCTTTTTGATATGAGTGAAACTAGTCAACCTTCAGAAACTGAGTACAGATCTTGTATGCCTTTGTACATCCTTATCTTATAGGTCCGTATTGTGAATGTATATACCAGCAAGTATTCATATTTAATCTTAAATCTGTCTTCCACAGATGAAGTCATGGATAAAAAGAAACTTCCAAAAAGTGCAGAATTCTGAAAATCTTTGCAGTAGTTTTTTCTTTAAGACTTAGTTTCAAGCCACAAAAATCAGTTGTCATCTTGTGTGTTGAATACACTGAAACATACAAATCTGGTAGGATGGTGCATTCTAGTGAGAAGAAGAACTTTAATTTCTGGAGCTGCCTTAAAGGACACCTCTTCGGAGAAGATATATTATCTGACTGGCCTTGTGTGATTTCTGATTCTAGAAGCCAATAATAAATTGGCTACAGAGAGTGGAATTTAGGAGCATCAACCACCAAATGTTGTGCTTTTGCTAAGTTTAGGAAAAAGATAGCTGTCATAGTAACTCCCCTAGTTTTCCTCTGAAACTTCTCCCACGAATTGCAAATTAACCTGATCATTCTTCCTGGTATACTTCTATCCACAGAACTTCAGCAGCTAAAGAGAACTTTAAGGACATGTTTAAAGTTTTACAAAATTATTATTCTTATTAAGATGAATCCCCTTTTCATATAACTCTGGGTATGGGAGTTAGAGTGCAGCCCTTGTGTTTAGCATGTGTACTGAAAGATGGAGTTAGAGAAAAAACAGTATTAAGACAATGTTTATTAGATGCTGCTGTCTTCTTTTCCCTTCTGCCTGCATACAAAGCTTTCTGGATTCTGCTCCATGACCTCTGAAATCCTTTCCCAAGATATGCTTCTTCTGAATAACATACATAGCCACTTATATTTATTCATGAAAATTAGTTCAGGGACAAAAATACACATAGAAGTGCAAACCTACAAAGACTTTTTTGAGGCAATCAGTGTCCTTCCTACCCTGTCCTCTTGTTCTTACCACCAATTTTCACGTTATTTACATTAGTTTTTCATTTTTCAAAATCAAAGTGTAGGACAAGAACTTTGACTAGTATAGCTCAGCATGATTCTGACTTCATATAAAGTGAAACTATATAAATTCACAGCCATCTCCTGAGTTAATTTTTGCTGTTTTTTGCTTTGTCACAGACAATCTGATTTGAACAGTTCAAACTGTCTTGGGCAGAGACACTGTCATATTGACTCTGATGAAATGATGACATGGATGCCTAAGTAATTGAATTGAATGTAGGTTGCAGCTTTTATTTACAAGCATGGACATGCATTGCACAGCAGTTAGGGTTATGATGTTTTTTGTGTTTAGCACATCACTGCCAGTCTGTAAATATACCTGTAAAGATTTTCTCAGAATAATTAAAAGTTAAGAAAGGTAAAGAAAATTACTGCCCCACTGGATTCCATGGATTCTACCCTCATTTTTCAGAGTTCAAATTTCACCAGCTTGTCCAGGATATTTTTCTCATTAAGATCATCATATGCTTTAGTCTAGTGTGCAGCAGCCTGCATATAGATGTACTCACCTTTCATCTTGTTCCCTCAGTACTTCAAAATGTTCAAAGAACGATATAGGTGCTTTACTTTGGCTTGGGCCAGTGACCATGCAGAAGGAAAGTACATTAGAATGCAAGAAGAAGATCTGATGACATCTTTTACAACAGTTTAGGCAGGAGAGAGAGTGTCAAAAGCATCAACTGTAGACTAATGAGCAGGACTAACAGGTCTGTTATAAGAGCTCTTTATCTTTGCTTAAGGAAAAGGTGCATGACACAGCTTGGCAGAGCTCTCCTGAGAGCTTAAAAATACTGTACAAAAGGCTTAGATATCATGTGATAATTAAAAGACTAACACTAACAAATGGGATAGAAATAAAAGAAGGGCTTAAGGAGACTTAATTAGTGAGAGGATGGTCAATCCATTTAAAAGCAACTCAATTTCTTTGGGGTTTCAGTTTTGCTTTTTTCTCTTTTTTTTTGTGTGTGTTTCTTCTTTCTTCAAAGGTGGCATTAAAAATGAGTGAGTTGCTGCCCTTCTCATCTTCCATGAGGCTTGATAAGTAACAGTGATCTGCACTTTTGTAATGTGTTACACTTGTCAGCTGATTCAGCAAAGCCTATAATAAAGAATTATCATAATTATCAGTGATCATAGGACTCTGAAAATGAAACTTGTTAGTAGGTTTATCATTACCTTTACTAGCAGTTCTGCCCTATAATTTTAGTCTAACAGCATTCTAGCTTCCACATTAATAGTTTTGGGGGTTTTGTAGATAAGGTCAAGCCTATGAACATTTGAGTGGTCCATTTCTGTGTTTTAATGTCCAGATGAATGGAGTTTGGGATACCTTTTGAAGATAATCAGTGGTCAAGAGCATAAATAAGATTAGGTACCGCAACTCGTACATACTTTTGTTTGGTTGTTTTTTTTAAATCTTCTCAGAAGAAGAACTAAAAAACAATCAAGAAGCTAGCAAAACTTTCTTTTATTCTTGAGCTTGAAAGAGATCCTACAATCTACTTTATTTTGCTTTAGCATAATTTTGAGTAGTTTTAATGTCCTTTTGCCGCAAAATCTTTTTTAGTACTCCTATTGTGGGCTGAAAAACACAGTGAAACCTTGACCTTGCTTTAAGGATGCAAGATTGTCTTGTATTCATAGACTCACCCTGAGATGGTGTAGAGCTTGATCGACTGTAGAACCTGAGTGCAGCAGAGACAATGTTTGCTCCATGGGTTTTTGGATACATTATTACGGCATGACATAACTTATAGGCATGTACAGTCTGGGACATCTGTTCCCCTCAGGACTGGATTGTCACATGCAGTATGGAACTATTTTTTCATGAGCTTAGCTACATGTAAAGAGTTAATACTTCTCACTTCTTGTATGTGGGCTTCTGGGTTTTACAGTGCCATATGTAAGATCAGTGTTAAAGATATCATTAAAGAATTGATACGGTGGTGGCAGTCACAATCCATGTTACAAGTATCTTATCACTCTGCATATTGTGAAAGAAATCTAAGACCTGTCCCTAGTACTTGCGATTAAAATATAGCATTGGTCTTGTTTCAGGTCATATTTTTCAGTATTTTTGAAGAACTTATGATAAATGCATGTTATTTCTTTCTCCATACACAGGCAAAACTGTCTGGTAAGTACTAGGCATGTAAAGGCAAAAAAAAAAAAATCTTATGCAACACTGTATGCATACATATATGTGTAATGTCTTTTAAATGAAATGAGAACAAAATTACTTCGGCTAGTCTCTTATTTTATCTGTATATCATCTTAAAAACTTGCTGACCTATGCGAATATATCTTGTGAAATGCCACAGTATTTACATAACTATACAGAATTCACCTTTGTTAGAAAATACATTCTTGGCAGTGTGCATTTTGAATTATGTTGATTTATAGGATGTTGAAAAGAAAGAGAGAGAAACAATCCAGCTGTTTCTGTCTTTCTTTTGCACTACCTGTTTCTTTACTAAGTAAAGATATTCTTCCTGGTGAAATCAAGGTAATCAGATCTTACCTTGCCAGGAAGACCAGATTCTTCGTGAATTTTTACACAGAGTATGAGAAACTTTGTCAGCATAGAATAACTAAAAATGTTAATTGTCACTGACGTTAAAGGTGAATTACAAGGCAGCAGGATACACCCAGAACCTTGATTAGTTTTTATGCTAATCTTTGATCTAACAGAAATACAGATACACACTGTTTCTTTGAATTTAAAATCTTCTGTCTACCTATTGTATAATTTATTGTTGACCAATTAATGTCAACATTTTTTCTGTAACATTATGAATTGGAAAGATTTCTTATGACATCAAACCCTTTTGTTGGAAACTGGATTTAGTAAGGTCACTATAAAAGAAATTCTACTCAAATTTATTGTACATGTTTTCCTGTGGTTTTACATACTTTCACAGATAGTAGAAAGGAAACAAGCTTCTGTTTCCAGTAAGCCTCTGAAAGTCTTCTATATTTGTTCTAACCTTTCCTGTTGTAACAGTTCCTGTTTCTCATAACTTAGTCACATAATCAAGAGTTCATTATGAAAAACACATGTAGGGAAGAGAGTTCACATGTGTATGAAAAAAGGAAAAATTCAATCAAATAATGAAAATGTTTAAAAGAATAAAATCTATCTAGTAATTCTAATTGGTTTTTGTTCTCATCAAAATACCAGGTTTTCTGTTTCATTCCTTATTTTAAAGTTGAATAAAAAAATTAGGGCATTGCATGTTTTTTGCATGAAAGTGAGAGAAAGAAGCAAACAATAGGTGAAATCGTTAGAGGCTTAAAGGGAGCAATTTCTCTGTCAAAACAAAACAAAACGAAATATGCTCATGTTAGCCAAACAGTTTAAATAGTTGAAATAGGCTTCCATTCATTCTTACACACCAGGGCAAACAAATTTCTGGTAAAAGATCCCACAATAAGTGGCAGAAGAACACTTAAACAAATATTGATTTTAAAGTGGCTTTAACTTCTGAACAGAATTTTGTCTCACTGGAAAGCATGTAGGTAGAAAGAAAGGTACATTCAAAAATATTACTTTAATGTTAATACAAGATTTGATACTATACTTACCTTCCTCCAGGTCATACCAGAAAAGTTTTACTTCTCAGGTAAGTAGACGGACTAACCTTTCCAAAAAAGAAAATCTAGAGATTTTGACAAGATAACTGATTCTCTTCCCAGGAATAAATTGAAACAGTGAAAATAAAATATCCAGGGGAAAGTGTTACCATGGGGTTGTGAGTAAAAAGTTTATTTCCAAACTTACGGGATTATGTAATGCTTTTAGCACTTCTGTTATGGAACTGTTCAGAATTTTCTGAAGTTCTTGGCCACCAAATAGCTGGTTTCTGCTCATTACTCAAACTGGAAATGTGGCCCTGTTAATTCAGCTCCCAGCCCAAGCTGATAGGCTCTGCCTTTATTTCTGTCTTGTTAATTTGGTAGCAGGCCCAGAAAGTAGTGTTCTGACTTTCACCCATATACAGGACCAAGCATCTGTGGCTATGGGGAGGCAGATTTTTCTTGATAGCTTACGTATTTCTGTGCCGCTCCACTGCACCATGTCTCTGTATCCCCATTGAAACCAATTAGGAATCCAGTTGTGTGAAGCACTGTACAACCATGTCAAAATACATGGGGATAAGTAGACACAGCAGATAAAGGGAGAAGGTATTGCCATTTAGTTTAAAAATGTACACATTTTAAACTGAAAAAGATTAAGGGCCTCATATAAATAAGGCTGGGACTCTGTATTAGTGTTAGTCCTTAGCCTCTATAGGAATCACCAGGACTGGGACTGGTGTGGGACAACTCTCATAACCTATAAATGATTCCCCAGACTCCACCTTCGATCTGGAGTTTGGCAGTCTTTGGCATCAGGAGACAGTCAATTCCTCATTTGCTTTCATAAGATAGTACAGTATTTGCAGCAGAGGAGGCCACCTAGTCCATGTTGCCTCCATACATCATTAGGTGCACCAGAGACAGTGCCACACTGAACCTAGTGGCACTTACTCACAGGGCTGAAAGTTATGTCTGTCTTTGAAATACAAAAATACAAGAAGGATAAGATTTTAATCAACAATATACTTTCATCATCTATTTTTGAAGCTGTTGAAGATATAATATGTTTAAAATCAGAGTGAAGATAAACTCCATGGCTTTTGGGGGGATTTTCACATCAGGGATGGGACTTTCTTATAGGTAAATATTTTTGATTTTGAGAAAAAGACTTTTTTTTCAGACTTTTTCCCCGTATCCACAGAGTGCATTCATTTACAAATGTGCTTCTTTAGCACTACTTAAAAATCTTACAGTCTCAATAGGAAGGAATGGCAATGAAATTTTTCACAAAGAAATGGAGTGAAAAATATGAGCAATTTGTGAAGGTCACCTGTCATCTGCAGTAATAGACTTGAGAGCAATATACAGTAGCAACTCTAGGATTCAGTATTAAAATTATACCCTGAATAGCTTTTAAAAAGGAATAACTAGTTCCTATTTTCATCACAGGTCATTTTTCAATAATAGACTAGAGCAGCACCTGCCACTTTGACTTCACTGGCATCTAGAATCTGTTTCTTTTGGCAAAGTTTTCAGTATACCTAGCCACTCAGGTATCTTTAATCTTGCATCAGAGTGAAACGTCAAAACTTCAGTCTATGGGAAAAAAATGTCACTTGGTTTTCAGAGAGAGATCTAAGGTCAGGGTTGCTTTTGTATAAGTAGATCAATAATAAAGATAATCATACAGTGCCACTGACTTTTCTCATATCTGACCTTGAGGTACTAGATTACTGCTCAATACCAGTCAGAAATATTTCATCCCTTCGTGTTTGCTTCACTAATTTTAAACAATCTACAGCAGTATCTTCTTCAAATACAAATATAGGTTGGAAGCACAAAAGGTAAATAAAAATGACACAATTATATAAACCGCCTCTAGCAGATCAGGATCTTTAAGTCTCCTTAAAGGGTATCATTTACAGTGTTAACTGAGCTCATTACAGAAAAGTATAATTACTTTTCTGTTACTGTGTGACACATGTTCCAAGATTTATCAAAATTAGTTTCTGTACTGGGTTTGCATGGCAAGGTTTTGGTAGTGGGGGAGCTACAGGGGTGGCTTCTGTGAGAAGCTGCTAGAAGCTTCCCCCATGTCTGATAGAGCCAATGCCAGCTGGCTTCAAGACAGACTCACTGCTGGTCAAGCCCAAGCCCATCAGCGATGATGATAGTGCCTCTGTGATAGCATATTTAAGAAAGGGGAAAAAAAAAAAAACTTGTGCAACTACAGCCAGAAGAGGGGAGTGAGAATATGTGAGAGAAACTACTCTGCAGACACCAAGGTCACTGAAGAAGGAAAGGGAGGAGGTGCTCCAGGCACCGGAGCACGGATACCTCTGCAGCCCATGGCGAAGACTATGGTGAGGCAGGCTGTCCCCCTGCAGCCCATGAAGGATAACAGAGGAGCAAATATCCACCCGCAACCTGTGGAGGACCCCATGCCGGAGCAGGTGGATGTGCCCAAAGAAGACTGTGACCCATGGCGAAGACCTCACTGGAGCAGGCTCCTGGCAGGAACTGCAGACCCATAGAGAGGAGCCCAGACTGGAGCAGGTTTGCTGGCAGGACTTGTGACCTCAAGGGGGAGTCATATGGGAGCAGTCTGCTCTTGAAGGACTGCACCCTGTGGAAGGGACGCATGCTGGAGCAGTTCATTAAGAGCTGTAGCCTGTGGGAAGGACTCACGTTGGAGAAGTGTGTGAAAGACTGTCTCCTGTAGGAGGGACCCCACACTGGAGCAGGGGAAGAGTGTGAGGGGTCCTCACCCTGGGGAGGAAGGAGCAGCAGAAACAATGTGAAATGAACTGACCGCAATCTCCATTCCCTGTACCCCTGTGCCACTGGTGGGGAGGAGTTAGAGAAATTGAGAGTAAAGTTAAGCCCAGAAAGAGGGAGGGGTGAGAGAAGGTGTTTTTTAAGATTTGGCTTTATTTCTCATTATCCTACTATGATTTTATTGACAACAAATGAAACTAATTTCCCCAAGTCGAGATTGTATTGCCTGTGCCAGTAATTGGTGAATGATCTTTCCCTGTCCTTGTCTAGACTCATGAGCCTTTCATAATATTTTCTCTCCCCTGTCTAGCTGAGGAAGGGGAGTGATAGAGCTGCTGTGGTGGGCACCTGGAATCCAGCCAGGGTCAACCCACTGCAGTTGCCAACCCCAACAGAGGGTACTTGATTGATTTTTGTTTTTAAAGAAACAGCTTCCTTATCTCCATCATGCTGAAATATTACAATGCTATAAGAAAACTGCAGTCACAGAGAGTAAAAAGTTTAATCACTGAAGAAGTATGGGGGTGAATTATGAAATGGTATGTTTTTTATTCCTACATTAATGCTGTTCAACTCATGTATATAAAGAGCTTCCCAAAGCTCTTTGGGGTTGGAGATTTGGTTGTATTATTATACATTTATGTGAAGAAGACAGAGAGGAAGACTGTCTCATCTAAATTTTTCCAACAGCCACAGACGATGGTGCAAAGGTAGTTTGGCCACACCCCATGAAAAGAACATCAAAGAAGACAGCAACCACTAGCTCAACCTTAAGGCAGTTTATTATTAGCTTAATTTGGTTTGTTCTTTTTTTTAAAAAAAAAGCAGAAAAAGGCAGAAGATATACCGTCCTGGGAATTCTGAGAAAAACACTGGCAACAAAAATATTACTGAAACAGGATTCCCGCACGGAGAACACTTTCAGGCTTAGCTTTTCATTAACTTATTTGTACTTACACAAAACTAACATTTAACCATTGTGGTTTTGTTCAGTTAACCCAAAAGTTATGTGGATCCTGTAATTCTGGCGGGAAATCATCTATAGATTGCAGCCTTGCATAAGTTTCATTAAGTAGCTTCCTCTGTTCTACTATCATAGAATCATAGAATCATAGCATCATACAATCGTAGAATCACAGAATAGTTTGGGTTGGAAGGGACCTTTACAGATCATCTAGTCCAATCCCCCTGAAATGAGCAATGAGCAGGGACATCTTCAACTAGATCAGGTTACTCAGAGCCCTGACCAACCTGACCTTGAAGTTTCCAGGGATGGGGCATCTACCAGAGAATCAGAGAATCACAGAATGGTTAGGGTTGGAAGGGACCTCTGGAGATCATCTGGTCCAACGCCCTGCCAAAGCAGGTTCACATAGAGCATGCTGCATAGGGTTGCGTCCAGGTGGGTTTTGAATATCTCCAGAGAAGAGGACTCCACCGTCTCCCTGGGCAGCCTGTTCCAGTGCTCTGTCACCTTCAAGGTAGAGAAGTTTCTGCTCATATTGAAATGGAACTTCCCATACTTCAGTTTGTGTCCATTGCCCCTTGTTCTCTCACTGGGTACCATTGAGAAGAGTCTGTCCTCATCCTCTTGACACCTGCCCCTAAGGTGTTTGTAACTGTTGATAAGATCCCCCCTCAGCCTTCTCTTCTCCAGGCTAAACAGACCCAGCTCCCTCAGCATCTCCTTGTAAGAGAGATGCTCCTGTCCTCTGATCATCTTTGTAGCCTTTCTCTGGACTCTCTCCAGTAATTCCTTATCTTTCTTGAATTGGGGGTCCCACAACTGCACACAGTACTCCAGATGTGGCCTCACTAGGGCAGTGTAGTGGGGGAGGATAACTTCCCTTGACCTACTGGCCACACTCTTCCTAATGCACCCTAGGATACCATTGGCCTTCCTGGCCACAAGGGCACATTGCTGGCTCATGGTGAACTTGTCCACCAGAACTCTGAGATCTTTCTCTGCAGAGGTGCTTTCCAGCAGGTCAACCCCCAGCCTTTACTGGTGCATGGGGTTATTCCTCCCTAGGTGCAGGACCATACACTTGCTTTTGTTGAACTTCATTAGGTTTCTCTCTGCCCAGCTCTCCAGCCTGTCCAGGTCTTGCTGAATGGCAGCACAGCCTTCTGGTATATCAGCCACTCCTCCCAGTTTTGTGTCATCAGCAAACTTGCTGAGTGTACACTCTGTCCCTTCGTCCAGGTCATTGATGAATAAATTAAACAAGACTGGGCCGAATACTGACCCCTGGGGAACACCACTAGCTACAGACCTCCAACTAGACTCAGTACCGCTGATCACAACCCTCTGAGCTCTGCCATTCAGCTAGTTCTCAATCCACCTTACGGTCCACTCATCTAACCCACACTCCCTGAGCTTTCTTATGAGGATGTTGTGGGAGACAGTGTCCCCTTGGAGAATACATGCTGACTGCTCCTGGTAATCTTCTTTTCCTCTGCATGCTTAGAGATGGCATCCAGAATGAGCTGTTCCATCACCTTTCCAGGGATGGAGGTGAAGCTGACTGGCCTGTAGTTGCCTGGGTCCTCCTTCTTGCCCTTTTTGAAGACTAGAGTGACATTGGCCTTCTTCCAGTCCTCGGGCACCTCTCCTGTTCTCCATGACCTTTCAAAGATGATGAACAGTGGCTTGGCAATAACATCTACCAGCTCCCTCAGCAATTGTGGATGCATCCCATCAGGGCCCATAGATTTGTTGGTATCCAGTTTGCCTACACGATCTCTAACTTGATCCTCCTCAACCAAGGGAGAGTCTTACTTTCTCCAGACTTCCTCTCGTGCCTCCAGGGTCTGGGATTCCTAAAGGCCAGCCTTAGCAGTAAAGACTGAGGCAAAGAAGGCATTCAGTAACTCCACCTTCTCTGTATCCTCCATCACCAGGGCACTTTTCTCATTCAGCAGCAGGCCCACATTTTCCCTAGTCTTCCTTTTGCTGCTGATGTACTTGAAGAAGCCCTTCTTGTTGTCCTTGATGTCCCTTGCCACCTCTCTGGGCAACCTGTTTCAGTGTTTCACCATGCTCATCGTAAAGAATTTCTTCCTTATATCCAGTCTGAATCTACCCTCTTTTAGTTTAAAACCATTACCCCTTGTCCTATTACTACAGGCCCTCCTAAAAAGTCTGTCCCCATCTTTCTTATAAGCCCCCTTTAAGTATTGAAAGGACGCAATAAGGCCTCCCTAGAGCCTTCTCTTGTCCAGGCTGAACAACCCCAGCTCTCACAGCCTTTCCTCATAGAAGAGCTGTTCCATCCTTCTGACCATTTTTATGGCCCTCCGCTGGACCTGCTCCAGCAGGTCCATGTCTCTCTTGTACTGAGGGCTCCAGATGAGGTCTCATGAGAGAGGAGTAGAGGGGCAGAATTACTTCCCTCAACCTGCTGCGCACAATTCTTTTGATGCAGCCCAGGGTATGGTTAGCTTCCTGGACTGCGAGTGCACATTGTCAACTCTTGTCCAGTTTTTCATCCATCAGTACGCCCAAGTCCTTCTCTGCAGGGCTGCTCTCAACCCCTTCATCTCCCAGCCTGTATTGATACCGGGGGTTGCCCCAACCCAGGTGCAGGACCGTGTGCTTGGCCTTGCTGAACCTCATGAGGTTCACATGGGCCCACTCCTCAAGCCTGTCAAGGTCCCTCTGGATGGAATCCCATCCCTCAGGCATGTCAGCCACACCACTCAGCCTGGTGTCATCAAATACTATAATTATCAACAGACAAAAAGCATTTTCCTTTTAAAGGTTGCAAGTCACAGTGGCTAAAGCCAAGATTTGACCTTTATTCAGGATGTCTCCAAGAGAGCTCTGGATGAATTAGATCACAGGATAACAAAAAGCAAGAATTAAAAAAAAAATGTTATAGCAAATTCAAGAACTGATCTGATAAAGAGTAAAATTAACAATATATCTTGCAGGAAAAATACACAGAATTAAGTCATTCACACACACACAAAAATCAACATGCCTGGGAAACTTTAAAACAACATGAACCAGATCTCATGAGTACATTGATGAGGGAGAAAAGCTGGGGGAAAATGTTATCGTAGGCCATGGGCATAACACTATATAGAACAGGAGAAACTCAGACCTTTCTTCAAAAAAAAAACCCCAAACCAACAGCACTTAAATGATGCCTTTTACTAAATATAATTTATCACAAATAGACAAAAACAATCAAAGTCTTAACAAAATAACAGAACCTGAAAGTAGAAGTAAAAATTCAGAACATATTGAGATGGAAGTAAAAGACATAGGAAAATTGTTTATATGGCTGCAAGAATCAGGAAATTTTAAAGTCTCATCAAATATGTCCAGTTAATTTTATTGCTAGTATCATTAAAAATAGTACTAATTAAAAAAAAATAAAACCTTCCTCCTGTCTTTTAAACTTTGTAACTGGAAAACATTATTAATTTCAGTGAAGTACTAGGCTTTATTCTTGCTTCCCAATGACATCTCCTTTGTTAGGCGCCCTAACAATGGAGAACCCCACACACAGAACGCATCCACAGGTCCCAAATACTTACTCTGCCAGGCCAGAATGGCCCTGGAAGACCTTAGAAAAAAATTGTTTATGAAGAACAGAACTGTAATTTCTTCTGGTAATAAATCGGTTCGTGATTTATCTAAAACTTTGTTTTAAAATATTTGTAAGTTCGTGGCTGTGTGTTTTGTTATCTTTTTAACAATGAGATTGATAAATCTTATCATTTCTGCAGCATTTCATAGAAGTCATGCCAGACCTTTGTGTAAAATGACGAAGTAATTTACAAAAATAACATATCATGAGAAAATTCAAAATTCTTACAAAGCCTAGTAAATAGAAGATGGATTGGAAAATGTTTGCTAAATGTTGAAATAGAGGTTTGGGATTTAGGCACTCATTTCTCTCTACTTAATTAATTTCCACTAAGTTTCTCCTGACTCTTCCTTGGAAAATGAGAGCATATGGAGTGCCCTAAGCAGCTGAGGCACACACAGCTTTAAAAAGCAACATATGAAGAAATAGTATTTAAGCGGAAACAGACTTCCATTATGGAACAAAAGGCTTGATGAGGTGGTAAATTAAGAAACAGTGATAGAAAAAACACAGCAAATCCAGATGAAGCATGTAGGAGCTCACTTCTGTATTTTTCTGGAATTCTGGGTATTAAAATTCATTTGGACATACAGAATTTGAGTGAAGAACGAAATCCACTGATGTGCTCTCTTAAAGGCAGCTCTTACCATCTTCCTCTTTGTTTGGACTTGGAGTAAGAAATAGTATCTTTGAAGGGAAGATTTAAATTGGTTTGGTATGTTTTGTGTTTTTTTATAAGGTGAAAAAGTACAAAAAAATCACACATGTAGAGGAAAGAAAAAGCAAAACAAAAGTCAGTTGACTAGATGTACAGAAAATGAAAAAAGACTGACAAATGCTGTGGATTAACCCCAGCCAGCAGCATTCATTCACTCCCCCACAGCGGGACAGGGAAGACAATCAGAAGGGCAAAAGTGAGAAAACGTGATCTGAGATAAAGACAGTTTCATAACTAAAGGAAAAGTTGTGTGTGCAAAGAAAAATAAGGAATTCATTCACTACTTCCCGTCGGCCGGCAGGTGTTCAGCCATCTCCAGGAAAGCAGGGCTCCATCATGCACAACGGTTACTCAGGAAAACAAACACCATACTCAGAACATCCCCCTCCTTCCTGCCTCTTTTCCCCCAGTTTTATTGCTGAGCATGACATCATAAGGTATGGAACACCCCTCTGGTCAGTTGGGGTCAGCTGTTTTGGCTGTGTCCCCTCCCATCTTCTTGTGCACCGCCAATCTATTCACTGGTGGGGCATTGTGAAAAGCAAAAAAGGTCTTAACGCTGTGTAAGCACTGCTCAGCAATAACAGTCTCAGATTCCTAGCTGATTTAAAATACAGTCCTTTCACTGTATCTCATTTTTGTCTATTGTTTCTTTCAGAATTAGGGTTTTACTGTTGCTTTACACACTTGCACCCTGCCACGTCACCTTTTCATGATCTATTTATATGAAATGTGTTTATGTTTTCTGATATTTTTTGGGGGTTGGAACTAGATGATCTTTAAGGTCCTTTCCAACCCAAAACATTCTATGATTCTATACATCAGAAATAGAGTGGCCAGCAGGACTAGGGAAGTTGTTGTCCCCCTGTACTCAGCGCTGGTGAGGCTGCACCTCAAATACTGTGTTCACTTTTGGGTGCTGTCACGGTTTAAATCTCAGCCAGCTATTAAACCGATGGCAGACGCTCTCTCTTAACCCTCCTTTCCCACCCCAAAGGGGAAGGGAAAGAGAAAAGTGAGAGAGCCTTACGGGTTGGAAAACTAAAACAGTTTTAATAAACTATAATAATGAAAAAAAGTATAAGATAATGGAAATAATTAAATATATACAAATATATACAAAACCAAGATCGAGCTTCCCCGATGATGCTCACGTTACCACTGGCACTGCAAGGTAGGTTCCAGGAAGGCCTAGGCCGGGCCCAGCAACGGACAGGAACTGGATTCAGGGATGCACAGACTGGGATCGAGGGCAACAGGAAAATGGACAGAGTCCTTTTTGGTTGCTGGCCATAGCAGAAGGGGAAGGGGTGAGACCCTCATGATCCCTCAGCTTTATACTGAGAATGACGTGTACGGGATGGAATACCTCGCTGGTCAATTTTGGGTCACCTGTCCTGTCCGCTCCTCTGTGGAGGTGCGACCCTTCCACGATTCTTTACTCATAATTAGCAAGGAATTTAGCAGTGACCTTGGTTTCTCTAAGAATAAGTACAGCAAGAGCCTTTCTGCATATTATTCCTATCGGTGCCTCAGTGATAACTACAAACTTTGAGCATTATCAGTCCTAGAAGCAGACACTGCCTGCAAAACATGCAGTTAGTTTCAGAAAGTGCAGTTACTTAGAAGAGACTTAGCTGAAAGTAAAAATCTCTGAAAGGAAAATTAGTCTGGTTTAGGCCAAACCAGGACAGGCCCCTCATTACAAGAAAGACATTGAGGTGTTGGAGCACGTCCAAAAAGAGCAACAAAGTTGGTGAAGGGTTTAGAGAACAAGTCTTATGAAGACTGGCTGAAGGAACTGGGGTTGTTTCATCTGGAGGAAAGGAGGCTGGGGGGAGAGCTTATCGTGCTCTACAACTGCCTGAAAGGAGGTTGAAGTGAAGCGGGTGTTAGTCTCTTCTCCTGGGTAACAAGTGATAGGATGAGAGGAAACAGTCTCAAGTTGCACCAGGGGAGATTTAGACTGGATATCAGGAAAAGTTTCTTCACTGAAAGGGTTATCAAGCATTGGAACTGGTTGCCCAGGGAAGTGGTTGAGTCACGATCCCTGGAGGCGTTTAAAAGTTGTGTAGATGTTTTGCTTAGGGATATGGTTTAGTGGTGGACTTGGTAGTGTTAGGTTAATTGTTGAACTCGATGATATTGAAGATCCTTTCCAACAAAAACAATTCTATGATTCTGTGATTCTATGACTCTATATTGAAGTTTGACACAGAAAACATGCAAACAAATCCAAAACATCTTAACTGGTTTTTAAAACTTTCAAAATGTAAATCATATGTGAGATTTTTTAGTTTGACCACTACACCAACATCTGTCCTTGTAGGAAATTCATCTTTCAAGAGGCATCCCTTGTCTGTGAATGCCTCTGAAAAACAAACATCCCAAACTATACATATAAGTCCAGTTCATGAGAAATATGTTTTCATTAGCTTGGTATACTCTTGACCTCCATCTCTAGGAGAAAAAAATTCATTTTTAGTCATATACTCTTCCACTCCTAGCATGTTCTAACTTGAAGATTAATACATTCGTTTCTCCATTTTCACTTCTTTCTTCCATCAAATCCTTTTTCATTTCCAGACCACATCCTTTAAATTTGTTCTAGCATCAGTACAGGAATTAGTATCAGAGTCTCAGCCACTAAACCGATCCTTTGTAATACAGAATTCAAGCCATGTAAATCTGGTTATTTTTAAAGTCAGTGAGAATCTTAGCTTCCATTTGTTTATTCTGCTATTTGCAAATTATTATTCTGAAGCTCACTCTGGGCATCTGATTTAATGCTGAGTCTTGATATTTGGGATCTAGAGAATCCCTAGAAGCACAACTTGGTAATGATTATATGTAACATTGAAGCAATACACAAACGACTTTTGGTGATCCCTTTTGACATACGCCAATGCTGAAGCCAGGTTGACACTTGTGAGCTGATTACTTCAGTAACCATAAGAAAGCTATAAACACCATTTTATTTTTGTGCTATCATGTTACCAAGTATATAACATACAAGTTGAACAGACAATGATACTCAAGTTACAAAATAACATTACAGGTACTGTTCAGCATAACTTAGCTGATGGAGGGAGTATGTTTGAACATCAAATGCATTTCAGTGTGGAGGAAAAGCCAATTTTTGTCATTTTTTACCAGAAAAAAAAGGTTTTTAAATTCAGTGTAAATCTGGTACAAGTGAAATGAGAATGGAAGTATTGGTAACATTATAATTTCTTAAAAGAAATTAAAATAATTCATTTAAATTAGTTATTTTTTAAGTGAAAGTCACTAGTTATTATCATTTTAGACTGAATGTAATTTCTAGCACTACAGTATGTATCATATGCATAATAGGTCACTAAAGAAGAGGTTGTAAAACAGGTGAAAAGAGTTTAACCTGAGAGTCATATTGCATCTGTTTTGGAAGTCCTCACTCAGAAACAAGATTTTCCTGGAAAATACAGTTCTGCTTAGCTTCTCTGACATGTTTCTATGAAGGCTGGTTGAGAGATTTTTCTAGCTCACTGAAGTAAGGGGAAAACAGGGGGGGCGTGCTCGCAGGTGCTGGGCGACGGACCAGAGTAACGACACAATCTCAGTGTGAGTACGGAAGCTCTCCGTTTATTAACAAAGAAAGCAGCGGTTATATGGACTGTGTATGCTAATCACGTGCCCCGATCGCACTTGTGATTGGTCTATAGATTTACATACTCAGAGCCGTGACCGCCCCCCCGCCCCCCGGACGCAGCTCTGCTTCCCGCCGAAGCAGGCACCGCGGGGTTCCTTGTTTTGCACCGTTCAAGGGGAGTCCAAGGTCGCTAGCTCTGGGCTTAACCCTTGCTCAAAGCCTGGGTTGCTCAGACTGCTCAGTGACACAAGATCGTGCCCCTTCTCACTTAACCAAACCTCTACAATTCCCCCTTCTTGTTTGTGAGCAAGCCAGGCCTGATTTACAAGTTTCATTAAAGTTTTCTGCAAACAAGAAAATAAACATGGTAACATTAACAAGATAACTGCAATCACAAAAACTCTCGTAAGAACCATTTTTACCAGTTCCATCACCCATCCGATTTCTCGGGGAGGTGTGGTTTTATTGATCGGCTCGGCACCCAAAGTGGTCCCTGGTCGGTGGCCACGCACATATATCCCCGTCCACTAAGGATCACTGGCACCGGTCCTTTCCACTCCCCTGTAGCAGGTTCCCGATAAATCACCTGTAACTGAGGTATAATGGTGTTATTATTAAATTTCAATTGCTGGTGATGTACAACAACCGGTGGTTCTTCTCGGTCCCCTGTCAAACACAGAAAATTCAAAGTAAACAACACTTTATACAACCGCGATGTTGGATCAGTATCTACCTCCTTCTGTCTCCTCAAATATTCCTTTAAGGTTCTATGGGTACGTTCGATGATCCCTTGACCTGTCGGGGAGTGTGGTATACCAGTAACATGTTTCACTCCCCAGCGTGTTAAAAATACACGAAACTTTTGGCTGGTGTATGCTGGTCCATTATCTGTTTTGATCTGTTCTGGCACCCCCATAACGGCAAAACACGCCAACAAATGTTTACAAACCTGTTGCGCCTTTTCTCCGGACATTGCGGATGCCCAGATTAACTTCAAAAAAGTATCTACTGTGACATGTACATATTTTTGTCTCCCAAACTCTGGAATATGTGTTACATCCATCTGCCATAGCTCAAGTGCTGCCAAACCCTTCGGGTTTACACCAATACCAATGCCTGGTCCCTGAGCCCCACACCTCGGACATGCTTGAACAATAGATTTTGCCTCATTTTCTGTTATTCCAAATTGTCTCTGTATTCCTTTTGCATTTTGATGGAAATGCTCATGACTTTGTCTAGCTTGTTGAAATTTGTCTAAAGGAGGAATATGGCAAGCAGGACTAACCAGAGAGTCTGCCACCTGATTGCCCTTCCCCAAACCAAGATCCCATTGATGACTCCATACATGTATTATGCAACAAGGCGCACTGCGTTGTCGCATAATAGACCGTAATTGCAAGAATAACTGCCCAAGGCAGGGATTTTGTGTGTTTCGGAGCAATGCCTCCTCCAAGCGTAGGATGACACCTGCTACGTACATAGAATCTGTGACTATATTTATAGCCCCATCCAGCCAATTTGTCAAGGCCCAGCCTACGGCAGATAGTTCCAGAGTCTGTAAGGTATCATCGGTCTGACCATACAGCATGTGGTGTACCCAATGCCCTTTTTCCTGCCACACACACACACACCGCTTTGCGCTGTTTCTTTCCCACATCTGTATAAACTGTTAACCCTTCCACTATTGGTGTTTTCTGTACTTTAGATTTTTCTATCCATTGATTTTTCTGTAATATCTGCCATAATTTGCCTTTCGGTTGCTGTGAATGGACTCTTCCTTCGTACCCCAAAAACGCCTCCTGAATGGGTCGAGAATTGCGGAACCACTATTCTAGGTCTACAGCATTAACAGGAATACTAATATCTGCTGGATCCAGTCCCGTTAATTCTATAATCCTAGATCTACCCTTTCTCACTAGTTCCCCTGTGGCTTCTGGTCTAGTCTGTATGCTTGTCTTCGGTTGTACACTAAGGAATACCCATTCCAACACCCAAAAAGCTTCATCTTTATCGTGGCATTTGTAGTGGCATTGGTTGTAGCCCTGGTGGAGTACCCCCTTTTTGTTTTGCCACTGACAAATGACACCACAAACCATATTTTCACTGTTAATTACAAGCAGAGACACAGGTAGTTCACGAATGCGTTGCGAGGACCATGCAGTTTGTAGTTTGACGATGATTGACCGCAACGCGCTTTGTTGAGTCTCAGACAGCTGTATGGTGTCAGCAGGGTGTGATCGTCGCAGCAGTTCGGTGAGGGGGGCGATCTCGGTATTCGAGATACCGACACAGTTACGGACCCACTGAATATCTCCGAGAAGTGTTTGTACATCCTTCAGGTTCTTCAAATCTGTATGTAGCTCCACCTTTTGAGGTCGGATTTGAGCATCCGAAATTGTCCATCCTAAATATTTCCAGGGATCAGTTCGTTGAATCTTTTCTGGTGCAATCACGAGACCTTTCTCCACCAACATTGTTGTTAGTTTGTGGAGACTTTCTTCTGAAAAAGGATCAGCCTGGCATAACAAAATATCATCCATATAATGATAGATGATAGTCTGTGGCCATAGCTGGCACAATGGTTTCAGCGCCCATGCTACATAGAGCTGACATAACGTAGGTAAATTTTTCATGCCCTGCGGTAGAACTACCCATTCATACCTCTGAACTGGTTCCGCTTTGTTGATAACAGGAATAGAAAAGGCAAACCTCATGGTGTCCTGAAGATGTAAAGATATGGTGAAAAAACAGTCCTTCAAGTCTACAATCAATATATGCCATCCTGCTGGTAACATGTTAGGTGACGGAATACCTGGTTGCAATGCTCCCATTGCTTGCATTTGCTCATTAATTTTCCGTAAATCATGTAATAATCTCCACTTTCCACCTTTCTTAGGGATGACAAAAATGGGTGTATTCCAAGGACTAACTGAGGGTTTGATATGTCCTGCTTTTAACTGTTCCTCTACTAGTCCCTTAATAATCTGCAGTCGCTCTTCAGTCATAGGCCACCTCAAAGCAGTTGTAACATTAGGTTGGTCAATTTAAATACTGTGGCTCCCTGTTGGATATACACACAATCTTTACACCCAAACGTTAATGCATACAAAGCAACACGGCATTGTTAAATAAATCAGCAAAAAGTTAACTACTGCAACTTAGGCCCTGTGACCAATTACACGATTAAAATTACTTCCCACATTCACATCCACAGTACTCTTCCACCATTTAACATCTCAACCAAAACGTTACACATGTAAAACAATCACTAACAGGCAAAAGTACTAAACCTGTATATTTGGTATTGCAAATACACTTATGTCTATATTCCTTGTAGCGTCTGATTTTGTGTAACTGCAGCTTTTGCTTGTTGAAGAATTTTCCAATCATGTGGTTCCCACACCGAGAGTCGAACCCCGGCCGCCTGGGTGAAAACCAGGAATCCTAACCGCTAGACCACTTTCGGAATGGCGCTTGCCTCTCGCTTAGGACCGACTGACCCATGTTCAACTGCTGTTCACATGGAACTCTGCTCCACCTTGGTGCCCTAGGTGCAGGTGGAAGCGGAGCATCCCTGGAGTTGTCTCTGTTTTGTAATCCAGGAGCGGATGCTCTTAACTCGGGTCGCTGTACCTTTAAATCCTGTAATTCCCGCAAGACCTGCTGTAAAAGGCCGGTGGCGTCCGTTTCCAGGTTCCCACGGTCAGGTGGGGTAGATGACGTCGATCTTGACGGACAGGGCGAGGGAGGAAGGGGCATGTACTCCGGCGGCGCGGAGGGGAGGAGCCCCCCCCACCTCCGCCGGCCAGCTGGGCAGGGTCTGGAGGACCTGACCACTCCTCCCCCTCCCCCTCCTCTTCCGGTTTCTGCTCCCTTTGCCGCGTGACTCTCCGACAGCCACGTTTTTCTTTGTTTGTACTGCGCCATCTCTCCCGGGAGGCCGCCGCCTCTACCGCCGCACGGGCTTCGGCTATAGACGGTTGTATCGGCGCCGACATGCCCTTAACTGCCAGTAACCTGAAGAAACGAGCCAGAACCCCAGGAGTTTTTTCCTTTTTAGCGGCGGGGGTGGACTCCGGTGCTGGACGCATCTGAGCAGCCACGCGGGCGACCTCTCTTTCTGCCCTCATAGTTTTTAAAGTCTCTATCACATTTTGCCAGAGTTCACGCACCTCCTTAATTTCTTTTTCCTCGGGGTCCCTCTCAACAGTCTTTTCCCACATAGTGTCTCCCATTTCTCTCCATTCCTCCACGGAAAATACAAGCGCTGTGTCTTTAAAATGTCCCCAGTGCTGGCCCAACTTTATCAGCTTAATTAGCTGTTTCTCCGCTGTTTCGCTCCCTCTCTTAGAGAGGATACTTGCGAGTAAGGCGGCTGCAGCCTCTATCTCCATGGCTGCCCTTTTTCCAGTGTCTGCTCTGCCTTCTTTGACCCGAGCAGCACCAACCAGTGTCTGCTCTGCCTTATTTGACCTGAGCAGCACCTTAACTGTGGGAGCTGAGTGGCCAGCTCTTCCAGTGTCGGCTCTGCCTTATTTGACCCGAACAGCACCTCTCCCAGACGTCTTTTTCCCAACACCTCCTTATCGCTGCTTACCACAGTCTCAGAGAGAGCACGCCGAAGGGAACCATCCTCTGCTACCAGTTGAAGTAAGGGGAAAACGGGGGGGGCGTGCTCGCAGGTGCTGGGAGACGGTCCAGAGTAACGACACAATCTCAGTGTGAGTACGGAAGCTCTCCGTTTATTAACAAAGAAAGCAGCGGTTATATAGACTGTGTACATGCTAATCACGCGCCCCGATCGCACTTGTGATTGGTCTATAGATTTACATACTCAGAGCCGTGACCGCCCCCCCGCCCCCCGGACGCAGCTCTGCTTCCTGCCAAAGCAGGCACCGCGGGGTTCCTTGTTTTGCACCGTTCAAGGGGAGTCCAAGGTCGCTAGCTCTGGGCTTAACCCTTGCTCAAAGCCTGGGTTGCTCAGACTGCTCAGTGGCACAAGATCGTGCCCCTTCTCACTTAACCAAACCTCTACAGCTCACTAGAACAGTTTTTTGAATACAGGGCTGTGATGTACAAATCTCGTATTCAGAATGTCTTAGGTCTATTCAGTCATATTATATGAATAATTTATATTATTGGTTAGATTTCCTAGAAAATAATTAAATCACAACTTTAGTGGAAAAATGTATGGTTGTTTTAAACATGTATCTATTTATTGATAATGGTTTGACTTCCAGTAGTTTAGGTAAAAATGGAAACAGATCGTAGATAAAATGTAAAGCATGTGGGGGCTTGTTTTTTTTTTAATTCCATCCTTTCTGTCATTGTTTATTGTATCCTTACATAAAATATATGGTCTTTCCTGATGCATAAGCCCATAAAAATGAGGAAAAAACTTTAAAATACTGCATTATTTTTTTAACGTATTTTATATAACAACACGCTTCGTTCAGAAAGGCTGGCATCCTTAAATGCAAACTCTTAATAAATATTGTCTAACCTCTTCTAACTTTCCCAATGGGCTTAAGAAGTCTTTCCCTCTTCATATGCACAAACTTAATCATATTTTATCAACTCTTTTCCTTTTCTTTTTTTTATGTGAGACCTGACAGTTGTTTTCTAATTAAGTATTATTCATTGATTTCAATTATGAGTGATAGTTTTATTATGCACTGTAAGGAATATTGCAGTAAATCCCCTGAACGCAAATGTGTTCAGTAATGACACCTTTATGGAAAAGAAATGCCACCTGCTTGATGAAAAAGGTAAGCAACCCCTTCAGGTCATTAAAATAACGATTAACTTGACTGCCTGTTTTCACATCCCCTTTATAAATATAAATCTATGAAAAGTCACATAACTTAGTTAATAGCTGCTTTACATAGAAAAAAAAAGGGAAAAGGACTATCTCAATTTTTAGAGGAAGTGTCAACACACTGAGTGCGTACGACTTCAGTGGATTTAGATAAGGGATTCAGTGGGATAAGTTAAGGGGCTCATTGAGATGAGGTGGAGATCAACTTCACTGCTCAGGAGAAGCCAGAAGGTTGGGCTGCCTTCCTTCCCTGCAGAGCTGCTTCTTAGCAAAGGCTGTCCCTGCTGCCCCTACTTGAGCTCTGTTACAGCTGCTCAGCAGCCATGTCTGTGCACAGGCTTATAACACCTCAATCCTGACTCGACCTGGACTCATGCAGGTTGCTTGACAACTTGGCCTTGGACATGCCTTGCCAGGATGGGCTTACCAGGCTATCACTGCATCAAGGCTGGCCCTTGTCACTGTCTCTGGGCCTGACCCTGACTGCCTCAACGCCCTGGCTCTTTGGCAGATGAGGGCAACACCCTGTCTGACTTGCACTCACCCTCAACTCCTGGCTTACACCCCTTGGGGAGCAGCCAGACTCCCAACATAACAGCAGATTAATAAAAGAAAACTATCGCTGTAATGTAGAGCAGCCCTGTATATTATTGCTGATGGCAATCAGAAAGCAGATAATGAAGGAAAGAGCTAATCTGTCCATGATATAGTTTATGGCAATGAACAGTTTCAGGATTTTTTAAGCCGGAGGTCTCATGATGACAGCAATTCTTGTATATCTCATTAGGATGAAGGTGACTATATTGTTCAGTTTCTTGCTCAAAGCTTCCGTATGTTACTTTGGCAGTGTATTCCGCTGTCTATTTTCACTATTTGTGGAAAAGCAAGGCTGCTTGTTGGTTCTAAAGTTGCTCATAGACAGCGTCAACAAATGACTTGTGATCATCTTTTCCTAAAACAAAGTACAGCATATTTATCATTCATTTTATCTAATGAGATGTGTTTGCTTAAGAAATACCTTTTTACAACATTCTTCATGCTTAGAAGTATATATAAAATATATATTTTATACGTTTTACTTTTCATATCAGATCATTTAAAAGATCCTATGTCATTCATCTTTAGCAGTCCCTACAGGAGAACTAAGATATGATAAAAAAAAGCAATGAGAACAGGCAAAACAAGCCACCCAGGTAACACACTAGTTGTTTGCCTAGATTTTGTGAGGATTTTGTCTCTAATTTCATCAGATTCTTGGTATGAAGCATGCAGAAATGACGAGTACCTAAAATCTAACTAGCGCTTGCTTGCAAGAGTTGATAGCTAATGATGGAGGGAAAAAGTTTGAAAACCCTGAGAGGGGGAAAAAAATCCCTCTGAATTCCCTCTGAATTCTTACTGAATTGTTTTTCTCATGTTTTACTATCACCTTTAGAAATACATGCTTAAAACTGTAATTTTTTAAAAGAAGGAAAAAAAAACCCTGGATTTGCAAATAAAGCACTATATACGTCTGTATTATTTGCTACTCAATTTACTCTGATGACCTCAGTAGATATTTCTGATCTTGTGATGTTTGAGAGTGGGAGGATACCTGTGCTGGTTTTGGCTGGGATAGAATTAATTTTCTTCATAGTAGCTAGTATGGGGTTATGTTTTGTATTTTTCCTGAAAACAGTGTTGATAATGCAGAGATGTTTTCATTATTGCTGAGCAGCACTTACATGGAGTCAAGGCCTTTTCTGCTTTTCACACTGCCCCACCAGTGAGTAGGCTGGAGGCAAACAAAAAGTTCGGAGGGAACACAGCGGGGACAGCTGACCCCAACTGACCAAAGGGACGTCCCATACCATATGATGTCATGCTCAGCATATAAACCTGGGTGAAGAAGGAGGAAAGAGAGGACTTTTGGACTTAGGGCATTCATCTTCCCAACTGACCATTACACGTGATGGAGCTTTGCTTTCCTGGAGATGGCTGAACACCTGTCTGCTGATGGGAAGTAGTGAATGAATTCCTTGTTTTGTTTTGCTTTTGCACGTGGTTTTTGCTTTCCCTATTAAACTGTCTTTATCTCAACTCATGAGTTTTCTCACTTTCACTCTTCCGATTCTCTCCCCCATCCCACCAGGGGGCAGTGAGTGAGAGGCTGTGTGGTGATTAGTTGCTGGCTGGGGTTAAACCACGACAACACCTTAAGCAACACTTTTACTTAATTTTTCAAAATGTGGAAATAAATGGGTCAGAAATAAGTAAGCAGAGCCTTTTGTGTTATATTCCAAAGCCATTCAGTGGCTGAAATGAAATGACTTGGGCACTGTCATTTATCCATGTTCCACAGTTAGGGAATAAGCTTGGGAAGCCACAGTGTGTTAATTGCATACTATTAAGAAAGGGTAATAGTGACCACATGAATTTATGCAACTGAAATATTGGGAAACAATCTCTTTTTATCTAAAAACTCCTTACTGATGAAAAAAAAAAAAGGCAGAACACTGCTAGCATACCTTTGACATATAATGCACATCTGATATTTGATAGAAAGTGCTTTATCATAGAAATTTAGTACAATAGCTATCACTACAAAAATGTTACGTGAGAGATAAATGAATGTGTTAGAAGTAGAAATAATTAATATTAAGCTTTCCCTTAAAGATGTGTTTGTCTGAGCATGGTTGTCACTAAATTCAGTGTTGTCTATTTTATATATTGGAAGATAAATAAATAGAGAATTCCACTTAATTCCGCACTATTTTGTTATATTATTTAAATACATATGACATCAAGATGATGTAGCTCATTTTGACAGAATTTGATTAAATAAAAAATGACCTTAACTTCTATAAATTTCAAGAATGAACTAGAGTTATAAACACTGGTAGTATAATACTACCTGAAAGTATCATGGTATGGTAGAGAAAAGGTTGGTAGTACTCATTACCTTCGGTTTATGTTCCCCTATCACCATCTCAAATTTTCACTTCTGCTGAATGTGTGATTACAATACAAGTGACTTGTGAGTCATTAATCTTGTCAATAAAATAAATTACTACTGAGCAAATAATTTTGTTACTGTTTTCAGCTGCCTTTTCCAGTTTAGCAGGAAAGGGTTCTGCTTTCAGCTTTTGAGTTGAAGGTTCAATCCCAAGCAGTGTCTGAAACGGCAGCTACCTTACAGGAGTCAGTACACAATGGATTGTGTTGCACTTGGGATGGTTGCCACTGCTATATCAAGTCCTCACACTGGATGATGGCCACACATTCCACATGAAAAGTACTTCTTTAAGCCAGTAAGGGACAATTTGGCTTTTCCATCCTGATACATTGAAATTACTTCTCACCATTCCAGCACAAATAGATATATTCTAGCTATTATTTTGTACTAGTTTAGCTGTCTTATACGAACAAAGCGTACTTGGGATCTCAATGCAAGGGTTAAAACAACTTTAATATTCCCACAAAGTTAAATGGATTTTTACCTTAGAGTTTTTTTCCAGGGTCTGTTAACTTGCATAATGAGGGCTCAGTATACCAGGTCTGTAGTGGAGGATTTGTATTCCAGCCTACTACTAAAGTTGATTGGTGTCAGTTTTATATCCACAAACATGTTAGTGAGAGAATGAAAATTAGATGCAACTAGTTACTAAACTACTCCACATACAGTCATATTTATGATTTTGAATAGAACTAGGACAGATCTTAAATAAAGTGCTACTAAAGGGAGCTGCTATGAAACTTCCCTTTGTTAGCGAATTAAGCCATACAGCACAGATGAGCACAGTTTTCTGCGTTGCTTTTATATTATTTTTGATGAAAGAACATAACACATACAGGAAAGAAAGAGATTCACTAGCTACAGATTCAGTAGCAGCAGCAGCAGTCTGACATGAGCATCTCTGGTTTAACTTGATAGGCCTTTGAGTGGATACTTTCTTTCTAGTACTTTCATAGATTCTCTCCCGTATACAAAGTTCAAAGCTGAGGAAGATAAAGCTTGTTTGTTTGTAGGAAAGAGAAATTGAATCATAACACATTTCTTTTCACCACATCTTTTACAGGTGGTGTATTTAGATTTTTCTTGTTAATATGAGATTTAAAAAGATTCTATGGTCTCTGAGAAAAATCTCAGTGGTTTCATACAAAGATTCTCTAATGCTGCATTATTTCTTTTTAAACAGGATCCAGTATTATCCCTGCTTTGAAGCTGTACATAGCTGCTGAACAAAAAAACCTTGAAACTTTGTAAACACAGCAGATCTCCTAAGCCCTTGGAGTTTAATGGAGATGATGAAACATTTTCTTCTTTCTTAGCAGTGACAGTTCTATGTCTTTTTCAAGTAGAACCAACAAGCCAGCATGCCATATTTTCATCTTCATGTTACAACACTTACCAGAAACAAGCAACAAGACCCTCAAATTGTATTTACACTGAAGTAGCAAGACAAGTGTAATCTAACTATCAAAGGAATGGTACACTCAAGTGCTCCAAATACTGCAAAATCAGCCCAGGTATAATTTGTGTTGACTAGATTTAAACAGAAGAACAATGATAAAAACAGAAATAGCCATTACCTACAACTTTAAATACACCTAACATCAGATAACTTTTTACAAGCTGTAATGTAGGTTTTTCTCTAATAATGGAAATGCCTAAAGAGTGAATAAGTGATTACATTTTTTCATACAGCTTAAAGTGTTTTGTATTTGCATAACAAAATGTATCTATATGCCATGTGCATATGTAGCATGTATAGATGAGAAATAATGTATAACTGCTGTGGACATGTCTCAGGAATTTAGTAGAAACCTTTCCAGTATTTACTTTCAGGGAATCGTGTTTCCTTTCTTTAGCTTTCTGACACTGAGAAAATAGGTGAAGAAATGTTTTGGGTACATTAATTTTCAGATATTATAATGTTTCTCTTTAATAATTCCATTTTTTCTTTTAATTCTATACAATGAAGAGTTTGATTACTTAAAATTTCATCAATGTTATCACAGAGAAGGTAGTTTAAAGATGAGAAAGTAGTCTTAAGGAAAAATAAAATTAAGAAATACTTGGTAAAATATGTTTAAATATGGAGATAACTTTTGCTAAGATACAGATGATGTTTTTATAAAGATTCTTCCTAATTTTGTACAAGTGCAGTTTCAGGATACCAGTACAGGAAAATAAATGGTAAATTCTATTATTGTTAATATTGAAATTGATGTAATCTTTTAAAAAGTATTCTCTGCAAGGTAACTCCATTCTTGTGGACAATAGGATGTTATGGGTAAGGACAGCACTGATAATCCAAATGAAAATTACAATCCACTGTTTTCAATTATTAACTCATAATAAGCACTTCAAATAAAATGAAGTTCATGAGTGGGAAGTTCTGCATTTCGTGAAGAAAACTGAGAGATTTGGTTTACTACACCTTTTCATATGATCAAATGGTTGGCTTTTCTTACAGATAATATAATTAGGAAAGAATGTACAAATCCTACATGCATATAAGGGAAAACTGAAAAGAAAAAAAATCAAATATCTGAGGATGAAGCATGTAATTACACAGTTTGAACTCCTAAACCAGGGTTAGGACAGGGTTGCTTGCAGATTCTCCCATAAGGAGAGATGCAGATTAGGGTTGCTTGCAGATCCTCTCATAATGAGAGTTACTGTGCTACCTCCCTTCCCCTTTCCTGAAACACCTGGATAATTGCATGAAATTTTGAGTCCTGTTATCTCCCCACTAACCCTGCCACTTATATAGCTCTGTCATCACTTTTGTTACTGTTTTTAAGAACTTGCTGCCAGCACTCAGCAGAAGCCCTGCGGCCCCAAGGAGAATGAAGGGACTGCAGGCTGAGTCCATGCCCTGAAATAAGGTGCAGGGATGTAGTCAGAAAGAACACTTGCTTTCTGCTTAAATAAGCATTGTGACAGGTAACTGTTAAAAAGCTGTCCTAAAAAATGGTTTTGAAAAATTATTGGCATTATTGAAGGCTAAATTTTTATAAGAGTAGCACCATTTCCTAAATTTTAAATAAATTCTCGTGGATGACTTAATTAGTACCATCCAGTAAAATATCCACTAGAGAAGATAATTACTTGATTGTCAAATGGAATAACAACAGTTTTCCCTGCAGTGAAATCTCTACCACTGTAATTAGGTTATGTCATACTTTACCCTGAAGAGAATATTAAAAACACAAGACCAGCCGGTTCCATCCACTGTATTTTTCTATTTATAGCATAGTGCTAAATTGCTGTCTTCATGATGCAGCAAAGACATCAATAACGGAATAAGAGCTCTTCTGTTGCTCAATTAAGTTCGCTACATGGATGTTAATGTAAATATGGATCTTTTAAGAGAATTCTGTTGACTAATCATTTGTAGTATTAATAATAAAAATTATACAAATGAAGAGTTCTAAAAGAAAAATTAACACAGAAGAAATACATACAAGCAGGAAAAAAAAGTAGCAGTAAAAATATCTGCATGAGATAGATATACATACATTGACACATTGAGTGAATTGCACAATTCCTTTTTTTTTTTTGTTTTTGCATTTCTCCTTAGTTTACTATGCAGCACTAAAAAAAAAACCTTAAGAACAACACAGCTGCATTACAGTTTGAGGTGATATGAAGAATTGCCTACTACCTATGAGTCCACTTTGCAAAAAGAGATACAAAATTATTTGTTTAGATCTTAGCACCTCTTTGTGTTTATTTTTATAGATGAAAAAATGTTGTTCACTGCATTCACTGCGTAACCATGCATATTTGATAAATAAGGAAACTAAATGCTTTTATACCTATTGTAAAATCATGCTGCATTTCTTTTGCCTAGAAAACCAGATTGCATTGCTAAGTGAATCACTTAATGGAGAAAAAAAAAACACAAGAAAAAAATGGCTTTGCAAAGTCTTCAGTGAGTTAGGTGTATCTTAAAATGCTTAACTTTTATAAAATGGCAAAGAACAGTAGCTTCATGTTCTCCCTGAAGTAAAGGTAACAGTTAGGGAGGCTTCTGGTTCAAGATTTGAGCTTGCTCTTCTTAAGAAAATCATACTACTTTGTAAAACAAAATATAAAATCATAGGCACAAGACATAGCGAGGAGAAGAAAAGGTGAAAAGGGACTTTGGTTAGATTTCAGTTCTGTTTTCTTTTATTTTTTCTTAAAATGTTTTGAGGAGCTTTTGTAAGTGACACACGAGCAAGCCCTCTCCCCAGTCTCAGATGGCTCCAACACCAAGCTGAAAAAGGGACTAACAGGGATCTGGATTTTTTTTTATCTGACCAGTAGTCTGTGTATTGAGGCCCTTTGACTTGACAGAGAACTGTTTCTAAAGGATTTATTGATTTAAGGTTACCATATTAAAGGAAACATCATGATCTTTGGAAAAACAGGAAAACTGATAATGCACATGACCAGCTTAGAAGATGTTTCATCTAACAGGTCAGGTCATTTAAGAGAGATCAGGTAATGCCAATGACAGCTAGAAATGCAGTATAAGGACTTCTTTGAAAATCACACAAAGCAACCTGCTTTTCCATATATTTATATTGGATAACTGGAAAGGGCTAAGAGGGAAGATATCATCCCCATCCTCACTCCTTTCTGAAATGGAGACTACATTTGTGGTGTAATAGTGTAAAAAGGAAACAGAATTTCTGATTAAAGAACTGACATCAAGCAACCTCTGTCTGCTAAAATCCAGTATCACGCTATTATTACTACTTACTTCTCTCTCACCATTGCCTTGTTTCTCAATTCTCTTCCTGTTCAAAAGCCTGTCCTTGCACGAGTGTCAAGTGCATTGAGCGAGGAGTATTCCATAGCATTATATTCCACTTTAATAAATAGTTTATTTCATGTAAGTGTCACCTTTCTAAATACCTAAAATCTATTTAGCAACTAATGATTTTTTTCTAATTCAGCAAAGGGGACACAGATAATTATCTCTTCTTAACTATCTACAAAAGCAGAAATTTATTACCAGATACCTCTGGACTGAAAAAAAAGCAACTGTTTGTATTCAGAACAGAGTACTCTGCAGTTCAAAATAGAAACTATTGTGTTGGATAGTTCAGACATAGCTCAGGAAAGCAGAGGGGAAATTCCCATTCTATATCTGATTGGGACAAAATGATTGATGTCATCTTTTTGGTGAAGAGTTCCAAGGAATTCTTCCTTGTCATGGATAAGCAAAAAGTCAGTTTTATATGCTGTTCAAAAAGACAGCCTCTTTGCTACCACAATGCCCTGTAAAACCTCCATTGACTTGTGACTCAGAGGAATGTCAACAACAATGCTCTTAGACTTTTTGTTGGAAGCTTCATGTTTGAAGTCTCAGGACAATGCAAGTCTATTTAGTGTATGAAATTCAGTGGGTTACTGACTTGAGGTGACACAACTATATGCCACAATTTATTATGTGGCATGCAGGTTTCAACATTTCAGGCAACAGTGCTTTGCAGAAGTTTGAAGGGAATCGTTTTTGCAAATCTAGAGTGAGAAGACACCAAAGGGAGAGAATGTTTAATGATATCCTGATTCTCAACCGACAAAACAGATAAAGCCATGAGGTTATGAAGTCAGATTGACTGTGTTAACAAGAAGGCTACAGTCATCACTTCTACCCTGAAGGTCTTGTAGACATGGAACAGTAATTCTAAGACAGAATGGTTCCTTAAGGCAGAAGGCCAAGGCACAAGCACGATCACTATCTTGAACATAAGTAACAGTGCTAGTATCAAAGACATCCTGACAGTTTACCAAATTCTGTTGCTATTGAAAACTATTAGTATATACATACTTGTTTTCAATCCTCAGGGACTAGTAATAAAGATTCTTATGTACGTCAAATGCATTTAATATTAAATTCCAGCACCTCAAATTGTCTTTAGAAACTCATCATCTAGTGTACACGTAATTATGACCTCCTCTGTACTAAGTGCAGTCGCTGATTGATGGTTTCTGTGATGAAAAGTCCTAAAGTTTTCTCAGATCTGTTTCCAGGTGCCATGGTCATACATAGCTTTAACAGTTAAGGGAATGAAAAATTTACATATGAAAATACGCTTGTAAATTAGCGATATTTTCCCTTCGTCGCTTTCATAAAATATCATTAGTGTTTTGCACTAGCTACTGTTTTGACAATGAGATGGATTAATCTCTGAATTACCACCATGGGCCTCCCTCATGCAATGTGCACCAACCAGGATCCAGAGATACTAGTTCTGAGATAGTTCAGTCCCTATGTCCATGCAGGACTCTGTTTCACTGCTGACACTACTAACTAGGAGTACAGCTAAGAGGAATTTTCAAGGCGGCTTTGCTTTAACACAGATTTCTGTCTTCAAGAAGCAGGACTGATGGTATCAGCTTTTTTCACAGAAGTTACTGTTCAGCACCCTTATTAAAGCATTTTCAGCCATTACCAGCCAAAGCGAGATAAGAGCCATTGACCTAGTAGTGATGGAAGCCTCTGTATTGTATTATTCAATTTACCAAACACTTTTCACCCATAAGCAGATCTCAGCACACACAATTGAATCTGATCAACCCCTCTAAGATATCCTTACAATAAAAATAATCCTTCTTCAGGTTTGCCATCCTGTGAGTAACCCTGTGCTGACACTCATTGATCAGCTCTTACAGCCCAAACATATGCTGTTTGATATTTTCTTTGCTTGATGAGCAGAATCTTCTTGCATATTTGTATTTTAGAAGAAAATCTGGCCAGAAGATGTAAAATACTCCTTTTTCCATAGATTATTGCTCTCAAGATTTGTGTTCTGACAGATAATGTTATCAGCTAAATTACTGAACCTGTCTGGAAAGATCCTGTGAGCCTACGGATATGGGGAAAGATATTCTTAACCCCTTTGCACTAATTCTGAATAGAACTAGAAGGAATCTTATAAATATGACACTGTAAGTGAATAATACTAGTGTGCTTTCTCATAACCTCAGGCAATTTTCTTGCAATTCATGTCTCTTTTTTTGTCTAAATTTGCAAGATCATATTTATATTGGCTGAACTTTCTGATGCGAATATTTTGTTTTCCCAGGTTTTGGAATAACATTGCCTTTTTTTCTTCCACATTGATATTGCAATAGAAATTTGTGTGTTTGCTTTATTCTCTATAGTTCTTGATTAGAAAAATGTATATCTGTTATTTCTTATGCTGTGGCGTGTGGCCTGCCATCAAAACTGTGTTGGGAGACTTTGAAAGGATGGTAATATTTTGTGCTTTCCTGTCACAACATTTTTTCCTTTATTGTTTGATCACTTGCAGATATGATCAGGTTTTAATCTGAAATATTTTCTGAAAAAATATTTGAAATTATCATGTTAACTGAAGATATTTCATATGAGAAAATAAACCAAAAATAATTTAATGTGTGAACATACAAGTATGTCAAAAATTGCTGAGGTTGATTTAGATACACAAATATGAAACATTTCAGGGTAAATGTGAAGACAAGATCAATGAGACAAAGGATGAAAAGTTTTGCAGCATTCAAGAAAGAGAGGAATTAATGATAAATTTCAAATCTCAGTAAGATACTTTTGGCTCCATGGCAGCAGAAAACTGGTGCTGAAATGTGACTTCATGTCTTCTTTTCGCTTCTCTCTCCTGACAAGAGCAGTGTGCTCTTAGCTGAGCTCCTCTATGGGTGCTCAGAAGAAGCTTCAAAGTCATCTCTAAGGAATTAATCTCCTTTGACCAGTTTTCTTACCCTGCAGAAATCTGGTATGATTTCAGGAATGATGCCAACAACCATCACGGACAATCAGTTTTTTCCTTTCTTCCTTCCATCTCCTAAACTCTAGTTTGTTATGTGAACAGTGCAATACAAATAGCACTGTTTGTGCTTCACCATATGTTGGGAGAAAGAAGTTTTGCATCTTCTACAGTTTCAGTGTGCTTACCCACATACTTGCTTCGGTGCAGTAAAGGTGAAAGTGAAGAAAATAATTGTCAAGAACAATAAAAATATTTTCACTGTCAGGAGGAGTCAACACTGCAAGTCAGCTTAGTATTTTGTTGCACTTCCTGATGTCCTTCCTGCCATACTATGCCATAAAAATCGCCTCAGTGTTTGTCTGTACTATTTGTACTTTGTTTCACCTTTGACCTTCAAAAAAGACACATGCGAAAAGATCTGTACTCCCAAACAGAGTCTCAGTGGAGTCAGTAGGGGTTCAGGCAGGCAGAGCAGTACATTTTCATGCACTACATTGCTGGATGTACAGACTGGAAATCCCCACAGGAAAGGAATTCATAAAGGTATGCTTCCTGAAGAAACAAAAAAATACTTTATCTCAGCAAAACCTGCTTGCATAATACATCTCCTATAACAATGCTTTGATTTAATGGTGTCTATGCGCTGAAAAAACTTTTAAGTGTCCTAAATTACCATTCAATAGACTATGGGCTGCCACCATGATTCTCATTTGTAGCACAGTTCATTTTTACATACAGACTACAGGATCTGTCTTAAATATGTATAATAATGATAACAGTGCACTTCTGTTTGTACAGTTTAGAAAGAATAAAGTATCATGTAAAGATTCAGAAAACAGTCCAGAAGGACTACTAGAGTAATTTAATATATAGAAAAATCATAAGAAAAATCTATTCAGACTATGAGGAGAACTTAAAGGGATCAACATACTAAGATTTTTTGAGGGAAAATTATCTAGTGTGCAACTATCAGTGCACATACACAAGGTAGTTTTCTGAAAGGAGAAGGCACCTTTGTCCTTATGAAAAGAGTTTGAGCAGACTATATACAGATTGTCCTATCACATGTAAAGGCTGGACCTCTTTTAGGTCTCCCATTGTTAAGATGTCAGGGCATTTTCTCATACCGTTTTGATCCTTTCCTGCCCATTATTCTCTTAGTTCACTGCCCAGTGTGTCATTGCTCACCTTTAAGTACAGAAGCTCTGTACCACTGCTAATACTATTTACTTTTCAGTACTTGCCGGTTAGCATTTTCCACCCAAGTCTTTCCAAGACTTTCTTTTTCCTTGAACTTCCTGCCTTGCAAAGGGCTTTTTCTTCAGAACTAGACCTACCTCTCATGTCCACACCTGGGCTCATATATGCTTTTCCAATGCTGCACAGACCTTAAGTACTTTAATCTGTGTAGCAGTAAGGGCTTTTCCAGTCGCCAATCTTCAGCCTATCTTTCCTGTACAGCTCTGTAACTTTTTACCCAAGCTGCTGTGACAGTGTTTTCCAGAGCTCCCGTGCACTTCTTCTCCTGTGTTCTCGTTCTGTTTTTCTCGCACCTGCAAACCCCAATTCTCTCACTGTTGTGTTTTCATGCAAAGTAAATGTCACTGATGTGCGAATCATCCCTTTGTTCCTTCTCTTTTCCTACGTCCTATTTTGCAGGGTTTAGTTAATATTAGAGAAACTCAAAACTTAGTGAATGACAACATAGTAGTCATTTAAATATGAAGTAAGCAGTACCCAATAATACATATGCAGGAGAGCTTAGCAGTCAAACAGCACATAATGCTCATGACTGATTAAGCATACTGCAATCCACACTAACATAATCAGAACCAGGAACAACCCAGCTGAGTGGGTACCAATGAAAATCATACAGTACTAGAAAAAAGTGTGGTAAAAGTCAATGTTCTCATCATCTTCAGCTTCATCACCTGCTACAGTGGAGGGGATGCACAGGGAACAGATTACATCAGTGTTTTTCCTGACTTGTCATTGGGAAACTTATCCCCTTCACTTTCATTTTGTTTTTGTTTTTTTTTTTAAAAATTTTTCCCCAGAAATAACTTACACACTTAGGATCAGTTTGTGTCATCAACGATGACCCATCTGAGTAAAGCTTTGTACGTCTAAGTCTGTCTCAGCATCTTTTGTGCAACAGATATTCCACTGGTTTCATGCACCATTATAGAAAACAGAGAAGTAAAGATTCTGGACTTACCTCAGTAGCAAGGGAAACCCCCTGACAGCTACCCTGCACTGGATCAAGGCCTGGTCTGCAAGGGGCGAGCACAGAAAAAGCTGAGAGTGGTAAAATTATGTGGTTTATTCTTGCTTTCTTTATGCAGTCTACAGCAAGTTACAGAAGCTGATATAAAAAATTTCTGTAAAGCACATTGCCAGACCACCTCTCATGATGTGGTGCTTTCAGCTCTTGCAGGCACCTGAGCAAACTCCAGCTGATGCTGATGCCACTGATATAGTTTGAGAGTCACACTGCCACCCTACTCCCATCAAAGACTGCAGAGGAAACAGCTGGCAAACAGTATATTAACATGGAAGTATATTAACAGTAGGCCTCTAGCCTGAGATGAAGAGGCCGGGAGCTGCCCCATGCTGGACACACAGTTGGTTCCAGCCAGATGCAACAGACCCACTGCACAACACTGCTGAGCCCCTCAGCCGAACTGTTGGCACCTCTAGGAAAACCTGCTTGATAAAGGGTAAAAAAAGCTGTGCTGCACTGGTGAGAGAGAGGAGTGAGAAAAACGTGAGAGAAACAGCCCTGCAGACACCAAGGCTAGAGAAGAAGGAGGGGGGTGAGGTGCTCCAGGTGCCAGAGCAGAGATTCACCTACAGGCTGTGGAGAAGACCATGGTGAAGCAGGTTGTTCTCATGCAGACCATGGAGGACCCCATGCACAGAAGGTGAATGTGCCCTGAAGGAAGTTACAGCCCATGGAAAGCCCACACAGGAGCAGGTTTTCTGGCACAAACTGAAGGTCCATGGGGGATGCACACTGTAGCAGTCTGTTCCTGAATGGCTGTACCCCATTGAAAGGACTCATGATGCAGTTGTTCTGGAAGAACTGCATCCCGCGGGAGGGACCCCACACTAAAGCAGGGAATTGTTAGGAAGGAGCAGCAGAGACAAAGCATTGTGAACTGACTGCAACCCACCCTGTGCTGCTTGGGGCAGGGAGGACGTAGAAGAGTCAGGAGTGAAGTTAAGCCTGGGAACAAGGTGGGGGTGGGAGGAAATGTTTTTATTTTTGTTTTTGCTTCTCACCATCCTAATTTATTTTTAATTGGCAGTAAATTGAATTAATCTCCTCCAAGTTGAGTCTGTTTCACCTGATGGTAATTAATGAGTGATCTCCCTGTCAACCCATGAGCTTTTCCACCTTATTTTCTCCCTTGTCCTGTTGAGGAGGTGGAGTGACAGAGTGTCTGGGTGAAGGTCTGGCAGACAGTCGAAGTCAAATCCACCACAGCAATGCATCAGAAAAATGTATTTACCCCTTAATGAAGAATGATTCCTTGTTGAGGCAGTAACAGTAACACTGTTTGAGAAGTTGGATGCAAGCAAACCCCTTAACTACCAGTTGTGTACCAACCACCTAGTATTCCATGACCCGAGAATTTTATGCATACTGGATATTTCTTAAATCTTACAGAAGGCTTTCACCTTTCTAATCCCAGATGCAGTAGAAGTGGAAAGGTGAATGACAGAGTTGCAACTGGCAAATGATGAGGGCAGTCTTCTGCTCAATACTTGGTGGCTCTCTAATGTTGATCATCCAGCATGTGAAATATGAGATGAGCTCTGTACAGATCCCTCAGAAAATTTCCTTTCCCGTGTTAAAGCTCTCCATTCGTTGTGATCTTCCTAAAAGATATAGCATAATCTTATGCTATCTGTTCTCATTCTTCTTGCAAACAAAGAGATTGTGAGTAACAGCATGTGATGAGGCAGGTGACAAGCCTGTCCTGGACTGTTTCCATTTATGCTGCCTGCCTTATATGCTGTCTGTCAAACCAAACATAGTCCACTGTGGGTGCAAGGGGCTTTTACAAGTATGAAACACCTGCGATCTTTTAGAGATCACTCCTGCTAGTGTGGTCATCCATGGTGACAACCCACTAGATCTTACAGCCTGAGATCAAAAAGACAAAAGGTTTTCGGTGTCTAACAGGTGTTATATCCCCTGGTAGAGAGGATGGCTTGGCACAGGCCATATGTCATACAACACCATCTCATACTATCAAAAATTATTGTTATGTGATTACGTAATTTATGCCTTGAAGCGGCATATCACATATGATTTACTGGATCTGAACACCCAGAAGTCTATGGCTCCAGTATTACTAATCCTCAGATGATGGTCTAAAAGAGAATCTGTACCCTTTTGCAGGATATTGAATTATTGTTATTTTTTCTAATCTAAGGAAATTATGATGACTTCTAAACTTATTGGCCATTATTGTTCAACTATGTTACGCACTATGACAATAAATCATAAGTCAGACTATCCATTGTTCTGTTTATCTATGTTTTAGAATTCTTTGGATTAAGGAATAATCTGAGGAGAAATTAAATAAATCTAGCCAATAACAACTAGACATAACGTGTTCTTTACCAGTTAAATGGCTAGAAGAGTACTTAGTAGGACCTGTATGGGGTAGTCAAATATTGTAGAAAGCCCTGGGTGTGTGCATTAAAGGAGTAAGAAAAGAAAACTACAATTCTCCATTACCACTTCATTAACAAACGGAATACATGGACAAAGACAAGAAATATTGGCATATATATGCAAAATGATGTCTGCATACAAATGTATAGGGCAAGTATGTAGAAAAATTGACAGTTTCCAGAAAAGAAACTCTCTGAATAAGTGTTTTTTTTAACAAAAGGAAAAGAGCAAAGTGAAACACTTATACAATATAAAATTATTTTATCAAAAGAAGTTGACAATTGCTTTAAAAGCATTCTATTCTGACAAATTTGAAATAAAAAAGAAAGCCCTGTATATGAAAATTTAGACATTCATTCTCTAAATCATAGGACATAGTAATTTTATTCTCAAACGTAATACCTCCTTACATTCCACTTCCTTCATAAACCGTTTTTTATTTTTCAGATCCATGTAGAGTTTTAATCACCTCTGTACTTATAAAGTCTCCTAGTCATGCTAACTTTTAAGTTTGCAATACACCAAATACCACTTCTTCCATCTTCACCCTTTACATACTTTGGCTATTTTGATTTCTTCATCAAGAGTACTTATCTATCTTTGCTGTTCTAGTACATTCTGTCAAAAGTTCCCACTTTTTAAATTTGATCAGACTTCAGATAAAATTATATTTGCAAACTAAATAACTATTAAAATAAAAACAGATTTGTATTGGGAGGAGTGATTTTTTTGGTAGTTTGGGTGTTGGTTTTTTTTTAAACTATGCCATTACCTCAATTTTACATTCTTAGTTTTTTCTTGGTGGGAAATGGCCTGGGTACATACTTTCATATGCTTTGTGTATTCTTCCTATTCCAGGTTCAAAAGAATTCAGAATTGCTAAGCATAACCTAGCAGTGGCACAAATAATCCTCAAAGCCTACAGCAGTGCCTGACAAGTGATCTCTTTTGACCAAATGGGTGATCATAATCTAAAGCACTAAAACATGCCGCAAAAAATCAATATCACTCTACTTTCTATTATTTGAATCCCAAAAATAGAGAGTAATGAGAGATGTAATTCCAGAGATCAACTAGTTGAGGATGAAATTTCTTCAATAGAAATGTGGTTATGATTCTGGTGATCTGAGGACAGGATTTGTGTTCTGGTGGGGTCAATGAATGAGTAATGCAATCTTTTCAATAGTGTTCTTCACTATGCAGTTGTTAAATGTGGACGTAATCTGAAACTCAGCGTCACAAAAGCACAGTGAAACACATCTGTCCGTGAAGATTCAAGCTCTATACTTTAGTTTGACTTTCAGGATTTGTTTTGTATACTGAATACCATACAGACTGCTTTAATTGTACTAAAAGATAATACACACTAGAATTACCAGGGAGATGCTGTAATCATGAGGTTATGTCTATATTTGGTGAAAGTAGGCATCTGAACCAATAACTGTAGGCTCTCTCTTCTTCTAATCACATAACAGCATGAAACCTCAATCCTATCAAATTGGTTATCTCTTAGTCAATTCCATCTGTCACAAATACCTTGAATAGATTTAACAGAGGTCAGTAGCTCATAGTATATCCTACATATCCCTTCATACATCTCTCTCCCTCTCATCCGTTTTTGTGTTAGTCAAACACAAATCCAATATCCTGTTATGGCAAGTTGTGTTTATAGGACAAGAACAAGTGGACCATTGAAAAAATTACCAAACACAGCTTCAGGAAAGTGAAGCTTGATTGCATGCTTTCCTTGTTTACTCAGGAAGCCCTGCTAGACTTCCTGTGTTGTGTCATTCAGGAGAAATTTAATTTTTTTCATTTCTTTAAAGGTGCTATCTGTTGCCATTCTCCTCAACAAACTTGCCAATTTTTCTGTTATCCAGTTTTTGGATGTTGTGCCATATTTTTGTTTTCTTTTGTCTTCTGTCTAATTTCTAGTGTTTTTTTGTTATCCTGCCTTCAGAGTCAGTCCTTGAATTCAAATTGCAATGATCATTCTAAGTTCCTTTCTGTAAGTTATTATTCTTATGTATTTACAAAATGAAACTTTGCAAAGTAGTATTTCCACACTGTGCAAAACTTAAATTTAATGAGCAGGCATAGGAAAGAGAAAAGGGTAGAGAAATCATAGATTTTGGTTACAGATATTAATGGGATTACTTGCATCTCTGGTACAGATTTTATGCCCATATCAGTTAGGTACCTGGAATTTAACCACCAGTTCAAAGTGGAACTCTTCCTTAGCTGTTTTCCTGAATCAGGAGAATTCCTTTAATAATTTTCAATTGTATTTTCTTTAAAAGTATTTGTTGATCTTAATAAAACAATTACTTGGCTATGTTCAAAAGCATTTAAATAAAGAAAAGCAGAAGTATTAAATAGAGAATGTAAAAGTGTCTACAATACTTTGCTATGACATTGAAAACTATTTGTGTTTATACATACGTAGAAATAATTACATATGTGTGCATATATCTGATGAAGGAGGCCCTTTACATAAAGTATGATGCTGCCTATGGAACAGGAATTTTGAAATGTGATTCCTTTACCTGTTTTAAATTCTAACATGGAAAAAAATGACATTATCTTTAGGTGGAAAGAAGTTCATTAATTTTTTTTAACATGTTAGATTTCAGATGCACTTGCAAGGCAACCCAGAACAACAGTTCCAAAAAGCTGTTTCCTGGGAGATAGAAAAAGAAGGAATTTCTAGGCAATTATTAGAGGCAAGAGGCCACCAGATTGCAAAAACAAACACCATAGTAAGGATTTACTAGATTTTAGCAGTTAAATTTACATAAAGAAGATTATTAGGAGTATAGATTAAAATGTTAGATGCTGCATGAAATGTTAGATGCTTCATGAAGATGCGTGAACTGAAAAATAACACATCAGTGGCAAGGTTTCAAAGTAAATACCATCCTTATCTCATCCATATATGCAGTAAAGCATTTGTATGCGTCTCAAACAGATATGGAAAATACAATCCCTGAGTAATCAATGTAACTTGTCTGCCAATTCTATGTTATAAGAAGATAGGATGAAATTACCTCATTACTTTTTTCTGCACATCCAAAATTACAGTATTAAACAAAAATCTTTAAGTTTAAGGGAACAGTGAGTAAGGAGTGAGTGTTCTTTTAAATATCATTGTCTCTCTCTTCACTATCTGGCTGATATTAAAAAAGTAGTGTTCACCTACAGCAATATTCCTCTAAAAGCTGTATTTGCTATAAAGACAGATTGCTATCAGCTAGTACAAAACTGAGTGACAGAAGATAAAAACAGAGAGGATTATCCTCTCAGTCTTATCTACATGTGTTAAGTCAGGATATCTGAATTCCAGCCAGTGGAGTTAAAAAGCAATGGAATCTGAACTCATTGAAATCCTGTCAGTTTGCCTTTCTGTGCTCCTTTTTTGGGAACAGAAGTTTGGAGAGGGAGCATCTGTATTCCACGCATACTCACTAGTAAAAGTGCAACTGGCTATATAGACAATTTGGACGGCTATTCTGAACAAACCAGGGGGGCAAGGAGCTGTGTTACTGACAGTGATAAAAGAGCAGAGTGGAAATGAAATTGCTGTTAACATTCTACTTATCTGGGGCATCACCTTACTTATCACCATCGTTTCCCCTGGACCTTTCCTTCCAGCAGCAGGAGAAGTTAAATATAAGCAGGCAGATATCATAGATTTCTCTGCACCTTCTCTCCATCTCCATCTGGTGGGAAAGTATCTTGTCTCCTCAAGCTGTAACAGTCATGAACACATGCGAGAAGCCACTATACCAAAAATACCTACGAAAACACAGCTGGAGAGGAAAGTAGAATTTGTGGAAACTAATAATGTGGGTAACAGAACCTGAGCAATGGTATCCCTTGTTCTACTTTGAAAGTTACTTAATTAGTGAAGATAAACCATGTATTGTCTTAGTTTGTGTAATATTGCATATCTATCTTGATTATATTCACTAATAGTAAGGAGTGAAATTCACTAGTGTGCAAAATCACACAAAGAGAAAGTATCTTACCTCCCTGGCAGTGTTTAAGGCCAGGTTGGATGGGGCTTTGAGCAAACTGGTCTAGTGGAAAGGCGTCCCTGCCTGTGGCAGGGGAGTTGGAACTAGATTATCTTTAAGGTGCCTTCCAACCCAAACCATTCTATGATTCTCTCTTATTTGGGGTTCTTGTTTATTCCTTTTGTTTGCATTTGATATACCTTAGACTTGAAGGATCAATTAATGTGAAAAAAATGTGTGTAGGTTAAAAAGCCGATTGTTTCTTTTCTCAGTACAATATGATATGCTTCTGCTGAGAATAGTGATGTAGAGCTCAAGGTCAAAGTCAGTTCTGTGTTGTTTAAGGGACTTCTTGTTTGTGGGTTCACAAGCACATTGGTATTCTGAAATAAAAAATGCCTTGAGGTGGGGTAAGTAGTTAATAGTCGATTGTAACACCTCTGTACCAGAGAAAGGCAAACGAAAAAATTATCTGTAGCAGGATCTGTGCTCCAAAACACATTCTAAGTTATAGAAAATTTTTTTAAAAAGGAAAATAAAACCCCCAAGAAAGTAAGAAGGAAAGTTATTGCAAAGGAGATGGATTAGTTGTAGGCAACTGTCTCAAAATGGGCTTGGCAGTCGTTGTTCATGGTCATGGGCCGATCTGGGGTCTTTCAAAACCTTGCAGCCAGGAGTTTCTTAAACCGTGGGAAAGAATGTAGGCAGTGACATTGTAGTTGCCCACTGTAGGAGAAGATCAAGTTCGAGAACATCTAAGGAACCTGAAGGTGCACAAGTCCATGATACCTGATGAAGTGCATCCATGGGTCCTGAGGCAACTGGCAGATGAAGTTGCTAAGCCACTATCCATCATTTTTGAGAAGTTGTGGCAGGCTGGTGAGGTTCCCACTAACTGGAAAAGGGGAAACATAACGTCCATTTTTAAAAAGGGAAAAAAGGAAGACCCGAGCAACTACAGGCCAGTCAGTCTCATCTCTGTGCCTGGCAAGATCATGGAACAGATCCTCCTGGAAACTATACTAAGGCACATGGAAAATAAGGAGGTAATTGGTGACAGCCAACATGGCTTCACTAAGGGCAAGTCCTGCCTGACAAATTTGGTGGCCTTCTACGATGGGGTTACAGCGTTGGTAGATAAGGGAGCATTGGTGGATAAGGGAAGAGCCACTGATGTCATCTACCTGGACTTGTCAAAGTGTTTGGCACTGTCCTGCACCACGTCTTTGTCTCTAAACTGGAGAGATATAGGCTTGATGGATGGACCACTCGGGGCTTAAGGAATTGGCTGGATGGTTGCACTCAAAATGTTGCGGTCAATGGCTTGATATCCAAGTGGAGGTGAGTGACAAGTGGTGCTCCCCAGGTCTTTGTATTGGGACCAGTGTTGTTAACATCTTTGTCAGCGGCATGGACAGCTGGATTGAGTGTGCCCTCAGCAAATTTGCTGATGACACCAAGCCATGTGGTGTGGTCAATAGGCTGGACGGAAGGGATGCCATCCAGAGGGGCCCTGACAGGCTTGAGAGGTGGGCCTGTGTGAACCACATGAAGTTCAGCAAGGCCAAGTACAAGGTCCTGCATGTAGGCTGGGGCTATCCCAAGCACAAATACAGGATGGGCAGAGAATGGATTGAGAGCAGCCCTGAGAAGGTGCTCTTGGGCGTGATAGTTGATGAGAAGCTGAACATGAGCCGCCAATGTACGCTTGCAGCCCAGAAAGCCAACCTCATCCTGGGCTGCATCAAAAGAAGCTTGGCCAGCAGGTCGGGGGAGACAATTCATCCCCTCTACTCTGCTCTCTTGAGATCCCACCTGGAGTAGTACTACATCAAGATCTGGGACCCCCAACATAAGAAGGACATGGAGCTGTTGAAATGAGTCCAGAGGAGGGCCACAAAGATGATCAGAGGGCTGGAACACCTTTCCTATGAAGACAGGCTGAGAGAGTTGGGGTTGTTCAGCCTAAAGAAGAGAAGGCTCTGGACAGACCTTCTAGCAGCCTTCCTGCACCTGAATGAGGCCTACAGGAAAGATGGAGAGGGACTTTTTACATGGACATGTAGTAATACAAGAAGGGGTAACAGTTTTAAACTGCAAGAGGGTAGATTTAGATCAGATATTAGGAAGAAATTCTTTCCTTTGAGGGTGGTGAGACAATGGAATGCATTGCCCAGAGAAGTTGCAGATGTCCCTTCCCTGGCAGTGTTCATTGCCAGGTTGGATGGAGCTTTGAGCAACCTGGTGTAGTGGAAAGGTATCCCTGCCTGGGGCAGTGGGGTTGGAACTAGATGATCTTTAAGGTCCCTTCCAACCCAAACCATTCTATAATTCTATGAACCAGGAATAATTTGCTATTTATAGAAAAGAAAAATTTTTTTTCTCAATAGTTTTTCACAAAGATTTGTTTATATTATTATAAAATACTGGGAGAGTTGCTTTTTTAAAAATTATTTTTTTATGCTTCATTTTTATATCCTATCCTATTTTTTGTCTTTCAAATACAAAAAAAAAAAGGTCATACTGCTTTGTTTTTAAAACTGTTTTTCTTTTTGTTACTTTCAACATTTCTGATGGATATGAACCTTGAATAGCTGCGTATTACAGAATCACAGAATCACAGAATGTTAGGGATTGGAAGGGACCTCGAAAGATCATCTAGTCCAATCCCCCTGCCGGAGCAGGATTGCCTAGACCATATCACACAGGAACGCGTCCAGGCGGGTTTTGAATGTCTCCAGAGAAGGAGACTCCACAACCTCTCTGGGCAGCCTGTTCCAGTGTTCGGTCACCCTCACCGTAAAGAATTTTTTCCTCATATTTATGTGGAACCTCCTGTGTTCCAGCTTGCACCCATTGCCCCTCGTCCTGTCAAGGGATGTCACTGAGAAGAGCCTGGCTCCATCCTCTTGACACTTGCCCTTTACATATTTAGAAACATTAATGAGGTCACCCCTCAGTCTCCTCTTCTCTAAGCTAAAGAGACCCAGCTCCCTCAGCCTCTCCTCATAAGGGAGATGTTCCACCCCCTTAATCATCTTCGTGGTTCTGCGCTGGACTCTCTCTAGCAGTTCCCCTGTCCTTCTTGAACTGAGGGGCCCAGAACTGGACACAATATTCCAGGTGTGGCCTCACCAGGGCAGAGGAGAGGGGGAGGAGAACCTCTCTTGACCTACTAACCACACCCCTTCTAATACATCCCAGGATGCCATTGGCCTTCTTGGCCACAAGGGCACATTGCTGGCTCATGGTCGTCCTACTGTCCACTAGGACCCCCAGGTCCCTTTCCCCTACGCTGCTCTCCAACAGGTCTGTCCCCAACTTGTGCTCATACATGGGGTTGTTCTTGCCCAGATGCAGGACTCTACACTTATTACTCTATTAGGAGTTGGAAAGTTGAAAAAAGCAATTGAAAAGGGAAAAAAATTGAAACTACAGATATATTTTATTTATGAGTGGAAAAGGTTGGAGCTCGTAAATGAAAACTGGTTTTTAGGCATCAGGATTTTTATTAAAAAATACAAAACTAAAGGGCTAGAATATTTTCTAAGATAGATACAAATCCTTAAAAAAAATTTTTAGCCCAAGCTATCTTTATATTTATGTTTTATTGGCATTGTTATACTTCAAGTTTAGTTTTGAAGTGTTTTCCATAATGTAATGGAAAACTTATTCTTTGCTCCTAAAATAAATAGAAGTTCTGATATTGCTAAACTCTCCCAAAGGAGAAGAACACAGAATCATGGATTTCATCTTTGGTATATTCTTTTCTCCTTTTCATTTTTAGAATTCTGGTGATGAAAACTTCTAGGGGATTACTCCCCTTTAATAGGAAATTGAATTATCTGTGTGGTTGTGATCTTTTTTTTTTTAATCTTAGCAGGAGTGCTATATGATGCTTGGGCTGCACCAGAAGCATAGTTGAAAAGACATTTTAAATAGTCTTTAGTTGTGATGGAAGAGGACAGGGAGAAGATCAAAGCACACATAAGTGGTTTCCTTCACCCTCTCTTGAGATATAGAATATTATGATACATCATTTTATCTGTTAATGCTGCATTTAATGAATACTTTCTATGAATACAAAAAAAAAGAGTTGGTTTGGTGTTTCTGCATCCATTTATCTTCACTTATGGAAGCATAAAATACAGACAGAGGGTAAAGGAACAGGAACAGTTATGGTCTGGCTAAAGTAATTTTGTGTGCAGTGAAGATATACATGAATTGCTGCAAAATGCTGATCAGGGCTTCTCAGCTGAAATCAGTGGAAACACTGATTTCCCCGGTTTCTGGGAAATGTTGATCAGGACAAATCGAACCTGAGAACTTCAGGACATTTCCTAAATTAAAACTGGAAAACACTTCCAGAAAATTGAATTACTCTAGACTAGGAGAAAGCAAGGATCTACAATGAAATATGTTAGCATTGGCCAGACTAAAATCATTACACAATTCATTTATTTACATTTATTTATGTTTTATTCTTTTATGTATGTATATCAAGACTGATTATTAATGAATGGAAGGTCTATAGGGATGTTGCCAGGTCATGTAGGGAGAAGATTAGAAGGGCCAAAGCTCAATTAGAGCTTGATTTGGCTGCTACAGTCAAAGACAACAAAAAAAGTTTCTACAAATACATCAACAGCAAAAGGAGGGTCAAGGAGAGCCTCCACCACTTGCTGAATGAGGAGGGTAATGTAGTGTCAGGGAATGAGGAAAAGGCAGAGTTGCTTAATGCCTTCTTTGCCTCGGTCTTTAATGTCAGGACCAGTTGTCTTCAGGAGACTCAGCCGCCAGAGCCTGAAGTTAGGGATGGAGGGCTGTGCAAAGCCCCCGTAATCCATGAGGAGACGGTTAGTGACCTGCTGTGCCAATTGGACACTCACAAGGCTATGGGCCCGGATGGGATTCACCCTAGAGTAATGAAGGAACTGGCAAATGAACTTGCCAAACCACTCTCAATTATCTACCAGCAGTCCTGGTTAACTGGAGAAGTTCCAGCTGACTGGAAATTAGCAAATGTAACGCCCATCTACAAGAAGGGTCAGAAGGATGATTCAGGGAACTATAAGCCTGTCAGCCTGACCTCAGTGCCAGGCAAGGTGATGGAACAGATCATCCTGAGTGCCATTACATGGCACATGCAGGACAATCGGGGCATCGGGGCCAGCCAACATGGATTCATGAAAGGCAGGTCCTGCTTGACCAACCTGGTCTCCTTCTATGACCAAGTGACCCGCTTAGTAGATGAGGGCAGGGCTGTGGATGTAGTCTATCTAGAATTCAGTAAGGCATTTGACACTGTCTCCCACAGCATCCTCCTAGACAAACTGGCTGCCCGGGGCTTGGATGGGTGGACTCTTTGATGGGTTAAAAACTGTCTGGATGGCCGAGCCCAGAGAGTGGTGGTGAATGGGGTAAAGTCCAACTGGCGGCTGGTCACTAGCGGTGTTCCCCAGGGCTCAGTTCTGGGGCCGGTGCTGTTCAATATATTTATGGATGATTTAGACGTAGGGATTGAATGCATCCTCAGTAAATTTGCAGATGACACCAAGGTGGGTGGGAGTGTTGATCTGCTGGAGGGTAGGAAGTCCCTACAGAGGGATCTGGACAGGTTAGATAGATGGGCCGAGACCAATGGCATGAGGTTCAACAAGAACAAGTGCCGGGTCTTACACTTTGGCCATAACAACCCCATGCAGCGCTACAGGCTGGGGGAAGAGTGGTTAGAAAGTGGCCTGGCGGAAAGAAACCTGGGGGTGCTGATCAACAGCCAGCTAAACATGAGCCAGCAGTGTGCCCAGGTGGCCAAGAAGGCCAATGGCATTCTGGCCTCTATTAGGAATAGTGTAGCCAGCCGGTCTAGGGAAGTGATCATCCCTCTGTACTCGGCACTGGTGAGGCCTCATCTTGAATACTGTGTTCAGTTCTGGGCCCCGCACTTCAAGAAAGATGTTGAGGTGTTGGAGCGAGTGCAGAGGAGGGCGACCAAGATGGTGAAGGGTCTGGAGGGTTTGACCTATGAGGAACGGCTGAGAAAGATGGGGTTGTTTAGCCTGGAGAAGAGGAGGCTCAGAGGTGACCTTATTGCAGTCTACAACTACCTGAAGGGAGGTTGTAGTGGAATGGGAGTCAGCCTCTTCTCCCAGGCAACTAGCGATAGGACAAGAGGACATAGCCTCAAGCTTTGCCAGGGGAGGTTCAGGTTGGGCATTAGGAAGCATTTATTCTCAGAAAGGGTCATTAGCCATTGGAATGGGCTGCCCAGGGAGGTGGTGGAGTCACCATCTCTGGATGTGTTTAAGAAAAGACTGGACATGGCACTTAGTGCCATGGTCTAGTTGACATGGTGGTGTCAGGACAATGGTTGGACTCGATGATCCCAGAGGTCTCTTCCAACCTGATTGATTCTGTGATTCTGTGAGTGTAAAGTGAATACTCACAAACTAATCTAGTATACTAATAATATAGGTGATGCCACAGAAGCCCATTTCAAGAGAATAAGAAAAAAAAATGGCAATGTGAGACAACTGATAGCAATCACCTTTTAATGCTTATCAGGCTACTGAAGTTCAAATATATGTTGCTGGGCTAATGTCCCCCATCTCTTTAACGTTGCCCAGGTGCGGAAATAATCGATGAAAGCCAATTACCTGATTTGTAAAAAAAATTTGAAAACCCTCAGTTTCCTTAAGTTGCCTTTTCAGAAATGAAGCTATGGGTGATTCTTTAGTTATTTAAGAAGTTATCTCAAAAATATTTACTAGTTTTTCTTTCTTTACTGTTGCTTTACTAAACGAAATTGTTTATTACAGTAGAACTTTGTTAAAAATGGTGTATCAGGTTTGGGGATTTGGGGTTTGTTTGTTTGTTTTTAATTTCATGTTTGTTTCAATTTATAAACTGTGTTCAGTTTCTGGATGCTCTCTGGTAACCTCTGGCAGATCTTTGCACAAATGTCCTGTAAATGTGCCATGTGTAGTAAATTCAGTAATTGCATCCTCCAATCTATGGAACCTCTAATGTCTATTTATTGAGAAGAGATGATCTTACGTTCGAATGGCTAATTTTAAAATCGTTATGACTATAAAAAAGATTCCTAAATGTGTTGCATTACAGTATACTGTTGAATCTTCATTTTCAAAGAAAGAACATGAAGTGTTGAGTTTACAAAACTTTCTGTGTCAAAAGCTCTTAATGAACACTACTTCATTTTTTCTCCCATTTTCCAAGCTGTGACACTTAAGCCTTTCTTAAATTAATATTTCCCTAACTTTGAAGTCCACAGTTATTATTGAAGAAAGTGTTTCATTTGCTATTACCTTTGAACAAGTGATACTGTAATAAGTGCCTTCACCTCTCTCTGCCACGGTGTAATTTTTGAGAATTGTTCATAAAGTCTTAAAGTCTGCTAAACAAAAGCACCTAGGTATACTGACAAAACTACCATAGCAAGGGGTTTTTTTCACCAGAATGCTCTCATACTGACAAAACAGTGCTGCCCATGTACATAAGAGCAGACAGCATGTACTAAAGCATGATATACAGTATTATGAGGGGGGTTTTGGTAGGGTTTTTTTGTTTGGTTGGGTTTGTTTTGTTTTGTTTTGTTTTTCCAGCAGAGATTCCTTTGATCTTTGTGCAAAGATCTGCCAGAGGTTGCCAGAGACCTTCTAGAAATATATATTGCATTAAATATTCTGATAATTTTAGAATAACATAATTTTTGTAGGTCAGAAATAAAATTTTTTATGGTTTCATTCAGATTTTACCATCAGAGCTTCCAGCATAGTAACTATATGATTATTTTGTTTAAACTCAGAATTTTTTTCCTGAAGAGATGATTAGTACTTGTTTTGGTATCTTCTGTTACGTCAGTTTGGAAATATCTGGATCGGAGGACAAAAGGAACTTTGAAATCTAATGTGACTGTTGCATTTATTAAGCTCTATCTACCCCTTATACTGTTAAGGGAGACTACAGCCCTTTTGATGTCTTCAGATGTTTCTTTTGGGAACCCTTATAAAAACTACAGTTATTTCTGAAAATTGAGAAAATGATATTATTTTGTTTCCTTGCTTCTTGTGCAATGATAGGGTGGCACATACCCTGTGGTCCTCTAAGAAGGATAAAATAGTTCTATTCTGTCACAACTTGTGGGTATTTAAAAGGCAATGTGCAGCTTTATACACCTTTGTGCGTAGTTGTAGGTAGAATTAGAGAATCATGGAATCGTAGAGTCATAGAATGGTTTGAGTTGGAAGGAACCTTCAAAGATCATCTAGTCATCACCCCTCTGCCATGAACAGGCACATCTTTCACCAGATCAGCTTGCTCAAAGCCCCATCCAACCCAACTATGAACACTTGCAATGATGGGACATTCACAACTTCTCCGGGAAACCTGTTCCTCTCATCATCCTCATCATAAAAAAATTCTTCCTTATATGTTGGTTCCTTGTTCTGTCACTACACACCTTTGTAAAAAGACTGTCTAACTTGGAAGCCCCCTTTAAGAACTGAATGGCTGCAATAAGGTCTTCCAGGAGCCTTCTCTTCTCCAGGCTGAACCCCAACTCTCACAGTCTTTCTTCACAGGAGAGGTGTTCCATCCCTCTGATCATTTTTGTGGCCCTCCTCTGGACCTGTTCTGACAGATTCATGTCTTCTTGTGCTGAGGGCCCCAGAGCTGGATGGAGTACTCCAGGTGGGGTCTCATGAGAGTGAAGTAGAGGAGGAGAATCACCTCCTTCAACCTGCTGGCCGTGCTTCTCTTGATGCAGCCCAGGATACGCTCAGCTTTTTGAGCTGCAACGGCACATTGCTGACTCATGTCCAAATTTTCATCCACCAGTACCCCCTCAATGCCTTCATCACCCAGCCTGTATTGATAGCAGGGGTTGCCTCAATCCAGGTGCAGGACCTTGCACTTGGTCTTGTTGACCTTCATGATGTTCACATGGGCCCACTCCTCAAGCCTGTCAAGGTCTCTCTGGATGGCATCCCTTCCCTCATGTGTATCAATTGCTCCACCCAGCTTGGTGGCACCTGCAAAGTTGCTGAGGGTGCACCCAATCCCACTGCCTGTCATTAATAAAGATATCGAATAGTACTGGTCCCAATACGGACCCCTGAGTGACACCACTTGTTACTGATCTCCATTTGAACATTGAGACATTGACTGCAAGTCTTTGGTTGTGGCTATCCAGGCAATTCCTTACCCATTGAATAGTCCATCCATCAGACACATATCTCTCCAATTTAGAGACCTTGATGTTGTGTGAGACAATGTCAAAGGCCTTGCAGAAGTCAAGATAGATGACATCAGTTGCTTTTTCCATATCCATCAATGCAGTCACTCCATTGTAGCAGGTCACCAGATTAGTCAGGCACAATTTGCCCTATTTGAAGCCATCATCTTCAGAAAGAGAGAACAATATACCAAGAAGGTTGTGTGCTATATATCAAGATCTCATCACTTTTTTTCATTTTCTTAGGATTTGAGACACCAAAAATAGAGCAGTGTGATACATACAGGTTCCATCTTTAACACTGCTGGTCATCAGGTGAGTTTTTTTGGGACAAAAAGGGTAGGTGACAAAGCAGTCCTGTAGTTAGATATCTTGCATCTTCTGTGGCAGATGGCACTAACTATTCTCGGAAACAAGATACTAAACTAAACAGAACTTGGGTCAGTTCCAGCAAAAACAATACATACATATCGTAATTTCATATTGATGATAATAGGCCCTGGTTCATATGAAAGTTTTATGCAGTTGTTTGTTTTAAGGCAACAGTGAGTAATTTATAATGTCCTTTCATATAGCATATCTTTGATCAAAACTAAATGAAAAACAATATCTGTACATGTAAAAGGTATCTCTTCAAAATCTGAGTACTAAGGTTGTTATTTTTTATTGTTTTTCAACATTGTGTGAAGAGGAATTCTGAACTTGTAATACTACAGAATATTATCAGAAAATGCAATACCATCAGTTAGTACAATATTTTTTTAAGAACTTCTAAAATAGCATTTACTGTATCTAGCAAGGTATCTTTTTCAAGTAAGATATTTCATTGATGAAGTTAATATTCAAGTATACAGCTATTGAAAAGGCAGGGTGGTGACATGCAAAAACAATGGTCAAGGAGGATCTGTTCTTTGTCAGTCAGTAGTTTTATTGGCTCAGGTTTTCCATGGCTGCTTCCTCCAATCATCAGTGATTTACTACAGCAGAACAAAGCACAAAACAAAATACACATAACTGCTTTATAAAGATGGCAAGGGCATTCAGAAAGGTCCTGATGATTGAGGACATCCCTTACTATAGGACCATGAGGTTACATTTGTTACACCTAAACCTGTGATGTCATCAAGATAATCTGTATCCTTACGCTAACAAAACACAAATCTAGTAGAAATACATGCAAATGCAATGACTATTCATTCCTGTGTTATAACCCAGACATGCTGAATCTCGCTAGAGACAGAAGTAGGGATGCTCATTTTGAATTAAAAATTTTCCTGATATTGTGTCTCTCTTGTTTGTTATATTCCCTCTAAATAACCCTAGAGTGATAGATCTGGCTGTTTAGGGTGTCTCTTTGGCAGGCTGTCCTTTGATTAGGCAATTTATCTTTAGCGTGCCCAAAGAAGACGTTCTCCATGAACAATAGTTGGCAGTTAAGTACTTGTACTGTGAATGCTATATTGTACAGGCTAGGCAATAGACACAGAGTGTGAGACCAGCCAACACTAATGGTCCTTAATAAATGGCCATACTCTTTGACAACAATATATAGCCATCAGTATGCAGGGGAAAGTATGCAGTGGGATCAGGAAAGTATGGACATATTTTATTTCATATTTGAAAAGATTTATCAAAATCTGCTTCAGTAAAACATGGTTTATGTTAGACAACGTGTCCTGTGGAGATATAAAGAGCAGAGAAAACAAGAAGGAAGCTGATTATTTTATAAACTGTGTGAGACAAGTGGTCTGTAGTTATGCACGAATGCATGCAGCTGTAACAGAGAGACCTGGATTTACATTAGAGCTATATGAAGTATTAGTTACAAAATTTAAAACACTCTCAGATTCAACTCTCTCTCATTTTTTTCAGCTTCCTCAGAAATGGCAATATATCTTACAAAACTTTATGCATTAGTGGTGAAGACTTATTTTCCTGTATTTCAGCCAAAATTTCAATACAGCTTTTGGTGGTGAATTTTTTATTTTTAGCTTACTTTGTTGGCTTTTATTGTAAGGTAGACGTTATACTGTTTTCCTGGAGGATGCTCCATTGTCTGTGTCCATGCCATATGATGAAGAGGGTCAGCAGAGAACATCTTGGCCAAAATAAATAAATAAAAAAATGAAATCTAAAATTGCCATTATTGTATAGCTACTTGTCCTTGAAATTTTGCTAAAGTGAAAATGTCATTTTATTGAACATAATAAAGTCAAAAGTGGATTTTATACAATTTTATGTGAAAAATATTGATTGCCATTAGATAATGTAGAAAAACAAAACTGAGGGGAATAAAATTTCCTGAAATGGAAAACAGGGACTCATTGTATAAATGAATCATGCTTTTCTTTATGCATTAAATCCATATAAATACATAACCAGCTATTGAAAGATCGATTCTGCTGCAGTGTTACAAGGTGTGCTGCCAGATGTGTTGTGAACTCAGGGAAGAGTTTGAAAGTTTTACACCACTATTCAACATCCTAGGAAAACTCTGACTGATATATACATTTAAAGCAGTCTCTCAAATAATATAATATTATAATATTTCCCCTTCCTTTTCACAGCTCCAGTCAGAATGTGACTGCATGCACATGCAAGGATGTTACTACTAGCATCAGGCATTGTTACTATTGTCAAAAATTAACTTTTAGCTCCTGTGAATTGGTTACTATCACCATGTGTATGTCAGCTGCTACTAGATCCTATCATACATAACCTGTTTCTACTCATATTTCAGATTCGCTTACATAACCCATTATGTACAGTGAAAAGGAAGATGAGTTGAAATTAATAAGCCATTCAGCACCTGGGTGTTATTCATGGAATCATAGAATGGTTTGGGTTGCAAGGGACCTTTAAAGATCATCTAGTCCACCCCTCCAGGCATGGGCAGGGACTTCTTTCACCAGATCAGGTTGCCCAAAGCCCCATCCAACCTGACCTTGAACACTTCCAGGGAGGGGGCATCCATAGTTTCTCTGGGCAACCTGTTCCAGGGTTTAACCACCCTTATTGTAAAAAAATTCTTCCTTATATCCAATCTAAATCTACCTTCTTTCAATTTAAAACCATTGCCTTTTCTTCTGTCACTACAGGCCCTGGTAAAAAGTCTCCCTCCATTTTTCATACCAGTCTCCTCTATTATATTGAAAGGTCACAACAAGGTCTCCCCAGAGCTTTCTCTTCTTCAGGCTAAAAATGAGGGTGATGTTTCCCTTTTTCTAGTCACTGGGGACTGCCATGGCTTTTCAAATACTATTGACAGTGGCTTGGCAACTTCATCAGCCTCAGAACCCAGAACCCTGGGATGCATCTTGTCGCATCCCATGGACTTGTATACATTCAGGTTCATCAGATGGTCTTGAACCTGATTTTCTCTTACAAAAAAAGAGACTTCATTCCCCCAATCCCTGCCTTGAGGTTCAGGGGCTTGGGAAATGCAGAAAGAGAGATTAACATTGATTATAACCCTTTAGCAGTTGTAATTATGCAGTTTTTGCAGTATCCTAATTGCACCAATCATGAATGGGCTATGAAACATCCACAAACCATTTATGGCAACAAACTGGTTTTCATATGAAAACATACAGTAGTTTTCAGCAGCAGCTGCTGGAGGTTTTACATTTATGTGGAAACACAATGCTGATATATAGTGCTTTGGTTTTGACCCTGCCTTTCCTTTTATCTCTAGGACAAACAGGCTTTTTCAGGAAGCTTGGAGATATTTAGTAACAAATTGTAGGACAGTTTTCAAGCTTTAAGCTGGTTTACCAGCAGACCAAGGAGGAGACCTTGAATATGTAAGGTGACTACGATAAACAGACTTTGCTTTATTCCTTCATGCATTATTTGCAAGTTTTAACAAGGTGGTTTTTTTTTTTCTTCCTAGCCATGCTCACTATTCGTTATTATCATACCATGTTCTGAAGGTAGATATTTTGTACTGAATAAGGTTTGGAAGTTGATAATTGCCATTAAGGTTAGCGATATGTCCCTCATAATATGATAATAAAAAGTTTCATTTCCAAAGAAGTGCATGTCAGATGAGTTGCGTGTTACTCTGAGAACTGGAGTTGCATTTTTTATCAATAAACTGCTGAACATAACAGCTCATGTATCTGATGTATTGCTCTTAGTTTTGACTTGTAACTTAATACATGCTGCTCTATAAGCATTAGTGTTTATTTTGTACAGTATCAGACAGTATGTCATTTAAAATACTATGTTATCTCATGATTCTAATATGTTATGATTATTAATATATGGTTAAATATTTTCTGTAATTCTGGCACAGTGTAATTCCGGCATAGCGTAATTCCTAATATTAATGGAATTAATGTGTATTGTACAAGAATTAGTTTGGAAGGGACGGTGAGGTGCTTGTTGCTTAACAGCTAAATGGCACCAGCAAGAAACTGAGCACCTGTATTTGCATCTCCTTTGTATCCACCTCCTGCTTTCCTATTATGTATCTGGCACTGCTGCATCAAAGAAAAACTGTTAAACAAAGTTGACAGGAGATAAAAAAACGAGGATGATATTCCAGAGAGAATGACCTCCTTGGAAGAACTTGCTTCTTTTTAGCATCTTGCTCTGTTAATAATGTGTGTCTCAGATAGCCTGTTGGAGATGTCTCAATGGTATTGTAAATTGGCCTAGTTTTAGAGAGAAAAATTACTTCTTTATCCATGGCCAGTCAACGGTCTGTGTATTAATGCATTTCTCATAGTTTTCACCAAGATAACTTCTATGTTTCCAATGTTCATTCTCCATTATTTCAAAATAATCAGGTAAAAAGAAAAAAAAAAGAAATAGTGTAGCTTTTAAAATTTCTATCTGATTCACAAAGAGACAGACAGACACCTATTAGTAGCAAGTATCATTATGACTACATAGTATTCTTGTTTCTCAATATTTTTCCCCCCCTGAATACTCCAACTTTCTACCTTGAAATTCAAACTACATCATGACTTTGGTTGTTAGGTCCCAGAGTAATCATGTACTTCACTCCCACTTTGGCCTTTGATACAGGTGTCTTCCAACAGAATCATGCCATCATTGATCAATCCAGGGCAACTCATAAGTGAAGAAGACAGAAATTTCACAGGATCAGGACCCAGCCTATAGCACTCACTCCCACAGATACTGAAAATTCCCACAGTCTTCACATTTTTCTGAACTACATATAAAACATGTTCTTATTTAGCTTTCCCCTGATAAGGTATTTTCACTAGAGACATGCATAGAGCCTTTCTCTCTACCATAGATACATGCACACCAGCACCCCCTTACTCCTCCCCCCCTCAAAAAAAAAAAAAACAAACCCAAAACCTCCACCCCAAATAATTAAGATATATCTGTTACAGAGTAAGGATGCGAGAGAAGAACAAGGATGTCTGCTGTTTCTTCTATTTTTAAATACTCCAGAGGCACTTTGATTCTATGGTGATGAGGCTATATATGTATCTAGGTAGTTAATTCCTTAGTCCTCTAAGGGAGTCACTGAAAACTAAATGTTGATATATAATTGACTCATAGACATACTGCCTCTGGCAATATGCTATAGAAATGGCATCATGAGATCTAGGGAAACAGATCACAGATTTTAGTAACTGACACCTCACATTTTGTAAGTTTATCCCTATATATTTCAAATGTTAATTTGGATTATAAATCTTTCTACATTTGGGTGAGGTTTGGCTTCATCTCCTTGACAATAACCTAGTATTATATTTTAAGCTTACACAATTAAATTGACTAATATCAGCATGAGTTGGAATAGTAAAATTGCATGTTAATTGTAAATTCATTAAAACCAACACTTGCTCTGACATGTGACTGCGTGAACACTGGTGGTAAAGTGCTAGCAGTGCTTTTTTGACTCTGAATATATAATCAGAAAAAAATTGCTACCTCCTGTCAGGGTTTTCTGTCTAACTGTAGGGTATGTTTTCCACCTCTTTTGTTAATATTACAGTTCTTAGGGTGTTTTATTGTTCCAGCCAATAACAAGTAGTATTCTGAAATTAAGGGGAAATAAATTTGTTAGTGTGCTTATTGTTACATCTATAGCACAGAAAATAAAATGGGAAATACTGCAATTTGAAGGCACAGATTTGGTATACATTCAGAGGACTGATTTGGTGACAATGTCTAGATAACATTTTTCAGCTTGACTCCTTGAGGGGTATGGTACCTATCAAAACGTCTTTCTGGCAAGTCAGTATTCTGCTCAGATATGAGTACACAATGTATTATAAGATATTTTTAAAAAAAGCGGTGGGGGAAGAAGAATCACAGAATAATATAAATCAACAATCAGTAGAAGGCATAACTGTTTAAATACAGCTGGGTTCTAACGCATGTCAGGGAGATTTGTACAATTTTAGAATCTTAAGAGACCATATGTGGGGGTAGGCAGTGGGAGGAGTGCAAAATTTGTGGGTTTAAAACTAACAACAGAAAACCTGTGGCAGAGTTCTAAAAAAAGATTATGTTAATTTGTGATTCATTGCCAAATGCAACTAGAGACTCATAGCAGCAATTAAATCAAGTGTTCTAATTAAAATGTGTTTTTGTTTTAGCCCATGGAAGTTGTGGGAAGTTAGTGACAATGTGTTTCTCTGAACTGCCTAATAATTTTAAAATTTCAAGAACGAGGAAGAGTATTGAAAAAGGGAGAAGGATGTTTTTGCAGTAAAGTCACCAAACCAGAAATAAGGAGATCAGAGCTATCTCTGTCATGCATGCAGTTTTGACCTGGGATGATTCATTGAAATTGTGTTCATTTGATTGATCTCAATGTTTTTATGATTAAGGATCCATTATCCCTGTATCAAGTTTGTACCCATGAATTTTGCAACCAAACTTGTGGGTAGACTAGATCTATCCTGTTACTCAACCTTTAGCTCAAATATGGTGTACTGTGGATATTGTTTCATTGAAGCTCCAGAGTCCAAGAAGACATGCCTAGAGAAGCACCTTGAAGGGGAGAACCAAGAGCCCAAGATGTGTAACACCTTCACAAGAAGGTTGTATTATCTCTGTTGACATTTGGAGACCTTGTGTATTGACAAAACGCAAAAAGGTTCTCAGAATTTCCTTGATTACTTAGAATATTTAATTAAATTAGGTAAGTTGTTAAAACATAGGCATATAAATTATTATATAGCGTATGTTACAAGAAAATAATATAGTAACATCAATAACATAAATAACACAGTAAGCTGTAAGTCCATCCTAAATGTAGGAAAAAATCAAAAGCAAGTTTTACATAAACTAATACTGTAAGAGCAATTTAAATGGATTAATAGTATATAAAGATTTTATACCAATACTGAAATTTTCTTACTACGATGTAAGTAATAATGAAAATGAATAGATGAGACTTCAATGTATCTTTGATTTTTTGATTGTTTGTTTGCTTTGCTTTGATTTTACCTTCCTTTTTCATGATTAAAAAAAGGACATTTATTTAGATTTTTTCAGTAGAAGATAAAGGTTGTGAAACACCTGTTCAGACACTCAAAAGAACAATTAGGCATACAGCCAAAGGGGCTGGGGTGGGAGAAACAAAAGATGAAAGATGATCAGGGTAGCAATTAATACTTATTTTATTTATAAGGTTCCATTACCCTCTCTACCCAAGTCCCTGTTGGAGGATCCATGGGTCTTGACATCATCATTAGAAAACTGAAGACACAACAGAAAATATTTACAAAGAACATGAATGTTTCACAAACAACGGCATTCTTGGGGCCTAGAGATGGGCAGCAGTGGTAGTGAAATATCAGGTCTGCATTGCACACATCCACACAAAAAATACTCACTCCTTCGAGTTGTAGGACCCCTAAAGGCCCAGGAGGGTGGCTACCTACACTCCATAAGGCAACAAACAAAAACAAAAAGCAAGGCAGAATTAGGAATCCGCCCAGAGTCCCTGGAGGACAGAATTACAAAGTCTTGCAGCCTAAAAGGAAGGGAGAGTGTTATGAGCGGTGAATGTTTCTGGGGTAGGGACATCTCAGCAGAGACAGGGAGAAAGGTAGGCAGTCCCCCACAAAAAATGATGTTCATGATACAGGACAGAAAATCATGGTTCCTGCTGTAAAGAAGAGCTTTCAATTTTGTTGTTGAGTTAATTGGATAGAATTGTTCTTTTTTTGTTGGGTTAAAAATAAAAGGGTTGGGGGCAGAATGTCTGTGGCACTCATTTTGGCTGGCAGGAACAATACAGGCCTGCAGGGAATTATGTTTTGTTCGAAAAATATGGAGCAGCTGAATATAGGTATTTCATAAGGACTGAGCTGCATATACTCCAGGATTTCTGACAACATCATAAGCACAATGAAACTGATCTGCCAGTTCTGAAGCAAGTGGAAAATTCCATGGGCGTCACAGGTCCATAGACCCTGAAGTGTTGCCACGCTTTTAAGGAAAACTATGCATATGACAACCTCTTGCTCATTATGTATGCTCTTAGTGTGTGTTCAGATTAACTCCTTTAAAATTGCTGAGACTTTTCCATTCACATGCTGGTAGCTTCTAGGGAGGACAGCAACACTCCCACTGCTCTGGGCTCTGATAAGTAAATGTATAAACAGAAAGTCATTGCCTTATGAGTATATGGTTTCACAACAAAAACAAATGTCCCTTTTTACTTCTAGCAGTATTACAGAGCAACAACACCTGAGAGAAAATGGTATGAATAGCATTGGGTTTGTGCATCACCAGCAGAGTATGTTGTCAAAGGCTAGGTATGATGTACACATGCAGAGTCCTGCTGAGTTTCAGTAGGATAAATCTCTAAGAATAAGTGGTCAGCAACACTGAGAAAACACCCTAGTCATCTGTTTCAATACAGCCATGATAGCATAAACTGAAGGAGATTGCCACATTCTGGTGAAATTGCAATTTGGACTGCTGAGCTTTCATTGCCAGAGGGGATGTTTGGGAAGGAACGAGTTTATCTTTACTTTTAAGTGTAAACTGACAGATAAGAATAGAGAGTCTTCCCCTCTCCCAAATCAATTTGAGATCAAGATTGTAAAGTCATTCTACACAGAAGAACTCAATGCAGACAAACAGGAATTCTTTACTGGTGGGTAGAGTGAGTGAAGATTCCTGTCTGTACGAAGCTTCAAAAACAAACAGATACTCCTTTTTTGAAAGACCTCAAGAAAGTTTACCTGCTAGTGACATTAAACAATCAGCCTTGAAGATTAGGCTCTTAAGTTAACTTCTAACTCACTAAATAACGTGCAAATTCTCAAAAGTTCTCAAATTCTACTAAGGTTAGAGCACCCTTGGAAGTTTAAAACGAGAAAGACATAGATGTGGTCTTACAGACTTGGTTTTTCTGAGTAAAGAGGCAGCGTACGACAGAAGATTTCTGTTAACAGTAAGGAGTATATAAGAAAACGCCCGAAGTCCGGTTTAGCCATGCTTATCTGCTGATACATCTGCCTGTTTTCCTGAGAAAGACCATTCTTGCACCAGACTAGGCAACTTTCCTGACCTCCTTTGCCTTTCAGAGCTGCCTTCCCTGATACCTCCTATGCCAGTTCGCTGGACAAGTTGAAATTTGCCTTAAAAGTAGATTTGATCCTAAAACCCTCCCCTCCTGAACTGGATCCTGAATGCCACCATTTCATCCAAGACAACCATTGATTGTCATGTATCCAGCAGGTTCTTCTGTATTAGTAAAGCTAACCACGAGCAGATCCAGCTGTGTGCCACCGTTGGCTGGACCATGCAGTACTTTTATCACCCTCCAGAAATCTTCTTGATTGCTTGTATTTCTAGTAGACAGTTACACTTGTACTTTCCTAACAAGTAAACTTATGATTAGGTCAATGGGCATCCAGAAGAGGATACACAGCTAAGTATTCATTGAATTTTTCATTATTTCTAATTCATGGACATATTAAAAAAAAACCAAACAAAAAACAACCCAAACACTTCCTATAAAGAGACTAGTGGTTTAATCCAGCTTGTAAATGATATTTGATGCATCTAATACACAAAGATTCGAGCAGCTAATTATGATGTGTTTTAAGGACCAGCTGGGCTACTTTTAAACCCCATACTAATGTTTCTGGAGTTTAAACGCTTTACAGAATAAAAGCTAGTTCTCTAGTCTCAATTTTGAAATTAAGTTCACTGAATACTAGTCAGTGCTCCCATGTTGTCATCCTTGTGTCCACCTGTATGTCCACTGTGAGAACAGAGATCATGGGACTGAAACAAAAGCTGACAACAAAGACAGATGTTCTTAATAAAGATTAGACAGTTTTCAAGATTAGACTGTTTCAAGAAACAGTTTCAAGCATAAATAAGAGGATTGAAGTTATATGAGATGGGATTTTCCAAATTGATTTGAGAGCTGAAAAGTTGGAAAATATATTATCAGCCCAAGATGCCATGGGAACTATATTGATATATGAAGCTAAATCTTTTCAATGCCAAATGAACAGAAAGGTGAATATGATGAAGGTGAATGAAGTTATCGGCATTCCAGAATGCCTGGAATCAAATGCTAAGGAACTTCTTGAAATGATTAGAGAAATAACTCCTGGCAAATATTTTGTGCTGTATGTTGCATATTGTTCAGTCAGTGGCTGACTCACCTAAAAGCCCCAGTGAGAAGTCACTGTAGAAAAATACACTTACTCTCATTGCTTCCCTAGACAAGAATGCAGGAGTAACTTAACTAGGTAATTGAAAACTGAGAGATATCAGCAAGCAAAATATGGGGCATCCTGAAAGAAGAGAACACAAGAATCCCAAATATATAGACTTGATTCCTGAATTAGGCTGGCATAGTTCTGTAAAAATGCAGGAAGAGACCAGATTTATAAGGTTTGTATTATCTACAAAACAACTACCTGCAAGATATAGCCATGGTAATTATTTTGCTTCCCTTCACCATTATTCTGGGGGACTGACAGCTTCTCTGTGAGCTGCAGTTGAAAATATACCTTCTCTGAAAGGTAAATCTACTGATTTTCTATGTACTGTTGCAAAGTGCAAAGCACTTCTGTTTTCTAATGATCATCATTTCTTTACTTTGAGTTGTTATAATAAATTATTATGTTTACTTATTCTGTAACTGCATTTGGGTAACATCAGAGGTTATATTTTTCTTTTCACTTTAGTTGAACTGGAATGCACAGATGCTGTGGGCCTAGTAGTCCCAGTGCCAGCCTGAGAAGGGCAAAGAGTATTGTCCTGGCCATACTGGATGGGGATAACTTCTCTGAAACTGTGCCAAGTGTTCTGTTACTTACCTGAGGCAACAAGAAGACCCTGAGTTGAAGTTTTTAATGGCAATCTAAATAATGGATCATAATCAAAGAAGGTGTTCATTATTACATAAGCTACTAAAAGAAACAGCTCCATGGTCACCACATCTTTAGCATAATATCAGGAGTATTTAAGACTCAGTTCCCAGGACTCTACAATACTAGATTAAACTTCTTTCACACTATAAACTTTTCAAAACTTAATTTATTTTAATAATATTAGTTAGCTGGAATTGGAAGAGTTTTATTTGCTCTTGATTCTTTGTAATTGAACAAGCTGGTCATTAAGTAGTCTAGAGATTCTGGTTTCTTTTAAGCAGCATTTTATTGTACTTCACTCTCATGATACAGTTTAAAGAAAAAGTTTTTTCTGTGAGTACTTGGACTGCTGAAGGTCAGACTATGATATTGGAGGAGCTCATCTGGAATTACTCATGGGCCTGATTCATAAAACTATTGTATACCTGGTCTAGCACTAATGAAGCTAGTGTAGAGGAGACCGTAATTAGGAACTTAAAAGACAAAACCAACCTTTGTCTTTATTATACCTTAAAGCTTAAGACTTAAAATGAATGGCTTAGAATCTCGTGGTTTAGTTGGAGTCTAGTGGTCTCACTGCATGTGTGAATTTTGCTGTGTAACACTGTGGAGCCTATTACCCTCTATCATATATAGAGCAGTATTGGAACACATGCTTATTAGGTTCTTTCTCAAGCAATTTATTAAGGTATGTTTAAGTGTTGTAATCTGGCAGAACATAGAAAGCATTTTATATTTCTGCAATTTATGGTTCTAATCAGATTCCTAGGTTAAGGGTTGTTTGTATCCTTGCACTGCCTACTTACAGTCATTGTGTTGGGCATTATACAAACATTTGTAGGAGACATTCTAAATATGCAAGACAGTCCAAGAGAGTGGGTATAGGGATTTTTCTAGTGTCAAATGCAAGCTGAACTTTAGTGAAAATGAGAGCAGAAATGCTTTCATTTTCCCGTTAAGTCCCTCCTGCTCTTTTCAGCTTCAGTTTGCTTTTTACACTCAGAATTTTTGTCAAAGAGGAATCAAATTTATCTGTGACTCATTTGGAATCTGACAAAGTATATTGGAATTTCTGGATAGTACTTTATTCTAAATGCAACAGTGGAAAAGACAAAAACAAAGTACTACATCTTCATTTATCAAACTTACTTGAAATGTGTAAGCAATCTTATAACAATAGATTTATTTATTATGTTATGATATATCAGATGGATAATAGACTCTATCTGATCTTACGTGGGTGGTTTTGGATGACATGGGCAATAATTAATGTGCCTTGTAAGTAATATGTATAAGCAATAAAATCAGTGAGATGATGCCATGGCCTATGCACCAGTTTCCTCGTGGTGTATCCAGTGCTTCACATTAAAAGCAGGAAGAATCCTCTGTTCATGGTAGTTTAAATTCCAAAGTTTTCTGTTGTCACAGTTAGCATTTATGAATCTATAGTTTTCGAAATACAAATTATTTCATTCTGAGTAATCAAGAAAAATATTGGAAAGGGTGGGTGAGTTATTTCCTCATCAGTTATTTCCTGATTGTGAGTTTTGGAAGAGTAACAGTGTTCGTTGGAGATTATACTCACAGAGGAAATGGTTGATAGGAAATTCTAGTGTGGAGCTTAATTCAGAAAAGTAGGCATTTTCATCTTCTGAAATGCTTAATGAATTTTAACTTTAAAATGTTTTTAAAATATTTTTTTTCTTTGGCACATCATTATAGTATTTTTCCTATAAAACTTTGAAGCCATTGTATTGAGTATGCAAAGTCTTCATCATATCTGAAAATATTGCTTTCTCAGGCAATATTTTCCCAACAGCAGTGTCACTTTAAATTTAATTTTGTTCATCCATAGGCTTTAATGTTGCTTCACCATCATTATGCTTGCCAATACCAGTACTGGCACTATATAGCTGTGCGAAACTGTATCACTTACCTAATGTCATAGTAAATTGCTGAAAATACTGATCATTCAGACCCAGGCTGTGCAATTCCTCTATCTATCCTCTCTACTATAAAGTTTCACTTTGATCAAATTTCCCTTCACTGCTGACAGATCTAGTATTGCAAATGATAGACTTCTAGACTGCTGAATCATGAAAAGAGGTTTGTAGGAAGGTGACTTCCATAAACAAGAAATGCCTGTTATAATAATCTGTGGGTATATCCACTGTTCTTCCTCTCTTTTTCTTTCTTCCTCTGATCTTTCCCGTCTTTTACATCTCCCAGTTCTTCTTGGTCCTTTTCAAAAATATGCATTGTATGTGTCAAATTTTTGCTAGTAACTTTATTGATGATCTAGACTTAAAAGAGATGTGAGATAATTCCTACTCATAGTTAGTTTTCTACAGATCCATGCAATAATTCATAGAGGATTTTGTATGGTTTGTATGCGTAAGCTTGTGGAAATGCCCTAAGTTTCTTCTCCATGTCTGAAGGGATGACTCCAAGAACATCATAACTTTTGCATTCCTTTTCCTATTACATATTCTTTTCTATGAATAGTTTAGGTGATATTCCATATAACTAAATGGAAAAGTTGCTGAGAATATTGTTATGAGTCTGGAGTTTCAGTGGAAACTGAGAACTCTTGAGTTTAAGCACTACGTACAGCTTGTACCTGAAGTATGTTACAATTTAAGGATAGTGTCCTGTCTGCAGATATCCACGTATTTCTGCAGTGAAAGGTATAACAGAGGCTAGAGCATAATAAACAGTCCTGCCTCCAATTATAGTTGCAAGAGGTAATAGAAAACACCAAAGTGAGGATAAATCTTAATTTAAATAGGCTAGTTGGACTAGGAAAAAACCTGAGAATAAATTAGCTTTTCACCAAAAATTGAATTATACAGAATAAGCATTTCTATTTTCCAGACTCTATGAAATACTTCTGACAAAGATCCTTTCGATTCTTTAAAATAATTATTTTCTCTGAAGATTTTATTCTTCATTCAATTTGTATTAAAAAAGTATTTTAAAACATCATATACAGAATGCTTTAAGTTGCATAAGCTTGGTCTATTTATTCCAAGAGTATAAAGCTTTTGGTTTTAATTCTTGGAGGAATTGAAGAGATACACATTAAACCCTAAAATGAAAAGGTAAAAGTAATCAGCTGGGTAAGCCAAGAAGGAGGAAAAGATTTTATGGTTCATGAAGACATGATTTGATGTATAAAAAATTCAGCATGTATTACAGTAGTTCACGAATTAAAAATAACATGCTCATCTGACATGCATTCCACCAGGGACATAACCTAAGACTTTTCTGTTTTCAAACCATTTATACAATAGAGATGAAGGTCATTATTAAAAGACCAGAGAGAACTATGTTGTTTTTTATCACAGGGTACATCATTATCTGCCTTAAGGAGTTCTGCCATCAGTCATCTGTTTTCCCAAAAGTATCACCTTATCCTCTCATCTTCATAGCTTTACTTTATTTTTAACAGTTCGGTTCTTTTTAGTCAAGGATATAAAACATATGCTCAAGAGACATCTTGTAGGAATTAGTGAAAAAAGAGGCTTTAAGGTGAGAACAACATTGTTTTTTCCTTTCATTTCAGAAATCTTAAGTTATCTTCAATCTATACTCCATGTATATACGAAACTCAACCAAAATATCAGTGGGTGGATTAGTGAAACACTTGTCAAGCTCTTAACTGGGTCCTCTGCTTAAGAACAGAGACAAGGTTACTCATTTGGAGACCAATCCTGTTCTCTCTAAATTAAATGGGAAAATCTTCCTTTATCTTCAGTACTGCAGACCAGAATCTAAATCCATAATGGACTACAATCTAATAAAACTTCAATACATGTTTTAATGCACACTCAAATCCCTGGAATTTTTCAAGGCCTACGTGAATGTAGGTATTGATATACAAGTCAGACATGTGGTCCAGTCAGACAGGCTTTCAAATCTAATACCAGTTGTTTCAGTGAAAGGAATAATAATAATGCAAACATATATTGATGTTGGATACACAGCCCTTCATATTTATTTATCCTCAGGCTGATCTCTAACAGTGAGAAATCTACTTCGACCCAAAGACATGAAGCTGGTTTTCCCTTTTTTTTTGTCTCCTTGGCTAAAAGCAGGTGCCTAGGCAGAGCTAAGCATGTTCAATAGAATCACACTGAAGAATTTTGTTCCTTAGCTAGTGCTTCTTTCTCTAGTGAAAAAACAAGTGACAGCAGTTCTATGAATTCAAACATAGGTGCCTAAATAGAGGTTTAGGGAGAGGGACACAAAGGAAACTAGCTTTAGACTGTCAGACCGAAACACTCTGACCCAGGCTCTACATCAGGTGAAAATGTTCAAGATTTACATCTGATGTCATTAAAAATAGATGCAATTCTTCTGTGCAGTGTGAGACTGTTAACACATAAAAGTCAGGAACAATGAAGAAAAATTATGGCGTTCAGTCATAGAGGAAAAAATACTTTCTCAGTAATGGGGATACAAAGACCCGTTTAGTCCCCTGATCAAAAGAAAAAAGACAATGAAGAACATCTTGTATAACATCTTAGTTTGAACTATTTATTTTTCTTTTTAAACTTTTTAACAAAAATACTACCAGAAACAAGTAGTATTACCAAAATACTTTAAAGTACATACACTTGGAGATATGGTTGTTGTTGTTCTATAAACAAACATAGTTAATATATAAATATGACTGCCTTATAATAAAATTATATTTTTTCTCATTAATACATTCTGTCATACTCCCCCAGCTACAGTCCTTCCCCAGGAAAAATTCCCCTTATGACCCATGAGATGTGTGGCTCTTGGATGCGTACCTCTGTATGCAAAGCAACTCCATTTCAGCAACCTGAAAATGAAAGATTATTTCAGCAAGTACATTTTTAGGCACCTTGCGTTCCAAAGGTAGGAAACACCTTCTCAAAGATAAATTTCTTTCGTTTTGTAAGGAAGCTAATTTGTGTATATGTATGCAATTCTTTCTTAATTTATCTCATCATATGCAGATTTGGAGTATGTGTAGCGTACAAACACAGACTTTGAACAATGGGCGATTATGTTTTATGCACAGTGAGAAGGAAAATACAGATCATCTTTTCCCTGTCACCTTTTCTCCTGTCTGTTTTATGATATGATTATTGGGAAAGTATATTAATACTGGTACTGTGTAATTTTTCATTTGAATGTTTTCCTTCTTCCCTCAGAATTAAGTGTTTAGCTCTGACTCGTATGAATACGGAAGGTACAGCTACAGGGAGCTTGTGCCAATGAAGCTGCATCACACGAATTAATGATATGAAGGTATCAGGGCTTCAGAGCTGCTTGCAGGCACCTGGTCTTTGCAGGAATTGTCCTCTTTGCCTTCCAGGTGGTTACAAACTGCTGAGTCATCTTCTCAGTTTCTTGCAGGAGATGGTAGACTCTGTCCTAGGTAAAAATGCTCAAGAGGAGTTTCACAAAGGATTTCTTGCTGTATTCATTCCCATGTATTTTCTATTCTTCTTCTCTCATAATCTTTATTTGGGGATGGGACGATTCAACCTCTTTTTGTTCATTGGGGGTATAAATATGCTACATACCAAAATCTCTACTGCTTTTCTTTGGAGATGTTAGTTTGTGAAAAGCAGAAGTCTGAGGATTGAAGTTAGTTGGAAAAAAGAAGCATGTGTGGCCACAGAGACCTAAAGGTGGAAGTAAACCAAGATGGTATTTTGCATCATAAAACTGTAAGGTTTGCAGTTTTCCTAGGCTTGCCTTTTCCTTTGCACAAGCTTCATTATAATTATTTTTTAAATTCCCAACCCCTGCCATGCTTTTCATGGGTGGTTTGGCAAAAAAAAAGAAATAGATTATGCCCAAAAAGAAGTGCTGGTGATGTATAAAACAGCATATTTACTACTACAACTTATTTCTAAAGAGGCAGATATGCAAATCACCTTTCCTACTGTATCTTAGTTGGTTATAGGTGTAGTACTGGCTATATGTTGAATTTAGTTATTTCAGATGACAGGTGTCAAAATCTTGCAGACACTGCAGCTTTGAGATTTTCTTAATTCTGATATGTTTTTATTTCTAAATTAAAATTTGGAGCATTTTATTTTTATTTCTTGTTTACTTCTACATGATTTTGCATCCCCATGGATTTTCTCCCAGTTGCTCTTATGCAACCAACTTTGCAACACTTCCTAATGTTGAATTCACCCCAAATTTCACAAACTTCAGAAAGCATATTGTAATGCTCAGGATGCAGAATGAGTGCTTCATTTGGGCTTCACATAAGTTATGGTGAAGTGGTCTCTTAATATACTGTACAAAACTTTGGTACTCATGAAAGGTAACATATAACAATATATTACAAATAGTAGCATTTAATCCTGTGAAGAAATTTGCAGTGAAATGTAGTAATAAGACATAGTAAGCTGGAAAAATCTAAGTCAAAATGAAAATAAAGGCAAAGGTTGTAGATCAAAAGGAACATAGGAATGAAAGAAATGTAATTCGAATTTGATAAGGAATGTTAAGATGTTAGCATATTTAATTTTCTACTGCATTTAGCAGTGTTTTACTGTATAGATAAAATTAGTTTTACAAACATTAGTGATGCCGTATTTAGTGGTATATTAAAGCAATACTCACAAGTGATCTGCCAAAGAGTAAAAAACCACTGGGAGGAAATATTTAACTCTCTCTGTTGCCCTGTCTCAATAAAGGTGCACTCTACAATAGCACAATTTTTAGCCTCCTTTTTTTTAAAAAAAAAGCAGGGGGTGGGGGGAAGGAATATTTTCTCTTTTTTTCTTTTTTCCCTCCCGAAACTCTGAATCTTCATGCTTCAAACTAGGTCAAATTGAGTCGTAGTGAACCTTAAAGAAAAACCGGCAATGCCCAGTATCAGGCGTTATCAGGAGCTCTGCTTCGCCTGTACTCTTTTACGGGTTGTGCTTTGAGTTGTGTAAGCTAAACCTCGGAGCTGAAATAATACCTGCCAGCGGACGATGCGCCCTCTGTCACTTTTACGACTGGAAGCTCCCACCCACCCCTTTTTCGGGGTGGAGGCTGAGTGCTTCCCTTGACCTGCTGCCGTGCGGTGACCACGGTACGAGCCCGTCCCGCCGCGGCCGCGGAGCCCCGCGCCCGGTCGGGCGTCCGCCCCGGCTCCACCGCTGCGCTCCGCGTCCTGCCGCGTTCGGCCGCGCCCGGCAGCCGGGCTGGGGCGGCCCCGGGAAAGGCAGAGCGCACCGCTTAACCCCTCCGCGGGGCTCGGGAGCGACCCCGGTCACGCTCCCTCGGCAGCCGGTGGGGATGTTTCACCTCTCAGCCTTCTCCAGAGGCCCCTCTGCCTGCGCTGAGCTTTTGAAGAGCCTTAGGCCCTCGCCGTGCCTCTCCTTTAGGTTTAACCTGGTGCTTGAGCCTTAGCGTGAGGAGGTGGTTACAGCTCTGCAGTCGGCGGAGTAGGAGGGGACCAGCAAGCTAGAACGGCACAGCTAGGGGTTGGGAAACGCGTATCATGGAAAGAAATCACCGTGATTCAAAACATCCCGGTGAAAAAAAAAATAGCACCTCTTAAAAACCAGTAATCAATAGAAGGTAGCCGGCATGATGAACAAAGTTTTATTTTAATGCAGATGAAGTGAAAATTTTAGAAAAAAACCCCTGCAACACAAAAAAAAGAACAACAAAAAAATCCCTTTTTTAGTCTTTCATAAATGGTTTAAGGTCTGTGAAGAGCATTTGCGCATTGTTGTGGGGAGGCAAATGACTGCAAATATTCTTCTTGGAAGACAGTATTGACCAGCGTTAGAAATACCTTCGTAAATTAAATCTCGATGGGATCTATTTCTGGAAAAATCTTAATTAAAAATAGCGCACACACAAAACTGTATTCTAAACAAAAAGAAAAGCCCCAGCCCCCCACCCCGTCTGCTCTCAGACTGTGTAGTGTTATCAGTGGAACTGGAAATCTTAGGGCAATCACCCGAGCATTTTGCTGTAGTGAAGAGAGCGGGGGGGCTCCGACGGCTCTTATTGCTGGGAGATACTTTGAGGGCAAAGCAAAGGTGGCCCCCGGGAGCAGCGCTCTACTGCTGCAGCCGCCGTCTCTGAGATGTTACAGTATCAGGCGGAGAAGAAAAAAAATGAGTTTGGAGTTGATGTACACGCCGGAGCAGCAGTAAAAAGATATAAGATATCGACACGCTCAGCTGCATCTTGTTAAAAGCTTCCTGCGGTTTGGCAGAATGAAATCTTTATTTAAAATACACAAACTATCGTCAGGGGAGGAACGGAAGGGAAAACACTAAAAGGGCTCAAACGCAATGCTTAACCCACCGGTATAAGCAAAAGAGGAGGAGAAGCGATGAGATTGGTTTGGGGTGAACGGAAGGGGGGGTGCTCTCCTTGCAGCCCAACCACAGCAGCCACCCGGGGACTCAGTATCTCCACTCAGCTTTGAAGAGAGACTTTCTCTTTGATGGTGATAATGATAGTTGCTCTGGTAAGGGAAAGGGACTTATGAATACCAGAAGCATAATTTGTGCTCACACTTGGGTGTGAATGATAGGAAAACGTGCCTCACCACCACATCCAGAGCAGTGCTCTCTTAAGTGGTGGTAACATTATTATTTTATTATTGCCAGCCGGTGGCTTTAAAGGTGCATTATTTTAATGCATTATTAATTGTTTTCCCAGGGAGAGGAGGAAGGTGGGGATAGGGCTTATTATTATTAATAGCGAGGAGCTCGCTCGCTCCTTTCGCACCCGCCGGGGAGCGCGGTGGGAGGAGGCAGCGCCGGAGGGTAGGCGGGCGGCGGTGTGCGCCCCGTTACCGGGCTCGCTTCGCGGCTGCGGCGCGCACACGCGGGGCTCGGCGCAGCCCCCCACCGTTGCCTCCCCGCCCCGCATCACGCGCCGCCGGGCGGAAAGTTCCGCGCGCGGCTGCCGGCGCGGTCCCCGCCCGGAGCAGCTCTCTGCGGCCGGCACCTCCCCATACGCAGCTCCGCGGGGTCGGCGTGGCTCCGCGGCCACCAAAGTTGCGGTGGGGCCAGGGGGCCACCGCTGCTGCCAGCCATCAAGTGGCTCGTTAAGGAAATGCAGGTGAGCGGCCTGAGCGCCGGCGGGGGGCTGCGCGGGGCGCGGCGGGCAGCGCGCCCCCCGGCCCGGCCCTCTCCGTCCCCCCGGCCCGCCCGCCTGCAGCCGGCGGTGCCCGACACGGAGAGCTGGCGGCCACCGCGCCCCCGGAGAGAGCTGCCCCGCACGCGCGCACACACACGCCCGCACGCACACGCGCGCAGCCACAAGCATCCACGCGCACACCCCCCACCCCTCCTCCCCACCCCTCGCTCGCTTCCTCTCTCCTCCCTCTCCTCGCTCTTTGCCTCCCTCCCTATCTCTCTCTGCCGGCCTCGTCGGAGAGAGTTGCAGGTACCTCTCCTCTCCCCTCCCCTCCCCACCGCCCCCCGCAGCCCCCCCAGCAAATTTTAGGGTGCAGGAGCCTCCGGAAGGCTCTTTTTTTTTTTTTTTTTTTTTAATCAGTGGTAAAAAAAAATTAATTTGAAAAGCTGACTCTTTTTCAGGAGTCTGCTCTGAAAGCAGGGGTGCCCTCAAGGAGCTAGTGGCAGCTGCGCTGGACCCCACCAAAACAGAACTGCCTGATGTGGCATGTGCTTCTCTCTCTTTGCAGTTCCTTCTGGGCCCGTGTGGACTAGGGGCACAACGCGGCATCTGACTGGCAGGAGGGGAAAGCGGAGACTCCTTCAGGTTTCCAAAGAGGTCCGAGCGGACTGCATTAGTAAGTAAATACTCTGTGCTTGGTTTCCGTCCCTGTGTTCACCTGCTCCTCCAGACCTTTTCGTAGCATACATGCACACACACATCTTTGAGTATATATATGTGTGTGTGTGTATTTCTGCTTTTAAGTCACACCGTTCTGGTCCGAGAGGAACTTGGCTATGATAACTTGAACTGTTTTCAGTGGGAAAAGTGTATGAATTGGTTTGCTCATCTTTTATGAGAAAATTTCAGGTGAATGCTTGTGTAAAGAAACTGAGCATGTCAAATATTGTCAAGTATTAATGTCTACCTTTGTCCAAGTATAGGTATGTGGTAGATTACCGGCAAAATCTAAACAAAGAAATACTCCCTCAGGAGAGGTCTACAGCACGGTGTGACCTGCCAAGTAATGCCAAGTGACAAGGCATTCAGTTTAATGTAAAATGTGCATGGATTATACATACCAAGAGTGTTTTTGTCTGCATTGAGTTGTAAGCATTTTTAGTCCACACCTCTGAAGTTGTTAGATTTTACCTGAAGTTTTGTATGTATAAAATGTATGTATATTTTTTCTTCTAATGAGGATGACAGTTCCAGACAACAGCTTTGCTTTGTAAGTGCTTTTACAGAACATATTCAAAAGTACTGATGGCACTTTTTAAAATATGTGCAAAAGCTCTAGGGGAAACAAAAAGATAAGCTTGTTTCAGAGGGCTTCATGAACAGTAGGATTGAGGTTTGCAGTCTGAGCTGTAGAGTTGATAGCAGGTACAAAGATCAAATAAAGGTATGTCATGACGAGTCTGCTGTTAGGTGTTGTTTAGTACTAAATATATCTGCAACTGGGGAGGAGAACTTTTGCAAGCGTTATTTCTCTTGGGACGGTGGACCCATTATCGACATTTGCTGCATCTCTGGTAGAGGAAACGGCTAGTACTAGTAGTTGAGGGTCAACTGTTTCCAGGGTAGGGGGAAGAAATGAGGTTGAAAAGTATGTAAATGAAAATATTTGCTCGTGTTTGCTAATATCTAAATAAGACCTTTGTGTTACGTCAGTAGAAATACAGTTGAGTCAGGTGTTTTGAATGTACTGGAAGGAATCGATAGCATTTCAGTATTTTTTGTCTATTCCTGCCAAATGGACTTGTATTCAAATTCTTCCTTTGTTACTGTATCTGTTATAGGGACAATATGGATTTGAATTTCAATAAAATAAACTTACTTCTTTACAAATTCTTGACAAATTTGGGTTATTTTACAGTACAAATTCAGAATAATAAATAGGTACTGTAAATAAACTATGCAACTCAAATCTCTTATGTATTATGTTTTTACTGTTCACCTAATCAGAATTAACTTGTGTCATTAGAAGCCGTTAAAAATGCATTTACAAGTGGATTTTATTAAGTATCTCAATGTGAAATTAATGTTGCATTTTCAGGTGTAATTCAAAATCAATCACAACTAATAAATGCCACCAGGAGTGAAAGTTTATTAGGGTCAAATTAAATGCTTTTCTTTGTGAAGTAAATAAATTAGTTTATGTCACAACAATAAAGGTAATTAGACAAAATTTATTTAGGAAATTAATGTGACACAAGCAGGAAAGTCTAAATCTGCAGTAGCAGAAGGATGACATTCAGAGTTGCTTTCAGGTATTCATAATCTTAAAGCTAGGAATAATTACAAAGCATAGGCTACAAGTTCTGAGGTAGTGAATCAGGGTGATTTTCATATTGCATCACAGTACTCTTTGGGTAATTGACAGTAATATTTATGACAGAAAAAAATACCCAATGAACTTGTGAACTTGAAATAAAAGGATAAGACATCTGCTGGCTTAGTAAGGAATCCTACTGTTATTGTTTCAGTACTATGAATTTATCTTTCAGTTAAAAACAAAGCTTTATTTCCTTTTATTTTTTTTTTTTTGTGTAGGTAACATTTGGCATGGCTCATTGCTGTGTTGTACTGCCTGTGAGCAGACTAGGGAAATAATATATCCAGATAACTGCATGAACTGTTTTGAAGCTGCATACAGAGAAGTTTGTTAGGTGAAGTTTTTGTTCTGCTAGGTGGTCCCAAACATGCAGCATGCAATGTTGAATGCCTAACAAAGTGTCTATTTCTACAGTAAAAGAAAAAAGATTAAAATATATTTGGCTAATCAGATAGGAACTACATTGTTTAGTTTAGGTTGAATCACAGTATACTTAATGGCTTTATTAGTTTAAAGTATTCTCTTCATTATTTGTCGTCTGGATTTTCTCTAAATCTAGGGTATCTCCTGGCAATACTTCAGTATCTGTATGAAAAATGACTTGACACATGCTCCACTTTTGCTGTGATTACTGCTTGCTACTGTGGGAAATGACCTGAGTCAGATCCTGGCAATTAAGGTTGATACATATTATATTTGATCATATATGTATGTACAGTCTTAATGATAATTGTTGATATAGGAAAATGTCAAATGAGGTCAATCTAATTCCGAAGAAACAACAGAGGACTTAAAAAGACCTCTTGCTGTGAAGATATAAAATTGATAGGATAAAGATGCATGTGTCAGCAGTAATGTGTTTTATTATGCAATTGTTCTTGTTATTCAGATCAGATAATGGCCTGATGAAATATATAAGCAGTCTGCAGGGAATGAATGATTAATTCCTCTAATGTATGCTTACTGTAGGAATTCTTACTAATAAAATCCTACATACTTGCATTAGTTTGCAGTAGATAAAGTCAAACAGCATAGTCTATATTAGTATTAATCACTTTGTATACCAATTTACTACCAAACTTTGTGGTGATAAACTATGATGGAAAAATCATGGCAGACTGTTTCATTCTTTGTTATATGTCGCTTTACTGAAGAAACTGACAGTACACAAACAAACATGATGCTTGACGGCACAAACTATTTTGAAACGGTGGATATGATAAATATCAGATAATACACAGATGTTTTAATCAGCTTGGTTTGTGTGTCTTATTTTAACGACTTCTACAGCATTAGTAACTTTTATGTGTATGGATACTAATTCTACAGGTTCCAAGTACTATAACAAGTTTGAGAAACTAAGCTATCATTGGCTAAATTGGAAAAAAGGCCAGTCCAGCATTTTGGGAAATGTTACTGATGCTTTTCATCCATCCAAAGCTTGTTTAGCGTGAAAACAGACTGGTACCTGAATCCCACATATTTAGAGTAAGCTTAATTGATTTAGTATCACTTTGAAGACCTTGTAAGCAGCAAATGTTCTTGGCAGCAAATATAAATTTAATAGTGGCATTTATGCAGATGATCTGTAATTTGGGGTTGGATTTTAATATCTGTACTCAAGGAAGGTAGGTTTTTTCCCTCATTAGTAGCCACAGGAATTCTAGGGAAACCAGCTGGAAAGAAGGGAACATTCAGGGCATTCTTTAAAAAAGAAAAAAAAATAGAAAAAGGAAAAAAAGAAAAGAAGAAAAAGAAAAAAAGGCCATAGAAACATCTCAGATTCAAAAGTATTTCAGCTGGAGAATGCCTGTTTATGTGGTTTTGGTTTTTTTTTTTGCCGCACATATGTTGTAAGGTCGTTAGTACTAGAAGTTTCTTAAAGAGCATTTATGTTATCCCTCCTTCTCTAGATTTTCTACCTTGCAGTTTCGCATCTATAATCCTAACAGAAACTCTGATAAAGTTAACAAGGGGTTTTATGTCAGAGTGATAACAGAATGATGACAATAAAATTACAAAGTATTGACCAGGAGTGCATTTGGTCTATAATTTTTTGGACATACTTGAGTGTGATGAAAAATGCTTAGTAGCAAACAGATGGATTTAAAATTCCAATAGGAAGTAAGCAGTAGGCATGGATGAATTAATTCTCAAACAAGAATTAAATGTACTTAATAATAAAGACTAAGAGAAGGAAACGTGCACACAAGATTAGGCAAAAGAAATGCATAATAGGAGGGTTTTTTAGCATTCTTAATGCTATTAGATTCTGTCTGATTTTCAGTTTATCTGTTCTAGTAGCTTCTTTAATAAGATTCTGTATAAAACAATAACAAAAGCTAACAATAAATGGAAAATTGCAGAGAAATTAGTTTTTTTATGGTCAATACGAGGATTGAATTACGTGTCTGTTTTCATTTGTTGTCAATAGTTGCAGAAATGATCCTGTTTCCCTTATATTTCTATTCTACTAAATATACTTTATTAAGTGAAAACTGTTGTGCAAGAAATCTCATTTTTTACATTCTATATTTCTCTACTGTCAGTTCTAATTACTTCTAAACTCTAGATTTTTTTTGTCAATGCATAAGCTTAAGATCTAGTTGAATAAGATTTTAACTGAGTGGGGACTGCAGGATCTGGTTTATAGAAATTTTATAAAATTGATTTTATCAGCAGTACTGTAAAATTTATCAAAATACTGGTATGTTTTAAATTTATGCTGAACACAGGCATGCTTTTAAATGCCTTTAAAGTTGTTTGAAATACTGTTACACTTTCCAGATTACGCACTTGCACTGTGCTGAAATGTAAAATTAAGGTTTTAGAGATGTATTTGGAGAAAGACATTTCTTGATGTGTATGTTTGCAATATGAAGAAGGCTCCAAATAGTCTGATGATTTTTCCTAAGAATGCTGTGTGGAATCTTTTCCAGCTGTAAGCAGCATGAGCTCATGTATTTACCAGTTAAACAGGTAGATACATATTATAGGCCCAGTCCTCTTCTTTCTCTAAACACTGGGTCTAGAAAAACGTTCTCTATGGCAGTCAGTCCCATATTTAAGTCTCCTCTTCCTGCGAAAAGCTGAAAGAGTGTTTAAGCTGAATTCTTCAGTTTGTTTCAGGATGCCTTTTCAAAAGGTAAGTTGGACATTTTGGCGCATATGGTGCATTCTGCTCTTCTGAATTTAAAAAATACGAGTTGTACACAATGGCTGTTAAGAAATTTCTATTTCTCCAAGCTATTGCTCTTTATTTGGTTTTAGATTACCTAGCTTGTTTGCAAAGTATATGCCACACTGCCCAGTGGTGAAATGTTAAATGATGCTTTTTGTTCACGGTGGAAAGGTGGGTTGGAGAGGAAGCTGTTTCAGCAAGGGGGATTGCCTCGTCTGTAAACATGAGAACTCATGATTTAATGGGATGTGGGACTATTTAACTGTTCTAGTTATTACTGAAACTGTGTGAGAAACGTAAACTCATATTTCCAGAGTGCTCAAGAAACCTCCCGGCTGGTGAGCTTCTCACAGGTGACAGAACAATTGCTTTATGATGATTGATTTAAGGTGAGCAACCTGAATAAAGGTCCTCTGGTGGCAGCAGGTTGGAAGTGTACACCAGCCAGTCTTTAGGGAGCTGTAATTCCTAAGGTTACTGCAGTAGAAGTAACTGTGTAAGAACAATTGCATCTACTGCAGTCTGGAAGTAAAGTGATTTTTAGACTCTCATGCAGCAGTTTAACAGTCAGCGTGGGAGTATGTCAGGCAAAGTAACTTCGCTCTGGCTCTGATGCATTCTTTATCTCTGTGCCTGCACCCTAAAATGTATCCTTCCTTGTGGTGCAACACATACAGTCTCAGCAGGCCCTGTAATACGTAGGTCAGCATCTAAAGTAGTTCAACTTCAGCTCTGTATTCTCCTCCTCTCCTCACTTTTTTAGACAAAAATAGTTTTCTTCTGTCTTTAGCAAAAAAGTAGTCCTTCACATTGTAACTTGATCTAACCTGTGATATTAAGGTCTAAAGATTTTTAATTTTTTTTCCAAACAGGGTTTAAATAAAAACATTTATAGTACAATTTTTAAAGCTACACTGAAAGACTTCATTTTAGTCTTGAAGCCTGTTTTTGTATTCAACTTCTGATGAAGTACAACATACTTTCAATACTTTCTTGATGTGTATATTTGCAATATTTTTGTATTCAACTTCTGATGAATTACAACATACTTTCAGTACCTGCACATAAGTTTAAGGGAGAGCAATAATCTAACTCTTACTTGTGTGGCTACAGAATTGCTGTCAATAACAAAAGATAAACCAAAATGATATCTGAATTGCTTTCCATTTGCGTAGAAGGGCATAGGGATATCCATAACATCCATTTAAAAATGACTGAAAAAATCCTGCAGGATATGTGTTGACTGAATATTGAAGGATTTTCTTTTACATTGAAAAGAATGGGCTGTGATGTAGTGTTAGGCAAAGCTCAACAGCAACATCAGTTCTCAATGGAAAGGGTTCAAAGAGGAGAATCCGTATGATCCGTCCATGTCTGCATGAGTTGCTCTCCTTTTCTTATTGCAACCATGAGGTTGCCAGATGGCATACTCAGACTTCTTCAGAGAGTCAGAAAACCATAAGGAGTGCTGACTTCATCAGAAATCATAATAGTATCATGAAATTACAGTTGATACTTTTCTTCATCTACGTTTTCCTCAAGGAAGTGTGTGGTTTTTTTGGCTGTTAATTATTGTGGATTTTGACCATAACAGAAAAATGTTATCATGCTCATGTATTAGTAGTATGAGCAATCTCATTAACTGTCAGTATAGGTAAGATTAATAGAGTTCATACCATAAGAAGTCAAACTTGAAACCTGTTTTGAGACCTGTAAAATTCCTGTAGTGGGAGGAATATGCTGGGAGAGGCTTGATCAACGTTAAATCATTATTACTGAAATATTCTACATATACAAGTAGAAGTATTTGAGGAATATAAAAAAAATTTCTCCTTAAGAAGAAATTTAGTTAACTTTTTTATACTTCTGTATTCTTCTACATATTTGTAGGTGTGGATAAATAATAAAAGTGAATTTCAAATAATATATTTAATGTAATAATATATTGCATGTAATATGATTTGTGTGCCAACTGTTCATAGAAATATTCCTAATGAAAAGTTGTCTTAATCACTGGTATTCCTTCACAAACGTAAGTCAGCCCAGCAAAGCGTGACATTAATTTTAAATATGACATTAGGAGATTTGGGCTGGCATCATTAATGTGCCAACTGGAGTACTTTAAAAAAAAAAGAAGAAAAAAAAAAAAAAGAACTGATGGATTAATATAATGCTAACCTGTGTTGTCCTTTGGATAATTTAGCTGCTTCTTCAGTTATAAACACAATTATTCTGTGAAATTGTCCTTTCTCCATATGAATAAAAGATACACTAATGGCTTTTTCACACAACTTAAGTCCTAATCTTCCTTTTTTTTTTTTTTTTTCTCTCAAATACTGGGCAGCTAGACTTGAAAAGCTGCACAAATACATTTGCCTGTTTTTGCAGGGCATAGGCTTTGAAATGGGCCATATGGTTGATTTGACTCCTCTTTTTCCCTGTGAACCCAGTGTCCTCTGACAATTCAGTGAATCTCCCTCGTGAGGTGGGAGATTCTTTTGTCAAATGCCTCTGCTAGGGAGTGTACAATGTACTGCAAAGCTTCAAGCAGCCAAAAGGTGTGTAGGTAAACCTGGGTGACCAAATACTGTTAACCATGCTCCTTGCATCCATGATATGGTCTTCTGCAAAATCAATTTATTCAGTAAGAATTGGGTCAGCAGCATACAATAGGTGTTACTTGAAAGAACTGAGAAATAATTTGAATGCAGGGTCAAACTATTTTCTTCTGCATTTTTAGAACAAAGTGCAATGGGCTTCCTGTACAGTTTGTTTTAGATTTTCAATTCTAATGAAAGTATGAGAAAGGATGCAAAGTAGTGCAAAAGTCATGTTAGCTACTGGAAGCCATTGGGTGGAATGAAGTGGTCAGGGAGTGTGTTTTTTCTATGCAATCTGTAATAAAAAATATGTTAGAACCGAATAATTTCCTGATCAGCTTTCATATAGGTTGTGGTGCTCTGTCAGCCTAATCAGAATGCATGATTTCTCCTATTTTAAAATCTCTTTCGTTTGAGAACCGCCTATAGGTTAGTTGTTTTCTATTCTAGGATTATTAGAGAAAAGTGATTTTTGTATTTGGCACAATAGTAGTAAGCTGCATTGCAGCACCTGCTTTTCCTCATCAACTGTAGGTTTTCAGAGGTTTCTATAGGTGTGGAAATGAAGTCCCTGGATGTTACCATTATCATATTCTCTATGGGACCATAAATTAGAAAGTGTCCAAACATTTTTGTCCTCAAAATCGTCTTTTTTTTTTTTTTTTTTTTTTTTTTTTTTTTTCTCAGCATGGAGGCCAGCCTTTCCCACCCTTCCCTGTCTTCCCCTTTTTCATACCCTTCCTCTGCAGAAGTCTGGAACATGGTTAAAATGTCTCATTATTTTAAAATTAGCTCATAACTCAGATTTCTGTTCCTCCTCACTGATCTTGAGGATAGTGACCCTTTCTCTTTGGGTAAGAACTCACTTTTAAGTAGGGTGATGTCCTTAACTTCCTTACTTTATTTTTCCCTAGAACTGATAAAAATGAGAAAGAGAGCACTGCGGCTTATGTAAATATCAGACGTTTCCTAATGTAAGGTGAGAGATGAAGAACTGTCAGTGTTCTGCTGGAGTTGTGGAATTTATTTAAAGTAGACATTTATGAGTGTTGGGGTGAGTTAAGTGTATCTATATCTTTGGGCAACACTTAAATGCAGTTACACAGATTACGTCTTTTTCTCCCTACCGCCACCTCTGTTCTGACAGGTGTTGGTTGGCTTGTGAACTTAATGGGGAGGGAGAAGGAAGCCCATGAATATTCCTATCTGTTCAGTGTTCTGTTGCTTTTATTAATCATCAGTGCTGAACAAATTAAAGAAGGCATGAATTGTGACATTTATTTCAACATTTCTTGGTTACTTAGATAAGGTTTTGTAAAAAAAAAAATTGCAGTGTATGTTCCATTGTATATTTAAAAAAAAAAAAAAAAGATTGTTAGAAGATACATAAGTAAGAAGGAAAGGAAAGGAAAGTGAGGGTAGAAAATGGGCAAGTAATGGGAATGGAAGAAATTCTCACCAATAAAAGGAAGCTCGTTATTCAGGTCTCTGGTGCAGTGTTAAATTAGATGACGCTTTCTTTAATCACTGAGGATGAGATTTAATTGCCTAACCATAGGTGGCTCATGCCTTTTTAGATGCCCTGAGGTATATGCTCAGTCTCAGGCTACTTTTCTCTTGTACAGTATCTGCCAGTCCCACACAGGTATTTCAGAAAGCTAAGAACATATACAATTGCACATTTAGCTGTGTTCGGGATTATGAATGGCGCACGTCTGTTCTAATGTTGTATCTAGAACTTTGCCTTTCCTCCTTGCCTTTCCCAAAGGCAAGGATTTTTTCATGTTGTGCTAATTATATCTGAAGCTAACAGGGGGAGCTCCCTTAATCAACACTTGTGCTTACCTATTAGCATAATTAGATTAATTATATTTTGCAGGCATCCTAGAAATCACAGAATCCTATCATGCATGTATGCATCTGTGTGTGTTGGAAGTGACATCATCCTTGTCTTCATCTCCTGAAACAAGCTTATGTGTTAGTTTTTGTTCATTTGTTGTGTTTTCATTTTTTTCCCCTGTTCATGGATGATACACAGATTAATGGAGTCCAAAAGCTTATGCTACTCACTATACTCAGTCCAGAGAATCAACTTGCTTGCTTTCCTGCTCTAACACCATGGTAGTGCCCCTGAGACAAGGCATAGGAGCACTGCAAAAGTGATGAACTGTGTAATGTCACACTGCCTTTTTGTTATTTGCTGCTTTGGTAGGTTGCCTTCTTCTGTTTCTTGGAAAGGAAAGATGGACCTAGGGATCTGTGTAATATAATTATGCTGAGGTGACGTGTGTTTTCTGTTTTTGTATTATTGACATCTTGACCATTATGCAACCAGTAAAGATTACTGGCAGTAATATTTTCATCTGAGGTCAGGGCTATTGATTTTGGAGTATAAGCAGAGGTGGTATGATAAATCTTAAGGTAATAATTCTATTTGTATTTAACTTTTAACATCATTTGTTTTGTAGAAAAAGTTTGAGGTACATGAATATGCCTTTACTGAAGTTCTTTGAATATTATGTTCATTAAATGATTGCTGCAAAAGACATTCTAATTGTTCTGCTTGGTGAGGGGTATTGGGAATAGCGTGCATGAGAGACTGCTCTTACAGATGGAGGTCTCTGTCTGTAACCTATCTATCAAGGTTTTTGAAAGGCAAGAGAATAGATCTTGTTTGTGAGCCAGAAACATTTTCCATAAACAGAAGATGAAGTGATTTTCAAAAGTTATCCTAAGAATCACAAAGAATAGAGCAGTTTCATGAGCAGAAAAAAGGATCCAAGAAAACTTTAGTCTGTATCGTTTCATCCAATTTTATTAATATATATGGCCATAAGCAATATTCCATCCCTGTAGGATGGTAACCCAGCTCATGCAAACTGTAACATTTGTTTATAGTGTTTCACTGACTGTCTACATTTTACTGACTTGGGGAAACAAAATAAAGATAAATTATGCCACATTAAGATTTTCATAACTTAACCTCACTCTGTGTCTCTAAAAGTAGTACAGTATCATTTGTTGTCATTTACGTCTGAATCATATAAAAGTTGTAATCTAGATGGAACTTGGTGATAATAAAGAGGATGATAATTATGATAATAATAATTATGGTGATGCCTTATGATTGAGTGAGAGTGAGACCACATTGTAAAGATCAGAGGAAGTAGATTTTTCTTCTTGCTTGGTACTCGAGGAGAAGATACAGGAACAGAATGAACAATGTAATCTGCTTCTTTGTTTGCTTTGCTATTAAGTTGTGTTTTTAGTAGTGTTAGGAGGGAACTAAGATGGGAAGGCTACCTTGCAGAAGAATGTTCACGGTAGTAACTTTCCTCCTTATTTGTAGCAGCTAAATCTCACTATTAACTAAAAATACAATTTTTAAGCCCAGTTCTCACATAAGCAGATATGGTAATTTCCAAAGGGTTGTTATATGATAATTGCTAAAATAATGTTAACAATGATCTGAGCTTATTTCAGCAAAGTTTCTTTGAGCAAGAAGTATTGTGTTACTGGTGTAGCTTGAATTCTGCTTATTTTCTGGTGCAATGTGGTAGGTTTTGTTTTTTTTTGGGGGGGTGGCAGGTATGGGGTGTGTTGGTACACATGTGGGAACCTCTAGTGATTGTACTCTCTTATTGTGTCTGTTGTATTCATTTTGAATTGCTAAATGGACATTTTAAGTTACTGCAAAGTACACTATCACCTTCATTGTCTTATCCAACCCTTTCTATTAATACCTTTGAACTTCTTTGTCAGGAGAAATAGCAATATTTTTTTCCGTTTGTAAAACACATTCCTGTTGTAATACCTAAGTAGAAAAAGATGACATATAAGCCTAATTTGATTTTTATCCAGTGAAGCCCTGTAGGGATGAGAACTGGTAAAATCTGAAAGTAAGGTGTTTAAACAGTTTCATAGGTGTCTATTCCTTGTTATGGAAAAAAAAGAAAAGTGTGACAGATGTGTTCAGACATTAGTGGAACAGTAGTGGAAGTGTTAATTGGATTATATTTCCCTAAACAACTCCCTTAATGTCTATAGCCCTGTACTTGCCTGCAGAGGGAACTACTGTGTATTTTAAATTGTAAATAACAAAATGGGAGTAGTAGGGAGTACCAGACTGGGCAGTTTTTTGAAACAAAAATAGCCACTCAAGAAGAGCGTGGCACTGCTAGGCTCTTAAACTGCTTTTAACAACTATCAATTTGTGCCTCTGTCAGTAAAGATTTCACAAGGAAGGACAGGAACATGAAGGGAAGGATACAATTTTTACCCCCCACCATCCCGGCATCAGGAATCAAATCTTTGTCTCATCTGTTTTATAAGGTAGTTCTAGCAGGCTTCCCTGCCCGCCCCCTCACCCCTTACAATTTTTGCAATGCATTTTAAACTCTAGATTGATTATAAATATACAAATTAATGTGGGTGGTATATCCCAGTAGCTACAGGCAAATCTTATTCCCAAAACTGCATTGAAAAAGGAAGTTATTGTAATACACACCATGAGTAAAGTCATGAAGAAATAGAATATTTTTCCCCAAAATCGTAAATTGGAGTGTTAATTCAACTATGTATCAGTTTTAGAGTAACTCCTGTAAAGTGAGATATATTGTCCTTGCTACTCACTTTCATGATGGTGTTTGAAAGCAACATTCTCATCACTAGTGTTACAAATAGTGAAAATACATTGGAAATCTCCATAATTCCAGTAATGCGTATTCCAAACTGAAACTATTTAAGCCTTTCCAGTAAGTTTATATTGTTTTAATTACTAATTGCTCATTTAATTTTTATATTCTCATGGTGATCAGTAGTTATTTTTTGTTTGGAGAAGGCTATAATACAATTTTTATATATGCTTCCCAGGAAAGACTGACACATAGCACACTCCTTTTCCCCCCTGCTGCTATGTAATCGTGGGAAAGATTTCAAAAAGTCATAATTAAAACATGTGTGCTCTAGAAACACACACATCATTATTAAATATAGCAGTGTGAACTAGTTAATTTCATTGTGTTATATTAATCAAATAGTTAGAGTGGCAAGCACAGATGATACATAAAATAAGAACAGCCAGCAATACTCAGGTCTTAAGTAACAATAGGACACTAAAGCATATTGTAGACACATGGAAGTGAGGCTGACTATTCTGGAAACGTGTCACTTTTGTAGTAAAACTCTAAAATTAACTTTTTGCTCTTCTGTATCTCAGATTGTTATAACCATGAAACCTTCAAATTACTTGAGACACCTTTGTAATAAAGCACCAAGGTTCTAGTTCCAAGCACATTTAATTCTAGAGCAAAAATTCCTGTTGACTTCAATGAAAGTTACACAGAACTCAGAACAACACCTTAAAAGACAAAGGCTGTACTTGTACTTTTTCTGAATAAGGTGATATTTACCTTTCTTTGTTGTTATTTTGCTCCATTATCTCTCTTTCTTTTGAAGGTATTTATTTGCATGGATATTACCTATTTTTAACTTCTGCTGTCAAAATGCCTTGTTTAGAGATAAGAATTTTATTGAATTTTGAAAAATCACTCACCTGTTAAAAGTATTAAATTCTTACCCATTAATTTATAATTAGAAGTTAACATTGGCTTGTAGTTTAGGAGCACAGATTCAATTAACTTATATTTAGGTGTTAATTAAGTTTTAGTTTAAGTTGGAGTTCCTATGCTGATTTTCAAATATACCTTTTGAAAAATATATAATGAGAACTGGAGAACATGGTTAAATTGATATTTTTTTTCATGTTGCGGTTCACATATGGTTTGAATTATAAATGATGAAACCCAGTATTATTTAAGTAATTAAGCCAAGCTGTTCCAAGACATTGAAAGAGAAATGTACACAATGTTTTTTCTTTTCCCTGACAACGCAGAAGTAAAATCATTATATATTTACCTCTTTGAAGTGCAAATGGTAAAGTAAAGAAATAGCTTATTTCTTTTAATTTGGTGATGTTGAAATTGCTCTTCAAAATAAAGTTTACCTTTCAGTATGGGAACATCAAACTATTGTATCCCAGGCATATTGTTACTTTCCAAGATTTGAGTTGATGGAGTGTTTCTGATACATTGTTAGATCAGTAACTGTGGCAGTGGTGTGACCTTGTAGTACTATGATGTCTTCCATTCAGTGCTTTGATCAGTTAAATGGGTCAGGCTCAGAAAGTTGTAAGCCATTTATTCAACTTATGCTGTTAGTCAGTGAACTTCAGTAAGATATCAAATGGCTTGAGAAAAACAGCAGTTTATAGTAAATGTCTGTCAATTTAAAAATATTCTCTGATCGGAAAGAATTTTCCCGTCTCAAGTAAGTAATCTCGTGTTATGTCATCCCCAAAATAAACAATGTTAAATGGCAAGCATCTCTCTTAAATGAGGGGAACAGTGGTAGGAGTCTGTATGCAAGTCTTGTTCATGGCTTACTTATATTTAAAGATGCTTATGCAGACAAATAAAAAAAGTAAAAATAAAGTAATACAATGCACAGTATTACTGATACAAATCACCTGTTTGTAAAAGAAGAAAGTGGTAGGGTTTGGCTTTTTTGGGGGTGGCAGAGGGGAGGAAGTAACACAAATTCAACAGGTTAGTTTTTTTCATGGTGGGTTTTTTTTTGTTCTTTTTTTTAAAGAGTGCTTGGTGTTCAGGAGTGGGGTTTAACTGCTAAAATAGGAGCCAAAAGATAATGATCTTAATGCAGTTATCTTCAGTTGAAAATGACATCTGAGATCGGTTTTGACTGAATGACCCTCAACTACAGTATTGATTCCTGGTCAAAGTGCTGAGAATAAAAGAGTTGCAATTTTAGAGTTCCTGATGGTACATTCATGTTACTCCTTTCATCCAAGAGAATCCCGTCATATGTAACAAACCACATGCTTTGTTAACTTCAGTTAGAAGGTGTTGTTTTTCTGAAATGAAGGAGTAAATGTAACCTTGTTACACATGATGGACACGGTTTTTTTCAGAGCGTGTCTGAATTCATTTTCCCTTTGTTATGCATATGTAGACATTTAGAAAAATATCAGGAACATGTTTTCTAGCAGAATGGAAATGAGTAAAATAAGTTAAAAAAGAAAAAAAAAGCAAGCAAACATATTTGCACTGTCAAGAAACAGCTTTATTTCTGTCTTGCTAGTGTAGAATACAAAATTATGTTCATGGTAGAATTTCAGCAACTTGTTGTGTTGGAGGTAAACATTTCTTCTGAAGCTATTACCATGCAAATGTGAGTGGCTTTCTGTTTAACAGGACATATTTCATAATAATTAATTCTTTACATTTATCTTGATTTTAAAATGTCACAAATTAAATGGGAAAAGGAAAGATGAAATGACGTCCCTGTTGACAGTTCTTTCCAAAGAAAAGTAGTTCAGAAGAATGAGATACGTGAAAAAGAGAGGTTAATTTAACACAGGAACGTTCCTGAAATTGTGTGTATGTCTGTGCATATTTATGGAAGAGCAGTTGTACACATGCATGTAAGTGGGTTCTCACTGCCTTTGTCTGCAGGTAGTGACAAACCTTTTCAGGTACGTAATCATTTCAGTTTCTTGGTGTTGTCCTACAAAGAAAAACAGTGAAATATGTATTTTATTATATAAATATTTTTCTCATCTGCATTGTTAGTTATGTGTTTTTCCCCTGGTACAGAAGAACTGGGGTCCTGCCACAGCTAGAGGATTCTGTAATCTGTATGACAACAGACTTGCTACAAGTTTTTAAGAGTACTGGAGCAGAAGATGAAAGACTGAAAAACATTGTATGTCCAGTACATGTGAAATCTGTTGTGTCTGTGACTTCTGTTTGTGGAATACTATTACTTTAAATCCCAAAATAGACCTTTCCAAAACAGTAGACTTCTAGGTCAAGCAAACTGTTGAAGCCACGTATGTGTGGTTTGGTAAACAAACCCAGATCTGTCTGTTGAGGGTGCAGCACAGTGCCTAAAATTCTGGAGGTTTCTAATAGGCAACGGAAAGATATTTTTTTTTTTTTTTTTTTTTTTTTTTTAAATACCAACATTAGTTCCAGTTTTTATCTGTTCCTGCCGAACAGGGATGAGAAAGAACATACTGAAAACAAAGCAAGAGATCATGTAATCTCCATGTAAAGTTTATTCTTTGATAAGAAAGGTAACAGACAAGAGGCCAGTCTATAGTTGAGGTTCCCCCCACCCCCCTCTTGGCAAAACGAGGAGAAGAAATAATCTAGGAAGACGATATTTATTTCCCAGTCCTTCATGGGTTATGCTCATCATTTGAAGTCTTATTCAAAGTACTTCCTGTCCCTTCTCCCCACCCCCAAATAACATTTCTGACGTTAGGGTGTTTGATTAATCAATTTGGTGTCCTAAATCACTTCTTTATCCTTATAGAAAACTTTAGGGATTTTCATTTGTTTATTTTTCAGATTTATTTCAAAATCTCACCTATAAAACTAGATTAGTTTTATTTTTTCTGTAATTGTTAAGTGTGAAAAATATATTTTTAATGTTATGATGAAAAGTTCAAATAATATTCAAAAAGCTTACCCGATGAATGTACAACATGACACATTTTCAACCTGCAATTCTAAAGATTTTAAATTGCTTCCATATCTTGCTTTGACATATTTAAAGGAATATTCACCATATTTCTTTTTTGGGAGGAAGGGGGGTAGCTTTCTTGTTTTGGTACAAATCTACTTATAAAATGTTCATGTTTATTATTTTTATATTAGACTTTTATTGCTTTACATTTGTCAGCATTAAATTTAAGTTTCTGCTTGTCAACCCAGTTACAGAGAAAATCAGAATTCATTTAAGCTTGACTTACTACTTGCTAAGCATGCAGTTTTCCTCAGAATTTTATGTTATCAGCAAATTTAACAATCTAGGTCATTTGTAAAAATTAAAACCCAGCAGAAGTCTTAGCATAGATGGCCCTAGTAAAACCCCACTAGATATTTCTGTGTTCAGCACTTCCATGTGTGAATACAGTAATTTTTTATAGTCTTAAACACGTTTCAAAACACCTTAAGAAACTGGACTCGACTTCTGTGTACAGAGATTAGCAGAATTCTAATTCTGATTTATGATGATTGACACACCCAATGCAATCTCAAGTTTCTTTGTTTTAAGACATCAACTTTCTCATATCTGAAATTAGCGAACAACTTAAAGATGTATTTTTAAAAGAATTTTTTGAATTATAGTTTAGGAGAGATCTATTTGTACAGAGCCAGATTTTTCAGTGTTTTTTTTTGTCTGATTCACTAACTAAATTGATGGCTTTTAGTTTGTTCATCAGTGTCCTTCAAAAAAACTTTGTTGAACGTGAATAACTAGAATTGGATATTTGAGCAAGTCACAAATGAGTGTTACGGTATGCAGAAAAGCTGGATGACTTTAATTGGAAGCACTGTATTTTTTTTTCTTTTTTAAATGAATATTCCTGTACATACCTGTAGATTTCAGTTGATTGTTTTAGCTGGTAGATTAGGTTCCTTTTAAGTGTACATTGTTTTTGTTAGTTTTTTCCTATTCTTGCATACTTTAACTGTTATACAACTATAATATATAAAGTATTAGTATATTATTAATACTTAGAACACATACGTAATAGTATACTATTAATATGATGTAACGGTGTTATCTATATCCCTCCATGTCTTGACCTATAAATTAGACTGGACTTGGCTTAATATTTGAAATTCTCTAGCATCAAATTAGATATTCACAGGAAAAAAGATTCTGTGATGTTCTTCAAACTATTGATTCCTCTGCTGCATCAGATCATTATAGAAAAACCAAATACATGGTGTAATCTTAACCCAAACTGTTTATAGTTACTGGAAAGTTTTGCTATATAAGGCAGTGTTGCGTTTCATGTTTGTCTCCTTAGAGTTCATCCATTTTTGTTATGGGTACTTAAGTATAATCTTTCAGGAAATTAATTTTTTAGTTTTTTTCTTTTAATTCAGTTCTGTAGTTGCTAATCTTTGCTTCTCTCCCATGCCCCCCCACCCCCTAGCTTCTTATTTTGGAAAGAAGAGTAGTATTTCACCGGCTTGTGCACCCCAGAAGAATTACAGACTTGCTAGCAAAGTTTTCTTCCTTAATCAGATACATTGTGCTTGTCCTTAACTGTGCTGTGGGGACAAGAAGAGGTGATGTCTCTTCCTGAGTTTAAGGTTCATAACCTGCCACACAATCTCCACTGAGATGACTCTGTTTAAATAGCCTCAAATCTCAGACTTGGTTCTCATTGCCAGTGTTATGGCAAAACTGTGAGACACACAGAATTTTTTTTTTATTTTTATCGACAGGCTTTGAGACGATGGGAAATACTGAGTACTGAAGGGTCTGACTCTGACTGTCCCAGTCTGGCCTTTAGTTACAGGCAGTATGGATGTCATGAGCTGTGTAAGATAATCTCTTATTTGAGAACTAATTTCTGGGTATTGATGGGAGAATTAAGGAGGTAGGAGTGTTACATTGCTGCTGCTGAGTTTTAGTGTTGTTGCTTGTGGTGAGACTGTGTTGATGTGAATTCTTTCCTTGTGTTAGGAGCTAACACACTGATTTTTTTTTTTTGTCCTAGAAGCTAGATTCAAGTGGAAGAAAGAAGTGAGACTCCCCTCACTCTCTCAAGATGTCTATTGTTAGCACGAAGTCTGTTCTGCTTCAACAACAGAATGACTCTAAACCCCAGCAGAGGCAGAAGTAGAAAATTATTACATTTGGGCTCAATTTAAAGTGGTGTGCTTAATTTTTAAAAATACAGGGTTGATTTGTACACTTGAAGTGGTACCAGCCGAGAAAGGGTGAGTGTTTTCCACCTTTAATATATTGGCATGCCCCCATGCTCATTATTTAGAGAGAGGCTAAAGCTCTGGCAGTTTTAAAAATAAAGAGTCTAGAATGTCAGCATCAGCTTCTCCGATGGAGTAGGTGTATTGATGTACAGTTTTACTGCACAGCACAGAGAGTGCTGGCTAAAAAAATCCAGTCATGTAAGCAAGAGAAATCTATCATCTAAATTATTGTATCAGACATATTTCCATAGTATTTGAGCCATAAAGAACCTAACCTTGATGCATCTTTTCTATAATAAAGTCATGGTCATATCTAGCTCTCTTTTCCAAACAAGACTTGTCAGTCCAATGAAGTATAAAAAGTTGTAGTAGGCCCATTTTTAACATAGGACAGTGAACAGATTCTGTCTAATTATGATATTACATTCACTGTACGACTTTATGGCAACTGCTTGTATTTAAAATCCTATAGTTGCAAAAACCAGAATTTAAAATGGTACGTGAAAGTCCTTTTTTCATATTTATGTTCATTTATTTTTATGACAGGTAAGAGTGGGCAGTCCCAAGTACTATAGAAGTTTAGTTAAGCTTCAGTTAAATAAGTGTTTTAGTACACTTGACAGAATTTTCGTTCCAGATGTAATGTATAATCAGTGCTGGTCAAGCCTTTACCATGAAAATCACATTTTCTCAGAAAATTGTGATTGTGTATTGAAAAATACCTGCTTTCTATATAAAAACAAATTAGGAAAAAAAAACCTCTTCCAGAAAAATAAGTAAACAATGATGATGACAAACCTCAAAAAATCCTGCAACTGCCTGAGTTTGTAAAGTTGTTTAGGTGCTTTGCAGGAATTGTAGTGGGGGCACTTCAGACCTATTTTTCTCTAAGGTCTGTTCTTCAACTCAGTTTATTTTCCAGCATTGAAAAAAGGAAAACATGCCCCTGAAGAACCCAGATGACTTGACTAGATGTGAGAGGTGCCTTAATTTGCTTCTAGCATCTGTAATAAAGCCTATCTTGTTACTTTTATGAACATTAACTGTGAAAGAAAAATACAGAAAACAGGAAACTGGCCACTCTTCCAGCTTTCTGCAAATTTGTAGAAAAGCTGGAAGAAGATACCAATCAAGCTACTGTTTTCCAAGAAAAACAGACACCAGGTTTTACTGTTTAACTTAGTAATATATTGTACATCTGTACATTTTTTCCATCCTTATCTGTCTATCTGTCAAATCTGACAAAGTGAAATAGGTAAGAAAATCTCTTGTATGTGTGTTCCACAGGGACTCGCAAACCTCAGCTGTACTTGCTCTGGCACTGCCTTTATGTTTCATAGTCTATCACACAAGTTGTTTTCAGACAGGATTTCTACAGCTTTCGTGATGATACAATTGTTTTGGAGGAGAGAGTCAGCCTGCAAGTTTTCTTTTTTTCAGGGAACATTTAATATTTCTTTGATGTATTCTTTGTCTAGAATAAGGAACAAACTTCAAGGATTTGGGGTAATAAGGATAAGATATCAGTCTTTAGTGAATGTAATGTAGCCTGCAAGACAGAAATGGTTGTGCTTTTTAGACCTCCCAATTGCATTGTTTTCATGTGGCCCATTAATTTTTAAGCACAATTTTCAGCTCCAAAATTAGAAAGCTTTATTTTGATTTTTAGAAGTTAGCAGTGGAGGAAGAGATTTTGAGGAAACTGGGTCACATATTGCCCTTAAGAAACAGGCTAAAGAACTACCTTCAGGCCATCCAATGGCTGGTGATATGGCATAGACTTGTTCAACAACTGCCCATCAAAAAGACAGATGGAAGGTTCTTAAGAAAATAAGAATAAATCCTCTAGCACTTGCAGCTACTATTGCTAAATCATTCACATGCCTTTTTCTTGACAGTAAAAATTCTTATGAGATATCATTAGACTGTTACAACTTATAATGGAAAAATCAATGCAGTAAGAAAATTAAATTTTACTGAGAGCCTTTAGGCAAAATGCAATGTGAAAATGCATTTTAGCTTCCCTTGTGGTTCAGAGGAAAAGGAAGAAATGGAATCTAGGTTAGCTGTCAGTGTATAACAGTTTTTAGAAGCTAGCAAAGCAGCCTGTGAACTAAACTCTTGCTTAATGTATTTCTTCCCTGATTACTTAATAATGTGAAAATAACCACCTTAATCTGATCATTTGAAAGGTCGGAAGTCTCTTCTACCCTTTTTAAAAACCAGTCTTGGGTTGAAATCAATGAGTAGATTCATCTTCCCAGGAAGAGGATTTAACAGAAGGAAAACTGATTCATCTGCTAAGGTATACAGCAATGACATCTGAACCCCTGGAGAGAGAGTGAGAGTGAGAGTAGCTAAAGTGTAATGAGGTGATTGTGGTGTAATCAAAGAGAAGTCGATCAAAGCTGCCAACAAGATCTTGTGGAGAAGTGACATATATACTACATTTGGTGTACTTTGTAACCACTGTAAGTGGTCACTGTGTCTTGCTGGCAGACAGATACAGCAAACACGAACTGACACACATGGCAATTACAGATTTAAAGCTTATTAAAAAAAGAATAAAAATCTCTGAAGTCTGTAGTTTAGGTTCACTGTTTTAAAGTAAGAGAAATATGCCTAACTGTTTTCTGTTTCATGCAGTAATTTGTTTATACAGAATTTATAGGTACAAAAATCCGTAGCAGTCAGAATCAAGCTTAGAAGACAATGGTGATCTTCTGTATATCATTAGAAAAAATGCATTCAAATTCTAAGTAAGACATAATTATATTTTTTTAATATTTAAAATGGATGAGTCATTCATAAGTTGTACACATGAATAAGATTAATCTCTTTTAGAAAGGTCCTTGAAAGCTAAGAGTAAGCATTCAACAGCCAGTTGCTTTACATTTTCACAACTTCTCTGGCCTTCTAGGTTGTAGCTATATTGTCTGGGAGAGGATTTACTTGTAACTCTACACACCCATTATGTTTACATGCAAGAAGTGTGCGCGTATGTTTATATAACATGTGTGCGCATAATATGTTTGGAAGATAGATATCTATCTTATGTATACACACAGACTATAAAAACTAACTAAACCGCTTTTCTTTCTGGAACTTTGATTTCAGATGGTCAAACTGCAATGCATTGCTTTGCTTTGGCAAAGCCTAATATGACCTTACATAAATGTATTTATTTGTATTTTTAACAGAAATATGATGAATTAAAAAAAAACAAGCAAGTTATTACTGGTAGCTTAAAATATTGCATTTCCTTGAAGGACCAAAAATAGAAAGCTCATTACTACGCTTGTATAACTTTAAAAGAATGAATATTTTTGATAATTCTGGTAGTTGATAGGATCTCTTGTGGTTAACTTTTAAGGAATCATTTTTTGACCTTTAAATTTAATTTTTTGAACAGATTTATTTCAGTCTGCAAGTAGAGACCCAAATGTGGGGTTTTTGTTTATTAATTAACATCTTCCAGACATTTTGTCATTTAACAACATGTACTAAAAAGAAGTCTACCGAATCTCTTTTGTGTAGGACATAGAAGAAAAACATTAGTTAGCAACCTCCAAAGACTAACTAAGACTGAGTCTTCTTTTATGGTACACATTAAAGTCCAAACCTATTTAGAGTACGAAGGCACCAGGGAAGAGGCCTGTTTAGAAACTAATCTCTCATTTACACAGAATATTTTTCAGTCATTGTCCAGATTCTGTGCAAGCCCAGGTGTAACAGGCTAACTGAGCAGCTGACCTTCTCACCAGAGAAAGGAAAATGGGTAATGGAAATAAGAATAATGCGATTAGTGGTGATTTTTGTGATGTCTTACTTACGTTTGTTATGACAAAATAAGAATGTCATGCATGCGTGCTGTGAGGAATGTACCCTGAAGAGAATTTTCTTCTGGTTTAAATTTACGGGCAAAGGTATTATCTTTATTATCAATCAAAAGTAATCTATATAAATCAACTTCCTTCAGAGGGAGGAACATGCATTTTAGGAACTTTCTGTGTAGGATTTCTGCTTTCGTCTAAAAAGGTAGCTCAGTTTCCCAAAAATACTAATTATGTGTTCCACCACAATTATCTCCCTATAGTGAATCTTCTGATTTATTAGTTGCTTCAGTAGGCAAATAGGTTAAGGTAGGAGATGTGAGAAACGTATGTCATCCTTCCTCTGCTTCACGGACTTTTACCTGGGTAATGTATGGCTGTTTTATTAAAGAACACAAGCAAAACTAGACCTGGTGCTTGTTTGTCTGACCTCAGAAGCAGTCTGGTGGAGATGGCTGTTTCCATATTTACAATTTACTATAGCTTCTCTGCTAAGGGAAGGTGAGAAAAGGTATGCAGCTGAAGGTCTAGCATCTCTGTGTGGCTGGTTCTGCACTCCCAGAGGAGCTGATGTCCTCTATGAGTGAGCCATGCAGAATTTCCCTGAAAAATCTTCTCCAGAACAGATTTTGGCAAGAGAAGAGGCAAACTGGTCTGTTAAGATATATTTGTAATCAGGACTAATTTCATTAAATAGGTAAGCTCTTTAAGCCAGTAGCATTATCTTTGGATGGGTGGCAATAGATTCCATCGTGAACTCATTATTGTAATGCCACTCATTATTAATAATAATAGTGACAGTTGTATCACTAGAGAAAGCTGAATATTACATAATGATAAGCCACCTGTTATTCCCTCCCCTGTCCTCTTTCACTGTTAGTATACTCAGTTATTAGTTAGACTGTTCATATATTGCGTAATTGTTACTATTGTGGTATAGAATCATAGAATAGCTTGGGTTGGAAAGGACCTTTAAAGGTCGTCTAATCCAATCACCCTGCAATGAGCAGAGACATCTTCAACTAGATTGAGTTGCTCAGAGCCCCGACCAACCTGACCTTGAATGTTTCCAGGGATGGAGCATCTACTGCCTCTCTGAGCAACCTGTTACAGTGTTTCACCACTCTCATAGTAAAAATTTCTTCCTTTTATTTAGTCTGAATCTACCCTCCTTTAGTTTAAAACCATTTCCCCTTGTCCTATCGCAACAGGCCCTCCTAAAATGCCTATCACCATCTCTCTTATAAGCCCCCTTTGAGTATTGAAAGGCCACTATAAGGTCTTCCTGGAGCCTTCTCTTCTCCAGGCTGAACAGCCCCAGCTCTCCCAGCCTTTCCTCATAGAAGAGGTGTTCCATCCCTCTGATGATTTTTTGTGGCCCTTCTCTGGACCTGCTCCAACAGATCCATGTCTTTCTTTACTGAGGACTCCAGAGCTGGACATAGTACTCCACGTGGGGTCTCACGAGAGTGGAGTAGAGGGGCAGAATTACTTCCTGTTACCTGCTGGCCACGCTTCTTTTGCAGCCCAGGATATAGTTTGCTTTCTGGGCTGTGAGCACACATTGCCAGCTCATGTCCAGCTTTTCATTCACCAGTACCCCAAGTCCTCTGCAGGGCTGCTCTCAATCCCTTCATCCCCCAGCCTATATTGATACCGGCAGTGGCCCTAACCTAGGTGCAAGAGCTTACGCTTGGCCTTGTTGAACTTCATGAGGTTCCCATGGGCCCACTTCTTGAATTTGTCCAGGTCCATCTAAATGGCATCCCATCCCTCAGGTGTGTCAACTGCACCATGTTCCTACTGTTGAAATATGCCTAGTTTAAAATTTTAAGACACTTGGTATAACATTTGCTGTGTTAAGTTCTCCATGAGAATGCTGTTCAGGCAAATACTGAGCTCCTGGTTTGAGAACATGAATTTCCTTGACTTCCATGTGAGTTGAGGATGCTTTAGAGCCGTACACAGCAGAGGGTTTATTTGTGGAAGAGTAAATATCAACAGAATCACAGAAAATCTAGATCTTGTGAAAGATCATCCCACTGTAAGTATTTTAACATTTCTGATAATGAAATTGATAATGTTTCTGCATCTTCCAAATTACACAGTTCTCAAGCCTTATAATGTTTAGAGAGTTTCGGAATTATTCATCCCAATAAACTCTGTGTTACCTTACTTTCTAGTCTTGGTTTATAAGTGTAGTTTTATTTGGCGTTTTTTAAGTGGTTTAAATTTATTTAAGCTATGTCATGTCTGATGTATTGCTCACCCAATAGTTGTAAACTATTATGATGTGTAAAATCAATCTACAAAAAGTTTTGCTTCTCTGTACTGTTACGTAGTTATTTAAGAAAAAAAATGAGGTAGAGAGAAATCCTGGACGTTGAAACAATTGAATTTAAATGGAAAAAAGATACTAATTCAAGCATTCAGCTGTTAATACAATGTAAAACATTTGGATATACTAATTTCAGTAAGGACCTATAGGTACCACCTCAAGATAGTGGTCAAAGAAGCAGCCATTGTGGACTGTGTTCTGTGAGGTGATGAACGCCTGAATTTGATATGCAAGCCGAGGGGTTAGCCAGAGGTTAGTAATGACCTTTTTTAATCTAGTGAGCTTTGTGCCACTGTTTTCTATATGTAAGTTATTATTTCAAAATGGGAAAAAGTTTAATATGATCACAGAATCACAGAATGTTACTGCATGTATAGTGCATAACTTTCTGATGAAGTGAGTAAAAGAGCAGCTCAGTAGCTACTCTTGATATACAGCATTGTGTTTGAAGGTAAATACCCAATAAACATTAAGTAGACTATCATCTGTTTAGTTCTCACTGATAACTGCTAAATAGACAATTACTGTAGGAAGTAACAACTATGCTGGGACAGATTAGTAAGCCAGAGGTGATTAGTACTTAGTTCAGAAGCTTCCACATTGGTGAATCCAAAGAATAGATTTATACTGATGTCATGCTGTTTCTTAGATTTGTGGTGTTAGCTGAAATACCTAGTGAAAGGCCCATAGTGAACATCAGCATCAGACCACGCCAGTAAAAAGTCTAGAGCTAATGTATAGTATACATTTATCTAGGATTTCTATTATGCTGTACATTGGTATTATAAAAGTACATGGCTATGAGAGACTTACTTTTATCACCAGTACTTATGAGACTTGCATTTATTTGCAGGAAAACGCTGCGAGGTGCATTTTAGCACCTGCATTTAATGTCTCAGAACGGCAGTCTTCAGCATACTTCAGTTATGTTCACAATATATGCATGGAGTCTTTCAAGTTCTGTGGCACATTTCAGTGTGAATCTGACAATGAGCACGGCAAAACTTGGGAAGTAATAACAGAATTGCACACTTGAAGCTTTTACATTGCTGAGAAACAAAAATCAAGTCCTCATTTGTCTCATACTTCACCTCATGGAAATATAATGACAGTTAACCTAACAAACACTATGGATTGAATCCTTTTAAAACTATCAAAAAATTTTGTTTCCAGTGACAAAACGATTAAGTCCTAAACCATTTGTTATATTAGTGTCACTGAAAATAACTATGTACAAGAAAAGAGTGAATAAAAATCAAAACCATTACTTCAAAATGCGAAAAAACCATCACGTAAGTAATGTAACTGAAATAGTTCAATAATATGTATGAACTAGTTCTTTCTGCAAATGTATTTTCATTTGTGGATACAAAGACTTTTTTGTATAATATTACAATGTCTTTTTTTACATTTCTAACTTCTTTTTCTGGGTTGCGCACACTAGAAGTTATAACTCATTTATTAAGACCGAAGTTCATTTATGTCCATCAAAGATTAACTGAACATCTTTTCTTAGGTACATGGCTTTAGCATATTACATTTTTTATTTTTCAGTTTCAGGTAGTTCTTTCTTACTCATAAAATACGTGCTACAAAACTGACTCACATAGTTATAATTAAAAAATCAAATACGAGTAATGAAGAGATTTTCTTTGTTCATGAAACTGCAATTAATACCACTTTTCTGTCAATTCTTTACTAGTTCATTAGAGATAACAACTTTATTAAATGTATTTTGTTAAATTATTTCTTTATGTGCTTCAGTAATATATAAAAATGTTGCTGCCGTGTAAATGTAAAACACGCGCCACTGGTACTCTTTCTCTTTTCCTAGAATACTTACTTGAAAGTAGAGGAGATTAAGAAAGAAGTATATGACAATCACTAATCCCAAGCTTTACACGCTGAAAAGCTGTAGAAGACACTGTATAAATACAAACTGTGATCATATGGATTTTGATGCACTTCTTGGGCTGTGCTCTCACTAGATTTGTTTACTTCACAGGCACAGTAGTCATGTATGTAGGGATCCATGTCAGATTTTAAACTTAGTTTTTGAAAAGTTATGTGATCAACCCTTAAGAGGAAAATAAAAAAAATCAGAAGTGTGATCAGAGTGCAGTCAGTGTAACAGGACCTCAGTGTACGCAGTGCATTAGGTGTAATAACTAGTAACGTCTTCCGATCCCACCTATAACCAGAACTGATGTTGCTTAAGGGGATCCCACATTTGCAGTAAGGGAATATTGATAGGTAGGCTTTGAATGCCTCTTGGTATCCTGAAGTATTTTCTTATCCTAGATTAGACTTAAATGCCTCCCGAGATTTCAGTTTTTGTTTGATCTACAGGTCTGCTTGGGTAAGATCAGGCATTCTGTCCCATCTACCAACTCCTCGTGATACCCCCCAAAAATTACCACTAGGAGAAAGTTGGGCAGTTCTCTACCTTTGTATGGTATAAACAGTGTTAACCTGTAGCAGTACATAATTTCAGATGTTTCTGTTTTTTTCTTATGTCATCAATTTGCATGTGTTCAGAGTTTTCTGGTTGTCTTCAGATGTAGGAAAAAAATGATTGCAAGCTTAAATTCTGAGAGGAAAGTGGCAGCTAAGAAAATTTTGATTCATTGACTTATCATGCAAACAGACCATTTCACTATCACTGTTGGTGGTAATGTCCAAATGTTTTCAGTAAAGTGGCAGCTTCTGCTGTATGGATCAGAAATAAAGGTACTGTGATAGTGCAGTGATATTGCTTAAAATATTTCTTTAGATACGTAATGTAGTTTTCTGTTTCTTAATGTTAAAAAAAAACCATCAAAACAAACCCAAAACTTGTCTTTCTAGCTTTTTTTTTTTCTTACTAGAGAAACAGTATGCACAAAATAAGAGCAGAGTAAGCCAGAAACTAACTGTTGTTGAATATGTATCTTTTCTACAGCTCCTGTCAGAAAAGCATCCATTTCCTAGTATTAGGAGTAGTACTAATACTGTGCTGTTGTTTACTGGCCTTTGTTAGAAACTCTCAAAGCCCATAAAAATCTGGGTTTTTTGAACAGCTGTCAAACATGAGTATAAAAGGTTCCTCATTAAAAGGTGTCACATACATGGAACAACAACTGTTTCATACAACCGTTTCTTATCTAGGGTATAAAAATATCTGTGTGGAGTTATCGGTGATTCTGTGAAAGAGGCAGGAATAACAGCTGGGCTCTTTTCTCCATTTCTTTCCCCAGGCCCACAAAATACTGTTTTGCCAATGAGAATAAGAACTATTCTCATATGAAATCACATGAAGTTGTGTGAAATATAGACTTTGACTGAACTGAATACATAGGAATGTGGCAGAGAGCATTGCCACAGAAAATTTTCAAAAATTCAGCTGAGGTCTTGGGGAAGATCAGTCTTTGCAGACATTCGTATTTATTTTTTACTAGTTAGGTTTGAAGGTGAATGGCATCAGGCAAATTCTGCCTCCAAGAGGTCAGTACCATTACAATACTTAAAATGAGTGAGATTAAAGCAGTTTTTATAACGGTTGTAATATTTTATATGGTTGAAATATTTATTTTCTGAACCTAACTTTTCATCTGTTCTCCGCTCTTCAAAAAAGCTGCCTAATAACACATATGCAAAAATAATTAGTAAAATAAACAGTGTGAACGAAAAAGAAAACAAAATCAATCTTCTGTGCCTAAGGTTGCTTTTTAAGCCTCTTCTTATTTGTACAACAAATAAAGGAATCTGTCTAGTGCATAGACGTAGTAAATCAAATGATTTTAGCAAAACCTTCTATTTGTGGATTTAAAACTTGTTCAGACTCAGTAAACTGAAGTCTCTTGACTATGCAAATCTTACAGATGTGTTTAATACGTTACTTGTCTCTACTTGTCATGGCGGATGTTTGTAGTCCTACAAAAAACTTCAGGATTATGTGTTTCTGAGGTGACTGCATCAGCACAAGCTTTAATTAGTGTAATTGATAAAGTGGTATTGAAGTCAAAGATCTCGATTCTAAACTATGAGTGTGAAGATCAATAAAATGCATAAACATCCATAGTTGGATCATGGATGACCCAATGGCTGAATAACAGCGTTTGATGTTTTTTGATGAATTATTTTAAGAGTTAATCTTCTTTTGCCCAGCAATCAGAAAGCAACTGTACATTTTGTACCTTGGTGAACCCAGTTGCTTCTTGATGGCTTTTTGTGTTTGTCACTGTGAAGTGGGCTAGAACATCTGCTAAGATCTTGTATTTAAGTATTAGTTTGAAAGTGGAGTCAAAAGGCTTGTGAGTTTGTTAATGGAGATTTCTATGCCTTGATTTTCTGAGTTACTGTACAATTTGATGGAATAAAAATTAGCTGTGTATACCTTGTTTGGATTTCACAGAATCACAGAATGGTGAAGGGTTGGAAGGGACCTCTGGAGATCATCTAGTCCAACCCCCTGCCAAAGCAGGTTCACCTAGACCATCTTGCATAGGGTCGCATCCAGGCAGGTTTTGAATATCTCCAGAGAAGGAGACTCCACAACCTCTCTGGGCAGCCTGTTCCAGTGCTCTGCCACCCTCAAAGTAAAGAAGTTCCTCCTCATATTCAGATGGATCTTCCCATGTTTCAGCTTGTGCCCATTGCCCCTTGTCGTGTCACTGGGCACCACGGAAAAGAGTCTGGCCCCCTCCTCTTGACACCCACCCCTAAGGTATTTGTAACTGTTGATAAGATCCACTCTCAGTCTTCTCTTCTCCAAGCTGAACAGACCCAGCTCTCTCAGCCTCTCCTCATAAGAGAGATGCTCCAGTCCTTTGATCATCTTTATAGCCCTTCGCTGTACTCTCTCCAGTAATTCCTTATCTTTCTTGAACTGGGGGTCCCACAACTGGACACAGTGCTCCAGAAGTGGCCTCACCAGGGCCGTGTAGAGGGGCAGGATAACCTCCCTTGACCTACTGGCCACACTCTTCCTAATGCACCCCAGGATACCATTGGCCTTCCTGGCCACAAGGGGACATTGCTGGCTCATGGTGAACTTGTTGTCCACCAGAACACCCATGTCCTTCTCTGCAGAGCTGCTCTTCAGTAGATCAGCCCCCAGTCTGTACCGGTGCATGGGGTTATTCCTCCCAAGGTGCAGGACTCTACACTTGCCTTTGTTGAACTTTGTGAGGTTCCTCTCTGCCCAGCTCTCCAGCCTGTCCAGGTCTTGCTGAATGGCAACACAGCCTTCTGGTGTATCGGCCACCCCTCCCAGTTTTGTGTCATCAGCAAATTTGCTGAGTGTACACTCTGTTCCTTTGTCCAGGTCATTGATGAATAAGTTGAACAGGACCGGACCCAGTACCGACCCCTGGGGAACACCACTAGCCACAGGCCTCCAACTAGACTGAGCACTGCTGATCACAGCCCTCTGGGCTCTGTCATTCAGCCAGTTCTCGATCCACGTCACTGTGCAGTCATCTAAGCCACACTTCTTGAGCTTTCCTATGAGGATGTTATGAGAGACAGTGTCAAAAGCCTTGCTGAAGTCAAGGTAGATAACAACCACTGCTCTCCCCTCATCTACCCAGCCAGTCATGTCGTCATAGAAGGCTATCAGATTGGTCAAGCATGGTGAATCCACGTTGACTACTTCTGATGACCTTCTCCACATGCTTAGAGATGGCATCCAGAATGAGCTGCTCCGTCACCTTTCCAGGGATGGAGGTGAGGCTGACCGGCCTGTAGTTGCCTGGGTCCTCCTTCTTACCCTTTTTAAAGACTGGAGTGACAAGTGATTTCTTTTAAAAGGAGTGAGTGCATGTGTAAGCTAATTTATACTAATTTATTAAATCGGTTAGACAGAACTTTACAGTGATCAAGTTAAAGTCAGAATTAGGTTTCAATAAATAAATCAATATCTTAAAACTATCAACCTATCAAGTTAATAGAACAAGTTATCTAGTGCAACTGTGAGGTCAAAACTAAACTAAACTATTTCTTATTAGTCTTGTATTCAGTAAAGTAAAGAACCAATTCCCTTCTGAGCCAAGGTTGTAGCTTGTTATGTAACATACAGTGAATAACCTAGCTAGTGAAGAACAAAGTGCAGTAGTCTCTGTTAGATGTGACATGTTTCTGCACTGCTACCCTTAGTCTATAGCAGTTTCTTCACAGCAGAGAGAAATACTATCTTCTGTATCATGATTTGTATCTGATTCATATGAGGAAATGTCTGAAACTGGTCAGATAAATTGCACTTTTGAAATATGCATTTGTTTCCAAGAAAAGGGAGCCTACAGAGACTAGTGATATGGAACATATAGATATCTGTAGATAGACAACATGGATCCTGTTCTTCAGTGTACGTTTTGATTTTAAACTTTTGCCAAGTTGAATTGCTCTAATAAGTAATTATTGTGCCATTTTTAACATGAAGGGATTAACTGAAGAGGATGCTACAAGAGATCAAAGGAGAATGAATCTGTGGAAAGATAACACATGTGGTATGATAAATTTCAAGAGACTTGATATAGTAATGGCAAGAAACTACCTACAGGCTCACCCTTTCCAAAAACAACACCTTGAAATCAAAGGTGGTCTTAAAACTTCAGGAGGGTAGGAGAGACTGCTCTATTGGTTCACAGACAAGAATGTACGGACTTAGATAAGGACCTCTAGAGATCAACTGAAGACTGGTACAAGTAACAGTGAAGATGTAACAGTACAAATAGGCACAACACCTGTTGTGTTGTCATACCAATGCTGATGCTATTGAGGAAATAGTATAAACACCAGTAGTTCACTGGGATAGGATGGTATGTGCCTAAGAATTCTAGCACAAGATTGTAACAACTGAATTGCTAACAAAGGCATGTAAAACTTCCTTGGTACTTGAGAACTGTGAGATAGGAAGTGTGTTGCCAGTCTTCAGAAACAGATCCATAGATCTCTCACTGGAACATCTATGCCTGACATCTCTAGTGGGCAAAGGACTGAATGTTATTGTGAAAGATCCAATTATTGAACATGGGATAAATATAATCTACCTGAAAAGGAATAAGCTTGCTTTAAAGAGAAGTCTTGCTTTACACTCCTTTTGAATGTTTTGAAGGAGTCAGGTAATAAATAAATTGCTGTAGATGACTTGGATTCCCAGAAGGGCTTTTTAAGGAGTTTCAACATCCATTGAGTAGAAGGGAAGGTCTGGTATGGATAAATAATGCACGGCATAAAGGATAAGTTCTTGCAATGTGAGGAGCCACCACAGTAGTTTTGCAGGTATCTGTTCTGATATCTTTTAACATATTCATTCATAAAAACGCCAGAAAAGAAGACTGACCCAGTGAGGTGAGAAAGTTTGCTGATAGTACAAACCGTATCCTGGGCTGCATCAAAAGAAGCGTGGCCAGCAGGTCGAGGGAGGTGATTCTGCCCCTTTACTCCACTCTTGTGAGACCCCACCTGGAGTACTGTGTTCAGCTCTGGGGCCCCCAACATAAGAAGGACATGGAGCTGTTGGAGCGAGTCCAGAGGAGGGCCACAAAGATGATGAGAGGGCTGGAGCACCTCTCCTATGAAGACAGGCTGAGAGAGTTGGGGCTCTTCAGCCTGGAAAAGAGAAGGCTCTGGGGAGACCTCATAGCAGCCTTCCAGTACCTGAGGGGGGCCTACAGGAAAGAGGGAGAGGGGCTTTTTACAAGGGCAAGTAGTGACAGGATGAGGGGGAATGGTTTGAAACTGAAAGAGGGTAGATTTAGATTAGATATTAGGAAGAAATTCTTTCTTGTGAGGGTGGTGAGACACTGGAACAGGTTGCCCAGAGAAGTTGTGGATGCCCCCTCCCTGGCAGTGTTTAAGACCAGGTTGGATGAGGCTTTGAGCAACCTGGTCTAGAGGAAAGGTGTCCCTGCCTGTGGCCGGGGGATTGGAACTAGATGATCTTTAAGGTCCCTTCCAACCCAAACCATTCTATGATTCTACTGAATGTAAAAAGGGTGAGGGGTGACTGTGAAGAATAACAGAAGAACCTTACAAAATTGAATGATTGGGCAATAATATGACAGGTGAAATTCAGTGCCATCAAATAAGAACTGAGGCATAACAGTGATCCTAATAGTTTCACATATTAAGTGGTAGGTTCAGTGCATCATTACTACTCAGGAAGAAGGCCTTGAAGTTGAGGTAGATAGTTCATGGAAACAACAGATCAATGCTTGACAGCAGTCAAAGAAACAAGACATACTAGCATTAGAAGAGGAACAAAGAACACAAGAGTATAATTTATACCACTGCTTAAATCCTTGGTTTGCCACAGCTTGAAGACTATGTGACAAGTTCTGATTGCTTGTTTCAAAAACAACTGTGTAAGAATTGGGAAAAAAGATTCAGAGAAAAGCAACGTGGGTAATCAGAAGTATGGACTGCTCCTAGTATTTTAGGTACAGCTGCAGGTACTAGGACTCATCAGCTTAGAAAATAGATGACTAAAAGAGTTAGGAAAAGTCTGCAGAATCATGAGCAAAAGAGAGCAGACTGCTCTCTGCCTCTTCCATTGCAACAAGCAGGATTCTTTAAATGCAAAGTGTGTGGACACTGGTTTAAAACAAAAGGATGTAGTTCCTATGCAAAAGGTGACAGACTTCTGGAAGTCTTTGTGTGTCCATTGTGCAAATTGTATGTGCACATTGATGGTGTGAATGCAAAATATTTACATACCTTTGAGTATAGATGGAACAAGAATTTACGAGGAGAGATTATCTGGAGTTTACTGCATAGTTCACATCATGCTCATGAAATCCCAAGAGCTGAAAATATTTGTGGACTGGGAAAACATCATGAGATAGCATCAGATGTGTGCTATTCTTACTCTCTCCAAGGCTTACTTTTATGGTTATTGCTGGAGTGCGGATACCGTGCTAGCTGCACTCTTGATCCACCTTCATCTGATTGAATATTGCTGTTCTTCAAAATTCATAGAACAAAGCATGCTCAATTTTGAAGAAGCTTATATTGCGTCACTAATCATCCCATCATAGTTTTCAAGAAGAAACAAGTATATGTTACAAGTGTTTGGAGAGTTAACTAAACACAACTAGGGAATTGCAGGCTGTAGCCCCAAGATCCCATCTAAGTGAATGGATAGCAGAACTCTTTCCGGTTTTTGATGCAAAAAAGTCCAACCTGAAGGTTTTACAGAAGCAAAGCAAAAATTGTTCTGAGGTTTGCTTTACCGGGCACTGTAATAGAGAAGTTGGCTTCACTTATTCTCATAGTTGCATCTGCTATCCTGGAGACCATAAGAGAGAAGGCATAGGAGGTAATGTGGCTCAATGCCATATTAGGATTCTTACCACAGAGGGACTAATTGCTTTAGGGTTAGTTTTGCATCTTTCTGGCTGTTATATGCCAGAAATGGCTAGCTGTCTTTAATTGCTGATATTTATGATACAGTACAGTTGCCAGTTAAGCTGCAGCTTACATAAAAAGCAAACATTTAAATAATACTATGACTGGCTATGATTTTTAGAATTCATACATAATGTTCACCCTTTTACTTCTTCATCTTTGTGAACTATTTTTCTAGCTAATATTCTGAAGAGATTCTGTGTAATGCAGTTCTTTGATTTTTCCAGAAATAGCTCATTAACCATTTAATTAATATCTTGACCTTCCAATTGACTTTCTAATTGATGTTTCCTTTCACTGCACCTGTTCAACAATTCATTTTTATGTGCTTATTATGTTGTAACAGGTTGTCTGATCTACAGCCATATATATTTTATTAATACATATGGTGCTTGACATTTTAAATCAACCACATGTTCATTTCTGAATCACTTCTTTTTTCTCCTTATTCAGTATAGTATTCTGAACTAGAAGGGGAAAGATTAAGATAAATAAAACCTGATACAGTTCTTATTTTCCTTTTTTTTTTTTCGTAGCCTGGTGACTAGGATACTATGATAATATTGTAATTCTGAATGCAAGTCTTGCAAACTGTATCAATGTCATCACTATATTTACTATAAGAATCTTGTGTCATACTGTATGCTGACCAGGCTTGTATGCCTTTGAATATTTTTTTCTCCTTTCCATTCCTTTAAAGCCTGTCAGTTATGCCTGCATTGGGGAGGGATTGAAACTGGGAATGAGAGAGCAGCAAGGGTAGATAGTGGTCTGTGAGAGGAGTTGGGAGATGAGCATCACTGCAGGGCAGAGGCAAAGGTGCTGTCCCATGATACCTGAGCCACGTGAAGGGACCAGGTCTGTCATGGTGGCTGGAGTCAGCCAGCAGGCCATGGTAATGGAGAAAGTCCAAGATCAAGCCAGGAAGTCATGCCCATGAGTCAGGGTCAAAGTCCTAGTGGCATGTGTGACCTGGCACAGGCAGGGGTGCGAGCTCAGGCAAGGACAAGGGGATGAGCCTGTGCTTAAAAGCAGCTCTTAAATGAATAGGGGACATGCCCCCATTGAGGCTGTCTGACACAGAGCTGGACAGCTGCATTATAGCTGGCCCTGAGCACATGAGCCAAGTCCCAGGAGTGCACCTCCATGCAGCAGCTTTCAGCTGTGGGGTCTACAATCATGTACCAAGTATCTGAGGAATAAAATGGCACTGAAGGGAGAAAGAGTGATCTGCTGTGTCCCTGAGTCCCACTGAACCCTCTCCAAAAGATTTAATAACATTCATATGTTTAATGATATAATAGTTGTTTCAACGTCGGAATTGAAATTGTATTTATTGTCACTGTATAGTTCACTGTGTATTTTTGTATCAGTCTTTACTTACATTGTGTGCAGGCTAAATAAAAAAAAAGGGAGAAACAGGAAAGTGTAAATGTAAACAAGAACCAAAGGCAATCATGCAATCTGAGCAAGAGCATATATCAAGAAGCCTGCTTTTGCCAAAGATTTATTTTGTAGGACATGCCTATAAATGTGTCCTCTTCATAACTCCATGCTCATCCCTCACAGGAACATTAGACTTCACCAAACTCAGTAATCATTTACTCTTGAGTGCCACCAGGTGCTATAGTTGTTCAATAAATTTCCAGGCATTGTGACTGAAAAAAAGGTATTATGAAAATTTTTCTGTTTTGGTATTAGACTAATATTTTAAGATGCTGTATCTACACCATCGAAAAATTCTCCAAAGCATGCAGAAATTCATGAAAAATTGCTGCTTTTTTTGTCAATCCTGAAAGATGTTGACAATTTCTTTTAATGATACTGCATTCTAGCAGTATCTGTGCCGAAAAAAATAAAACTCATCTTTGATTCTAGGTGTAGGCTGGGTTGATGAATGTCTCAGTCTATAACCTAGCTGATTGCATTTATCTCCCATGGAAATAAGGGGTGACTGTTCTAAAGTAGTGTTCTAGTAAGTCTGGATTGCACTTGTTGCTTCAACTTCATTCAGTATTTATATTTCAAGCTAGAAAGCAATGCGTTCCTGAGGACTGTGCTGAATTCTTGTGTCCCTTTATACTTTCTGCAAATTTTCACCAAGAGTTTAGGCTCAGTATTCTTTCAAATTACAAATAATTTGCCTGCTAATTTGTGACATACACTTAGTACTAGAGGCAAAAGTAATATGATTGTCCTATTAAGTTCATATGTTCAAAAGAATAATCTTGCATTGGCAAGTTTCAACACTGCAAACTCTCAATGCTATTTGTAAACTAAATCCTACATTCTTGTCATAAAACAGTTAGGTGCAAATGACCAGACAGTGTTTTGGCATCTTGTGCTGGTTTTGGCTGGGATAGAGTTGAATTTCTTCGTGGTAGCTTGTATGAGGCTATGTTTTGGATTTGTGATTAAAACAGTGTTAATAAATAACACAGGGATGTTTTGGTTATTGCTGATCAGTGCTTACACAGCGTCAGAGCCTTTTCTACTCCTCAGCTGCCTTGCCATCAAGTAGGTTGGAGGTGCGCAAGAAGCTGGGAGGGGACACAGCTGGGACAGCTGACCCCAGCTGACCAAAGGGATATCCCATACCATATGATATCGTGCTCAGCAATAAAATGCGGGGTGGGGGGGGCAGTGTTGGTGGGGGCTGCTGATGCCTGGGCACTGACTGGGCATTGGAAGGTTGGTCATGAGCAATTGTTTTCTTTTGCATCACTTGTTTTGCTTGGGTTTTATTTTCCCTTCTCTTTGTTGTGTGGTTTTTCCTTACAATTTTTTAAAAAGTTATTAAACTGTCTTTATCTCAACTCATGAGTTTTGTCACTTTTACCCTTCTGATTCTCCCTCACCCCACCAGGGGAGAGTGAGTGAGCAGCTGTGTGGTGCTTAGTTGCCATCTGGGGTTAAACCACGACACATCTTTTATGTACAAATAGGGATCACAGCCCTATCAAGATATATATGGTCCTTAATTTTTAGTTAGAGATTCTAAAAAATTTTAATAACTTGAGCAGAGGTAATGAAGGAAAAATATTTCCTACATCAACAGTAAGGCAGACTAGTAGCATTTGCACTTTCTTGTTTGGTTACATCATTTGAACTGCAATGTACAAGTAAGACTGGAGTTCTAGAAAAATGAAAATTCTGCTTTTGGTAATGAAAATGTCCTGCCTGGAAATAAAACATAGATTTCAAGCCAAGCTTCAAATTTGCTACCACAATTTCAGCCAAGCTACCACAATTGCAACACAATTATGGATTATTTATATTACAAAACTTTGTTGGTATTCATCACATTTTTTGGAATCATTATCCATAGGAGGCATTTTGTCATCATTAGAGAAAGAGAGGATTTGTTGTCCTGAATTCTAGCGACAGAATTCACCATTAGAGGGAAAAAGTTGTTAAGGGCAAGTGCAAATACCAAGCATTATTAATAGTTTCAAAATGTGGGCAGATTTTATGGTTCAGGACTGTAATATTGTTAGGAAGTATTTATATAATTCTGTGGTAAGTGGAGTACTGATCAGATATGCTGTCTACCTCAAAAAGTTTCAGTAGGACAAAAACTAGAAAAGAAAGAACAAGTCTGCAGGAGGAACCATAGAATCATAGAATGGCTTGGGTTGGAAGGGACCTTAAAGATCATCTAGTTCCAACCCCCCTGCCATGGGCAGGGACACCTTTCTGGTAGACCAGGTTGCTCAAAGCCCCATCCAACCTGATCTTGAACACTTCCAGGGAGGGGGCATGCACAGCTTCTCTGGGCAACCTGTTCCAGTGTCTCACCACCCTCACAGGAAAGAATTTCTTCCTAATATCTAATCTAAATCTACCCTCTTTCAGTTTAAAACCATTCCCCCTCGTCCTGTCACTACATGGCCTTGTAAAAAGCCCCTCTCCAGGTTTCTTGTAGGCCCCCTTCAGGTACTGGAAGGTGGCTAGAAGGTGTCCCTTAAGCCTTCTCTTCTTCAGGCTGAACAGCCCCAAGTCTCTCTGAAAGGAAGATCTGGCATTGAGAGTAATGAAAAGGAAGGAAGACATACCTTTATTTGTTTATTTATTTTTGTAGGAGAAATAAAAATGCATTTGGTAGGATGTGAATCTCTGGTGAATAAAAACATGAGACATTGGTATGACTAATAGAGGGTGCTTAAAGAACTCATACAGCAAAATGTGTAGTTGCAGCTAAGATATAGGACAAGAGCTCTCTTTTGTATAGCCTGTTTGAATATGTTATTTTCTTACAATTTTGTAAGAGAAAGAGACTTGAGAAAAAGAAGGGCACTCAGGTTGGAAGTCTGAATCAGCATACTTTACTGTAAGAGTTAGGATATGTTTATAATATAGTCCCATTTAGACGCAAATTTGTATGAACCTGCCAACATGTGGGAAACTAAGTTGCTCTTGAGACAAATCTTACTTTTGAATTTGGAGCTGAAATATCTGGCTGATCTCTTGTAGATTTCTTAAATGGCCTTCTGTGTACAACTTGTCTTTAAAGGTGTTTTGGGTAACAGGATTTTACTTGGAAATTGAATAGCATACAGATTTTCTTTCTTGATGTGTTCACATTCATTGAGGGCAAAGTGGTCACCTGCAAGCTTTTGCTTGGTCTTTGGTTGCTTAGAATTAAAGAAAAAAAATGCTGTTCTTGATCTTACTTATTGACAGAAATATTGCATTATTTTCATTGCATCTGCTGCTGAAGAATTAAAACTGTATATAGTTTTTATTAAAGGTGTACAGGGAACTACTAATATTTTTATTGCAGTCTAAAAATCTGGAAGACTGTTATATTACTTTGTGACAGAAAGAAAGCTTATTACACTCTGAGAAAACTGCTATGAAAATAGATGATTACATGATAGATGACAATAGGTGATAACATGGATTTAAAAAAAGTAAAGAATTCCTACACTATCTTTAAGCTCTACTTGTTCAGAAATGTAATCAGATAGACTGATCAGACCTCTCACAGGATAACTACATCTCTGTCTAGGCAAACATTTTGCAATCAGCCTAAGACAAAATAAACAGACAACATAGAGTACAGTGCATGTAGCTGTAATACCTTAGATAAGATTTTTCATTCTGGTGTAGTTTACGAGTTCAAGAAAAGGTCTTAATATCCAGATAAGTGTATTTATATCATTGACACTGCCATACAAACCCATTACAGAGACTTGGACAATGAACACTGAGTACCAATTATGTCTGTGCCTTTTGAGAATATCTGCGTTCACTGTTTGTGGACAGTTCAATGCCTGTGAAATAGAAATGATAATACCTATCCTTTTTTTGTCAAGCAGTGTTACATCACTGAATCAAAGTTTAGATAGTAATGCGTTTCTCCTTTCCTTTCCTTTCCTTTCCTTTCCTTTCCTTTCCTTTCCTTTCCTTTCCTTTCCTTTCCTTTCCTTTCCTTTCCTTTCCTTTCCTTTCCTTTCCTTTCCTTTCCTTTCCTTTCCTTTCCTTTCCTTTCCTTTCCTTTCCTTTCCTTTCCTTTCCTTTCCTTTCCTTTCCTTTCCTTTCCTTTCCTTCCCTTCCCTTCCCTTCCCTTCCCTTCCCTTCCCTTCCCTTCCCTTCCCTTCCCTTCCCTTCCCTTCCCTTCCCTTCCCTTCCCTTCCCTTCCCTTCCCTTCCCTTCCCTTCCCTTCCCTTCCCTTCCCTTCCCTTCCCTTCCCTTCCCTCCCCTCCCCTCCCCTCCCCTCCCCTCCCCTCCCCTCCCCTCCCCTCCCCTCCCCTCGCTTTCCTTTGCCCTTCCCCTTGCCCTTCCTTTCCCTTTCTCTTTTCATTTTTGTTCCCTTTTCCCTTCCTCTTCCTCTTCCTTTCCTTCCTTTTCCTTTCTCTCTCCTCTCCTCTCCTCTCCTCTCCTCTCCTCTCCTCTCCTCTCCTCTCCTCTCCTCTCCTCTCCTCTCCTCTCCTCTCCTCTCCTCTCCTCTCCTCTCCTCTCCTCTCCTCTCCTCTCCTCTTTTTTTTTTCTCTTCTCTGAAAATAATGCCTTTTTTTGCAACTTATTTTTTTCTGCAACTGACTTGTGGCTGCCAGCTCCTATCTCCTCAAAGGCTGTCAGAAAAAAAAATACAACAAAAGAGCATTTGTATATTTTTTCTCCCGTTACAGCATGGGATTTGATTCAAAATATGAGTGATCTTTATGACTGTTACTGAGGGAAAATATCTTGATTGTCAGGATCTCACGGTTAGTTTGAAAATATGTTTTCATCTGTATGTTGATGTGTCTGTTATCTTGGAGAAGATAAAATCTCTTGATTCAGGTGATAGGAAAGAGAGACCTTACTATATAAAAATTAGTCCAGATGACTGGAGGGAATGAGAGAATTTATTGCATTGTGTTTTTTTGTGGTAAATTCATAATCAGTAGCTAAAAGCCAATTTTCTAAAATACTGAGTAACAGGCACAACTTTCTTTCTTTGCTGTGATGTAAAGTGATGTAAAAATTACGAATTCACAGTTGGTGGCCATCTAGCATTTTGATGTGCATTGGCAGTGTCCTAAAGATCATTTGCGTTATTCCAGTGAGCTGTTTTGCCTTCTTAACCCCTGTAGAGGTTCTCTAATCATGTTGAAACTTACTGTTTCAAACATTGGCAGATGCCCTGGAATGCATAATAATCACCTTTTTTTTTTTGTCCAAAAGAAACATGGCAATTATGATGGTTATGTTTTTAGTTATACTCTCAGATGTAATGTACAGTGATGGCAGGACATCAGTAGGGCACTTGTGTCCAAGAAGGACAGGTAGGGACAGAACTGGCTTGAAAGAAGCACCAAAATACTTGCTTGTCCAGTATGTACAACACACTTGGTAATTGAGAACTTACTTATCTATTTATTTACTTCCTAACCTGATGAGTCATTTATTTCAATTCTGTAATGTATTGAAAAATCTTCTACAAATTCTTAGAAGACCTCCTTTCAGTAATTCTGACACCTGTAGTGAATTTAGTGAATAGTAGGCTGTAATGATCTCTTTATCTGTTTCAATCTAGTAGCATCTAATAGGATTCTCCCCACCTATCATTAACACTCATTTGAAATGCATGAGTAGAGGGTGTTTGAAATTCTTTTCTGAATGTTTGTAGTTGTTATTCTGCTCTATGTTTTCTATATGGCCTGAGTGTGCTTTTTAGTCTTTCAATATTACGTTATTTGTAGAAAGACATATTTTTTACTTCAGGATTCCTCCCCTCTTTGCATTGTACAACCAGAAAAATACCTTCCATAAAAGTATAGTATCAGATCTATCTGAAATTGGAAAATTTAGCATTCATGGTCTTGTATGATGAGTTTCTGGGAGTGGGAAGAGGTCATACTTTTGCTTTTTAACATTTGATTCCCCTGGCAGAATGGTGAGTGACATTTTTTTGTTCATTCAGTTGCAGTGCAATTCACAGAAGTGGAATGCTCTACCCTTTGATTGGAAGAGATTTAAGTCATCATCAGACAAAATGTTTTTTTAAGTAGGGTACTCCAGGGAAACTTAAAGGACTTTACATTACAAGTATTAAATTTATAAGCTATTTAACAGTACATTTTTGCAACTGTGTATTTTTCTACTTTGGTTTTGGAAGGATTTTTATTTCTCTTTTTTTTTCATCCGTATCAGTATCAGAAATGATACAGTAACTTGCCTGGTATTTTTTGCTTTGTTTTTGTTTTTGTTCTTAAACTGTTAGAAACGTATGGTAAAAATATACAATACAGTTTCTTTTGCAGACCCTACAGAGACACATTTACAGAGTCTGTCTGTGATTGCTAAATAGCACAAAAACCGTATGGCAGGCAGATATACAGTATGGACAAAGTGGAATAAATTCTTCCACCAGTTATACTATTGTAAATATGCAGAAAGTAATGTACCCCTTTGATTTCTTTAAAATTCTTTTTGCAGACAGGTATATATCATTGATTGGATTTTGTTTATTATAGGCTTACATAAAATCAAAAAGGATGCTTGTACAAATGTCACCATATATCATTTAATCTGCTTGCACTGCAGAGGGTTAGAGGGGGCAGAACTGCTGTGACTGCAGTTACTGGGACAGCTTGCATTGACTTCAGTGAGTTCATGATCAGAGATTTTACCCTTCAGAAAGTCAATGCTTTTATATTGTACTCCTATCTATTCTACTGAGGGTCACTGTCTAGCAAACAGCATTTTGATATACAGTATGCTTCTTTCAACTAAAAAAACCCCAAACCCCAAACCTCGAGATTTATGTGGTTTGCTTTTCTTTAAATCGTTACATAGCAATTAAAGCAAAGCAATGACTGGGGAGTAAGTAGAAAAGTGTATTTCATATCCTTTCAGTGAACTAATAAAAAATTTATGCCGTTTTATAATACACTATAAGCTGATGCAGGGTTACAAGGGATTGGAAGTAGGATGTTATTCTTAGTACAGAGCATCTGTGTTTATAAAGCAAATTTTGTCATTATATCAGCAAGTATAGTTTACACTGGTTTATGTAGATCAGAAGTATTATATGCTAGTCTTTCAGTATTAAAAAAGCATCACAGCAGACTGCTGAATTTTAAGGTGATATTAGGATATGATAATTTACAAATTAATAACTGCTTTTGAAATAAAGCTAGAATCTTCTAGAAGGATGTATATAGAGAGCTATGTATATAAAAAAGATAGATGAGAAAGATATTTCCAAGTTAATGGGATTTCAGATTTGTTTCACACAGGGAACTGCAAATGGCTTTACAAATATTTTAAAAACTTATTATTTCTTCATGGTTGCCAATTTTTTTTTTCTTTGATATGTGTTCTTCCACTTTTCCCTATTACCAAGATACTGTTCCTATAAATTATTTTTTCTCCTGGGACTAGCCACCCCTGCTTCCATCTCCTGAACCCCCTATAAATGCTGCCATTTGTTGTTGGTTGAATGAATCTGATACTAATTTTTTGCATGGTGGTGATGTTTTGTTTTGTATCCTTTATTATTTTTACTTGGATTCCTATATGAGATCTTAATTGTGCCTAAAAAAGAGTATGTGCAGCATGATCTATAGCATGTTCTAAGATGGTGACACACCAAATCAACATTCTCTTAAAATATTCCACCATGACTTTATATACATATTAATTTTTTTTAGTTCATATTTCAAATAGATTTAGTGTGTTTTGAGTATAATGTTAGCTGGATTAATTAGAAACAGTACTCTAGGTGTTTAAAATTCTCTTACCCCAATTTTCAGTATGTAGCTGCAAATTGTAATGGTGCAGGCTGCTACCTACAACTCCACCAATTGCTACCAAATTATTCCGTCCAAATCGTTTGGTAGGTTGTCTGGATTCCACAGCAACTACTGGATTACTGCTTGTGGAATATATGTAGGCCAAGAAAAGCCATGAATTTATTATAAGACTGGTTAAAGTCTTAACAGTCTAATGAAAGAACTACCGTTACTCCAGTCATAGTAATATTGACACGTTGTTCAGATTATCTAAATATTACAGTTCATTTGCATTAATTGTGCAATCACAAATAATATAAATAAACTTCTTAGTATCTTGGGTGTCATTATCATTTCTCCACTGCTCTTAGGTACTAAGGTCAATGATTTAAGTCTTGGGATGCAAAGTCTACAGTGAACTGTCAGCATAACATGTCCTTGACTGGAATAAGGGTGTTGCTAACTTGGGGGTTTTGTCTTCTTACTCTTGGATCCACTTGGGGTATTTTTTACATGTTTGGTCTTGCAATCCACTAACTCACTCTTTCTTTATTGCTTTGCAATTCTGTATTATAACTTGCATTTGCGATATGAGAATGATTTATATGTGACATGTTTTTCTTAAGCTGGATACTTGCTTTTGGGCACTTTGTTGCCTCTAAAACTGTTTTTATCCAACTCCCAATGTTGCATTTGTTTAATGCCTGCTAATTGACCATTTGTGAGTTGCTTATAGCCTGGGTCGTCCCGTATTGTCATGTACCTGTACTTTCAAAGCCTCTGCTATTCATCCATGCCTGTAGTCTTCTACACTACATTTTTGTTTTAGGGTGATAGTTCATCCAATGCAGAATTCTGCTTGTTATTACTATCTGTTAGTTAGAGATATATAAATAATAATTAGAGTTGCATAATACAGCTGTACAAAGCTCAGCAAAAGCTAAAACAAAGTGTTTAATAGTCATATGGTGGTTAGACGATTGCTGTTACTGCTAAGCAAGCTAAAACAGAGGTCAGGGCAGTCCAAAACAAGTATAAACAAAGCCTTACAAATCCTGAGGCTTACTTTTTTAGTTTAACAGAAGGCATGTGGACTTCTTACGGCAACAATGACAACAACGTATTTATAAGGCTTTATGGCTACACACACCTGATGAACACATGAACCAAAGATGAACGCATCCCCAAATCTATGATACTGGGTACTCAAACTGAGCATAAGCCCTTTAAAACAGGTGGATGCTCTTACCTATCATTCACATTATTGTTGTAGTCCTGCTTTCTGTCCATGGACATGGACATGCTTCAGAGAGAGAAGTATTATTGTTCTAGATATATAGATAGTAAAAAAAGACATGTGTATTGCCTTCCTATCATACAAATAACAGGTCAGTGTCAGAAGTAGAAACCCAAGATAGCCATGGCATCTTTCAGTTTCCAAATATATTTAAATATATAAAATATTAATTGTCCATATCCCTTTTGTTTTTTCCTACCTAAGATCACTAACTGGAATTTAAGAATTTGTCATTTTTATGATTAGAGCATTTCCACACTCACTGTTAAAGTAATGATGTAATACTACCATTGGCTGAGGCTGTACTTACACATCGGCTGATTCATTGCTCTGTAACGTTATTTGATGATAAACAGATTAGAAAATTATGCAGCCAACACATTAGCATTTCAGCAATGGGAATATTTTCCCTATTATGAAGGTTTCAAAATTCGGTTATATTTCTCGAAGAAGTAGGGGCAATAGAGTCAGAATACTTCTCTTTCCTTCTCCCATCAACTTTGGTCAATGAGCGTCTTGCTGCTTTTTTTGGTTAGCTTTTTTGATTTGGTTGCACTTTATTTTTCATTAATATAAGCAACTTACAGCATTTCCAAAGAGCGAAACAAGCTTTCCCGTATAATTCTGCCAAAACACTGACCTGCAAAACCCTTGGCATTTCTTTCCTTGGCGTTTCATTCCTTAGCCTCTCCTGAGCAGAAGCTACCAATCGTTCAGAACAGTGCCAAATTGTGTAGTACTTTTGTGACGTGAGAAAGGATTACTAAATGCTAGTGGGAGTCTACTAATCTGATTTATTTCATTTCAGTTGCAAGCAATGTAAATGAAGTCACTAGGCATAAATCTAGGTTTTTCAAGAATAGAAAGTTAATTCAGTCATATTTTGCTTGCAGCTAGTGAATTAACTGTTCTTTTTAACTGGTTTGATATAAATATAAATGGATTTATGTTTTTTCCTATATTGTGCTTAACAGAAACTAAAGGAGCAAGGAAAAGATTGAGATATCCTTCCTGGCATTTGCCAAGCAAGACAAAAAAAGAATGAATGAGAGTCTTGACAGCTAGACTCGGAAAAAAAGTGGTGAGGACTTTCTGAAAAATTAAAAGATCCGAGAATGCAAATGTGAGACTTGAGGTGGAACATGACATTGGCAAATATCTTAGTCTCTTTTGTGGATGAAAAGAAATCTGTGAGCTGAGTTAAAAGAATACAAGCTGTTTTCCTTAGAGGAGAAGAAATAGCAAATTAAAGATGGAAAAATTCCAATAAATCAGGACTGAATCTGTCTATCATGGCCATGAAAACAAAAGTAGAGGAAAAAAGAGGGGTGGAATATATGCTCTAATGTTGTTACTTCAGAAGAGGCTGGGTGATGGAATAATAGCCAACATAATATAGCCAACAATATATAAGCATGCATCAAAGTGTCTTAAAGGCCATGAATTCTTCCTGTGGAAAAGGTCTATAAATCTAAATCATTTTGAAAGACTTATCTAAGAGCCTGTCACCTTTGAAAATTCTGGAATTTGGGTGTCATGCTTGTATTCAACTCAGAATAAAAGATCTTTTTCACCGAACAGTAATGGACCCGATGAGCACAGGGGTCAGGCAACAGAGTAGGCAAAGGTATGACTCCACTACCTAAATATGCTGTGATAGCCTTCTGACCTCTAACTTCAAAACCTGTCTAGGAACTTGTTTGTTGTTCCCTCTTAAGTTGGGCAATGTGCTGCAGGGGTCACCCAAACTTTCATTTCTCCAAGCCCTGTTTTTTTCATGTGGCTTTAGTTTCCCATCAGAGTGTTCAGTCATTGCTCTTCAGTTGTTCAGCTGATAAAAACTAGCTCTTTGTCGTGTTCAAGGTGATGGCAGTGGAGAGTGGGAGAGTGGATAGTGGGACTTCACAAACCTTTAGTATTGATGTCGAGACTTTAATGTTACTGGTCCCAGTATTCCTTTTTTGGGAAAACAAAATATGAGGTGAAGAAAGTCCTTGTGTAATACTGCTTCACAGATGGTTTCTCAGTGAACTATCAAGTTCACGTAATACTTGGTGGGATGAAGAAGAAAGTATGTATTATTTATCTGGCAAAGTCCTGGATTATATGAACATGTTTTGAGGGACAGAAAATGTGGGCCCGGTACGTGCTTTATGGTTACATATACATCACTTATGGAAGACAGGATGGTGTTTGTATCTCTGTCAGGGTAGTGCTCTGGGGTATACAAGTAGCAGAGGGTTGTCAGTTTCTTTTTTCTTACTGCTTTATTGGCAGAGAGATTTATGTCTACTTCTGCAGCACAGAACTAGACTCCTACTGCTTTCAAGGGAAGTTGTTTCTCTATCCTGTAGTCCCATGCTACTGCTGAGTAATCACATGCTTCAAAGAAAGCCTTCTTGCAAATTACTCCTTTTTTTATTAATCCTCCCCACCCCCCATATGCTCAGAGATATACAGCTGGTGCCAGGCCAGACAGTCCTCAATCACAGACAGGACATTCTCTCCTTCCATTGAATTGCAAACAGTGAGCAAAAATCTGTCTTGTAAGTCATTACGCATTGTGTGAGGTGGCTGGTCAGCAGAAACACATCTGTCCAGGATGCATCACTATTCACAATTTCTCATTTTTATGAACATTTTTGCTTTAACAATGGGAAGCTGCACACCATAAGAGAGCAACTGTGAGAACCTGGCACTTCTGTGTGTGTCTCGAGCTGAAGTATAGTTTCCAGGTGGCATCTGTGCCTTTGAAGTCAGAAAAACATTACCAGCTTTCTTCTTCCAACAATTTTAGATATGATATGTGGCTGACCAATGGAAGCAGGAAGAGATGAGTTCTAGATTTCCTTCCTGGGATGGCATAGGGCATGGTAACTGGTTTCCAAAATAAAGATAAAAGTGTCTTCAAGGAATGCAGAAATGCCCTTATTCCTATGCAGTACCTCAGGTGTACATTCCTGCAGGCGTTCTCTAATGTGTATGCATTACTTGGCCTTAAATCAAAGTGATGCCTTGTTAGCAGTAATTTTTACCAGTCCGTCTGCATTCCTTTTGCCAGTTGGGCTGATTCTTGTTCTTATGTTAGCCTTCAACTGAAAAGTTCAGACCAGCTCTTTGAGCACTACTGGTGTGTCAGCTTCGAAGATTGTTTACTGATTTTGATGTCAGCACTGCCTAAGCAGAAAATGAGAGAGCTTGTACTAGTGTTGAATGTCCTGTTATTGAAAAGAAAACCTTTTCTGCGCTGTCATTCAAATTTTCCTATTAGTGTTAGATTTACTTAGGATGAAAGAAAAAACGAAAGACGTCAAAAATGTGGCTAACTGATAAAGTGATTATTAATTCAAAATATAGTATAGGGTATATAATATGATCAAGGGAATGTACTCCTTGTTCTTAAATGCAAAAGAGCCCTAAATTGACTTATGGTGTGGTTCTCTAAAGATAATGGAATGTGGAGTTTGACACATAGTGTATTTCTAAGGGTTATTGTTAGTAAGTATGTGTATATCTGGTAATTAAGATATAGACTCACTCATAATTCAAATATCGAATTAACATTGTCTGTGGCTAGATAAAACTTACTCCAAACCCTGTATTTTTTCTCAAAATCTCTTTCATTAAAATGGCATTTCAGCTTTATGCTTGTCCAGTATTTTGAATGAAAATTTGATTTATTTGGACATTTATTTTATGACTCTTACTTTTCCCATTTTTGTGCTTTTCTTTTTGACCATGAAATATACCTTCCAAAGAGAGAATAGAATATGTGTTGAAATATTTTTATGACAATCTCATACAACTTATAATTCTGATGTGTGCTAAAATCATGAAAGGGTTTTTTTTTTTCCACCTGGCTTTTAAGTGTTTTAATAATCATACGCTGTGATGCATTTTGTACTATATTTCATCTCATCATCTATATTGTCAGCATTAAATTTAGGGACACTGACTATACTCTCTGTTTTCTATTCTTCCTGGGCATCCGGAGTGAAATAATTCAGTATCTTACTAAAGTTTTCATTCCATAATGATTCAGTCTCAAAAGCTTCTGTTAAGCCTCAATGAGATTTTAAGTTATACTTTCTTTGCAGGAGTAATGTATCAAACTGGTACACAAGCTGCCTGCAAGTAAATAGAATTATAGAATCATAGAATGGCTTGGGTTGAAAGGGACCTTAAAGATCATCTAGTTCCAACCCCCCTGCCGTGGGCAGGGACACCTTTCCACTAGACCAGGTTGCTCAAAGCCCCATCCAACCTGGCATTGAACACTGCCAGGGAGGGGACATCCACAACTTCTCTAAGCAACCTATTTCAGTGTCTCACCAACCTCACAGTAAAGAATTTCCTCCTAATATCTAATCTAAATCTACCCTCTTTCAGTTTAAAACCGTTACCCTTCATCCTATCACTACATGCCCTTGTAAAAAGTCCCTCTTCATCTTTCTTGTAGATCCCCTTGAGGCACTGGAAGGTGTCTCTGGAGCCTTCTCTTCTCCAGGCTGAACGATCCCAACTCTCTCAGCCTGTCTTCATAGAAGAGGTGCTCCAGCCCTCTCATCATCTTCGTGGCCCTCCTCTGGAGCCTTTCCAATAGGTCCATGTCCTTCTTATGTTGGGGGCCCCAGAGCTGAACACAGTACTCCAGGTGGGGTCTCACAAGAGTGGAGTAAAGGGGCATAATCACCTCCCTCGACCTGCTGGCCATGCTTCTTTTGATGCAGCCCATGATATGGTTGTCTCTCATAAAAAAGACATCCCTTCACAGATGTCTCTTTATGCCTAATAAGATGAACAAAGCCCACATGGTCATCTTGTAAAAGTTGATCTTATATTCTATTATGAAAAACATACTTGTATGATTTGGCCAATCCATTTTGTTTAGAACTCTTTCCAAAATCTTACTGATTATGAGAACATAATTTTCCCCTATTTGGGAAACCCAAAGTTTCAGAATCAGAGAGGGAAAAATTCAGAAATAGGCAAAGGCTTGAGAAGTGCTGGGTAACCATGTGGATACAGTGAGCCTACACATGGTTTACCAGCTTAAGCCCTCACTGAAAATTCAAATTCGCTTGGAAGCAATTCTCAAATAATCCCTCAGATACAAATTTAGAAGAGTGCAAACCACTATGTAACTTTTCCAGCAAAGTATGTAATGTGAAGGAAGTCGTGCTATTGAAATTGCGTGACTTGTGTAAAATATTTTAACAGAAGCCTTCCCCCCCCACAAAAAAAAGAAAAAGAAAAAGAGCTGGAATGACTTTCCACATACGAATCAAGGTTTAGAGTATCAATATAGTCATGAAAGAAATGTTTTGCAGATTTGGATCTTGCCTTAAGGGCTTTTAAAATGTTACTTTGGAAGCAAGACTTAAGTGACATTAGTGTTAGATCTCTGTTCCTGCCTCACACTTTCTGTCAGTGATAAATTTTGTGTGATTCTGTGGCATTACCTTAGTATGAAATTGGTATTAGTGGAAAGAAACCAGTTTTTAGTCCCAAATTTAAATGTAAAGTTTCCATGCAATGCTCAGCATCTGACTTTACATTGTCAATCTGAATTATGTGTTACATACTGTACAAAGAGCAAAGGTAAAGGAAATATACATAAATGTAATAGTTGCCACCCATCTCATTATTGTGAAGGGATGGAGGAAAACAGTGACTGCTTATTGGCCACAGACACTGATGCTTAACAAGGCAATTAATAAAATCTGTGTGTGCAGAATCACTTTTCTTTCTCTGCTCTTGAAATAATTCCTTCGTTATGTGAGTACAGATGCATTTTTGCCTGCTATTAGTAGCATAAAATGTGTTTTTGATTATTATTAAATGGCATACATGCAGATTGAACAACAGCATGCAAATAAATAGGAAGGATTGAAATAGGATATGGCAGCAACTAGATTTGACCTTTTCCAATAAACTACCCATAAATCACAGGATTTTTTTTTGTATAAATGGGAAAATAGGCATTTAAAATAGATTGTGTATGAAGAAATTCAAGAATTATCATGATGAAACGAAGAGAAACTAGTATACCCTTTGATTGCCCTCCCTTCTTTGCTTGAGCTGATGTGTGGACTGAAATCCAGTATTCAACATTAAAGCAGCAATCTGCAGCAGAGTGGATGAATTTGTGATAAATTGTCCCTGGAGGTTTATAAAACATATTCCCTGTAAAACCAGCCGCAGTATGTTTCTCCACATTAGTCAGTTTCTGACATTCAGTCTGCTAAAGCTTCTAGGCCAGTACTGGTATCTGCCATCCCAAAGCTGTAAACAACTCTTTGTTTATAGCAGCAGCGCTCATACATCCATTTCAAGGTTTTACAGCGATAAAAGGCTGACTGCCTACATAAACTGGAGTGGGCTGCAATGTTGTTATTTTGTTTATTGCTCTTTTACTGCAGTGGTCAAATAGTTCCTCTGAGACTAGACACTGGTACTCTGCCATCTGTACAGTTGGTGTTCGACAACTTGTGTCAACTAAACAAACCACTATGACAAACAATTATAATGAGCATACTAATTAAATAAAAAGTTGCTGTATTAAATTGTGGGGGAAATGTGGAAAATTAAGAGCAAATTAGGAAGAACTTGCCAGTTACCTTTTAATGGGTAATGACAGTAGCCCCTAGAGAGGTTTTGATTATATTATTGCTTCTTCATTTCTTTAATCTGCACTATTGTTATAATTTATGCTATTTGATTATGGTTAGAAAATAAAGGTTTGCTACCTAAGAGGGATAGAAGATTTTTGCTATGTCTCCCTAACATTAAGAATTGTCAGTTTAGAACAGAATCGTAAAATTTTGAAGTTTGTGTACCATTCATGCCCACAAAATTCACCGTTGCAGTCACAGAGTTTCCTTCTCTCATCATAAGGCTCAGAAGTTTCTCTGATTATTAAGAAAATACACACTGACTTTTTTTATTTTTCTTGAAGTTGACCTTTCCTTTGAAAAATCATAGTGTTAATTAATGGGAAGACAAATAAGTGAGGCATGACATTTACAATTTAAAACAAACAACAGTGATATAGGTGTACCCAAAACATAAAAAGCTGTTGTGAATTCTTATGCATAAGCTCTGATTTTTTAATCAGCTCAATATGCCTTATGTTCCTGTCGTATTATGTCAAAATCTTGAAGGATTTTCCCCAAATGATTTTTCCTTGTTTTGCTGATCACGTTTCAAGTCACTTGATACTTTCACATAAAAAAGTATATTTAATTTGTTTTAAATAACACCAGGTTCTCACACCACTAAGGAAGCAGTGAATCACATGGGGACATAATGGACACCTGGAAATATACGTATTTTATTGATCAGTTCAGAATCTATCTTTAGCTTCAGTAGGAAGTGTTTAGCTACAAGCTATTGTCACTGTTAAAGGAAAATGGGGAGAAAACAGAAAATGGGATCACCTTTTCATGTTACTTCAGTAGCTGTATTATAAAAATTGGAAGCCTGACAGACTATTTGTCCAATTAAGCATTGGTTTATTATAGGTAAAGTAATTATGGGGATATCCCATGGCTTAATCCTGACTGTTTTTGACAACATGGTGTTAAACTCTAAGATCCCTGACCAGCATTTTCTGGTAATAAGGCAAAAGGCTGGCTGCTTTGAACTCAACCTTAATGAAGAGCTGTTACAAAACCTGAACTTTTGTTCAGCAAATTAAAGGTCTTGCTTAATAAAAATCTTTAGGGAGCATACCCAAGAATTTTAATCTGCAATAAAAACATTGTACACTGAAGTGTGTTCCTCTTTTCCAAGTACAGAATTTTGACATGTTTTTTTTAAGTGTAGATAAAAGTAATGAATACACAGTAATGTAATACAAAGTAATGAAACAGACTGTCTTTTTTTGGTTTAATTAAATTGGAAAAGATCATAGAAAGGTAATATGCATTTGTTAGTAATAAATAATATTTACTGCCTACTACAAAGAAATGATACTTAAATATTTTCACTGTTAAATAAATTGTAAACAAAGGATTTGTCTCTTCCCAAGTATGAAGAATGTAGGAATAAGGGAATTGCTGGCTTCAAGAAATTGAGATGAACAGTACTACTACTCTCTCCTGAGGGAGATTGAGGTAAAAAGAAATGAAGTGAAAAGCTCTGATAAAACCCTTCGAGAACACACTAGTACATAAAAAAAGGAGGGGTCATGATACTCAGAGTGATGCTGATTATTTAGATTAAGTGAAGATGGCATAAATGTAAAGCTAAACAGTTTGTTTTTCAGTGAAGTTAGGAAGATGTTGACAATTAGCTAGACAAGGAAAACAATGGTCATGTAGATGAGGCACTGGATGGGAAATCAGGCGTCCTTGCTTGAGCTGCAAATTTCACAAAAATTTCTATGTAATGTGATGTAAGGCACTTAAACTCAGATCAGTGAACACTCTGCCTCGCACTGAGATCAAACACCCCTTGAATCTGTGGTGTTAGATTGTCTGTTTGCATGGTAAGATTGTGGCAATGGTGGGGAAAGATTCAATTTCATGACGTGTATGTATGGTATCCAGTAAAATGAGACGTCATTCTTATTGCTTGTATAATACAAATACACATTAAAATCTTGTTTGAGCTTCAGACCAAAAAAAGATATTCCAGGATTGTTTTCTGTTGTCCAGCTCTATCACTAACTTTGTAAAGTTAACACATTTCACAGCTGCTTTTTCACATGCTTTCTGCTTAGTAATAAAAAATTATGAAATATAATTCCACTATATCCATGTGCACGTTCTGACCACAAAGAAATGTTGTTCTGATAGTACGTCAGAGGGAAAATGGGTTCTGACTTTGGTCGTCTTGCTGTCTTCTCATAGGATGTGTGCAGTAATGGAAAAAAAAATGTATATATACTAATTTTCTTAATCATCTGAGCCCTGAATTATTGTACTTGAGGTAACTAAATCACCTGCCCTCCTGAGTGGAAATTCGGAGAGTTTTTGTTCATTTTAAATGCTAACATTTTACCATCCTTTTCTCCTAGCAGTACATAGTATTTAGAAGCATGAGTGGAAGGTCTTGCTGGAGCCCTCCTGTGATGACCTTCTGAAGTCAAAGTTTTACCTCTTTTCAACACAGCTGCTCCTGACTTACACTTAAATAAAAAAAAAAGCTTTATTAAATAGTGGCATCAGATGCTTGCTACAAACAAATTAGAGTAGATACACATGTTTGTAGGTATGGGGGGGTGCTTGTGCATGCATGCAAATCTGTCTACCTGACAAAAAAATATGCCTTTTGTAGCATTAAATGTTTTTCTTAGTAATTCTACCTTTCCTGGATTTAAATTCTGTAGTTGACACTGGTATCAAAGGGTTAAGGTCGTTGTTGTCAGGAGGATGGATGACTTCATTATGGCTGCAGCGCGTGACTGAGGAAAAGAAGGGTTGAAGTGGGAGCAGTCAGAGTTGCTGAGCTAAGAGGCTAAGTACTGCTTGGGACAGCTGATTTGTCATTGATACCTAATATATCATTGCAAGCAGGAAACATGCATGCTTTCTGGAGAACCCTGGCAGAAAAGGCAGGCATTAACAAAGTAAACCCAGTTGTTAATGTGCAGTGGTAAACTGTAGCAATTACAGAATGATCTGTGAGAGTTGATACAGTTATTTGGTTGTAATGCCTCATCCAGTGAGGAATACAATTTTATCTATCACAGAATCACATAATCAATCAGGTTGGAAGAGACCTCTGGGATCGTCGACTCCAACCATTGCCCTGACACCACCATGTCAACTAGACCATGGCACTAAGTGCCATGTCCAGTCTTTTCTTAAACACATCCAGAGATGGTGACTCCACCACCTCCCTGGGCAGCCCATTCCAATGTCTACTAACCCCTTCTGAGAAGAAATTCTTCCTAATGTCCAACCTGAACCTCCCCTGGCGAAGCCTGAGGCTATGTCCTCTTGTCCTATCGCTAGTTGCCCGGGAGAAGAGGCCAACTCCCACTTCACTACAACCTCCCTTCAGGTAGTTGTAGACTGCAATAAGGTCACCTCTGAGCCTCCTCTTCTCCAGGCTAAACAACCCCAGCTCCCTCAGCCGTTCCTCATAGGTCATATCCTTCAGACCCTTCACCATCTTGGTCGCCCTCCTCTGGACTCGCTCCAACACCTCAACATCTTTCTTGAAGTGTGGGGCCCAGAACTGAACACAGTATTCAAGGTGCAGCCTCACCAGTGCCGAGTACAGAGGGACGATCACTTCCCTAGACCGGCTGGCTACACTATTCCTAATAGAGGCCAGGATGCCATTGGCCTTCTTGGCCACCTGGGCACACTGCTGGCTCACGTTTAGCCAGCAGTCAATCAGCACCCCCAAATCTCTTTCCGCCAGACCACTTCCTAACCACTCTTCCCTAGCCTGTAGCGCTGCATGGGGTTGTTGTGGCCGAAGTGTAAGACCCGGCCCTTGTTCTTGTTGAACCTCATGCCGTTGGTCTCGGCCCATCTATCTAACCTGTCCAAATCCCTCTGTAGGGCCTTCCTACCCTCCAGCAGATCGACACTCCCACCCACCTTGGTGTCATCTGCAAATTTACTGAGGGTGCATTGAATCCCTACGTCTAGATCTTCTATAAAGATATTGAACAGCACCAGCCCCAGAACTGAGTCCTGGGGGACATCGCTAGTGACCGGCCGCCAGTTGGACTTTGCCCCATTCACCACCACTCTCTGAGCTCGGCCATCCAACCAGTTTTTAACCCATCAAAGAGTCCACCCATCCAAGCCCCAGGCAGCCAGTTTGTCTAGGAGGATGCTGTGGGAGACAGTGTCGAATGCCTTACTGAAGTCTAGATAGACTACATCCACAGCCCTGCCCTCATCTACTAAGCGGGTCACTTGGTCATAGAAGGAGACCAGGTTGGTCAAGCAGGACCTGCCTTTCATGAATCCATGTTGGCTGGCCCCGATGCCCCGATTGTCCTGCATGTGCCATGTAATGGCACTCAGGATGATCTGTTCCATCACCTTGCCTGGCACCGAGGTCAGGCTGACAGGCCTATAGTTCCCTGGGTCATCCTTCCGACCCTTCTTGTAGATGGGCGTTACATTTGCTAATTTCCAGTCAGCTGGAACTTCTCCAGTTAACCAGGTCTGCCGGTAGATAATAGAGAGTGGTTTGGCAAGTTCATTTGCCAGTTCCTTCATTAAATATTATATTGTATATAATACTAACAATACTAATTCTATCTATATTAAGTTAAGTAACACAAACAATTTTTTTTTTGTTTACCTTACAGCGAGTTTTGATAAACTGCATTAGATTTCATGAATTGTTCATGATCCATAGAGCAGGTGTTTCTCACTAGGAGGGGATATTTACTAAAGAAGAAGATCCTAGGCTTGTTCATGATGTGATGTAATTTATGGACAGATCTTAAAGCATGAAAAATATTTTAAAAGTATAGATTCAATTTTTGTCTGCATAAACTAGAACACTATGGATGTATGGCATTTCAGTAAGCTGCTTTTTTAGTATGTATTTTTACTTTACAGCCATTAACTATCACTTTATTTTACTGAGCTATCTTGGCCTACATCATACAGCTTTTTATATTGTCCCAAAAGCCTCTTCTGCACCTCTTCTGTTCTCTGTAATCATTTCATCCTCATGCAAAGCAGATGTAAAACATTACCATTTTGATTTGGCAGAGAATCATTCTTAGTCTATTCAGCAGGTGTAAAAAATGCATAGTATGGTGGAAAATTAGATTATGATATCACTTGTGGTCCTCTTTAACTTGAACTCAATTGACATTGCTGGATGTTTTTTCTGAATACTGACAGAACTCCCAGTTGCTTTTCTGTAGCTGGTAGTCTCTGTCAATGCTATGGAAAGCATTAATACTAATCTAAAATGTAGTCTATTTCTTTATCAATTCTAAATAAAGTTTTTTGTGTTTTCTTTATTGTGGTTAAAAATGCAAAAAATGAAGTCTCTGTAGTCAAATTAAATGACCCAGTTTGTGAATACTTGATAACAAATAATTTAATTGGATTACTTGATTCATTCAGGCATAATCAGAACTGTCACTGAACTATGTAATTTGCTCCAATGTAGTATAAATTCTGCATTATATCTGTATATAAATAATTTTCTTTCTATTTGTGGGTAAATGTGTCTGCCTTTAAAATACAATGCAAATAATAAATAGAATTATTTGTACAGAGGATCAACAGGTGTACTTAATCATGACCTATAATAAAAGGTTGGAAATTTAATATATAATATTTTATTCTGCAATTTTCAGTTAACTATACTCTTCATACCATGGTTGACATCAAAAATATTAGGCAGCCACAGATGATGTAGGGAGAATCTTGATCTCCTCTCTAGGTTAACATATCCATCATAGCATCTACTTTTAAACTGATTGAACAGTAAACCAGTGTTTCTATGGTTACACTAATCTTTTTGACTCAAGAAGTATAATCTGTATTCCTGAATACTACTACTGTTACTACTACTGCTTTGAAAACTTTACCCTTTTCACAATTAAAACCATAAAAATTGAATCTCTTTCATCATGTATTTGTCTATGTAGGTGCACAACTAACTGTCTGTTCTTTTAGTAGGGAAAAAGTTGTCTACAGGATGTTTCACTAGTACTGAGGTGGTACCAAAGGTCTATGCGATGGCCTGTCTGTGACCAGAGTTCTGGTTTTTCATTTAGCAGTTTTCAATGTGTTTTCTTGTAATAGCTTGTACAGTAAGGATATAAGAACTGTGCTCTTAATGCTGAAAAATTCATAACATAAATAAAAAATACATACAATAAAATCATAGAATAATTTAGGTTGGCAGCAACCTCTGGAAGTCATCTAGGCCAAAGTAGCTCAGTTAGGCTGGGTTGCTCATGATTTTATCTGGTAAAGTTCTGAGTATCTCCAAGTACGGAGTTCTCACAACCTCTTTGGGGAGCCTGTCCCAGTGTTTCACCGCCATCACAGGAAGAGAAATGCATAACTTAAATCAGAATTGTTTTATTTCAACTTGTAATTCTTGCCTGTTTTCCTGTAACTGTGAACCTCTGAGAAGAGTCTGCCTCCGTGTTTTCTTCTCTATTGCATATCTGTAGACGCCAATAACATCCCTCAATGCCATCCCTTCCAGGCTGAACAGACCCAGCTCCCACAGCCTCTCCTTGGACAACCGGTGCTCCAGTTCCATATCACCTCAGAGGCCTCCATGAGACTACTCACACCAGTACATCAGTGTCTATCCTATACAGGAAAGCCTCAGTTTGGGTACAGCACTCAAGTGCATCTCATGGGTCCCAGACAGTGGGGAAGTATCCCTCTCTGGACCTTCTGGTTGCACTCTGCTCGTGTAGCCGCAGATATGGGAGGCTTCATTGCTGCCCTGGCGACACTGCTCCTCATGGCCAGCCTGGTGTTCCTTGGTGCCTACAGAGCTGTTACTAACCAGTCACTGTCCAGGCTGCATTGTTGCTTGGGACTGCACATTGCATTTTGGACCTTCAAACAAAAACTTCACCTTTCAGTTGGAGTGGAAGAAAGTTTGTGTTTTTTTATTTATTTTGGTTCTTACATGTTGCACTTTGCAGAAGAAAACACCATCTAGTTTTGTGCTGATTATCATTAAGATTTTCAATGAATGAATGGTTGAGCTGCTAAGGAGGGAAAATGTTTTAGAACATACGTGAAATATTAACTTCAACCCTATCAAAGGTAAAATAAACTAAACCAGTGCAAACAATTCAAAAGGTTTAGCAACTAAGATATACTTTGGAATTTCATATCAATTAATTGCACATTGCCAATGGAAGGGCAGGATGTATTTTCCACTTTAAAGCACAATCTGGAGTGACATGGTTGTATCAGGTGTCTGAAAGGACATCATTTCACAGCTTCTGTTTCTTCTCTCCCCCAGAGAAAACAAACAAACAAAAATCCTACTGGTCTAATCTAGAATAATCTTCTACAGATTTTTTGTTTTAATAGAATTAGCTAGAGAAGTATCCTATGGTTGCAGGTATTGCTTTTTCTATACACATCAGTGAGGCCTAGTACACAAAGAGAGAATGAAGAATAAAGAGATAGCTGTGGTATTGGAAGCAAAGCAGCAACAGAATTCCAAATGCATTTGATAAAGATCCAAAATTCTGAGCAGGCTCATATAGTTCTATGTCTCTTGTGAGTTTTGTATCTAACTATTTAATTAAAATACTGCATTTTGAACATGGAAGTCTTAAACCTTTTGTGCATACCTCAGAAAAGCATGTCTTAGTGTAAAAGGGTAATTTTAAGAATGAAGAGGTCCTGCATCTGGAAAATGTAACTTTCCAACTCTTCTCAGGCATTCAGATAAGAAACTATTAACTACAGTGGTTCTGTAAACAGCTGGGAAAATCACCTACTTATTACAAGAGAAATGTTCTGCTTTATCTCCAGAGTACTAGAAAAAAATCTGTGCTAATCCTCTGTGGTTTAATAAAATGTATGTGTCTGTTCACAATTAATTAACAGAGGAACACACACTGGTTTCCTAATCATACCTTGATTTGGTGTCAGTCCACAGACCAGAAGAACATGTAAGGAAGTGGTCATTTAAGTCGATTTCACCATGTGACACTGCATATGGATATATTGTCATAGAATCATAGAATCATAGAATGGTTTGGGTTGGAAGGGACCTTTAAAGGTCATCTAGTCCACCCCCCCTGCCATGGGCAGGGACATCTTTCACCAAACCAGGTTGCCCAAAGCCCTGTCCAACCTGACCTGGAACACTTCTAGTGATGGGATGTCCAAAACTTCTCTGGTCAGTCTGTTCCAGTGTCTCACAACCCTCAACATAAAGAATTTCTTCCTCATGTCCAATCTAAACTTACCCTCTTTCGGTGTAAAACTTCTTGCCCCTTGACCTCTCACTAGAGGCCCTGGGAAAAAATCTCCCTTCATCTTTCTTATAAGCCCCTTTATATATTCATATATATGTAGCTAAAGAAATCCTTCTTTATTATACTACAAAAATCAAGTAAAGATACAAAAATATTCTTGGTGGCCTCTACAAACACCAAATAGTAGTTAATACTACGTGTGTAGCCCTTCCAAAACTACATGTGATTGCACCCAACAAGGCAACCATTTTTTTTCTGTAATATCAACAGCTTTACTTTGGAAGAATCATTTTTTCTTGAAGTCTGAGAGTAATTCAGCCCTTATTTACTTAACTCTCACTTCTTTAAGTTGTGAATTGACAGCTGTGGTGAGGGACACTGAGCTGTGAAGAATCACAACCCTGGACTTCAGTAGGGCCAACTTTGGCCTTTTCAAGCAATTGCTAGGGGAAATCCCATGGGACAGGGTAGTAGAAGGTAAGGGGGCCCAAGATAGTTGGTTAGCATTCAAGGACTGCTTCTTCCGAGCTCAAGATCAGAGCATCCCAACAGGTAAGAAGTCAAGAAAGGATACCAGGAGACCTGCGTGGTTAAACAGGGAACTGCTGGGCAAACTCAAGTAGAAGAAGAGAGTGTACAGATCATGGAAGGAGGGGCTGGCCACTTGGGAGGAATATGTCTGTTGTCAGAGGACGTAGGGAGGCAACTAGGAAAGCTAAGGCCTCCTTGGAATTCAACCTTGCAAGAGAGGTCAAGGACAACAGAAAGGGCTTCTTCAAATACATTGCAGATAAAACCAACACTAGAGGCAATATAGGCCCACTGATGAATGAGGTGGGTGCCCTGGAGACAGAGGATACAAAGAAGGCAGAGTTACTGAATGCCTTCTTTGCCTCTGTCTATACTGTTGGAAGCTGTCCTGAGGAGCCCCGGACCCCTGAGGCCCCAGAGGAAGTCAGGATAGAGGAGGAATCTGTCTTGGTTGATGAGGGCTGGATCAGGGACCAATTAAGCAATCTGGACGTCCATAAAGCCATAGGCCCTGATGGGATGCACCCGCGGGTGCTGAGGGAGCTGGCCGAAGTCATTGCTAGGCCACTCTCCATCATCTTTGCTAAGTCGTGGGGAATGGGAGAGGTGCCTGAGGACTGGAGGAAAGCAAATGTCACTCCAGTCTTCAAAAAAGGGCAAGAAGGAGGACCTGGGTAACTATAGACCGGTCAGCCTCACCTCCATCCCTGGAAAGGTAATGGAGCAACTTGTTCTTGGTGCTGTCTCTAGGCACATCAAGGATAGGTGGATCATGAGGGGCACTCAGCATGGCTTCACCAACGGGAAGTCATGCTTAACCAACCTGATAGCCTTTTATGAGGACATAACCCGGTGGATCGATGATGGTAAAGCAGTGGATGTGGTCTATCTTGATTTCAGTAAAGCGTTTGACATGGTCTCCCATAGCATCCTCGCAGCTAAACTGAGGAAGCGTGGTCTGGATTTTCGGGTAGTGAGGTGGATTGTGAAGTGGCTGAAGGAAAGAAGCCAGAGAGTGGTGGTCAATGGGACAGAGTCCAGTTGGAGGCCTGTGTCTAGCGGAGTCCCTCAAGGGTCGATACTGGGACCAGTACTATTCTGTATATTTATTAATGACTTGGATGAGGGAATAGAGTGCACTGTCAGGAAGTTCGCTGATGACACAAAACTGGGAGGAGTGGCTGACACAATGGAAGGCTGCGCAGCCATTCAGAGAGACCTGGACAGGCTGGAGAGTTGGGCGGGGAGAAATTTAATGAAATATAACAAGGGCAAGTGTAGAGTCCTGCATCTGGGCAAGAACAACCCCACGTATGAGTACAAGTTGGGGACAGACCTGTTGGAGAGCAGCGTAGGGGAAGGGGAGCTGGGGGTCCTAGTGGACAGCAGGATGACCATGAGCCAGCAATGTGCCCTTGTGGCCAAGAAGGCCAATGGCATCCTGGGGTGTATTAGAAGGGGTGTGGTTAGTAGGTCAAGAGAGGTTCTCCTCCCCCTCTCCTCTGCCCTGGTGAGGCCACACCTGGAATATTGTGTCCAGTTCTGGGCCCCTCAGTTCAAGAAGGACAGGGAACTGCTAGAGAGAGTCCAGCGCAGAGCCACGAAGATGATTAAGGGAGTGGAACATCTCCCTTATGAGGAGAGGCTGAGGAGCTGGGTCTCTTTAGCTTAGAGAAGAGGAGACTGAGGGGTGACCTCATTAATGTTTCTAAATATGGAAAGGGCAAGTGTCATGAGGATGGAGCCAGGCTCTTCTCAGTGACATCCCTTGACAGGACAAGGGGCAACGGGTGCAAGCTGGAACACAGGAGGTTCCACATAAATATGAGGAAAAACTTCTTTACAGTGAGGGTAACTGAACACTGGCACAGGCTGCCCAGAGAGGTTGTGGAGTCTCCTTCTCTGGAGACATTCAAAACCCGCCTGGACACGTTCCGCTGTGACATGATCTAGGTGGTCCTGCTCCACTAGGGGGATTGGACTAGATGATCTTTCGAGGTCCCTTCCAATCCCTAACATTCTGTGATTCTGTGATCTGTGTGAACACCTGTTCGTGTGTTTGTGTGTGCGTGTGCACTGTAATGCTTGTGTCATAGCTTGATCCTTAGGATTTGTTAGCTATTTAAGATTTTAATCAGACACATTTACCTGCAAACAAGTAATCACTTTGACAAAATCGATCAAAAAAAAAAGTGGAAGAAGTGAATGATGTAAAACCCAGATGAGAGAAAATATGACATAAATGCTTTCATCCTTCTTTTCCCCCCCCCCTGGATTACAGTACCCTCCTATGAAAAAATAATAATCCGCCTTACTTCACCAATCACATAACTGTGCCTTTTCAGACGCAAACTCAAGAGCTAATCCTTCCTGCATTTTTTTTTAACTGTAAACTGGAGATGAATAATCTCCACACGTTCCTGTGTGATATGATCTAGGTAATCCTGCTCCGACAGGGGGATTGGACTAGATGATCTTTCGAGGTCCCTTCCAATCCCTAATATTCTGTGATTCTGTGATTCTGTGAATAATCTGAAGTATATCCTTTTTTTTCACACATGCTTGTAACAGCAAGCCATGCTGCTTGCAGTAACGATCTCCAGTGGTCTCTGAGCAACATTAGGTTCTGAAAACCAGGGAAATTATATCTACAGCTTTAGCTTTACATGCATGGATTTCAATGTGGCAGGATTTTTCAGGTCTGCAGGTGGCATGGCATAGAAATGTGGAAACTGGTGACATCTGAAAGTGGGTAAACAGCTTTGACACGTATTTATGAGGATGCTTCCTCAAACACATTTAGCAGTTTCAAAATCAGAGCTAGCTGGTTCACTTTAACTGTACTGAGTTTTCAAGAGGCTTTTTGCCCATACGACTTTTAATCCCATACAACTGAAACCAAAGAAATAAACGCCAAGAACATGGACAGGAATCCTTCAGAAGTTCCTAGAAACAGATGAAATAGAAGTAAAGAATGCTGCAGCAAAAGATAGAATATCTTAAATGTGTAATGTCAGCCAACCCTCACCACCTTGCTACCCAAGCAAACCTCTGAATAAGGAACATTGACTTTTCCTAACCTGAGTCTTCTCTTCTTCATAATCTCAGTCTTGTAGAATTCTAGGCACTAGAGTTGTCTACACAAGTCTGTGTAACACCTCAGAAACAGGGGTACTGTGCTACTCAAGACTTATTCAAGTGTACTAAAAATATAAAGATGACTTTTCCTGATTGTATTTGTTTTTTGTTTCGACTGACTTCTCAGACTATTCTACATCAGTCAGACAGAAAAAAATCTGTGCAAATGCTAGCTAATTGTTATTGTCACAGATGGAGGTTGTTAGAGTTTAAAGATAACAAGCATAGCAGGGTCTGGATTACAGAGCATTTTGTATTGGCATCCTCTTTCCTTTCTCCGTGGGTTTATATCTCAAACTCTGACATGGCAACCACTGCCTTACTCTGACTTTCGCATGGAGAGGAGGTTCTGGGGGATGTCAGTAGCCTTCCCCTGGCAACACACCTCCTGAAGAGCCCTTCCTCTCTCTGTCTTTGTACTTCTGAATTTCAGTTCTCCAAGGGAACACCATGCTGTGACTCTGTAACTGATTTTATTAGTGGCTCTGTTCATGGTGGTTACTATGAGCGGTAAGGCCCTGATCCGCCACAAGATTTTTCTAAGGAGATTGTATCAGGATACTGCCTTTGACTTTAAATGAATAAGAATGTATATTAATATCTGTGTAATCAGTCTTTCATAAAGGTATTGGATTTTGGCTGTAGCAAGTGGTCTCTAATTTTCCTATTAGAAATCACTCATTTTTACATTAATGTTCTTTTCCTTTATGGTATTTGAATACTCTCTGTGAATTAAGGTTATCCAGAACTATAAATCTGGTTTGTAGTTCACCTGTCATTAAATTAGGATAATAATTTGCTGTTACAAATGTAAATAAATATTGACCTCTGGTTTTACAGAAAGAGAAACATATCTTTCCACTTTCCACATCTAGTCAGAAACTAGACTAGAAAGTACATGTTTGAGTGGGGCAAATACATATACATTTTTAAATATATACTTGTGTGTATATATATACTCTGTGATTTATTTTCCTGATGAAACTGCTAGTTACAAATTAATAAACAAAGACATTAGAAAAAGATTTATTCTGGGTTTTCTTTTTCTTTTTTTTTTAATAATTTGCTGCGGAGCTTCTTCAGAAAAATTAAAAATAACTTGTAGTTATGGTGTTTTTTAGGTGAATAAATAATACTCAGGGTAAAGTGTTCTGTCAGGCAGCTGGGAAACTTTAATCAAAATATATTTTGAAAAGAAATATTGGAGGATGATTTTACAGTGGTGTTGAGAATGAAAACCAATGTTGTTCCTTCATATTTCTCATTTCATCTTATATAACTGATTCAGTTTATTTCTGTCTTTTTTATTGAATTATTTGGGTTGGAGCAGAACATAAAAGCATCTTCACTTTTTTTTTCCCTTTTTCTGTGTGTTTTTTTAAATTAATTATTTTATTTTAATTAAAGGCAACCTACTTATAGTTGTGAAAGTATTAATTTCCAATAATATTTGATAGCCATGTATGCACACTTTTCATCGTAATATTTCAAATTTTCTCTTATTGCCTTCAACAATTTTAATTTTTAATAGTCTTCAATCCCCTTTAATACAGTAGTGTTCTCCTAATATTTGATTCTTTCCTAAGACTTCTAGAGAAAATTTATAAGATATTGCAGATAGTACAGAATTAAGATGTGAAGATACCTCCTTAGTAGTGAGTGAGGGTTCAGCCTGTAATGGAAATGTTCACCTGGTAGAATGAACCCTAATATCATAATAGATACTTTAAAGTACTCACACAAATGTGTTGTGGCTGTTCAGATTTAAACAGTTGAGTCCAGGACAGAAAGTGGAGTGCTGATTAATTAGTAGTGATTCAGGGAGCATAGGAAGAAATAAATTTTTTTTGAGAAGGAGTCCCACATGGATCACAGGGGCAGCAAGTCTGCTGCTGTTCCTGCATTTACTGGGAGAGAAAGAAGGGGAAAGAGAGAGGGGAAAGAGCCTCAGGCTATCTTACTCTCCTGAGCAATTCCTGCACTTCTATACTTCCTGAGATCCTTCAGAGCACAAACAACCTTTCCCCTCAATAAGAACAGTTTGATTTACTGGATGGCCCTGAGAGGTGTTTTGGGGGAGAGCTATGTGCGTCCTCCAGCGAGAAGACACTGAAACTGCCCATATGCCAATGGCAGTTGTGCGGGCTAGAGGAAAGAACTGCAGCACTGAGGTCAGTATGAAGTTCATTCTGACAGATCCATGCACAGGTGTGCTCTGCTTTAACAGTCTTCTTGAAATGGAGCCTACTTCCTGAAATGCTGGTGACCAAAATGGGGAAATCCAAAATAACAAGCAATGTTCAGGTGTCAGAGAAAGGTTATAAATTCCAGTTTCTGAACCTTCTTTTTCATGTGCCCTATTTCCCTGTTTTCTTTTCCTTCTCCCTTGGCATGAAGCAAAATTTTCCCCAGGGCTCAGTATTGGGTCCAGTTCTGTTTAGTATCTTTATCAATGATCTGGATGAGGGGATCAAGTGTACCCTCAATAAGTTTGTGTACAATACCAAGTTGGGCAGGAGTGTTGATCTGCTTGAGGGTACGAAAGCTCTACTGAGGGATCTGGACAGGTCAGATTGATGGGCTGAGGCCAACTGTATGAGGTTTAACAAGGCTAAGTGCTGGGTCCTGCACATGGTTCATAACAACCCCATGCAACACTGCAGGCTGGGAGAAGAGTGACTGGAAAGCTGCCTGGCGGAAAAGGACCTGGGGGTGTTGAACACTAGCTGGCTGAATATGAGCCAGCAGTGTGCCCAGGTGGCCAAGAAGGCAAATAACATCCTAGCTTGTATCAGAAATAGTGTGGCCAGCAGGACCAGGGAAGTGATCGTTCCCCTGTGCTTGGCACTGGTGGGGCCGCACCTTGAATACTGTGTTCAGTTTTGTGCCCCTCACTACAAGATATACATTGAGGTGCTGGAGCAAGTCCAAAGAAGGGCAATGAAGCTGGTGAAGGGTCTAGAGCAAAATTCTTATGAGGAGCGGCTGAGGGAATTGGGGTTGTTTAGTGTGGAGAAAAAGAGCCTTGGGGGAGACCTTATCACTCTCTACAACGACAAAAAAGGATGTTGTAGTGAGGTGGATGTCAGTCTCTTTGCCCAGGTAAGAAGTGATATGATGAGAGGAAATGGCCTCAAGTTGCACCAGGGGACGCTGAGATTGGATATTAGGAAAAATTTCTTCACCAAAAGGATTGCCAAGCATTGGAACAGGCTGCTTAGGGAAATGGTTGAGTCACCATCCCTGAAGGTATTTAAAAGATGTGTAGACGTGATGCTTAGGGACATGGTTTAGTGGCAGATTTGGCAGTGTTAGGTTTCCAGTTGAACTCAATGATCTTAAGGGTCTTTTCCAAGCTAAATGATTCTATGTTTCTAAAATTTATTTTTGTTCTGTGAAAGTTTAATTATTGGTGTTTTAAAAGAACTATCACTGTAAAAGAGAAGCTTAAACCATTCCTTCATTTGGTTTTAAATCTTTATGTGGAATCTATTTCTAAATATGTAAGGAGAGTTTATGATCTCTCCTTATATCAAACAGATTATGTAAATGTATTGAAAACAAGTAGGAAGCATAAATCACAGATGTCAGTTTGGTGCAAAGTTTGTAACCAGAAAAATCTACAGCTCCCAAATCCCAATGTGTTAATTACAAAGTGGCATCTGGTATACAAATTTATGCCGAGCTAAGAAATGTTCAGACTAAAATAGAGTATGCCTAAGTGGGCTTAGTGTCTAAAACCTACAGTCATCATAGGGAAACTTAAAATCATGTGACTGTGATATGTCTGTGATCTAAACTGCAGCTAGAAAAGTGATGTAAACTCAAAGGGAAGGTGGGTACAGTTGAGAAACACTAAATGAGTTAGTCATGTGCACCTGGAGCAAGTATTGTTTCCCCTTTATATAATATACTCACATGTAGGCTGGATAGAAATCCATTAACTTGGTAGCATATAATTTCTATGACCTTTAATCCTAACAAAGTACATGTTTTTCACTGGTTTTGTGTTAAAATGATACACAGTGGAGCCAGTCATTTCTGTTGAATGCTATATGGTTACAGAAGACTATGTTATGCTGTAACAGATTTTATGACCAATGTGGTAGTATTTGAAAATGGGGTAATTCAAACAGAGCTGTCTAAGTAATTGCCCTGTCAAACTTTAAGGAGGGATACTATGCAATAAAAAAAAAAGTTCAGTTAAATCTTGGGCACTTATACTTTTAAAACTGCAATACCCTCAACGGCCATTCAATGCCCAGTCCTATTTTAGATTGCCTGTAGAGTCAATGATGAGGGCTCCCATGATGTAACGAACTCCCATTTTTTTACCTGTTAGAGTAACTGTATGAATTAGTAACTAGGGAGAAAGAGATTGCTGGAATTCCTCCACCTGAGGACCAAAATGATCATTTTACTACTTCAGACTAACTGTATCAATGATATGACAGAAACCAACATAAGAAAGTGGCCTGACTTTGAAAGCCTTGCAGATCATTCATACTGTACATTTTCAGTCAGGGGGGAGTCAATGTATAAACTCAAGACTTCATACTGATTAACAATCAAGGAAAAGTAATACTCCATAATTTTGACTTCAGATTGCTCTAAACTGTATATGACATCAGATAAGGATAATTGCTAGTCCCTACAAGTTCCGGTTTTGAGTACTCTCAATGAACCTGGCCTGGATTAAAAATTAAATTTCTCACTGGAAATGTGCAAATTTTTAACCTTGAAATCATGTATCATTGGAAAAACACTGTAGAATAGAATCAGAAAATCAAATTAACTTGCATTTGCTTAACCAAAAAAGTTCATTGTGTTATTACAGCTTTCTGATCACCAAGATTGTAATTCAATATTTGAACACATCTATGCGTAGAAACCACCAGAAAGCTACATAATCTGGATACATTTAGTGACAGTGAGCTAGCAATCTTTCAAAGAAATAGTTGGCAGTATGTTTGGCGCAGCCTGGGGAACTGCAGTAACTCAGTTACAGGGAAGGAGTCCAGTTTCTGTCCTGAGACTGTATATCTATAAAGGTAATGTCTCTAGTGAATACCAAAATAGCCATTATTTAGGAAAGCATAGAAATAGATTGTCTTGAATATTAATAGCATTTTGGACTGGTATTAATGGCAACTTTGATTCATAGGTCTCAAAGTCAATTTTAGAAGTATTATTGTTCTCATGGTTTTGTTTTGGTTTTGGTTTTCCTCCCTAGAGACAGCAGTCTATCAATTATTTAATTTTGCTTAGGAATTTTAAGTTAGTGGTAGATCCAAATGTAAAAGCAGATGGATATACTGCCAGTCCTTTTTTTAAACATGTGAGTCTACTTACAGATGTTGAGCTGTTAGCTATTAATCCCAGAGAAGAAAGTTACCAGACAGGGCATTTCCAGTCAGTATATATATGCTATGTAGAAAACGAACTATAGTTAAGATTTTTAGCTGAAAATTAAATTTTCAAAATCAAAAATAAATACAGTTTATTTCCACTTGACAGCTGTTTTGCTTTTATTTGCCTGTGGTGATTTTATCAGGTTTTATGAGAATGTTATGCTATTCAGCAAACAGTTAGTGGTGTCCCTTTCCAAAACAGTGCTTGCTACATATGGCACCTTTGAGAGGCCAAACCACAATTTAAAGAAGTACACAGAAGAAGTACAAAGGAGGGACTAATGATTGTGAGTTTGCCCTAAGGAAAGACAGCACATCAACAGACTTAAATAGCAGGTGCTTATGGTGTATGCTGACCCACACAATGCGTTTCTGATTCTTAATTTAAGCAGGAAGGTGGATAAGTGGGTTTAGCTTTGTACAGGCAGAGTTGGGTTTTTTTTTTTAAACATAAGTAGATAGGTTGTTGTAGAGGACCTAAGAATGTGCTGCCACACCAGAAAGATGTGCGTCTCCGATAGGTCTATGTCATAGGTCTGAGACTAGTATAGGTCTGTCAGATGATCTACAGCATGTAGCATGGCAGTAAATAACTGTGTTTAGTCCCACCCACTGATTCAGTTGGTTGATGGTTAGAGCTCCCATTAGTGCTAGACATTCTTGGTTGCTGAAGCTACTTAATGGTAAATGTGTTTTTCTCTGTATCTTTCTCTAGTGTAATTGAGCTAATTTGTAAATGCTGGTTAATAGAAAATAATGCAAAGATTATAGTGTGCTAAAAAGAACAAGCAAGTTTATCTTTAGACAATACTGTTAGGATTGAAAGATTAAGAAGGCAATTCAGAAAATTAAAAAAAAAAAAACAGAACAAGGGACTCCCTGCAATATTTTAATTTGGTCTTCTTGTTTGTGTGCTCTATGTCATCATTTAATTGTCTAGTTATATGATGTGTTTTTTTCTTTAAGATACTGCCTCATTTGATTCATGGAATTGGCAGTTACTTGCTTAATGAGCAGTTGTTTGATGTTTTTCTTTTGTTATTCAAAGAATGCACCCCCTGCTGTATGTTCTGCATGCTTGTTAAACTCTATTCTGAAGACAGAATTACTATTTTTTTCTTTGACTGCACAGTAGACTGTCATTGCAGTTGTGCTTGTGTTCTTTGCAACTAGAACTTGGAAATCTTTTTTAGTGAGGCAGATTTTTTCATCAGAAGTGCAGAGTTGTTGAATCCAAAGGCATTTGCCAGGATGTAACAGAGCTGGTGAAAGGTTTCCTGAGAAAGGTAAGAACGCTGACACAGAGCTTCAGCACTGCCAGGTGCTGTAGCAGAGGTGGAGCTACCCAACTAGCTATCTGAGAAGTATCCTGTGTATATTCACTCGGATAATACCAATATGTAGCACATTTGTTCATTCTTCTGAACATTAAAAACATTAAACGAAAAGGAAGAAGAAAAATAGAAGTGCCATGAACGAAATGAAGAAAAATGTCAATGACCGAGTTAGCTAATTGCTTTTCCTCAGTTGGGAAAGACTGTTGTAATGGGTAACAGGAACATTGTTTCTGGAGTGTTTTCTGAAAAATAAGAGCAGTTACATAATGAGATTTTTTTCTTCTTCTTCTTCTTTAGAAAATGAAATAACTTTTTTGTAACCTTACTGGGAGTTCTGCTCTTTAAAACATGGCTTTAAGTGTATACTGCTTGATTGAGTAGTTCTGTTCCTGAACAGACATGAACTCAAGTTCTGCAGGACATTGCAGATAAGACAGAATTGCACTAACAAAACCTAAAGAAAGGTGATTTTGTTGTTGTTTTGTGCTAGTGATTGTGTTCTTAAAAATTAAAAATATCCGAAAGATACTTGTTTCCTGGACCTAGAAAAAGGGCAGTGTTCATGTTTCATATCTGGTCAATCAAACAAAAGCGATCAGACCCAGGCTATTGTTTCTTCACTCTCTTACACTTCCTCCCTTCATTTCATCAGTAGTTTCCATAATAATTTAATTTATCCTGTTTTGTTTTCCCTAGCATCCTACTCTCTTTCCACTGAGGGCTGTGAGGTTTTGGTATGATCAGGCTGGCCCATGACTTGCAGTAAAATCAGTGAAGACAGTATCCAGTATTGTTATCTGGGAAAGACCATGAGGAAAATCCAGGCTTTTACTATCACTTCTTAAGAATATCCACTGATCTTTTCACTGTCTGCAACTCAGTTTCCTCATCTAACAGGTCACTTTATATGAAGCCTTCTTTTTTTAGACAGAGAATATTTTCCCTCTTAATTTTCGATGTTACATGTAACTTTTAATCTGCAGAATATCCGTCCCTGCTAGGTGGTCTTACTTTTCAAGTCCTGTTCTATTTATTTGTTTCTTGTGCAGAAGCCATTTCACTTCATTGTGTATCTTTGTCACCATTCTCTGTACTTTTCGAAGGCCAATTGCACTCTCTTTGAGAAGGATGCGATGGAAATTGAATATTAATTCAGAAGAGTGTATATCATAACTTCTTTATGTGGTGTATTTTGTTCAGTCTTCCTTCCCTAGTACTTCTTACCATTCAGTCTGCATTCTTGATGGCTAATAAGCAGTAAGCTGATATTTTCACAGAAAATTTCTGTGGTAGCAGTTAGTTCATTGTTTGTACAAATGTTGAATTTCATTTCTTGTCTTTTTTATCAGACAGTTGCTTAAGGCTCTTATGCAACTCATGCGTCAAATTTAGTACTCTATATACTTGAATACAATCATTAAATGTCATCACTGGGCAATTCAGTCCTTTTTCTGAGCCATTTGTGAAACTATTAAAGAGAACAGCACCAACACAGTCATCAATAGCAACAGTTAAAAATGACAATTTATTCTTCTATTATGTCTCCTGTTCCTTAACTGGTTGTTTATTTAGGTAAGGGCCTTCCATCTTTCTATGTACATCTTGATTTCTCCAAGACTTGTTAGTTGAAGACCTTGTTGAATAATTCTCGGAAACCCAAGCAGGCTGTATTGACTGGATGTCTCTCTTATCTATGTGTTTATTGAGCCTTTCAGAGAAGTCTATTAAATTTGTGAGGCATGTGTTTCCTTTACAGAACCTATCTTGTCTTTTCCTTATTTTATCACTTATAACTTCAATAGGGTGTTCAAAACTGCTACTTTTAGTGAAACTATACCCGCATATTTTTTTTTTATTCCGTTCAGAAGACATCTGTAGCTGTCATTTATGTCATCAAAACATTGTTTTCTAGAGGGATATCTGACATGCTGTTCCATTATAGTAACTGTTCTCCAAAGGTGTTCATTTTATACCCAGTGGTAAATTGGATTTCTTATAACAATTAAATGAAAATTCATCTTCTTGACACACATCAGGAAATCACTTCAATGGGCTGCATCATTTTATACTAACAGTGTTATTAACCTATACACAAGAGAGAACATACTTCATTTATTATTTTAAATATAGCTGCTTGTACACTGATTTATACAATATTTATTTATTTTTTTCTTCATCGTGGAATTGCACAGTTTAATAAGGATTACATTACTCTTATGCTAAGTATGATTTATGCAAAGCTACAATTGTTTGCTGTGTGGCTTTTTGTTTTGTTTTGTTTTTACAGGTTGAGCCTGACGACTCTTCCTTTATTCTGCCTGAAAGACGTTCTTTAGATTTATATTTTATTCATCATTACAGAATCTTAATATGAACACACTTCACAGCTCAAAGTGTGGAAAAAGTCATTAAGCTAGCTTCCTAATCAGGAAGGTGCAAAAGTGTAATTAAACTAATGGAAGACTGACTGAATTATTCAAAAATATATTAAAGCACATGTAGTACATGTGCTCTCAATCTTTTATTTCATATGAGACTTCTCTTTAAGTTAATATTTGATTCATAGCCACAGAAATAGCGTCAACACCAGGCATTATTATAATTTACGCATAGAATATTCATACAGAAACTACAACTACATGAAAGCACTGATACTGCACTGTGAGCCACTAATATCATGTGAGGAGCCCCTCCGTGTCTCCTGTGAAAAACAAGTTTTTTTCCAACTCCCCAAAGCAAGACAGAATCAGGACTCTTATAACGGGATACATAATAAGAACTTTAATTCACTGATGGTGAACCTAAATCCAGTTTAAATCCAAAATAGCTTGGTTTTCACTTCAAAAAATCTGTCATTCAGCCATGCTGTTGAAGGCTTTGTCAGCAAGATAGAACTCCCTGTGTTCCGTTGTTTAGTGGCTGCGTACTAAAAATAAGTCAGTAAAATAAAATCGTATATTTGGGTCATTTGTTGTCATTCTGTGTGAGCAAAGAGAACAGATTATTATATCTCCACAAACCTAGTTCAAGACCATTAATGAAACTCTATTCAGAACTTTCTACTGCACATGCCTGTGATTTATTTTTTTCATTTATAGTGTCTTCATAATCCAGCAGCTAATACCTGTTTAAGTTTATATTATTTACATTTGTATTTGTTATATTTCCTTTGACCTCTGACTAATATCCGAAGTGATCCATACAAAATAATTCTCGTTTCAGCAATTGCTTGGCTTTTGGGAAAATACAGAAGAATCTTTTTTAAACTAAGAGCTTCATGGACTACTCCTGGATTATGCTTTATGGGAAGTGAAGTGAGCTGTGGAGGCCCTCTGGTGCTAGGAAATTGCCCTGTTCTTCATTCTTGGTCAGTGAAAGGTTTTTGCCACCCTTACTGAAGTTTGGCATATGAAAGAAACTGTCTGAGGGACATGACAGAGCTAGTCCATTAAGGATTAATGAATTAAAGATCAAGAGTAGTACTTGATCCTTAAAGATTTTAAGTACTAAAAGATAATTAAAACATTTAAGGACTTAAGAATTTTAAGTCCAGTGTTTAATAGAGGAGTTAGAGGACATTGCTGAACATTAGTGATACATACTCCCAGTCCTTTCCCAATAATAAGCCTCTGAACAACAGTTCTTCTCATAGATTTAGATTAGACATACCGTTCCAATGCTATGATTTAATTTAAAAAAATCTTAGTTTATTCTAGATTTCTTTGCCATCTTTGTATCTGAAAAACAATAACGGATTATGACTAAACTGTTTCTGTTGTTCTCTTGCTTCTGGCTAAGAGACAGACGCATAAATGAATTATTTTTTTAAGAAGTTCAGTTACTTGAACAAAAAAATTTTCTAAAAAGACACTTTTCAGAAAGTGTGTTTTTTGGTTTTTTTTTTTGCTATAACAGCATATCCTGGCAAGAAATGTTGGTTGTTAGGTTTTTTTGGAAACACTGTTTATGAAATGAGATAATAAAGTGCAACAAACAGAATTACAAATAAATTATGATCCTGCTTAGGAAAACTTGTTTCTGTACAATAAATGATAAACCATGGAAAATAAGTCTATAAAAATAAAAAGTTATATTTTTAAATTAAATTGAATAACTAAGATATCAAACAATAACTGTGAATACTTCTAATTAATATGCATTGCATGTGATCTCAAGTATACTTTATAAACGTCATGGTTAGAGCAAGAGCAGATTAAAATAATTGACTAAATAATGTAGCTTATAAGAACAGGATCACAGTTATAGGAGAGGGTTACTGTTTCTTTAATTTCATATTTTTAATTGACTGCTTCTGTAGTTAATTAAACATTTAGTGGAGGTTTTGGTTACAGTCTTAATGGAAATTATTTTAAGCAGCTATTAAATCAAGAATCTTTCATATGAACATTTTTAGTCATAGAAGGAGCTCATTCCTGTTAATAGGTTGTATTGGAGCTGAACTTACTTTTAGTATTTAAGAAGTAAATTAGTATTAAATGTCCCACAATAATTTATTGAAATTTCTATTCTCTTGGGCATCCATGTGACATTATGAATTGAAATAATTATCTGTCACCTCCCACATACTCCGCTATTTCATTATAGAACATACAAGGATTTTTTTTCAACAACAAATACTCTTCATGCCATCTTGGTTGCAAGGTATTTCTTCAAAATAACATAAAAATGTTAAGGCTCTCTTAAAGCTAAACCAAATGCTTCTCTCTCTATCTTATCTTGAAGATACAATTAATAAGAGATATAAAATATTTAAAAAGAATCAAAAGTATCCATTTAAAACCTCTGTAGGAGTTTTTCAGCAGATGTGGCAGGCTGGCCTGCGTGTTGTACTTTCAGTTCTGTGAGACTCTCAATAGGTCATAAATCTTTTTCTGAATGGTCTGGCAAAACTGCAACAGTTTTGTCCCTAGTTATGACATTTATTTTTGAAGATACCCTTGGAACAAGCATAGCAATGTTGTTACTGATTTGCTTTTTTAGTTACGTCCATGGATAAACTTGCAGAATGTATTAGGGGCTCATATTTATTGTTATCTGGAACCTGGAGAGCTTTCTACTCTGCAGACTGGAAAATACGTTTGTTAAGTTTCATATGTTACTTCTAAAAATCCTAGACAACATTGTCATTCTTTCATTCCTATAGGTATGAACAGTTCCTACTTCTCACTTTTAAACTTAGTCGTTGTCGTGGTTTAACCTCATCAGGCAATTAAGCACCACACAGCTGTTCGCTCACTCCCCACCCCACAGTGGGATGAAGGAAGAATTGGAAAGATAAAAGTGAGAAACAAACTCTCACTTTTGTGGTTTTGTGGTAACAACAGTTTAATACTTAAAAAGAAATAATAATAATTTTAAAATAATCACAAGGAAAAGAGAAAAAAAAACCCAAACAGAGAGGAAAATAAAACCCAAGAAAGACAAGTGATGAAAATGAAAACAATTCCTCACCACCAACTGCCAGTCCCTGAGCAGTGGGCCCCCCGCCAACCTCCTCTCAATTTCGTTGTGAGCATGACGTCATATGGTATGGAATATCCCTTTGGACAGTTGGGGTCAGCTGTCCCAGCTGTGTCGCCTCACAGCTTTTTGTGCACCTCCAGCCTACTTGCTAGCAAGGCCATCTGAGGAGCAGAAAAGGCCTTGATGCTTGTGTAAGCACTGATCAGCAGTAACTAAAACATCAGTGTGTTATCAACACTATTTTCAGCACAAATTCAGAACATAGCCTCATACAAACTACTATGCAGAAATTTAACTCTATGCCAGCCGAAACCAGTACAGTAATAAATATAAATGTCTTCCTATAAATTATTGAAAATGTAACAGTCATATAATAATCTCTTATGAAATTTTCCTTCTTCACAGTTTTTTTTTTTTTAAAAAAATAGCTTTCTTCTGGAAACACAATTTTTTTAATTTGGGGAAGAAATGTTAGTTAACTCTCATTTTTCATAATAAGTAGGAAAATTTGATTGACAAGGTAAGATTTGTTACAGGATATTTCAGTTTGTGAATATTGTACATCTTATTGCAACTACAGCAGTGGCTATTTGACTGAATTATTATGTTGTCACTATGGTTCATACAACTGGGAAAGTTTCCACCATTAGACTGAAGTGCCTATTCTGTTTCCACAGAGAGAATGCTATCACTCCTGAGAATTCATGCTTTTACAATTATTTTTTTTCCTTTTGAGAAATCCAAATATGTGCTTACCATTTTTTTATGAGAAACATAAACTTAAAAGGGACAGAATTATGAAATACTTGTATATTTTAACAGGAAAAAAAATTTGATTACTTGCCTTGGGAATGGCAACACTAAGTTCCATTCATTGCAGAGGAAACAAAATAGTTGATCCTTTTTCAAAGGTCCCATTATGAGAATGAAGATCATATAAAGAAAATTGAAACCTACCTGAACCTTCTTTACGTGTGAGTATATTTAATACATAAACTGGTTGCAGAAGTGTTGGTTTAATTCAGTAGAATGAAGAATGCTTTTGGCAAGTGTACACTTGCCTGCCTAGTACTGTGCAAGCTTCAAATTGAGAAGTTAGCTGAGAACTTAAAGATTTTTTCAAGTTTTGTCATTTCCCAAGAAGCTTGTATTTTCATTAGAACATTCTTCTGAGCAAATGTAACTGTTCAAACTGGTTTATATTCTTTTGTTGGCTAAACAATGAACTTGAACATTCTAGCCCTCCTGTGAAGTTGAAAAACTTTACCTGGAAGTGTGTGACCCAGGTTTCCTTGCTTAAATGGAACCTTGAAACCTTTACTTTTCACCTGATTTCTTTATTTCTTTTCCTTTTTTTGTTTAACCTTGTACATATTAGAGCGTCAAAAATCATCAGAAAGGGACTGGCTTTTCCAGACAAATGCCTCTTAAGTTTCCAGAGTATTGTATAATATCACTAAGAGCAATTTTTATAAATGGTCTGTCACCCAAAGTTTGAGACATCCATTGCATCTTTAAAGTATAAGACAGCTATTACTGTAGACAGCTTTGGAAATTTATGGGCTTCTTGTGAAAGAAAAATACAGTAGCTGCAGACCTTAGACGGATAGTATTACAGGCTTGTATATATTCTACCCTTTACTTCTCATGCACTCATCTGGCTTGGGAAGAAAATAGTCTTGTCAGTGCTTGAAATTAGATATACTAGTCTAAGTAAAGTGTTTCCTCTATTTCTGATGGCATCCCTGTATTCTTGCCTTCTGAAATCATCAGTGATCTATGTAGGGCTTTGTGGCTTCAAAAGATGTCTTCATCTACTGCCAATAAATCCTATTAAACTAATTAAATTTTCCTGGGAACACTTCTTCATTGATGATATGATTTTAAAAGAGCTGACTGCTCTTAAAAAGGTTAGTGTTTCCACCAGAGGAAGTGACATTATGGGTGGATTAACTAGATTCTGAAATCTGAACGTACTGTGGTGTTGTATTACTCTACATCACTGACAAAGTTAAACCTTTTTGAAATTTAGACTAACTAGAGTCTAGTAAATGTCCCCACATCATAAATATTCTAAAAAACAGTGAAGTAAGACTTAAGGAGCACAAAACCAAATAGAACCCAAGAAGAACCTGTACATGTGCGAAGAGGAATTAATTGTTCTCGTATCAGTTGCACTTTGTAAATCCTTCTGGTAGTCACCCATAACTAGAAAAGCTTATACAACATTTCCAATTCACAAAATATAAAGTGAGAAGGTACCTAAGAAACTTGTAAAGCTCCTCACTTTCACTTTGCCTCATTGCTGAGAGTGAAAGGAGCTATGAGGAATATTCTACTTTTGGTGTTCCAAGAGAAGCAAGGACAGATAAGCTGCTATCCCTCTCTGCTCTCCCCTGTTGCCCTTTAAAAGCCATGACTAAAGTGTAACTTTGCCCCTCGTTTCTCTTGGCCTTGTGGAGGAGGAGGGTGAGGAAGAGACTGTTATACTGCCTTTTCTTGACTCAAGAGACAAGGAGCAGGAAAAAGCTTCATGCTTCTCTTTTTTCACTTGATGATGAAGGGATTTGAAAGTAACCTAGAGGTGAACAATTTGCTGCCTAGAGACGGCTGAAAGTGCAAAAAAAAAAATCAATCAGACAACACTTGTTCAGGCAAGGAAGGAAGGGAAATTTCTTTGAAAGATCTTGAAGTCTGGCAGTATGCCCTGAAGATAGCAATAACTGGATCTCGAGGTTTTATGAAGCCAAGAGAAAAGAATTATTTTGTGCAGAGAGACTAAGCTTATTCTGAACAGTAACTATCTGTAATTCTCACATGACTGATTTATATTTCCTCTTTATATTAGCAATGTTGTGGGAAGAATGTCCATGCTTTTTTATAATCTGTATATAAGGAGTCTGAGAATGCTTGATTTATTTATTCTAAGGCAGATATTTAATGAGGGGGTTTGTTTATATGCTTCATTTGCATTGTGCTTTAATATTTCAATCCTGGCCAGCGTGTATAACTGCAGTATATGAGAGAAAGTAGTGAATATTAGGGTGTTTTAACCAACCATTCTTATTTTGAGTTTATAAGCCTACAAACTACAACAGAATTACTGTTTTCATTATTATTTTATGTGAGAGGAAAGATGAGGGGTTCCAATTCAGTAACTGTCAGTGCCTGAAGAAATAACAACCTAAATATTCCAAATAGCATCAATAGGAGGAATTTTTTTTACAGATAGGTTTAATTTTCCTATCAAGGTAAAATGTGATATAAACAGGAATTGAACTCACAATCCATGAATCCCAGTGTAATTCTTCAACTGCAAGACCATCCATCAATATCATTTAATTACCAGTTTGGGAAAATGAATATTTGCCCTGCTTTGCTATGACTTGTGTCCTGAAAGCATTATAAAGGATGTGAAATGGAGAGCTCCTTTCCTGTGCTCTGGTTCCTGTAACTACTCTCAGTATCTTACTTATGCTCTTACATATAGTTTTACAGTTTCAGTGCTGTATAATTGTACATTTGAATGTTTGTAGTAGTAGTTCTAGAGCAGGAAGATTATATGAAGGTCTGAAAATATATTATTTAGGGAGTCATAAGCAATGGAGAGAGGATAGCAAATAATTGATAGATATATAAATCAGATTATTCTTAATAATCGTCACGCTTGTGCTTTTAACCAACTGATCTCATAACACAAATAATAGACTACTGTAATGATTAGTGGTTTAGCAACTGGTATGATAGGATTTCTTTAAATAAGCATGCTGTAATATACATATAGAGATGGCTTCTGCATACTGCACTTATCTGAACAGTCAAAAAACAGTACAGTGGTAGACAGTTGTTTTCTGATGCTAAGAAGCTTGCGGAAGTTAGAGGAAAGAGAAAATAACCTTGATTCAAATGTTGCTCAAGATTAAAGTCTTCTGAAAAAATGCCCTTTCATTTTCATGCTTTCATTCTTAGACGAGAGAAAATTACTAGACATCTTTAGTGTGATTCAGACACCACTTATTTTGCAAAACATATTTGCTTGTAAGTATCAGCTTTTATTTTAATTTTCATCATATTTATTTCACTTTTCTTCCTTTTAAAAATCCTTTGGCGCCGATATCTCATTTGTCTGTTTTGTGAAACACATTACATGGTTACAGGGCCCTAATTCTAAGTGTACTAACACAGACATAATAGGTGCACTTAATGTGAAAACTATATGTCCAATGTATATTACTACTGAGTGAAATGACGACTTCATGTAATAGCTTTTGTTGGTCTATAGTACCTGTGACTTCCATTGTCCACTGATAATTATGACCTATGAAAAGCCGTATGATTTCAGTTTAGCAGAGGATACATATATATTTTGGAAACAGAGTGCTTTGCTGCAATATTGCCATTTTGATCATTAGGGAAAATTTTATATAGTACCTGGAGAAAAAACCCAATATGTATATTCTTTCCACTTGGGGGAATAGACTTGCATGGTGGGCTTTACTATTGAGATCCTTTTAAAAGTTGGAGAAACAGTGCTATCACCTAGTTCAGTAAAATTTTAGAACTGGATGTAAAACTCTTGCCTTGTACATCATTTCTGAAATGCAGGTTTGATTATATCGTACTCCTGCTTGACTTAAATTTCTTTAAGTAGGTGATACCAGTCAGAATTTTTCTGGTGGAACATATTTTCTCACAAAATTACCGATTAATGAAATTAATGTAATATTTTGGTTTTGATGCATCTACACAGAGCAATAGCTGATTTTAAAGTTTGAAATTTTTTAAATTAAATGATGACACTATGCATGAATAAACCAATTCTGAATTTTCATTTTTTTAGTTCAGTACTGGAGTTTAAGACATTGAAATAAAAATAAAAAATAATCTCTTAGTTTTTTTGTTTGTTTGTTTTGAATCATTAAAACACAGCATTATTTTTGCCTGAATATTTATTTGAGTTTTAGTTTGTGTCAGTTTGTATCATAAGCTTTGGACAGTTTAGTGGGTATGCTTGTTCTTTAATCTTTCAATATACCTAGACTAAGAAATCTCTTTTCTTAGATTTTGGGGACAATACCCTTTTTGTTTCTGTCTTACAGCTCTTATAGCTCTATTTGAGAAGACTAAAACAAGACAAAACCAACATGCCAATCAAAACCACACTTAGCATGGATTCATGCTTCAGAACACTCAGGAGGTGTTACTGGTGTTCATGAAAGATTCTTGAATACTTAATTCCTGCCACCAAGTTTTCATTGGGAATTGGGCACAGTAAAAAACTAAATTTATACAGTAGCATAATAAACTTCCAAGGATCTCCAACGTTTATTGGTTATGGACATACAAAAAATCCCTCTGTAGTTAACAGGTAAATTTATGACACTAAGAAAAGCAAATTTCATCTCTATTTTAACAAATCAGTCTGTAAGTATTCTAGAAAAAACATTTTTATAGAATAACTAAATGCCTAAATGAATTATTTTTCAAGACCTGTTGTGCATTCTGAAATATGAGTGTGGACTTGTTGGAACTTGACAGGTGAAGATACCGTATAGTACTATCAGATGGGATCCCAGATCCACAGATCTTTCCTATTTCCCTAATTTCCTTATTTGGTGTGTACAATGGAAGCAGTGTGGCTAGTTTGTTAGGAGCAACATGTGAAATAGAAACAAATCTCAGAGACTTAAGATTACTGAGAGAGCTTCAAAGCTTCGTCTGGAGTTTTACTTACGAGTTTATGCAAACACAAGGGGTCTTTTAATGAGACGGGCCATCCTGGGGCCATAGATGTCTTCTGTCTAGACTATTCAAATATGCAGAGATTTCTGGTGCTGTGTTTGATTACTAGTCTAGCTAATTCAATAAACTTCTGTGAAAATTTTTGAATCCTATGTAATACTTCGTCATTTTTTATTATAATGCAAACTTGCCCTTGAATTAATGAGACAGGGAAATAAAGTTGCTGTATTAGGCAAGAAACTTCACAGATAAAACTACTTTAGGATGCTCTTTCTGTCTTTCGTAAGAGTTGTAGGTGTATGTTCATGTGAACTGTAGGTAATAAAGTTAGTCCCTAGTGAATGTTCGTGTTGAAGCCATGTATCATTAGAACTGAGCCACATACACCAAAGAATTAATGAAGCCTTCTGCGTATTTTTTCTACCATGTGGAACTATCTGATCAGGTAATGTCTGATGATAAATTGAGTTTATGGTGAACTGCTAGATTCAATCTTTGGCTGTAAATCTCCAAAGCTAGCTTCTTTCAACAGAGAAGCTGAAGTCACTGCAGTGTACTCCAACTGTCACTCGAATAAGATTCATCCTGACAAGGATAGTATCTCTTCTGAAATCTTCCTTAAGTGGGAGTCACAAACAGTTCGTAATGAAAAAGCTGAATGGAAAAGTTTATCCTATAAGAATAGAAAATTTTCTTCAAATATATGTCATTAAATTCTTGTTACATTCCAAAATTTCCCAAATTTTCTCCTGTGTGATTTTATGTATAGTTTAATATTACCAAAGTAAATTAAATTTTATCCTAACCACTTTCTGAAAGAGAAATGGTTTGACCTCCATTGAGAATTCTTTTCACTCTCAGTCCTCTTGAGCACTTAACCCCATTTGCTGTTTCATGAATATTTGTTTGATAAGGATATAAATGAAAATAACAACTGACAATTAAAACTATCATGATTGATTCATTATGGCCTTAAGCTCTTACTAAGAAGATTCCTGTATATTTTAATGTAGGGTTTATAAAGCAGACATCTGTGAAATATATTTCTCATTTCCTTGTCACATTCAAATTCTGATTTAGGGTTTGAATCCTGTAGGTTTTTCCTCACCAAAACCTACTGCTGAATAAATAGGAATGCTTGCTAATAAAGAAATGATAACTACAGATTTTGGCTGTAAATAGACAAAGATACTGCAATAATTGTGCTGGTACAGAGGTTGCATAACTTTTGTCTTGAAACAGATGGAGAAGTGTTGTTCTTTTAAACCTGCTTCAGTCACAGCATCATTAATTGTTGACAGAGGAAAGCATATAGGAAGAGATGGGTCACGCAAAAGATATTTTGTAAAGTGTGACTGAAGTACACATTGGCTTATTTTTGGGGTGAAGCACAAAATTTGTTTTTCAGTTGTATACTCCTTGCAAATTTGGATTAAAGCAACAGAATAAGCAAATGTAATTAAAAAACCTAAGCTTAATAGTGGATTTTTCTAAGCATGAGCTTTAAATTAAAGTTGAAATTTCAGTGCGTTAGTAAATAATTTTGCTATTGAGAAAATGCGGAAGGCAAAAATCATAATCAGATTGCTTTTCCTGTTGAGATATCAATGGGTGAAAGGGCTGAAATACTTGTGTTCTTTTCTGGTAATCAGAGATCAAAAATAGCAATAATTGGATGTTCAAGTTGACAAGAAATTAACAGAAGTATAAAAAGGTTTAAAAGACTGAGTTGTCTCAGAGAGAAATAAAAGGTGTAAGTATAGAGACCAATGAATAGTAAAGAGAAGGTAGGTGGAACTTAATGTTCAGGCTTTTTCACACTAGCAGACTTGAAAGAGGACATGCAAAATGGTTAAGTGAAATACTGTTTTTTTAAAAGAGGATGTAATTAGTCTGTGGGACTGATTGCTGAAAGACTGACAAGTTAGCACAGACTAAGTAGTGATTAGGTATTTGCAAGGACTATGACAACATCCGTAATTGCTGTAGACTGCTGCTTTTTGGAGGAGGGGAAGGACTTAGGTAAGAAATTATCTGAGGCCTTAAGACATGAGGTAACAAGTAAGAGCTGTCATTGTCAGCTACTATATTCATCTTCTCCCAAAGTGTTTCTTCCTCGATAGTGTCAGAAACACAGTGGTGAAAGAAATGAATTATTAATATCCAATAGTGCAGAGGATCTGGTGATCCACCTTAATCAAAAATGGGGAGGGTTAGTTTTTACAGCATCACTGTGGACCTTCAGCCATACTGACTGATGCAGGGAAGATGCGGTGGGGGCAGACAAACAGGCAAATTGGAGAGGGAGTGACCTGCCTCTGCAGGGAGGGCAGAGACTTGCACTAGGTTGCAAGAATTTCTAAAGGCCACACAGTTACACTGAAGAGACCTTTGATTTATACAAGAAGTTAAACCTGTAATTTCTTAGCAACGAGCTCCACTTACTGATGGAAGGGAATTTTGTGAATTTATTTGTTCCTCTGGTTCCGCACTGTATTTTCTTGCTATTGTTGCCATAAATGATTTATTGAGAATGCTGATAATAATTAATTGCTTTGGGAAAGCCAACAACAGGTTTGGTTTTATGTGCTGTAATCAACAACAGTTACGTTAAAAGTGTAAGCCTGGAAGGTGCTGAGTATCTCCCGCTCCTGTTGTGTCTTCCTGGTGTGTCTTTGCGCCTTTCAATTTTGAACTTTTATTCATACATAAATAAGCTAAATATTTCAAAATTTGATTAATACAAGTAAACAAAACATCCCAGAATTACAGGCCTTATTGAATGTATGTGAAGTCTTTACTGGATTGTTTTTATTTTATTTTATCCCATTTTATATATAAACAGAGAAAGCTGAAGAAAAAAAAACAAACACAAAAGAGAACAAAACAAAAAAAAACAAACCCCATAGAAACGAAGTTTCTCTTGAGAGTTTGCTTGTAACACTTTCTGCTTTTATTAAGGCTGACCAAACTGAAGAGTAACTTAATTTGTTAGTCTTACTTTCAAGCCAGTTGCAAGCTACATTACTCTGAAGGTTGTGATTCCGCTTGTCTAATAAAGAAGTGTGTAAGCTGTAAATTGTCACGTAATGAGAGCTGTATCTTGCTGCCAACAGTGATTAAATAGGAGAGCATAGGAAGTTTGTATATGCAATAGGAAAAATGTCCAAGCAATATCAACAGAAAAAGTTAATATACCACCATCAGTAATCTGTTAATATTTAATGTGAATGATTGGATGAGAAAATGTGTTTAAATGCTAGTTATTGCTTTTTCAAGAGAGAAATACAGGATTTACAAGGAATTATATTAAACATACATGTAGACAAATAGAAAACTAAATAGCATAATTGTTCAAAGGAGGAAAATGCATCTCCTGTTGTACATACAGAAAGTAAAAGTTATACATTTATTTTGATGAATTCAATTTCAGTGACAAATAATGATCTAATAATTATCTAAATTCAGTTTTGTCACGATGTGCAAATAACTGAAGTCCACTCATATTCCTAAACTTGCTTTTTTGAATGTGCTTTATTTAGTAAGTGTTGATTTTTACCACATAGAAAACTAGTCGAAAGAGGACATTTTAAAATCAGGAGTGCAGCATCATTAGAGATAATATCACAAATGAAGTTATTAGCTATACAGGTTTGTAGACATAGAAACCACTTCATTTGTCCTAATGACTTTCAAGAAAAATATCATCCTAATCAATCTGCGAATTACATGTTTAGATAGCATCTCTTTTCAGCTACATCTTGAGTAAGGATGAGAGTGTAATAGCAGAATATTCCAGTTATAAAATGTTTTCAATTCAGTAATCTCCCTTCTTAATGCCGGCATTCAACTACATTAAATAGTTATTTTAATATGATTCATGAGCAAATTCATACCATGTTCAAGCTCTAACACTGAAGTTTTTTTTGAGTTATGTAGTATATTCACACATGAATAGTAATCCTGCATAAAATGTTACGATAATGCTCACAGTTTAGCTGTTGCATCTATTTTAGGCATCTGTGAAATACCATGAAGCTTTTAAAAATGTTTTGCTGCAGTATATAAAAGTCACGTAAAAGAGAAATGGCAAACCTGTCATCAAGATTTGACCCTGTTTTATTATCAGTTAGGGTAATATATACTTTAAATTACTTGAAGTTTTGCTGGACTAGCCTGTTGTGAGTCATTTCTGAAAAGTGATGCTTGTCCGTGCTTAAAATGCACTCTAATAGATGTACAGCACATCTGTTTGTCTTTCAGCACTGTCTCTGTCTCCTGAAACTGATAATTTCTGGTCTGTAATATTTATTATAATTAAATAAATCTGATGCTGAAAAATTCTCTGGTCCTTATGATATCACTACTGAAGTAGTAAGTGGGCTTGTGTGATTCTTGATGTCAAATTACTTGATGTGATTTCAAAATCAATTCCAGTGGCATTTCACTGAACTATGTTGCTAATAGTTAAAGGGTTGAAATATTGTAATGCAGCCTATGGATTTAGGTGTGCTTTCTCCTGAACCTTTTAGTATTCCAGTTCATTATTTTCTTTAAAAATGCATATGTCCCTCTCAACACTTTTTATGGAGTTAGTTATGTGAATTTCTTGCTTGAAAAATAACAAAAATAAATATTCAATTAAAAAAAATCAAAATAAATTGAGAAAGGTGAATCCACAGAATTTATTAATTTTAAGAATTTTAGATAAAAAAAGTTATCAAAGTTTTGTTTTCATCTTCTTCTAAAGGAGAACAGAAGTTTCAAAATATAAAACTCCCTGGGAGACGAAGCTCATTTTCTATCTACCCTTAATCACAATTCAGTCTGTATGGTCTCATGTATGTTTTGTCACGCACATCTATTATGGTTTTGTTATAATAAAGAACTAAAATATGGGGTCTTTTTCAGGTGATTATTCAGTTTTAGTGAATTTTCTCTTAAAAATATCATTAATCAAGTTACATGTATTGTACAGCCAACTAAATTTTGCCTTTAGTAATGTTTTCTTGCATGACCGACCATGCTGCACTCCTTACTTTATATGGATACATGTTAAAGAATGTGAACTAAGTACAAGAAGAATAATCTCTCCTTTAAGGATAAAAAAATTGCTCATGAAAGGCGTTCATTAAGAAGTCATAATTAAAAAATTAAGAGATTTTGGATTCTTTGGCTCTCTTGTCAAAAGTAGGAAAAAGTAAATGTGAAAAATAGAAAAAAATAATAGTATATGGATGTAAATGTGGATATAATTGGATTTATTCTTACGTATTTCTTACAGTCTTAGAATACTACAGTTTTCTTTAACTTCATTTGCCTGCAACTTAGCATTTCAGTGTAAGGCAGAATACTTAAATGTATTTAGGATGCTTTATAAAATAGCTGAGAAGACAGTAAAAATGTAAGATATAGCATAGGATTGACACAGAGATCATCCATAGTTTGGAATTTTTTTACACTTAGCAAACACTGAGTCCTGTTTGCTCGAGTTGTCCAATTTATCAGGTATCTGTGACGAATTTTGGGAAGGGGTTTAGGGAAGGAAACCTGCTTCCATGGTGCTGGTGTTGTATTCATGCACATTTACCTCTCTATCCTTAACAACTAAAAGTCTGTGCTTTCATGGTTAATATGGCATGAAAACAATATTATGTAGTTATATGTTTGAGTTATTCTAAGGACATGAGTTTAACAAAATTAGGAAAGCCTTACTTAAATTTGTTAGCTTTGAAATTTCTCTGTATTTCTACATGTTTGGAAGCTGGAATAAAATAGCAATGTCCTTATGAAATAATGCTATCAGTAATTAGGTCTATCAGTAAAATTTGGCTGTCATTAATCATGACTTATGAATAAGTGAAGTACATTGTATCACCTGTGACTCCAAAATGTTCAACTCATAAAAGAAAGTTAACTTTTTTGTATATAGTAGCAATACTTAATGTTAGTCCACAGAGTCATCTCTTACACTAGCCTCAAAAGTGGATGAAATAGTATATTCATTGGTATATTGCTATAACTACTGCAACGCATAAGGCAAGCAACAGGCGTTAATTCTTACCACCTCGGAAAGTATACACTATGGATGTATTCCATAGTAAATTCCAGGGCTGTAGTTCCAAAGGGAGGCATATGGACACCATCAAGAGGGAAAATCAAAACAATGCACTTGCTTCTCTTTTTTATGCTTTTTTTTTTTTCTTATGTTACTACTGATATTGAATGAGCTGACTAATAAGTGAGAAAGCAACAATAAAAGTTTTTCTACAAGCAGAAAACAGCGGAAGTGCAAGCACCGTGTATCCATCTGGAGGCAGAATGAAGAGTAAAATACTCAGCTTGTGGCTTTAGTTTTGGAGTCAGCTTTCAGAAACTGGGAGAACAAAAAAGATAGTTCATTTTGTTACAGCGCTGGTATTCAGCCTTCTTGACTGACATCTTTTCGTCTAACTCAGTGAAGACAGTCTAAAAAGAAGAGTAAAAAAAGTCATAACTTTTACTCATTGGGGTAAGAAATCTGGGTTCAGGAGTTCAATGTTCAGTACCTTTTTCCTTCTCCATCACCTTCATAACTCCTCCCAAATGCTTAGGTACCTAAGGGGCACTTAAGTTAGGTACCTCCATTTTGTTATTAATTTTATTTAGGAATCTGATATTTTTTTCTTTTTCAGACTGAGGGTTGCTACTATCAATGCCACTTACAAATGCTTACTGTAGGTATATGGCTTTTGTTTCATTTTTGTCCTCTCAAGAGTGCCTAGAGATTAGTTGTAACAACACTGAATGTTTCTATACTTAACTTTGTTTCTTAGATGTGTGTCTTGGGGTAGCGCCGTGGTGCTAATAGAGCACAAATAAAGGAGTTCTGTCAAGGTCTGATAGGGTTTTAATGTCTACGTGACTCAGTGCAAAACCATGTAGCAATACACACCTGGGTACCAAATGCAGTATAGCTGCATTTGAGAAGTAATAGCCATGACTAATTCAATCAGGCTTAGAGCTGCACTGGGACAGCTCACTGTTGCTAGTTCAAAAGCTGACTGGGACACAGTGAGCTTAAGTATAGCTGCACCACAGTACATAACTTTGGCCATATCACATAGCATTGATTTATCTCATAGGAGTGTATCAAAATTAATTCATTCAAGAATGGGAAGTAGTCTGAAACCATCTATATTAAAGTAATTTAGATAAGCAGGGGTGAGTACTCTGGTGACTAAGCAGTTCAGTACCAGAGAAATGTAGAGATTTCACGGATGCAAAAGTTGACCATTTTAGCATTGTACTCTGTTAATATTAGTAAGCCCAGTTTCTCAGCGAGGTGTTTTAGTCTGAGCGTACTATCATCCTAATAGTATACTGCTTCTGGATGGGAAATAACTTCTGCCCTGCAGTCACTGAATTCAAGCAGAATAAATTCATGTACATCTGAAAAAGACTGTATAGACATGTAACTTGCAGGGAAAAGTCCAGTAGTTTACAGGATTGACACCATAATACTTTCAGGCCCTGCCCCAGACAAAAAGGGCAACTGGTTTACATGCAAACTGTGTCTCTTTTGCAAAACTGATCACAGACAAATCTGGTTTTGCATGTGCAAAGCTCCTGAAGCCCCTAGTCTTACTTTTTGTTCTGACCTAAAAATACTCACAGACTTTTCTGGTAGTAAAGGAAAACACAACATATTAGTGTTTTTCCTTAGATTTGTGCAATTATGAAGTATCAGGTGTATCTTTGAAGCTCAGAGTAAGATCACTATCCAACTGATGTTCTGAATTAAAAATTAAGTACCGTTTTCCCTTCCTTACTACACCTATGAAATAGCAACGAAAACACAGTAACCAGCACAGCCAATTTCTAAAGTGGATTTAACCATTTAGAATATTTTTGCATTGCTTTTTCTCGGTTGCTCTATTTCTAGTCCATTCTTTTCAACTAAAGCTCTATTTCTCTTGCTTTTGTAATAAGTAGCAGAATTTTGTTCAAGATGTTGTACCGCTCTTGAAGCAGGCACAGTGTTGTAGCCAAAGCTTGTGACACTACCAATTTGGCTAGCTTTCTTAATTATGTCTTTAAAATCTATTATATTTCTGGAATAGAAATTAATCTTTTATACATTCATCCTTGCTGTATATTGGAAACACAAAACAGATAAAAATCAGAAGTAAATGAAAATAAAAGAATGGACTTAAATAGTCACTACATGCTATTAATTGAGCAGTGCATTTTAAATAGCTTTAAAATTTAGGATACTATAATTAGTTTGGGTTTTGTTTTTCTTATTATCATGTTAAATGAATGTCTGAGCATAGACACTTTTTCATACTCTATAATATGTACTTACAGAAATCTTTTTAATTTATTTGAAAAAAATAGACCAGACCAAAACCCATAACCAACTTCTTTGTCTTACTTTAATTCTTATGGAATTCCTGTGGAAATAACCTGAGAGAAATATCTCCAATATTGATTTAATAAACGTTACTTATTCTAACAACAGTAAATAAAATATTTTAATTTTAGATAAACATTTTCTAATTTTCAATAAATGTTTACTTCAAATTGTAGAAAACGAAAAGTATTAAACATTGTTCCAAATTCCAAATATAAGAACAGGTTTATCAACTGGCATTTATCCTCACTGGCATGTGAGTAAACCAATTAAAATTCCAGCAGCATCAGTTAGTAAGAGAAATTGTCTCCTTCAGTTGCTTCCTTTGAAGGCCAATGAAAGAAAATGCTGAAAGAAAAAGAAGCTGTCTTTCAAATTCAGGGAATTATATTTCATTACATCTAGGAATAGTGTAAGGTCAGAATGTGCCTCAAATGCCTGAGATAGGTATAAGATGCATGGGCTGATTTGTTGGTAAAAATGTTATAAAAATCATGTAACTGTTAGCATTTCACACTGAGCTGTGAACTTGAAGCTGAAACGTGCCCTACATTCGGATAGCGTTGCAGGTAACACTTGGTTAAAAAGGGTATATAGAAATGTTTTCCCTCAGTTTCTCTCACCTCTGCTGTTGAGGATGTGGTGCAATCTACTTTAAACTCTCTGTAATTAAGCTAGGTTTGGGTTGCTCATTTTTTATTGTTTGTGGGGTTTTTTTAGATAGAGCTAAAGGCAGATTGTCTTCTCCCCAGCCCCACCCCTGCAACATATGACCTATACAAAATAGCAGCTTATTCTTGCTACTGTTTTTCTGATGTCCTACCTAGGGAACAGGAGTTATTAAGGGGGAGAACAAGATATCTAGCAACAGAAAGTGTACAGAATTGTTTCCTTTAACTCCTTCCTAAGAAGCCCAGTGAAAGAAGATGCTGAAGCAAAGGGCAATAAAAGGTGGTCAGAGTGTTTGTAAAGCAGAAGACACATGGCTACTCAGAGACTGCACCAGTTGACATAAATCAGAGCATCATTCAAACTGCTGTAATGTGGTTGAGACAGCTACATCATAACTGGCTTGGCTGCATCCTGTTCAGCTCTTTAAAGAGAATGTGAATGTCACAAAGAGTCATTTTGTAAGAGTGCGTTAACAATCGTTATAGAAGAAACTACCTATATACTTTCTGTATTACTTGAAAATATGATAAATGGGTATTAAATACGTTAGAAAGCAAATGATGTAAGAATGATATTTTTTATTAAAAAGAAGGAAAAGTTCTTCAGAAACAATTGTAGTGATATGAAAAATTTCAGACCATCTTTAGGGAAATTAGTCAAAATAGCTGTTAGCTGGATCCCATTCATAAATATTTCAAAGAAGATAATCATTAAGACAGGAAATTAATTTTTTAGATAGAACAATTAAAGATCAATTGTAACAATCACAAGAAAGCATCCAAGGCTCTAGAGATATCATTTGTTCCTCGTTATTATTAATTAGAGATGATCAACTATTATGATATTTGATTAGTTGTAGAGCTATGTTGTATTTTCTATCCATAAAAAAAAGATACAAATGGGAAAGTACGAATATTGTCATATGCTACATAAAATTTTGTATTTGAAGTCTAGCTGTTTAGCTGTGAACATGCTGCTCTTAAGTTGTGTTTTAGGCTGTGGTATGGGCATCCTTTGACCAGAATTAATATAGGTCTAAATAAATAAATAAATAAATAACAGTATTTCAGAAAAAAATGCACAGCAAAACTCCTTAAATGGAATATAATCACCAAGACTTCAAAGGAATAAAACGTGATGGTTTTGGGAATTCAAAATTCAGACCTATGGCAAGTACAGTCCTTTGGCACAAATGACCCAGACAGATAGTCTTGTGTAGGTGGAGATGTTATAATCTTAACTGAGGCTTCTGATGCCTGTTCTTCAGTGAGCTGCCAAGATTCTCAAGCATATTCTGAACATGAAAATTAAGTACTCGAAGGGCTTTGCAATGAATTCCTGTAGTTGAATGAATCCCAGCTACAAGGAGTTTTAATCCTCAAAAATATATTCTTGTGCTTAAATACTTCAAAATGATGGTATCAGTAAATGGTTATTATTGCCTTGCTAAGGATCAACTCTGCAAGGTGCTGAGCAAAGTGTCGCTTGTATAACAAAGCTTTAAAGCATGTGCTCAGCCACATACCACCCTAGAGAATAAAGCCTTAAGTGACCTTTTCCCTCTCTACTTTAAAAGATCACCACCCATGGTGGCTGGTTTCTATTTGGGCAGATAGATGTACACGCAAAATGTACTTACTAAGAATCATTCTTACAGCATTCAACATTTTGATTTCCAGTCTAAGCAAGACTAAAAAGACAAAAGTGCATGGAAAAAAGGAAACCACTTTGAAGACAGTCTCTGTTTTAATTTCAGTACATGAATCTAGTTAAATCTGTTTTAAAAGGTGAAAAGATAGGAGATAAAAATCTTTTCTGAGTTGCAGAAAAGATTTTATTCAGATTGATTTTGTTCTCTTTGATGGTTGCCATTTCATTTGAACAGGCTCTGCTGTTATTAAGGACATTAAAACCACTTATTTTTTATGGCTTTTTTTTTTCACTGGTTATACACATTAAATTAAGATCTTATTCAGAGAAACAGCAGTGTTGACTAATGAGCCCCAAGAGTAGCTCTTAGAATCACCAGAACTCACAAATTCTAGTTTTCTCTGTGACCTTGAGTTCATCTCTTAGTATGTTACCATTTTCCAGTCGCTTCAATAGGAATACACAGGTGTATCTACAGGTCCAGGAGGGCAAAGGTCCTACAAAAGGCTGAGGTGCTGAATGCCGCCTTCACCTCTGTCTTCACTGGTAAGACCTGTTTTCATCAATCCCAGGTGCCTGAGACCAGTGGGAAAGTCAGAAACAAGGAAGACTTACCCTTGGTGGAGGAGGATCAGGTAGGGAACATTTGCATAAACTGAATGTACACAGATCACTGGGACCTGACAGGCTGCACCCATGAGTGCAGAGGGAGCTGGGTGATGTCATTGCAAAGCCACTCTCAGTTATCTTTGAAAGGCCTTGATAATTACAGGAGGTTCCTGAGGACTGGAAGAAAGGAAATGCCTCTGCTATTGTCAAGAAGGGAAGGAAGGAGGATCTGGGGAACTACAGACCAGTCAGCCTCATCAACCTGGGAAGGTTGTAGAGTAAATCCTCCTGGAAATCATTTCCAAACACACTGAGAACAGGAAAGGGATCAGGAGTAGTCATCACTAATTTGCAAAGAGTAAATCATGTCTGATCAACTTGATAGCCTTCTATGATTACTGGCTCAGTGGATGAGAGGAGAGCAGCAGATATTTATCTCTCAGGGCTGACCAAAAGTGAAAGCATGTTACTAAGGGCATTGTCCAAATGCCTCTTAAACAGTGACAGGCTTGGGGCATTGACCACCTCTCTAGGAAGCCTGTTCCAGTGTTTGACCACCCTCTTGGTAAAGAAATGGTTCCTAATGTCAAATCTGAACCTCCCCTGGTGCAGCTTTGAACCATTCCCACAAGCCCTATCCCAGGATACCAGGGAGAAGAGATCAGCACTTCCCCCTCCACTTCCCCTCCTCAGGAAGCTGTAGAGAGCAATGAGGTCGCCCCTCAGCCTCTTTTTCTCCAAAGTAGACAAGCCCAAAGTCCTTAGCCACTCCTCATAGGACATGCCTTCTAGCCCTTTCACCCGCTTTGCTGGCCTCCTCTGGACACGTTCAAGGACCTTAACATCCGTCTTAAATTTTGGGGCCCAGAACTGTGCCCCTGGTGAGGCAGCACCTATGCTAAATACAGCAGGATGATAACCTCTTCTGACCAGCTGGTTACACTGTGTTTAATGCACCCCAGGATGCAGTTTGTCCTCTTGGCTGCCAGGGCACACTGCTGACTCATGTTGAGCCTGCTGTCAAGCAGCATCCCCAGATGCCTTTCTGTAGGGCTGCTCTCAAGCCACTCCTCTCTCACTTTAGACTTGTGCCTGGTGTTACTCCATCCTAGGTGCAGAGTTCAGCATTTTGACTTGTTAAATTTCACCCCATTTATCATAGCCCAATGCTCCAATCTAGATCCCTCTGCAAGGCCTCTTGTCCCTCAAGAAAGTCAACAGCACCTCCCAGTTTGCTATCATCCACAAACTTGTTAATGGTGCATTCAACTCCTGCATCCATATCATTAATGAATTTATTGAACAGAACTGGCCCTAGAATTGAACGCTGAGGAACACCGCTGGTGACCCGTCACCAGCCAGATGTAGCCCCTTTCACTACAACCCTTTGAGCTCTGCCCTTCAGCCAGTTCTCCAGCCAGCACACCATGAACCCACTCATCCCACAGTTGGACAACTTGTCCAGAAGGATGCTGTGAGGGACAGTATCAAAAGCATTACTAAAATCCAGAAAAACTACATCCACTGCCTTCTCTTCATCCACTACGCAGGTGACCTTATCATAGAAGGATATCAAATCAGTTAAACAGGAATTCCCTTGTATGAACACAAGTTGACTGTGCCTGGTGATTCCATTATTCTTTAAATGCCTTTCAATAGTACCTAGTATGATCTTCTCCATAATTTTTCAGGAACTGGGGTTAGACTAACAGGTCTGTAGCTCCCTGGGTCTTCCCTCATGCCCTTCTTGTAAGTTGGAATAATATTGGCTAGCTTCCAGTCAGCAGGGATCTCCCCAGACTCCCAAGACGTTTGGTAGATGATAGAGAAGGGTCCTGTCATAACATCTGCTAGCTCCTTCAGTACTCCGGGATGAATCTCATCAAGCCCCATCAACCACATCTGGTGGCTTGACAAGTGGACAATGAGATGGATTGAAAACTGTCTGGATGGCCAGGCTCAGAGGGTTGTGATTAGTAGCACAAAGTCCAGTTGGAGGACGGTCACTACTGTTGTTCCCCAGGGGTCAGCAGTGGGTCCAATACTGTTCAGCATCTTCGTTATTGGCCAGGACAGTAGGACAGAGTGCACCCTCAGCAAGTTCGTAGTGCATACCAAAATGAGAGAAGAGGCTGCTACACCATATGTGTATATTGCCATTCAGAGTGACCTTGATGAACTGGAGAAATAGTCTGACAACAACCTGATGATGTTAAAGAAAAGGAAGCGCCAAGTCCTTTGCCTGTAGGCAAATAACCCCATGCTCCGGCACAGGCTGGGGGATGATGATCTGGAAAGCAGGTTTGCAGAAAAGGACCTGTGGGTTCTGGTGGACACCAAGTTAACCATGAGCCAGCAATATGCCCTTGTGGCAAAGGCAGCCAACAGCTTCCTGGGCTGCATTAGGCAGAGCATCACCTACAGGTTGAAACAGGTGATCCTGCTCTTCTTCTCAGCACTGATGAGACACATCTGGAGTGCTGAGTCCAGTCCTGGGCTCTCAAGTAGATGAGAAACATGGACATCCTGAAGCAATTACAGTGAAAAGCCACAAAGATAATCAAGTAACTGGAGCATCTGACATATCGGTAGAGTCTGAGAGACCTGTGAGTGTTTAGCTTCGAGAATGGAAGGCACAGGGGGATCTTACCTATGTTTGAACACCTGATGGGGTGCAGTAAAGAAGATAGAGCTAGACACTTGCAGTGTTGCTCAGTAACAAGGCTAAAGGCAATGGGTACAAAGTGGAACACAGGAAATTCTGTTTAGATATGAAAAAAACTTTTTTTTTTTTTTTTACAGTAAACATGATCAAAGGCTGGAATAACTTTCCCAGAGAGGTTGAAAAGTATCTGTCATTGGAGTTATCCAAACCCATGTGGGCTTTCTTCTGTATCTGACCCTCCTCTACACTGGGCTAGCACTGGGCTATCTCCAGAAGTGTGGGCTAGCCATAGCCTTGTTGTGATTGGGTGATTTATCATTGATGAAAGGTGAAATGCAGGTTGGTATGGGAGGCAAATACAAGGCTTATGAATTTCTAAACCTGGGATTGGTTTTTGTGCTGAGTGAACACATTGGACCTACAGTACAGCAGAGGTTTGATGACATATATTGTAGGTATTAATTACGTAATTATTATACAGGGTTCTGAAGATATAAGTGCTAATTATATACTATCTGTTTCTGAATGTGTGTTTGTATTACTAGTAATGCTTCAGCTGGTAAAAGACTTGAAAGCTTGCAAGCATACTGTTGTTATGCTTTTCTCATATATTATATAATAAAAGCTGTATGAAATAGATAATGCACCTTATTCTACTTGTCTCATAATTTGAGTGAAAAACAACCCTATTACTTAATCATCTCTCCTTTTCTCCTTTAGAATATGTCATTAACGAATGTCTTAAACTCCACGAATAAGTAAAATCTTATATTCAGAGTGTAAATGTTTTAAAACTCTAAAAAATGCATCTAGAATAATTTAATTGAGTCCTGAAGGTATGTGGAAAGTGAAGACTGCTCCTGGTAAATTAATAGTGGCTCTGAATATTCAAACAGCAAAGAGTGGAAAGTGCTGTTATAATTAGGATTAAATGAATGTAAGCTGCATTTGTACCTGTTATTCTTAGCTTTTTGTGGTATTTCTTTTAGGAGCATGACACTATGTTCTTCTTGTATTTTTCTAATGAGTGAGTGATGGCTGTGCCTGTTAATTCAAAGAATACATTCTTTTAACATTAAGATTGACAGCAGTTATGCAAAAACGTATCTTAAAATCTAGTTTAAAAATGCATGCTTTATTCTATCAGCCACTGTTCTTTTTCTTTTCTCTTACTGAACTTTTGCTTATGTTTTGATATTAAGCTTAGAAGTAGCTGAAGCCATATGAACTAATATAGGTCTTTTAAAAGAGTATAGTTTTTTTTTCCTGAATGTATTATCACTGAAAGCAGTGCACAGAAGGTACAACTAGTAAATCATATTTTGTCAACAGTATAAAATAAGTTATTAAAATAATACAAATTATATTCAGCCATGACAATAGCATTCACAGCACTTTTAATAAAAAAATGAAAAACTACAACATTCAATATAGAACAGGGTAAATTCTTGTTTAAGGTTGTTAAAAAATAGCAGTCATTACTAGTATACCAAAAGAAAATGCTAATAGAATGTTCTTGTTATCAGTTTCAGTGATATTAATACTTTAGTAGCGGATTTGGGTGCATTTGCTAATATATTTGCATATAAGTCTTTCTGTTAGTTCTAAAAATACTTTTACACAATAATGACGTATCTATTGCGTATCTTGAAAGACTTAATCATAGTTTTCATATCAAGTTGCTATACTAAAAACATCGTTTTTACAATGCAGAAAAGGCCAAGTTGAAATGTCTTTATCTTTCTGTAACACTGGTTGACATTGTAAGCACTTGAAATGTTCAGTGTTTAATTCATGCTTCGTTTCTGAATGGGGTTAATCATTTGAGTCAGGTCATGATATAGTGAACTGTCAAGAATATTTACAAAAATGGATCTCCATTTCAAGCAGTACTAGACCTTTTTTCCTTATTCTTTTTTTTTCTTTAAAAATAAATCATTGAGAGACAAGGGGTTTGTTTTAGTTTATTTATAGATGCTGAATGAATTTAGTTATCTAAAATATTTATTTTTTTAATAGAAAATAATTTTAATTTCTAAGGAAAAACATTGAAAATAATAATGAGTGTTAAATAAAAAACATATTCATTGAAGTAGAGGAGATAAATGCATAAAAAAATATCCCTGGCAAATTAAGTACCTTTCAGCCAACCTTGCTCATAACTCATCACACCCCAGCCACATTCAAGAAGTAGCCCAAATGTCATTCTTTATGGTCTAATATACTCTGTTTACTGTTATGTGTTAATACTAATATCTAATCCTTTTCTCTCCATCTCTGTGTCTCTCCCTCTCTGTGTCTCTGTACCTCCCTCTCCCCAGCCCCTCTCTCATATATAAGCATCTATGGATTCCAGAATTTCAACTGGCAAGAAGCCTGACTGTGATTCAGAAACTGAGGGTTTGTCCGTATTGTACTGTTAGCACTGGGCTCCAAGAACCTTTGCATTATCGGGGAAATACATCTGCTTTCTCCGTAGCAACACTACCAGATTTGAAAGCCAGCTTTCACTTATGACTTTCTAATGATTTAAATTAAAATTCACTATAAAACAGGACTAGAATTTCAAAAAATGGATTGAAATATTTACTGATATCATCTTAAAATCTCTGTCCAGAGAATATGAAAATCCATATGACAGCAATTCAAATCAGGGAAAACGGAAGGGACTTTTGTCTCTTTCACAGAATCACAGAAACAGAGAATGGCCGAGGCTGGAAGGGACATATGAGGTCTTCTGATCCAGCCCCCTTGATCAAGCAGGGTCACCTGGAGCGAATTGCCTTGTACTGTGTCCAGGCAGCTTTTGAATATGTCCAAGGATAGACACTCCACAACATCTCTGGGCAACTTGTGCTAGTGCTCAGTCGTCCTCACTGTTCCGAAGTGTTTTCTGATGTTCAGAGGAAACCTCTTGTGTTTCAGCCTACGCTCATTGCCTCTTGTCCTGTCGTAGCCTGGCTCTATTTTCTTTACACCTTCTGTTCAGATATTTGTATACATTGATAAGAACACCCTCTGAGCCTTCTCTTCTCAGGCTAAACAGTCCCAGCTTTCTCAGCTTTTCCTCAGAGGAGAGATACTCCAGTCCCTTCATCATCCTAGTGGTCCTTCACTGGACTGGCTTCAGTAGCTTCATATTTCTCTTGTACTGGGAAGTTCAGAACTGGACACAGTACTCCAGGTGTGGCCTCATCAGTGCTGAGTAGAGAGGAAGGATCATGTTCTTCACCTTTCTGACAATACTTTGCCTAATGCATACTAAGATCCCATTAGCCTTCTTTGCAGCAAGGGCACTGTGCTGGCTCATGTTCAACTTGGTGTCCACCAGGACCCTCAGGTCCTTTTCTGTGAAGTTGCTTTCCAGCTAGGTGAACCTGAGAATGTATTGGTTCCGTGGGTTGCTCCTCCCCAGGTGAAAGACTTTGTATGTCTCCTTATTGAAGGTTTGTTTATTTTTTGTTTATGGAAAACACAGGTGATTTTGAACCAATAGTTCTTTCTATATGTGGAGCATTTTAATGAGACTTTGTTTATCATAAGTACTGATTCTTCTCTGAAAAACAGAGCAAATACCTTGAGTCTTTTCTACTGTAAATTTACACATGTTCACGATTCCCAAAATACTTTTCTGTTTTTCATTGCAAGTTTTCTAATGACTGGAAGAATCATTGTGTTCATGGAACATGTATTAAGATTATAAAGAAATGCGATAGTTACATTCTGATTATTTTTGAGCATTTCTTTGCATATGCTTAAACAGCTGTTTAAATGAGAAAAAAATAACCTATTACAACCCAACAAAAAAAAAAAGTTAAACCAATGTAGGACAAATAGAACAATAACAACAAAAAAATCACACTTCCCATGAACCACGACCCCTTAGGCAATTTTTTTTTCCTCAGCATCCTTTGTAAAATGGAAACATTGCATCATGTTCTGAAAGTCAACAGATCTGCGTTATTGCAAAGTAAGGGTGACAAGAAAGTATTCCATGAACAAATGCATCCAGCTGTAGGATATAACTCTCACTTCTAACTTGGAAAGCCCATTTGAGATCATGTCATTGTGTGAGACAGGAAGATGGAAACATTTGGCTGTTTAAAAAAGGAAGCAGAAGCTAAATTTTAGGTTATGGTTTTCTAGTATATGTGCTCTTAACTGTATCAATTAGGCACAGCTTAGAAACTTCATTGTCCAGAAACAAAAGATAAAAAAAAAGACAATCTACTGTTTTGTCTTTTTTTTCTATTATAGCTATTTTATAGTTCTTTTACAAACGATTTTTGGTTAAACTCGCGTCCTTTAATTATTGCTTATTTTTAGCAGTGTGACAGCAAGTTTTCAGTTCCTTCACCAATGTATTAATTCAATCTCTATCCTCCATTGTACATGAAGCAAACTACAGTTGTAATGAAACCTCATGAATGAGAAGGGGAATTAAGTTCATCTTAATGTAATATGTTGGCAGTTAAGTCTTGTTTACTTAACTGGTATTGGTATTGGATTCACCTTTCTAGAAGTTTAATTTCAGCAGTATCTATCCTACATGAAATGAGAGTATGTGCTGAACATGAAGAGAAACATTGATTGACTCACTGAGGAACTTCTTCAGAGAAATATTTTCTATTCCACAGGCTTTACAGTTTTCTGGTATATTTGAAACTATCAAGAAATTATACCACTTGGGCATACTAGATGTGCTAATGGTTATTATATTATAGTGTGATAGTATTATAGTGTGATAGTATTATAGTGTGATAGTGAAGCCCCTTTGAAATGTCTGACTGGTGCTTCTGAGAAATCTGGCATCTGTTCAACAATTTCAGCAAGAGAACAAGAAAGTAGTAAATGACCTATTAATAGAAGAGCTAAGAATGAACAGAAAATAGACCACAAAGACAGACAAAACAACCATTCGTCTGGTCTAGACATCAATAAGCATTATATGGAAAACTCCAGTAGGAATAGTACAGGGCCTTCATTGAAGAAAGAAAGATCTTCACAGAGGTGGAAAGATGCTAAACACAAGAACTGAAGATAAACTGGAAGGTCTTTTCGGTTACCGTATGCTAATGAACAACAGATATCAGATCCAATAATGAAAAACTGCTATAGCTGTAAGTCTTGGTGGTGAAGAAAGTAATGGCAAGAAGACATAGTTTTTGGGGAGCAAAACTTCAGTCTGTTACTTCCTTTATGCTGGAATTGGGTTTCTTTCTGTTCTTTCAGTGAAGGATCCAGGGCAACTGCAGTTTGTTTTTCCTTCAGATTGTTTTTCTCATGGAAATAAAAAGTAAACAGTTCAGAAGAACAAGTTTCTGAACTAGTTAATTGACATGCAAGTAAAGCAATGCATAGATATTTATTTGGAAGCATTTTGATTATATACATTCTATTTGTTTTAACAAAACAAACATATTTTCAAGAATCTGCTTCTGTGTTGCCCCATGCTATTGCCATTTTAAAGCTGCTGAAGCATAATATGCAGATGCCAAGAATTTGTCTGATGAGATCATATTAATAGTTAAAACAGTATGTAAGCGTGTGGTTTGATCAAAGATTTGTACCTTCATTTTGCCTTAGAGTGAGAAAAGGTACTATCTGAAGCAGAGGAAAGCTTAAACATTACTTTTCAGATGGGTTTTCCTAGATAGATAGAATAAACAGTCAAAACTTGTTCTTATTACAGAATTATGACCAAATGTTTACGTGGATCAGATTAATGGGAACATAGGTTTTCTAATTACAGTTAAGTTTTTAATACTCAGCTTTTTTGGTGGATGAGCTGTTTTGGTGGTGGTTCCTGGTAATTAGAAGAAGAATAATGTCATAGCCATCTTCAGAAACAAGAAGATCCATGAAGCTACAGGCCATTCAGCTTCACATCAGACCCCAAGAAAACTATGGAGCAAATCGTCCTCGAAAACATTTCCAAATACATCAAGAACAAGATGAATTGGAAGAAGCTGGTAGGGATTTATCAAGGGCACATTATACCTGTCTGAACCCATTGCCTTCTGGGATGAGATGACTGGTTTGGGTGTTTAAGGGGAGAGAGTTGTGTCTCATTTACATGCAAGACCTTTGGCATGGTCTCTTATAGTCAAATGGTGAACTCTGGAGTGGATAGAGGACTATAAATACTGCTCAGTGTTTTCATTAACAACTGGAATGACAGGAAGTAGTACACTTTAAGCTTGTGGTCAACCTCAAATTTGGTGTCAACACCAATTTGTGGGAAGTGGTTAATATGCTGGAAGGCAGGGTTGAATAACAATTTATAGGAATGTCAAAAAGCCAGAGAAATGAGCAGACAAGTTCCTCATGAAATTCAACAAAGGGAAGTGCTAAGTCCTGCACCTGTAGATTAATAAACACCCCACAGCAGTACAGACTTGGGGCTCACCAGCTGAAGGGCAGCTTGACAGAGAAAATGCTGGGGGTCGTGGTGGACAAAAGCTAAACACAAGCCAGCACTGCACCCTTGTGGCAAATTTACCCTCGACCTCCTGGGCTACTTTAGGAAGAGTGCAGCCAGGAGGCTCAGGGAAGTGATCCTGTCCTCTATTCAGTATGTGTGAAACTCTGCCCAGAGTGCTGTGTCCAGTTCTGGGCTCCCCAGTGCAAGAGACATATGGACATATTTAAGTGAGTCCAGTCAAGTGTTACAAAGATGATAAGGGACTGAAGGACATGGTGTAAAAACAAAGGCCAAGGGAACTTAGTTCCTGGGGAAGAGAAGGTTTTGGGAAGACCTCATTGTGGTCTTCACAATGGGAAAGTGTAGAGAAGACACAGCCAGCCTCTTACAGGTATACAGCAAAATGCCAAAGGAAGTGGTCACGAGTTACAACCAAGAAAGTTCTGACTAGGTATAGGCAAAAAACTTTTGCTAAGTAGTGGACAAGCATAGGGACAGGTACTCAGAGAGGTTGTGGAATCTACATCATTGGTGGAGATAAAAGAGTTAGTTGTGGAATTATGAGGAACTGGAGTTTAGCTGAAAATATTTTCATGAAATGCTGTTTTTAGAAATAAGGCTGGTTTTTTTTGGCTTTGAAAAAAATTAGGGCATTACTTAAAAAATGTGATGTTGATTTCAGGGATTTTAGTTATTTAAAACAAAAAGTAATTTTGTCAGCATCAACTCTGGATGCTCAGCCTTTTTTCACTAGTTCATAGTTCCACTGAAGTAAATGAGAATCCATGCCATTAGCAGAACGTGCAAGCTTAGGTAGCTTGGCTGAAGTACAAGGATATCATTGATTTTGGACCTGTACAAAGAAATAGATAACTTCTGAATCCAGTGGAAAACATTGCACATTACAATTCCAAGTGAGTATGGGTGTTTAAGACTCAGTCTTCTTAACAGATCGTGAAGAGATACTAAGCTTTCACAGCCCTGACTTGCTGGTTTATTCTGTATTTGAAATGCCAGTAAAAATATTCAGCCCAAGCTTTCTTTTCTTCTGTTCATGATTTTTCAAAGGATGTGTTCATTACGTGATGAACTTTAATATCAATATTCAGGACCCACACTGTATTTCACAAATAGACTTTTTAAAAGTATTGATAGAGGATTTTGTTGGGGATGGGGTTTGGAGATGGATTTTTGTTGGTTTTTGTCTAGTTTTCTGTTTTTTTTTTTTGTTTTGTTTTGTTTTCTTTCTGATGTGAAATATGCACACAGTCTCAAACAGCTGGCAGGGTTTATCCTAGATAATGGAACATGTCAACAGGTGTTTTAGGAAAAACAATCACCTATGGTTTTGTAGATAAACTTAAGTTTTGTCAATGCGGATGACCTTTTTAAAGAAGATCCAGTTCATTGTATGCAATATGTTTCACAGTAGCAGTTTTCAAACAAAATCTTCCAGTTGGATGCATGGGATTTATGCTGTCAGAGAGAGGCCTAATAGGGATCATTGAGTGGAATTTGAATTCCTCAATGCAGTTGATGTTTATTAAATCACTCTAATTATCAGGTCAGCCCTGGGGGAGCATCCAGGTGTCTCTCCTCAGGTTAGGAAAGTTCTGGCTCAAGTTCTATGCTGGAAGGACAGAAAATGGAAAAGATGATAGACTGTCACTCCCCTGTATGTCTGGGTATGCAGATGTCAATTACTGCTGGTTTGTTTGGAATTTTCTTGAAGGGATTGCTACTGAACAACCCCAGGGAGAAGGATGTAACTCAGAGTGAAGGAGTCAAAAAATAGCATTGAGAAACTCTCATGGGCTGCATAGCACTTCTCTGTGTTTTCTTGAGGACCAGGAAAGGATCTGGGAAATGCTATGCACACCTGAAAAATATATGACTCATTTTAGTGTTGCTTATGAATCATAGAAGAAGACAAACAACTGCAAAAACTGGAGTTCTAGATTACAGTGAGGTGCCAGATGAGGTTGAGACTGAGATGCAAAGCCTGCTCATGAGATGATGGTGAGCTACACCAACACACCTATGCACAAGTTGTAACACAGTACAGTTTCTGGGTATTAATTCGCACAACTGTACTTTTTTATATTTACAAACTGTTTGGTGACTTTCTAATATTCCGCATTCCGTGGAATTATTTCTTTAGTAAAAATAGAGCATTTTTCAATAATTTGGAGATTTAATGTCTCTAGCTGTCTTTTTTTTTTTCCATAAATGGTTTTAAAGGAAACTTTGTGTGATGTAGAGAGAAACTATAAATTTTCCAAGAGATATGATATATATCCTCAAAATACTAAGCTGAATTAATTCAGTCTTTGCCCGCCAGATGAGAAATCATCCTCTTTCTGTATTTCCATTTTCTGATAATCCTGTGCTACAATCTGCAGCATTTATATAAGAAAGAATGGGATCTTTTTAAAGATTAGTGTTGAGAAAAAAAGGCATCAAAAAAGTCTTCCAGTTTACTAGGGTAAATAAGGGTCCTAGTTCTTCAGCAAAATCAGAACAAACCAAAATGCCGTCACGTAAATTCATTGACTCAGCATAGGTAGTAAATAGAAAACACTTTCAGTTTGTTTAGGTGGAAGATTCCACACTCATGTGTTTCCCAGTGTGCTACTTTTCTATGGTTTATGTATTGATTTTGGTACACTTGTTAACAGCTGCATTAATAACCATGTATGATGCCATAGTTTCATCACTCAATCTCAGTGACTTACTGAGACTGTCATGAACAGAGAATCCTCCAGTAAAGTTTCCTCTTAAGTTACAACACATTGGTGATAAAGAGCTGATGAACTAGACAGAGAGATTAATGATCCAGAGATAATGCACAAAGGTTTAAATGGAAACCAGATTTTTAAAGGCAGAACATTTTTTTGCCTCTAAATCTTGTAAAAGTGAAACTCAATATCAGAGAGTTAGTTTCACCAGTAATCCACTTCTGTCACAGAAACTAATCTGAACATGATAAAATGACATGATGTGATTAGCATACAGGTAGCTGACATTTATTTGCAGAAGTCTTGGGTGCATTTACACAGCAAGTTTTATTGGTAACATATTGTCCCATCTGGAGTCTGAAACAGGTAATTCTTTTATGAAGAGATCAAATGAAAAAAGACATCATAGTTCAGTGATATGAATCTGTCAAGTTTTTTACCTTGTTGTTTTCCAGAAGCCAACTGTAAGTTATCAAGGCTTTTAGTACCACAGGCTCTTAACTGTATGAAAAAGTTAGCATTTTGCGGTCACATAATAGAACTAGTAATAGCCTTCTCTACAAACAGCACACTTTCTTACAGAACACATGCAAGTGTGTGACCAGAAGTATTTTATATTCTTTAAATGCAATCATATACCTGTTTATCTTGTATCTGCAGTCAAAATTGCACAGAAATGCTTAAAGGAATGAAAACAAATTACTATTCCTTTGAAAAAAGGTCAAGAAGGAAATTAGCTGAAGCCACATTGCCACCAGAATGGTTGCATATTAAATGAAAGGCCTTTTAATTCTCTTTTTTTTACAACAACGCCATCAAAAGACAGTATCATCAACTATCCAATTCCAGAATACCTAAAAATCACCTCTTTTTAAAAAAGGTAGTATGTTTATCACCTGAATGTCTGTTGCCATAACGATATGGCATTAAATTTTCATGGAAAAGGACTTGACATCTCTTCCCAGTACTCAACAATGGTTTATGAAAAAATATGTTGTTACTGCCATGCCTTGTACAGACTCTGTTGAAGGAGATATTGACAGTGAACGAGGGAACAGTGCATGACCTCTCTCTTAGTGTTTGAGAAAAAATGTACCGTTTCGCTCAAAATTAAGTATCATTAAGACAGAAAGCTAATAGGAAGTGGTTAGATTTATAAAATTGTTGATGGAAGAAGTAGGGGTGAGGAAAGGACTCTTGGTTATTTTTATGAGCACCCATAACATTGGTGGACATGAACTTTGCACCTCCTGCAAGTGCAAATTCATAACACTAAGCACTATATACAGTTTTGTTGAAAGTGTGCATAAGACTCTTATTAGTCTATAAATAGGCCGTCAAGTGACACATCTCAAGGGTTTCTATATACTGTTACTCAAATTCTTTTTTTCTGGTAGCTAATAAGCAATAACACCGAACTTTGAATTTGATTTCCAAAAACACACTTTTTTTTTTTCGCAATGGTATGTAAGATGGCCTAAATGAGAATGGCTCTTCAAAACTATTTGAAATGGTATGAATCTGTTTATCACATCAATATTATTTCTCTGACAACTTATGAAATCATGTTTATAGAAATCTTTACTGTAATTACTGATCACCCTTTCGGCACAAAGCACATCTGCAGAGAACTTAATAATATAATCAAGGAAACAGGAAAAAAAAAGGAAAAGAAAATAAAGTCAGTCAAAATCAATTGCTTGATAAATCTCTTCAGAAGTAATGCATACAGTGTTTTTATTTGGAGTTCGTAAGCGTATGATGTCATTTGAAATTTGTTAATATTTGAGCACAGCATAAATTGGTTTGGCAGAAAAGTTGTAACTGTTGCCTTTAGGCATTCGGAAGATGAACATTTTGAGCCAAAGCTACTTTGTTTGATGGAATGAATCACACTGGAATATAATATATAGTGTCAATTTATTTCGATTATCAAGACAGATACTATACAGAAAATACTGTGTGTTATCTGCCCTGAAGGCCAAAAATAATTTCTTAAACACTCTTTTCCCTTAGTGACTTTGCAATTCAATGTGTGTTGTCATATGATTTTTGGGAAGTGTAAGATACCAACAGAAATTTTACTCTTAGACTTTCTCCAAGGAGTCATGGAATCCCTTCTCAGATGGTACATAAATGCTTCTTTGAAAATCAGTTAATGATGAAAATTCTACTACAGAAAATCAATGAATTTAATGGGTCAAGATTTGCCCGTAAATATGAAAGGGCATATCTGCCCCATTGGAGGTATATATAGGAAAATGGTGCATTGCTGTGCATTTCCCATTTTTTAGCAGAAATGGAGAAAGATAACAGTCATAAATCTTCCATATACCATAGTAAACCAAAATTTTCAGTAGTGTGAAGCAGGTTTTTGGTTACAATTTTTTTCAGTATTTTAAGTATTGTGTCCTGGACCTATAATTGTATGGTTTTCTTTCATGACTGATAAGCAAGTAAATATCAATGATTTAAGACTGTGCGCATAAAGTAAATATCACCAATTATTTCTACAATATGTTATCTTATATTTCCGTCCTGTACTGCGGGAAAGAATATGGGAAGAATTAATATTTATTTTATTGCTATCAAATTAGGTCAACTTATTTTCCCATTTTCATTACAGATCTCAGATGGGTGCTACTATTAAACACACCTACTTAATTTAACAGGAAAACTGTTAAAAAGGAAAACTAGCTGGCAGGCTTATATTCTGTAGGAAATTATGTTATAGTAATTAGTATATAAGATATTTATAAGAAATCAACTATTCTTTCACTTTTCAAATTGCTTTCTCTTGTCTCATGAGTGAATGGCTGCCAGAAATGCCGATGGTATTTGGATTTGACTTTGAAGAATGGACTTTGAAATAACAGGTATATGACTAAATGTGGGAAAAAGGGCCAATTTTATGAGATCACCCTTATATAGCACATTATTAGGCAAAGTTAGCTCATGAGTTAGTTCCTACAGAAACTTCTAGTTATAGGAGGAACAAACTCAGTCGTTAACTATATACTGTGTATTTTCCCGAAAAGTCTTTTAATAGCTGAAGAACCTAGACTAAATTTCAATGATTATGTACAGCCACACAGTACTTCTTAGTTCTCTTAGTATAACTGTAGTTGCTCAAACAATGCACAATTACAAATAAATGCAAATGTGTCCCAGTATTGTATGATTTAAACATAACTAATAAAACCTCGTATGTGCTCAACAAGTATAGTAGAATAACCTTTTGTTTTACAAATGTCCAGGTGTATTTCAGATAATATAATCTGTAGAAAGGCAGGATTGCATTTCTGTAACTCCATTTCTTTGTCCACTTTTTTTTTGTTAGTGCTAATTATGTAAACTCTAATGTATGTAAAAGAAAGTATCTGTAGAGCAGTAGATTTCCTACAAATGGGATGTCTTTGAAGTAATTGTAAAGGCATGATCTTGACAAGTATAACCTTTCATGAGGAATTTTTGAAATATGTCTGTGCTTTGCTCTGGTTAAACAGAACTTTGCCCTGAGATATAAATAAATTGAAATATTTATTATGGAAAACCTCTATACTGTCTGCTGTTGGTGTTAGGCAGGTTTTCAGGTAATGGCACAAAGGATCACGTTGAATTTTACTACTCCAAGATGAATAAAATCGGTTTTAGTGCCCCAACAACTGAACTACTAGTATGAAGTAGTAGTTCACTGGCATTTGCTCTTTGGCATTGAGTTGTGAAGGGTGAAAAAGACAGTATTAACTGTGGCACAGCTTCTTTATTCTATTATTATCCTGAAATAGATGAGAGAATAGTGATAACCTAAACGTGTGCAGTAGAAAGAGAACATGGTGCAAGTGTAGTAACTCTTATAGTAGTTAAGATAACAGAGAACCTCAAGAGTAAGTTGATTTTGCTTTAGTCATGTGGTTACAGAAAGCTTTCCAGAAAGCTTTTTTTGTGTGTTGAGAGAACAAACAACAATTATACAAATGTTACTGATGTTCTCTCATTGCCATGTATGTCTTATATCATTTGTTAAGAAGTTTAGAAATATATACTGGTGTACACTTAGCTGAGTCCAAAATTTGAGCTTAAGTGCAACTCCTTTGTCCTGGTTTGGCCTAAACCAGACCAATTTTCCTTTCATTGATTTTTACTTTCAGCTAAGTGTCTTCTAACTAACTGCACTTTCTCAAACTAACTGCATGTTTTGCAGTGTCTGCTTCCAGGACTGATAACGCTCAAAGTTTGTAGTTATCGCTGAGTCACCAGTAGGGATGTTATGCAGAAAGGCTCTTGCTGTACTTTTCTTAGAGAAACCAAGGTCACTGCTAAATTCCTCACTGCTTACAAGTGAAGAGCCGAAGGGGGATCGCACCTGCAGGGATGAGCGGACAGGACAGGTGACCCAAAATTGACCAACGAAGGTATTCCATCCCGTACATGTCATTCTCGGTATAAAGCAGGGGGATCACGAGAGTCTTGCCCCTTCTTGCGCTTCTCATCCCTTTCTGCTATGGCCAGTGTCCGAAGAGGACTCTGTCCGTTTTCCTGCTGCCCCCGATCCCGATCCGTGCATCCCTGAATCCAGTTCCCGTCTATCACAGGGCCCAGCCTGGGCCTTCCCGGAGCCTGCCCTGCAGTGCCGGTGGTGACATGAGTGACATTGGGGGAGCTCGGTCTTGGTTTTGTATATATTTATATATATTTAATTATTTCCATTATTATTATTATACTCTTTTTCATTATTATAGTTTATTGCAACTGTTTTAACTTTCCAACACATAAGTCTCTCTCCCTTTTCCCTTTCCCTTTCCCTTCTGGGGAGCAGGGAAGGGAGTTAACAGAGAGCATCTGCCACCAGTTTAATAGCTGGCCCAGCTTTAAACCATGACACTCCTTGAATTTAAATTTAGTGCAGAATTGAATTTATTTTATTAATTTATTTTATTTTATTTTAAAGAATAAGAGGACTCAAACATGCCATCAAAGATTAGTGAATAAGAAAAGTCTGGTTTTGTACCCTATTCTGGGCTAATTGGTAAAGAACAGTGATCCTTGTGAGTCTAACTAACTTCATTGTCTGACTTTGCAAGAACTTTATCTTACATTATGATCTTAAGTTGCTTCAGGTAACAGTGGTTTATGTCAGGCAACATTTTGCTGGATAAGCTTCTATTCATGTCACAAGAGCTAGAGTAGAGACAAAGGAAGAAATTTTATTTTTAAAAGCTTCTCTTTAGCAGGCTGAGTTGCACAGGTGAGTTTAAAAATTACTTCAATAAGTGATGTTGAATGAGCCTTTTCGTACTTAAGTATTATTTATATCTTACTTGTGTACCAAAACATAATATTACATTTGAATGTAATGATATAGTGGGGGAAGTAAGGAGGGGCAAGAGCAGAACTTCTGCCTTAGATTTCCGGCGGGCAGACTGTAGACTGTTTAAGAGGTTGGTGGACAGAGTCCCTTGGGAGTCAGTCCTGAAGGGCAAAGGAGTCCAGGAAGGCTGGATGTGCTTTAAAAAGGAATTGCTAAATATTCAGGAACAGGCTGTCCCGGTGTGTAGGAAGACAAGCCGTCAGGGAAAAAGACCGGCCTGGTTAAACAGAGAACTTAGGCTAGAACTTAAGGAAAAAAAGAAAGCCTATTTGCTCTGGAAGAAGGGTCGGGTAACTTGGGAGGTCTATAGGGATGTTGCCAGGTCATGCAGGGAGAAGATTAGAAGGGCCAAAGCTCAATTAGAGCTTGATTTGGCTGCTACAGTCAAAGATAACAAAAAAAGTTTCTACAAATACATCAACAGCAAAAGGAGGGTCAAGGAGAGCCTCCACCACTTGCTGAATGAGGAGTGTAGTGTAAGGTCAGGGGATGAGGAAAAGGCAGAGGTGCTCAATGCCTTCTTTGCCTTGGTCTTTAATGTCAAGACCGGTTGTCCTCACGAGACTCGGTCCCCAGAGCCTGAAGTTAGGGATGGAGGGCTGTGTGAACCCCCCGTAATCCAGGAGGAGACGGTTAGTGACCTGCTGTGCCAGTTGGACACCCACAAGGCTATGGGCCCAGATGGGATTCACCCCAGAATAACGAAGGAACTGGCAAAGGAACTTGCCAAACCACTCTCGATTATCTACCAGCAGTCCTGGTTAACTGGAGAAGTTCCAGCTGACTGGAAATTAGCAGATGTAACGCCCATCTACAAAAAGGGTCGGAAGGACGATCCAGGGAACTATAGGCCTGTCAGCCTGACCTCGGTGCCAGGCAAGGTGATGGAACAGATCATCCTGAGTGCCATTACATGGCATGTGCAGGACAATCGGGGCATCAGGGCCAGCCAACATGGATTCATGAAAGGCAGGTCCTGCTTGACCAACCTGGTCTCCTTCTATGACCAAGTGACCCGCTTAGTAGATGAGGGCAGGGCTGTGGATGTAGTCTATCTAGACTTCAGTAAGACATTTGACACTGTCTCCCACAGCATCCTCCTAGACAAACTGTCTGCCCGGGGCTTGGATGGGTGGACTCTTTGATGGGTTAAAAACTGTCTGGATGGCTGAGCCCAGAGAGTGGTGGTGAATGGGGCAAAGTCCAACTAGCGGCCGGTCACTAGCGGTGTTCCCCAGGGCTCAGTTCTGGGGCCGGTGCTGTTCAATATCTTTATAGATGGTCTAGACGTAGGGATTGAGTGCACCGTCAGTAAATTTGCAGATGACGCCAAGCTGGGTGGGAGTGTCGATCTGCTGGAGGGTAGGAAGGCCCTACAGAGGGATCTGGACAGGTTAGATAGATGGGCCGAGACCAACGGCATGAGGTTCAACAAGAACAAGTGCCGGGTCTTACACTTCAGCCACAACAACCCCATGCAGCTCTACAGGCTAGGGAAGAGTGGTTAGGAAGTGGCCCGGCAGAAAGAGACTTGGGGGTGCTGATCAACAGCTGGCTAAACGTGAGCCAGCAGTGTGCCCAGGTGGCCAAGAAGGCCAATGGCATCCTGGCCTCTATTAGGAATAGTGTAGCCAGCCGGTCTAGGGAAGTGATCGTCCCTCTGTACTCGGCACTGGTGAGGCCGCACCTTGAATACTGTGTCCAGTTCTGGGCCCCGCACTTCAAGAAAGATGTTGAGGTGTTGGAGCGAGTGCAGAGGAGGGCGACCAAGCTGGTAAGGGTCTGGAGGGTCTGACCTATGAGGAACAGCTGAGGGAGCTGGGGTTGTTCAGCCTGGAGAAGAGGAGGCTCCGAGGTGACCTTATTGCAGTCTACAACTACCTGAAGGGAGGTTGTAGTGAAGTGGGAGTCGGCCTCTTCTCCCGGGCAACTAGCGACAGGACAATAGGACATAGCCTCAAGCTTCGGCAGGGGAGGTTCAGGTTGGGCATTGGGAAGCATTTATTCTCAGAAGGGGTCATTAGACATTGGAACGGGCTGCCCAGGGAGATGGTGGAGTCACCATCTCTGGATGTGTTTAAGAAAAGACTGGCCATGGCACTTAGTGCCATGGTCTAGTTGACAGGGTGGTGTAAGGGCAACGGTTGGACTCGATGATCCCAGACTTCCCTTCCAGCCTGAGTGATTCTGTGATTCTGTGATTCTGTGATACCAACAATTAGTGAACAATATGTACCCCATCTTTAGCAGGTTGTTTGTACTCCTGTCAGTGACCAAAAAAAAGTGTGTTTTTTCTTTAAATATATACTTTCTTTTTTCTTTTCTTTTCCTTTTTTTTTTTTTTTATCCTTTCTGAAAGGGTCATATACAATCACTAGTTTTGAAGAAGCTAGTAAGAGGAATTCTTCATCTGGTAGATGAACTCTTTGGCCCCTCAGGCAGAAGATCATGAACAGTACATCAATGACTACTGTAGAAACAGCATTGTTGAAAAATCTATTTAATTAAAAAATCAGTTTAGTTTTCTGATATTCAGAAAAATGTTTATATACAAAAGCAAAATATTAAGGAACTTATTTGACAGAAGCTGATCCAAACCAAGTTGGTGGAAATAGTTCTCTTCAGTGGTGTTTACAACAATATTCATGTTCACGAATGTAAACCTTCAAGAACTGAAAAGTTATTTTATAAATGATGCAGCTAGTGCTCAGCATAGTTTGTTTTCTGTTATAGGATGTAATGTATTTAATGTGCACAGCATAAGATCACCTGTTTGATTTTTTTCCTGAAATTTAGTGCATTTAAATTGTACTGTTGTCATGAGATGCTGTTTAGCTTTAAGGTAGTCTTGGTAGCAAATGTCAGATACCAAAGAAAGGGGAAATGATGTATGAACTCCAACTTAATGGCAGCTTTTCAGGATTTTTATATTTATCAAACCCTACTAAAACATTATTTTCTTAATTGTAGAAGTATCCCTGAGAGTTTGACCTGACCGAACACATTTCTTCAATGCATTTCTGTGTAAGACACTTTCATATAATAAAAAGATTCATTTATTCATAATAAATGCTTGTATGATCAAAAGCTTAATTTTAACTTAAAATTCTTTTTTCTTCATTTCAGTTAGGTTTTTTTAAAAGTTGTTTAATTTCCATGGAATCTATATTTTCAGGTAAATAGAAGTACGTTGGGGTGGAGTGGGAGGGAAGTGAAAATGTTTGAAAAGAATGAAACATTTAAAATATTATGGAAGTTAACATCCAGATAAATTCCCTAGCTCTGTTCTTTAAGTACCACAAGAAAACAACTTGTTTGTACAGCATGCAGGAAAATGAGATCCCCACAGTGAAGCTGACCCAGAAGTAGAGAGGGTTCATATGGGAAAGGAATGTTCTTTTCTCAGCAACAGGAGGTTTCAAGTGAGAGTAGTTGAGAAGGAGGATTTCTGATTCTATTTTTTTACCAATGTAATTGTTAGAGTCACTTTCTTATTAGCTCCAGTATGGTTAATTTAGCTCTGCTATATATCTTTTCCTAGGATTCAAACATGGTACACCCAAATATAGTTTATATTTTCTCTTGTACTCTAAGGACCTAAAAAAAAAGACAGAGAAGAAAACTACCATATCAATGTACTTCTTTGTGAATCATCAGTGAAAGTATTTTATTTTCTGCATTCACTGAGATCAGAGTAAGGAACCTTTTCTTACTCAGCTATTTTAACATTATATCTGCAGCAATTAAAATGCAGTAGTTTTTTGGTTTTTGTTTGGTTTTTTTTGAGGGGTAGGTTGACAGGAATTTAAGTATCTTGCTTAAATACTTTTCATGAACTGTCAAACAAGTGTCACTGGTTTCCTTCATTTGAGGTTCGCTTGCGAAGTGGTATTTAACCTAATCTTAAATACCAGTGTTTTAGGCTGGGTAGCAATGATCATCTCTGCTTTGTAACTACATCAGTTTTGTTAATGTAGTACATGCATAGTGCTGTTTTGTGAAATACTGAGTTGTATATACTATTTGTAAGACTATCTTTTCATGAGAGAAGTTCTATATGGACTTTATTGTCTCCTCCAAGAACAAACTTTTGAGGCTATGCTGCTTACATTGCTTACAAATCTTAAAAGTGAGTACCTCTGGAAGGTAAGGATAGTCTGAGTGAAATTCAGACATATTGAGCCTATATTCTTTATGGCACAGCAACAGGAAGCAAGCCTAACAATTTATAATATTTCAAATATTTTTTTTTAAAACAGCTCTCTGATGGAAGGCCTCCCATCCCCCTAGGGTGAAATCGGTGTGCTCAGCTCGCTCCCTGAAATGCCTGTACACCAATGCGCGCAGCATGGGGAGGAGTTAGAAATCCGTGTTCGGTCGGGGGGCTATGATTTAGTGGCAATTACAGAGACTTGGTGGGACACCTCGCATGACTGGAATGTGGTCATGGATGGCTATGTCTAGTTCAGGAAAGACAGGCCACTAAGGAGAGGTGGTGGAGTTGCTCTTTATGTGAGTGAGCAGCTGGAATGTATTGAGTTCTGTCCAGGGGCGGATCAGGAGCGAGTTGAGAGTTTGTGGGTGCGAATTAAGGGGCAGGCTGGCAGGGGTGATACTGTTGTGGGTGTCTATTACAGGCCACCGGATCAGGATGAGGAGGGTGATGAGGCCTTCTACAGGCAGCTGAGAGCAGTCTCGCAATTACAGGGCCTGGTTGTTGTGGGGGATTTCAACTACCTTGATATTTGCTGGGAGGCCTACTCAGCCAACCATCCTCAGTCCAGGAGGTTCCTCCAGTGCGTTGATGATAACTTTCTGATGCAAATGGTGGATGAGCCAACTAGGAGAGGAGCGCTGCTGGCTCTTGTTCTCGCTAACAAGGAGGGTCTGGTTGAAGAGGTGAAGGTTGAGGGCAGCCTTGGTTGTAGTGACCATGAGATGGTAGAGTTCAGGATCTCATGTGGCAGGAACAGAATAGCTAGCAGAATCACAACCCTGGACTTCAGGAGGGCCAACTTTGGCCTTTTCAAGCAATTGCTAGGGGAAATCCCATGGGACAGGGTACTAGAAGGTAAGGGGGCCCAAGATAGTTGGTTAGCATTCAAGGACTGCTTCTTCCGAGCTCAAGATCAGAGCATCCCAACAGGTAGGAAGTCAAGGAAGGGTACCAGGAGCCCTGCATGGTTAAACAGGGAACTGCTGGGCAAACTCAAGTGGAAGAAAAGGGTGTACAGATCATGGAAGGAGGGGCTGGCCACTTGGGAGGAATATAAGTCTGTTGTCAGAGGATGTAGGGAGGCAACTAGGAAAGCTAAGGCCTCCTTGGAATTCAACCTTGCAAGAGAGGTCAAGGACAACAGAGAGGGCTTCTTCAAATACATTGCAGGTAAAGCCAACACTAGAGGCAATGTAGGCCCACTGATGAATGAGGTGGGTGTCCTGGAGACAGAGGATGAAAAGAAGGCAGAGTTACTGAATGCCACCTTTGCCTCTGTCTATACTGCTGGAGGCTGTCCTGAGGAGCCCCGGACCCCTGAGGCCCCAGAAGTAGTCAGGATAGAGGAGGAGTCTGTCGTGGTTGATGAGGGCTGGGTCAGGGACCAATTAAGCAATCTGGACGTCCATAAATCCATAGGCCCTGATGGGATGCACCCGCGGGTGCTGAGGGAGCTGGCGGAAGTCATTGCTAGGCCACTCTCCATCATCTTTGCTATGTCGTGGGGAATGGGAGAGGTGCCTGAGGACTGGAGGAAAGCGAATGTCACTCCAGTCTTCAAAAAGGGCAAGAAGGCGGACCCGGGTAACTATAGACCGCTCAGCCTCACCTCCATCCCCGGAAAGGTGATGGAACAACTTGTTCTTGGTGCTGTCTCTAGGCACATCAAGGATAGGGGGATCATTAGGGGCACTTAGCATGGCTTCACCAAGGGGAAGTCATGCTCAGCCAACTTGATAGCCTTTTATGAGGACGTAACCCGGTGGATAGATGATGGTAAAGCTGTGGATGTGGTCTATCTCGATTTCAGTAAAGCGTTTGACACTGTCTCCCACAGCATCCTCGCAGCTAAACTGAGGAAGTGTGGTCTGGATGATCGGGTAGTGAGGTGGATTGTGAAGCGGCTGAAGGAAAAGAAGCCAGAGAGTGGTGGTCAATGGGACAGAGTCCAGTTGGAGGCCTGTGTCTAGCGGAGTCCCTCAAGGGTCGGTACTGGGACCAGTACTATTCGATATATTCATTAATGACTTGGATGAGGGAATTGAGTGCACTGTCAGCAAGTTCGCTGATGACACAAAACTGGGAGGAGTGGCTGACACAATGGAAGGCTGCGCAGCCATTCAGAGAGACCTGGACAGGCTGGAGAGTTGGGCGGGGAGAAATTTAATGAAATATAACAAGGGCAAGTGTAGAGTCCTGCATCTGGGCAAGAACAACCCCACGTATGAGTACAAGTTGGGGGCAGACCTGTTGGAGAGCAGCGTAGGGGAAAGGGAGCTGGGGGTCCTAGTGGACAGCAGGATGACCATGAGCCAGCAGTGTGCCCTTGTGGCCAAGAAGGCCAATGGCATCCTGGGGTGTATTAGAAGGGGTGTGGTTAGCAGGTCAAGAGAGGTTCTCCTCCCCCTCTCCTCTGCCCTGGTGAGGCCGCATCTGGAATATTGTGTCCAGTTCTGGGCCCCTCAGTTCAAGAAGGACAGGGAACTGCTAGAGAGAGTCCAGCGCAGAGCCACAAAGATGATTAAGGGGGTGGAACATCTCCCTTATGAGGAGAGGCTGAAGGAGCTGGGTCTCTTTAGCTTGGAGAAGAGGAGACTGAGGGGTGACCTCATTAATGTTTCTAAATATGTAAAGGGCAAGTGTCATGAGGATGGAGCCAGGCTCTTCTCAGTGACATCCCTTGACAGGACAAGGGGCAATGGGTGCAAGCTGGAACACAGGAGGTTCCACATAAATATGAGGAAAAACTTCTTTACAGTGAGGGTGACCGAACACTGGAACAGGCTGCCCAGAGAGGTTGTGGAGTCTCCTTCTCTGGAGACATTCAAAACCCACCTGGACGCGTTCCTGTGTGATATGGTCTAGGCAATCCTGCCCCGGCAGGGGGATTGGACTAGATGATCTTTCGAGGTCCCTTCCAATCCCTAACATTCTGTGATTCTGTGATTCTGTGATTTAATGGTCCATACGAGAAAGTGAGAATTTAAGCCTCTATGTTTTTTTTTCAGTTTTACATTTACTCTAGTGTAATCAATACAGTAGAAATTTTATTATCAGAAGGATAAAGAAGAAATTATTTCTTTGCAAACTTTGTTAATGGTTAATTTCTGTGTAGCTTTCTGGTAGCATTATTACTTGTAAAGGCCACAATTGCAAGGAGAGGATATTAGTTCATAAATTGGAATTTTGTATTCCTCCACCAAGAAATGAATTAGAAGTTTCATTTTCACTTGACCAGATAAATGGGTATTACGTTGTAGCATACCATATTGCAATATTGCATACTATGCTGTAAAATTGGCGTATGCTATAGACATAGTCTACTAACTTACGCTTTATGACTTCCAGAATAGGAAAGAGATTCGTGGTTATTAATATGTTTACATGTATAGTACCTGCATACTTTTTTTTCCTGTTCTGTCTTAGAGCTAGCACTGAATGTAATTGCAAATAAATTCTTGCAGGCTGGATTAATATCTTTCAATATCTCTAAGGTGTTTTGGATAGAATGGATTTCTAGAGGTTCTTACTTTACTTGTGAAACATAATTGAGAATGCTAATAGTCATCATTATTCAGAATCCACTTCTATTTTCAGAACCATAGCACTTGAAGAACACTTCAGAACCATGCCTTTTCTTAGAATGTGCAAAGCCTACGATATTTCAATAACTGAATTAGGCTTAATGCCTTGTTAAACGGGATTCTAGTGGCTCTAACTGCAATTATGCCCAGGGAAAGGACTACAGGGATATTTTTCCACAGTGGATAGAATTGCTGGGTTTTTCACATCTTGCACACAAAATGTTCTCAAATAACTGGATAAAACTAAATATCTTTCTCTTTATAAATCAAAAGTTCATTAAATTTGTTTATTTATTCAGAACTTTGTATGTAAATTATGTAAACCTATAGATAATCCCACAATAAAGTTCTGCATTGCCTTCTAACTGCTGGAAAACTATGGGAAAAAAAAACACTTTTTTTTTTTCCCTAGAACATACTGGCTTGTTGGACAATAAATGAACACACAAATTCTATGTTATGACCATAAAAATGTATTGCTTTTGAGAGAGAATCTTCTTGAATCCATGCTTCTTCAGGGTAGCAACGTAATTGTGCTAAGATTCCAATTCAGAGATATATTGCTTCTCTGTGTTTTGAAAATGTCTTTTGAAAAGTCTACTCAGATGCTTCATTGTCTTTAGGAAATAAACTTCCTAGTTCTAATGCAAAATAATAATTTTGTTGAAAATGTAAGCCAATTTCTTCTTATTTAGTCTTGCTGAAATAGAATGGTATTAACTGCCCTGTGTGTGAAGGACAATGAAGTATCTAGCATTTCCTGGTCTTTTGTCTTCTAGATTACACACAATAGGTTCCTTCAGGCTATACTAAGAGGCTAGGTGTTCCATACCCGGTATCATTCACCTGTGCTCTATTTTAACTTGAAAACTCTTTCTTAAAAAATTATACAGAAAAGTCTCGTATGAATTTTTTCCAGTGCAGAATGACATTGAATAGCTATTGTCTGGTTTTCACATAGAGGATGCTTGCTAGAGGACACTGTCAGATAGTCATTTGACCTTTTGGAATAGTAAGGCATTCAGACTATATCCACTATAACAAAAGATTTTGGTATATTTAATTGTTGATCTTCCATTTTACTTATAATTTCTTCTTGCTAAAGGTAGTGCTTTGTATTCTTGTCTTACACTTGGTTTAGTGGGGTTACAACTTTTCCCCCAGAATATTAAGGTCATGCTGAATTTGGAGCCTGTACTCAAACCTCTGAGCTCAGTGCTTTCTACATTTTTAAACCAAAGTTAAGGTGTCAATAGAAGTGAACAGAACATAGGATTTTGCTTTTTAGCTTGTTTTTCACTTTCCTTCATGGGGATTTAATTTATCTGTTATTAAAATATTTGCCATATGGAACAATTCATAAAGCCTTCCTGAAGTGAAACTGTATTATCTGAATCACAGACTTATTTTATTTATTTATTTTTAGTTATGTAATAGGCCAGATAACCTATCAAGAAGGTGATAAATCTGATGCTATTAAATCTTGTATATCTCATTATTATCCTTGAATTATTAATAATAATTCTGCTTATTAATAATTGGATTTAGTATGTGGACATCCAAATCAGCCTTTCAGACCTAAAATTCCTAGGTTCTCTTTAAAAAGAAATAAAAAGAGCTAACTTTGTCCTCCTTCAACCCTCTTTGAATTGATTGATGTTGAGTTTTGTACTACCCTATTATTTGCTCTTCTGGCTTGACCACAGGCAACTTGTGAAGAGTTCCTTCTACACTGTAGAGAAGGAGGAGAGGTTGATTAGTCAAGCAGTATATTTGACAAAAAAGGGAGAGCAGTATGTATGTAGTCTTTGAGCTATTCCCTTTCTCCCTACAAGTCCTGGAAAGTTTATAAATTCCTACTCTCTTCAGAGGAGTAGAGCTCAGCTTAATACAGGCTCCATAAAAATGTTTACAAGTTGAGATGCCACTGCGGAGCACTGCATTATCGTAGAATGATAGAATAGCTTGGATTGGAACTGACCTTTACAGGTCATCTAGTCCAATCCCCCTGCAATGAGCAGGGACATCTTCAACTCGATCAGGTTGCTCAGAGCCCCATCCAAACTGACGGTGAATATTTCCAGGGATGGGGCATCTTCCACCTCTCTGGGTGACCTGTTCCAGTGTTTTATCATCATAAAAATTCCTTCCTTTTATCTAGTCTGAATCTACCCTCTTTTAGAGTTTTAGATTAAAACCATTACCCCTTGTCCTGTCGCAACAGGCCCTCCTAAAAAGTCTGTCCCCATGTTTCTTATAAGCCCCATTTAAGTATTGAAAGGCTTCAATAAGGTCTCCCTGGAGCCTTCTCTTCTTCAGGCTGAACAACCTCAGCTCTCTCAGCTTTCCCTCACAGGAGAGGTGTTCCATCCCTCTGATCATTTTTGTGGCCCTCTTATGGACCTGCTCGGACAGGTCCATGTTTTTCCTTCCTGAGGACTCCAGAGCTGGATACAGTACTCCAGGTGGGGTCTCACGAGAGCAGAGCAGAGGAGCAGAGTCACCTCCCTCAACGTGCTGGCCATGGTTCTTCTGATGCAGCCCAGGATATGGTTGGCTTTCTGGGCTGTGAGCACACATTGTCAGCTCATGTCCAGTTTTTCATCCACCAGTACCCCCAAGTCCTTCTCCTCAGGGCTGCTCTCAATCCCTTCATCCCCCAGCCTATGTTGATACCAGGGGTTGCCCCACTCACATGCAGGACCTTTACTTGGCCTTGTTGAACCTCATGATGTTCACATGGGCCCACTTCTTGAGCTTGTCCAGGTCCCTCTGAATGGCATTCCATCCCTCAGATGTGTCAAGTGCACCATTCAGCTTGATGTCGTTTGCAAATTTTCTGAGGGTGCATGCACTTGATCCCACTGTCTATGTCATTAATGAAGATATTAAACAGTACTGGTCCCAGTACCGACCCCTGAGGGACACCACTCGTCACCAGCCTCCATCTGGACATTGAGCCATTGACCACTACTCTCTGGATGCAACCATACAGCCTGTTCCTTATCCACCGAACAGTCCATAGCTACAGCTATACATAGCTACAGTTATAGCTACAGCTAGTTTTTCTGGTATGGAGGCCTTTCTGTGTTAAAGATACCTGCTAAACGAGGTGAGGTAGTCAAAGGAAAATTTGTCTGTGATACTTGACTGATTAATTATTGCACCATATTTCTCTGAGAGTCCTGTTGCTGAGTATTCTTTATGTTGATGTTAACCCCTAAGGGTGGAACACATTGAGGGAACAGAGGTATCAGGGGAATTTTGAAGTCTTTGCACATAAAGGGAGAGCCAGAATTCAATATGGCCTTCATACTGGAGAAATGGTAAGGGCAAAACTAGCCTATGCCATTAAAAGACATTGAGTATTTCTGACAAATTAGTAGTGAGAAAAACAGTGAATGAGATGAAATTTCAGATTTGCATGGACACCGAAAACAGCTACTTTTTAATTCAACCTATTTTATACATACTCAGTGTTCCCTGTGCTACACAAGACATAAAAGATTTTTAATCTTAAAAAAGCAGAGAATGAAGAGAACTGTGACATCTGTAGGGTTGGAATGCTTTAGGTTGCTTTGTAGCTTACTGGATGTCCTTGAAAGGGTGAACTTGAATTTTGTGGACTTTACAGAAGTGTGTTGTTTTCTTTTGGTTGGTTGTTTTTTTTTTTCCAAGGAAGTTGATTTTATCACTGGCTGTAATGTACCAACTATTGTTAATGTATTTATTTGCATGACATTGCATATTTAAGGTACTATCCTACTAATCCTAACAAGCTGGCAGTGGAGTAGTTAATTATAGCATGCTGTAATGAATGGGGGGGCTGTGTGAACCTCCCATGATCCAGGAGGAGACGGTTAGTGACCTGCTGTGCCAGTTGGACACCCACAAGGCTATGGGCCCAGATGGGATTCACCCCAGAGTAATGAAGGAACTGGCAATTGAACTTGCCAAACCACTCTCTATTATCTACTGACAGTCCTGGTTAACTGGAGAAGTTCCAGCTGACTGGAAATTAGCAAATGTAACGCCCATCTACAAGAAGGGCCGGAAGGACGATCCAGGGAGCTATAGGCCTGTCAGCCTGACCTCGGTGCCAGGCAAGGTGATGGAACAGATCATCCTAAGTGCCATTACACAGCACATGCAGGACAATTGGGGCATCGGGGCCAGCCAACATGGATTCATGAAAGGCAGGTCCTGCTTGACCAACCTGGTCTCCTTCTATGACCAAGTGACCCGCTTAGTAGATGAGGGCAGGGCTGTGGATGTAGTCTATCTAGACTTCAGTAAGGCATTCAACACTGTCTCCCACAGCATCCTCCTAGACAAACTAGCTGCCCGGGGCTTGGATGGGTGGACTCTTTGATGGGTTAAAAACTGTCTGGATGGCCGAGCCCAGAGAGTGGTGGTGAATGGGGCAAAGTCCAACTAGCGGCCGGTCATTAGCGGTGTTCCCCAGGGCTCAGTTCTGGGGCCGGTGCTGTTCAATATCTTTATAGATGATCTAGACGTAGGGATTGAGTGCACCGTCAGTAAATTTGCAGATGATGCCAAGCTGGGTGGGAGTGTCGATCTGCTGGAGGGTAGGAAGGCCCTACAGAGGGATCTGGACAGGTTAGATAGATGGGCCGAGACCAACGGCATGAGGTTCAACAAGAACAAGTGCCGGGTCTTACACTTCAGCCACAACAACCCCATGCAGCTCTACAGGCTGGGGGAAGAGTGGTTAGAAAGTGGCCCGGCAGAAAGAGACTTGGGGGTGCTAATCGACAGCTGGCTAAACATGAGTCAGCAGTGTGCCCAGGTGGCCAAGAAGGCCAATGGCATCCTGGCCTCTATTAGGAATAGTGTAGCCAGCCGGTCTAGGGAAGTGATCGTCCCTCTGTACTCGGCACTGGTGAGGCCGCATCTTGAGTACTGTGTTCAGTTCTGGGCTCCGCACTTCAAGAAAGATGTTGAGGTGTTGGAGCGAGTGCAGAGGAGGGCGACCAAGCTGGTGAAGGGTCTGGAGGGTCTGACCTATGAGGAACGGCTGAGGGAGCTGGGGTTGTTTAGCCTGGAGAAGAGGAGGCTCCGAGGTGACCTTATTGCAGTCTACAACTACCTGAAGGGAGGTTGTAGTGAAGTGGGAGTTGGCGTCTTCTCTCGGGCAACTAGCGATAGGACAATAGGACATAGCCTCAAGCTTCGGCAGGGGAGGTTCAGGTTGGGCATCAGGAAGAATTTCTTTACAGAAAGGGTTATTAGCCATTGGAATGGGCTGCCCAGGGAGGTGGTGGAGTCACCATCTCTGGATCTGTTTAAGACAAGACTGGACATGGCACTTAGTGCTATGGTCTAGTTGACAGGGTGGTGTAAGGGCAACGGTTGGACTCGATGATCCTGAGGTCTCTTCCAACCTGATTGATTCTGTGATTCTGTGATTCTATGCTACTGAATTTTGAAAAAGATAGTGTCTCACGTGAAACAGCTGTTAAGCATTCTAAAATACTGAGTTTCATGATTCTTTAAGAGGTATAGAAATACCTATTTTCCTGTGACAGGTATAGTACATCATAACATTAAGCTTACTTTAAGGTTGAGATAACCAACCCTATTGAGCTTTATTGTTTGGTTATACCCCCTGGCTATTTAATCCTTTTAAGTGGAAGAAATTAGCTAATTTAATTATGGATCTTAAGGCTGATGAAAGCCTAAAATCTATACATTTCTGTAGCATAATTTTCCATCTTCCGTTTTGCTTGAAGGTTGATTAATTTGATACCTTAATAAAAAAAAAAGGCTTTATATGTATTGCTGCATTTTATGTCTGTATTTCTCAGATAGTAATATAGTCTATGTTATCATAATGATTGTCTTTGCATGTTATCTTATGAAGAGAAGGTGATGCACTGTAGAAACTGCTGGCCTTCTATTTTGCTTCCTCTGTGAGGACTCTCAAATATTTGGCATTTACATCTGTATGTTTTTTTCTGACAGTAGGAGAAAGGGGGCCACTATCGATACATGGGTTTGCAGAGGATGAAAAGGGTAAAGAGATCAGAGTGAATGTATCATGTTCTTATGTGGCAAACCAGAAAGGCTTAAAGAATAACTAAGTTTTAGAACAGAATTTTTCCTTCATACAAGTTTTCGCATAGCAAATGACTGTATGTGTGAACGATGTTGTATAGGACAGTTTTGGCTAGCCTGCGCATGACCACTGAACAAACATATTAAGTCGAACTTCACATGGACTTTTCGTCTTCAAAAATTACTTACAAGGTATCTAATTTAGCTTTCATATGTGAGATTTTTCTTGTCATTGCATCAAATAACCGAACTGTTGCTTCGCTGGTGAAAGGAACATTGTAATTACATATGACTCTGTAGATAAGGGTTACTACAACTGCTGATTTCCGACTACTGAGGACAAATACTCTGTCATATTGTTTTGGATTGAGTTTATATTCAACCCTGAAAAAATAAATTGCTAAAAAATTTAATACAAAGCAATGGGGAACTGGCATCATCCAGACATGATTCTGAATAGCCAACGAGTGTAACAAGTCACAACTTCAGACTAACAGGGTAATCACTTACATGTGTAAAGTTTCCACTTGTATCACTTGAGGTAAACTCTCCAGAATTAACTCCAAAGCTGAAGGAAATTTTTTGAAGCATTTCTGTAACATGAAAAGTTAAAAAAGTGTGCAAGCAGAAAGGAGAATGAAAAGAAAATTGTTCAAACTTTGAATTTCTAAAGCAAGATTCATACAGACTTTTGATCATATTTCAGTTGAACAACCTCTTATAGTCCTGCTAGCTGCTTAATTCATCTTTGTAAACCTTTCATATCAATCTACGGTTGATACTTAATTTTATTAATCATTAATTAGTTAAACTACAGTATTAACATATTACTTGTAGATAACCACATCTTTTCTAAACTGGACTGAAGAAATGGATCTATCAGGCAGATTAAGGAAGGTGCTAGAATGTTTAACTATAGGCTGACATAGGAAGCAATTGAACTTCATAGAAGAGCAGACAGAGGAATGTAAGTGAAACAGAGTAAAGGTAAAGCACACTTAAGAATTTTGTTGTCTCCAAATCATGCAAGTATCTGGCCTAATATTAAATAAACATAGAGAAAAAAAAAGTTAGAATTGAATAGTTATTTGAGACTTCTTGAATGGAATTAAGTGAGATGTCCAAGGTTTTCATGTCTTGAGTTCAATAAGCATTTTTTCTGTAGCTGGACACAGGCTGAATAGAACAATGAGGCTTATCTGGCATTTGTACATTAACACTGCCCCTTTTCTTTGTATTCAGCACTGGACTAATAATTTGAAATTTATTTTTCTATACTTTCTCATGTTATATGGTACCTAGAGTGAGTTACAATGGATTCAGTAGACCTATGTGATTGTGTAAATGTGAGTTACAGGGTAAACAAAACTTAGAAAGAATAAATAGAATAAACAGTGGAAAATACATCTTCCTCTTTAACTGTGGGTTTTGGGTTTTTTTTATTCTGTTATATATGCATTCAGCATGTGTCTAGGTATTTTTCCCTTGCTGAAATTTTCTTATCTTGTATAGTTTTTATATTCTCTGTTAGTGAATTTATCTCAAGCACATTTCTGCAAGCCTGCTATGCTGTAATAATCTTCTTCCATTTGTTCTTTTACTAATGAACTATGTTTTTGTTGTTACTACCCCTGTGGCAGTAATAATTTCAAAAGGTTGCAGTTTTTTAATCTAATTAACCTAATTCAAGATTTTAACAACATCAAGATGAATAGAAATGACATAATTAATTCAGTGCTGATGATAGGGATGGCCTTAGACCTACAAGAACCGTATAGCAAATCTTTTCCCAAAACAGATCCTTATTTTTTCATGAGTCAGTCATTTGGTTTTGACACAGATTAATAGTCCATAATTATGACTGACAGTTTGTTTATTCACGAGTTTTTTAATGGACTTTCTAATCCCACCAACACAAATATAAGTGTAAAGAAAGTTTCCAGCCAACATATAATATTCTCTGAGATACCTAAAACTAATCTTACCACAATGTGGATTAGAGTCGGAAAGTGTAAACTAAAGCCCTCTTGAAAGAGAACTTTTTGTAGAGATACAAAGATGGGTAAGAATCTGGATGGGTAAAACATGTCAAGGGATACTGAATGAGAATAAGAAGATGTAGTGATCTAATAAGTTCTTCTTTTTTCAAATTGAACAGCTTATTTTGAAAACGTTGAAAGGAAAAAATTTACAGTGTGCAAATTTATGAGAAATTCTTATTTGTCCCAAGAGCAATGGAACAAACTCCTACATGACCATGAAAAAGTCTGTAACCAAATAAATATTTTGCTACTGAACAAGAATCAATTGAACTGGAATTAACTAATGTTAGTTATCTATATTTCCACTGATGCCATTGATAAGACAAAAGCTCGTAGTGTTTGAAAATATACTCAGTCCTTCCAAGTAGCACATTCAATATTTCATATTTTTTAGCCAAGAATTATGTGCTTTTTGAGTCAGAGAATTGAGAGTGTGTTTCATTTTTTAAACAGCACTTGCTCTACCATTTAGCCTTGAAGATAATAGAACAATACCAGAGACTTAGTGCTGGTTCTTTTGAGCATGTCTGTGAAGTAAAATGAATGGAATGCCCATTCTGAAGCAAAAAAAGGAACTTAATTCTAGGAAAATAGGTGAAATATTTCTCACACATTTTAAAGATAAAGGGAGAATTTGGAGAAAGGAATCAGGGCGTCCATTTTGATACTCATTCTCTGAACTGCTATTAGCATGTCACAGTTATATTAAACTTATGACTTGGTACAATTTGTAGAGCTATTCTCAACTGAATTAGTCTCAGCTATATCGCAGTCTGGGGCATGATAACAGTATTAATATTATAAGCCTTATCCCTGTGTATTGAGCACATGAAGTTTTTGATGAAATAACAGTGTGTCCCTTGTGTACACTGAAATTGCTTAACATCACCATTTATGCAAATAAGTTATACAGTTAGTTTATGTTAAAGATATTTAATTACTTTACAAAACTGACTTCAATACAATATATTCAGTTATTTTAAATTATAAAACAGAGATTTTGGAGATTTCTTTGACACCAGTTAGGATGAAAGATAATATTTTCTTTTGGCACCAAGATTTTAAAAGTAACTGGGTTAATAAAATGGACAATTTTTTAGTTCCAAGGTTTTCTCAGGCTATGAGAGATAAAAATTACTATTTTGTATGGTTATGTGCAATTTATATAAAAGTTTATCTAGTTGAACACCTTCTATGTGAGTGTGTAAACATGAGGTATTTGAATGGCCATTTTATATGATTGTAAACTTCATCTCTGTTTCATGCTTTAAGGTGCATATCTTAGTAGTTTCTGCAAATTGTGATTTACTTTTATGTAATTCTTTTGCATTTAAAATTTGGTAAAATTCATAGTTAAGCTGATATTCAAATTGCCAGTACCCAACTACTGTTGCTATTCCTTCTGCCTCTTTTTTTATTCTATTAATTAATAACAGCAATTATTTATAATAATTGTAAATATTTTTATCTTGAGACTGTAGTTAAATATGAACTTGGGTGGTATTGTAGAAATGTATGTCAAAAAATTAGAACCAATTTACAGAAAGTCAAATGCCAGTAGTCCATGTATGTGTGCTGTGCAGGTTGAAGTCCTTACTATTTAGTCTGTAGTCAAAACTTTACAATATACCAGGATAGTAAAGATGAACTTAATGGCAGCAAAGGCAGTGGAGTGAAGTTTGGTAAACCATCAAAATGAGAAAATAAATTTCTGAAAAATAAAGGATTTCTAGTTTGCTGGTTAGCCCCACAGTGACATGTATGACCAGGTAAAAAAGAAAGCAGTCTCTTGAGCAGGCAGATTGAGCTTTTCTCTGTTTTAGCACCCTGCATAAGGTAGACCGACTGTGATTGGTTGGTTGGTTTGTTTGGTTTGGAATGGGAGAGGCATACATAACTAGAAGACATAAAAGTTGCTATAACATTCATTTTGCATGTCTGTCAGCAAAGAAGTCTGTATACTGGCAGTTAACTCATATATTGTCTTGCCTTCATTGTATACAGATTCTCATAGCAAAAGTGAAATAGTATGGAATGAATAGGACAAGATGAACAGGACAATCACTTCGTATAAATTTACTTCATAATATATTTAATATAGTGCAAGGTCTTTGAGGTCCACAACATAGTGCTAATGCTCACATAGGCTTTATGGACTTACTTTAAAATTATTAATTCAAAATGTGTTATTCACTTGCCTTTGGATCACACATGTGATGAGCTTATTTCCTGTTGGATTATATATGTGAAGATTAAACAGCAAGTGCATAAAAATCAAAGTATTAAAAAGTACCTGAACTAGTCATGAATATTCATACTGTTTTGATTAGTCATGCAAATCACATGATGCTATATTCCCTGATTAAATTGTGCAAGGCATTCATACGCAAGTGTAAAAACTCCAAATTCAGTGTCCATGAAACGTTCACATGAAAACTATGAAATTATCTTGTCAGAAATTATTTATAATGAAGGTTAATTTAGCTCCACCATTCAAATCAGGGTAGGCTTTGGCATCATCTCCCTGGACTCAGCAGGAAACTTTTGTTTATTAGCAGAAGCAGTATAATTCTTTGAAATGAAGTGTTAGCCCTTTGGAAGAAAAATGAATGGTAAAAATCCAGCTTCATCAAAGATGCCAGGGCCATGCATCTTAAAGGATGTCTTTGTCCTTTGCAGTGAAATGATCATAAAGAAATCCATAAGATTGATTGAAGCATCTCTGAAGACCAATTTCTTTCTGAAACCTCTGAAATCTCTGAAAGTGCATATGGAAGGTGCAAATGACATAATACATAATTGTTAAAACAAGAAGAAATAGATAAATAAAAAGACCCCTGGTGGCAAAACTTTCACAATTCATTTCTTTTTCCTGGTGGAAATAAGGCTAAAAGAATCTCCCAACAATGTAATTTTAGTACCGCTGACAAAAAGCTAGTGCTAATTTTAGAAGAAGTACCAAAGCTTGTGCACCAATGGCCTTGAGAATAGTGTGTCTGCCATTGTCTTTTATTGTACCAAAACTATACGGAATCATTTTTGGAGCAAAACGCTTATAGTTGTATACTTGTCTGAAAAACAAAATCTAAATCCAACTATCTCAGCATTTCTAGGGGAAAAAAAATTATTTGATCTCTGGGACTGAGTATATTTGTCTTTTTTTTTTAATTGCTTTAATATCGTCTCTTCAAGGAAGTGAAATACTTGTAATGATTTTTTCTTTACTGGTGTAGTTTAGAAAGCACACTGATGAGTTCAAACCTATAGATTAGGTCCTATGTCCTACCTAGAAATTCTGACGTTCTGCTGTGTATTAAATGAAATATTTGAAAAGTTTGTAAAGGGCTGTATTTACATTCATCAGTGGGAGACCTGAGTTGTCCCCTGACAGAAGAAAGATTAGACAGTGTTTATCTGTAGGTTTTCATGGGGTGCTTTTCAGAATAGTTTGTATGACATCTGTGCATATGAAATTTACGTACTGTAAGTTCATTCACGTTTTAATCCTGGATTTTATTTACATTTAAATACAATTATTGAATTAATATGGAAATAGGGTTACAAGTTTATGTGATTCTCCTTTATACTTTTTTTTTTTTATTGATTGTTTTAAGGTATTATGTTTTTAGCAGACATTTTTCAAAGGATGATTTTTAGTTCTTTTCACCTTTTTTGAAGGGATCCTCTAAGTTCTCCAGTTGGTGCACTTTCCTGTCCTGTCTTTCCTTTTTGTTGCTTGTGAATTGTGTTATTCTCTATTCTGAAATTTCAGAATTGTTCCTGACCTTTTGTGGAACAAGGTCTTTGTTCAGGACTGTTTTGCTACAGAATCAAGAATATTTAAATAATGAAAATGCTATAAAAATATAGTGTTGGAATGGAACGATACAGGCTCTTTAGGAAGGACAGGCAGGGGAGATGAGCAGGGGATGTCACCCTCCATGTCAATGACCAGCTGGAGTGCATGGAACTCTGCCTGGGGATGGATGAGGAGCTGACCAAAAGCTTATGCGTCAGGATTAAAGGGAGGGCAGGTACAGATGACATTATAGTGAGGGTCTGCTACAGGCCGTCTGACTGGGAAGACGAAGCAGATGAGGCCCTCTATAGACAGATAGGAGTAGCCTCACGTTCACAAGCCCTGGTCCTCATGGGAGACTTCAACCACGTCAATATGTGTTGGAGGGACAATACAGCAGGGCATAAGCAATCCAGGAGGTTTCTGGAATGCATTGATGATAACTTCCTTCTCCAAGTGATAGAGGAGCCAATGGGGACAAGTGCCATGCTGGACCTTGTTCTCACTAACAAGGAGGGGATGGTGGGGGATGTGAAGCTCAAAGGCAGCCCTGGCTGCAGTGATCATGAAATGGTGGAGTTCAAGATCCTTAAGGCAGCAATGAGGGCACACAGCAAGCTCACTACCCTCTACTTCATGAGAGCAGACTTTGGCCTCCTCGGGGACCTGCTTGGTAGAGTATAAAAGCCCTAGAGGGAAGAAAAGCCCAAGAAAGCTGATTAATATTCAAGGATCACCTCCTACAAGCTCATGAGCGATGCATCCCAACAAAGAGGAAGTCAGGCAAAAACGCCAGGAGGCCTGCGTGTATGAACAAGGAGCTCTTGGACAAACTCAGACACAAAAAGGAAGCCCACAGAGGGTGGAAGCAAGAACAGGTAGCTTGGGAGGAATACAGAGAAATTGTCTGAGCAGCCAGGGATCAGGTTAGGAAGGCTAAAGCCCTGATAGAATTAAATCTGCCCAAGGACATCAAGGGCAACAAGAAAAGCTTCTATAGGTATGTCAGTGATAAAGAAGAAGGCTGGGGAAAATGTGAGCTCTCTCTGGAAGGAAACAGGAAACCTGGTTACCCAGGATATGGAGAAGGCTGAGGTACTCAATGGCTTTTTTGCCTCAGTCTTCACCAGGAAGTTCTCAAGCCACACTGCCCAAGTCTCAGAAGGCAAACGCAGGGACTGGGAGAATGAACTGCCCACTGTAGAAGAAGATCAGGTTTGAGACCATCTAAGGAACCTAAGGTGTACAAGTCCATGCGACCTGATGAAGTACATCTGCAGGTCCTGAGGGAACTAGCGGACAAAGTTGCTAAGCTGCTGTCCATCATTTTTGAGAAGTCGTGGCAGTCTGGTGAAATTCCCACTGACTGGAAAAGGGGAAACATATAGCCCTGATTTTCAAAAAGGGAAAAAAGGAGGACCTGAGGAACTACAGGCCAGTCAGTCTCACCTCTGTGCCTGGCAAGATCATGGAGCAGATCCTCCTGGAAACTATACTGAGGCACACGGAAATCAAGGAGGTGATTGGTGACAGCCAACATGGCTTCACTAAGGGCAAATTGTGCCTGACAAATTTGGTGACTTTCTACAGTGGGGTTACAGCATTGGTGGATAAGGGAAGAGCGACTGATGTCATCTACCTGGACTTGTGCAAAGCATTTGTCGCTGTCCCGCATGACATCCTTGTCTATAAATTGGAGAGACATGGACTTGATGGATGGACCACTCATTGGACAAGGAATTGGTTGGATGTTTGCACTCAAAGTGTTGTGGTCAGCAGCTCGGTGGACAAGGAACTGGCTGGATGGTTGCACTCAAAGAGTTGAGGTCAATGTCTCGATGTCCAAGTGGAGACCAGTAATGAGTGGCATTCCTCAGGGGTCAGTGTTGGGACCAGCGCTGTTTAACATCTTTTTCCGTAACATGGAGAGTGGAATTGAGTGTGCCCTCAGCAAGTTTGCTAAAGATACTAAGCTGCATGGTGCACTTGACATGCTGGAGGGAAGGGATGCCGTCCAGAGGGACCTTGACAGGCTTCAGAGCTGGGCCCATGCAAACTGCATGAAGTTCAAAAAGGCTAAGTGCAGGTCCTGCATGTGGGTCGGGGCAATCCCAAGCACAAATAGAGGCTGGGCACAGAATGGATTGAGAGCAGCCCTGAGCAGAAGGACTTGGAGGTCTTGGTTGATGAGAAGCTTAACATGAGCCAGCAATGTGCACTTGCAGCCCAGAAGGCCAACCGTATCCTGGGCTGCATCAAAAGAAGCGTGGCCAGCAGGTCAAGGGAGGTGATTCTCCTGCTCTGCTCTGGTCTCGTGAGACCCCACCTGGAGTACTGCATCCAGCTCTGGGGCCCCCAACATAAGAAGGACATGCAGCTGTTGGAGCAAGTCCAGAGGAGGGCTGTGAAGATGATCAGAGGGCTGGAACACCTTACCTGTGAAGGCAGGCTGAGACAGTTGGGGCTGTTCAGCGTGGAGAAGAGAAGGCTCTGGGGAGACCTTCTGGCAGCCTTCCAGTACCTGAAGGGTGCCTACAAGAAACGTGGAGAGGGACTTTTTACAAGGGCATGTTGTGATAGGACGAGGGGTAATAGTCTTAAACCGAAAGAAGGTAGATTTAGATTAGATATTGGGAAGAAATTCTTTACTGTCATTGTGGTGAGATGCTGGAACAGGTTGTCCAGAGAAGCTGTGGATGCCCCCTCCCTGACAGTGTTCAAGGCCAGGTTGGATGGGGCTTTGCACAATGTGGTCTAGTGGAAGTTGTCCCTGGCCATGACAGGGGGGTTGGAACTAGATGATCTTTAAGGTTCCTTCCAACTGAAACCATTCTGTGGGTCTATTCTATGATTCTTTTGAAAAAACTTGATACAGTGGACTGAATACAAATTTGGCACCAGCATGTTTCTAATGCAGAACATAAGCCATATAAATATTGTTATATGCTTAGAATATAGGAAATCTTCCATCACTTATTAACTGTTGCATTTGTGTATTTTAATCTACTATTATTTTAATAACAGCTAAAATATTTTTGTCATATTTGATAAAACAATGTTAAGTCAAAAAAAATGCACATCAGTGAAATATTTAATATCATCATACTTAAGGAAAAAAGGTAATTACACTGAATACATTTCTGTCAAAGAGATGAATTTTGACAGTATTATTTGACAGAAAACAGTTCCATAAATGCTTTTGATCAGTTCTAATTCATATTTGTTCTGAGGTGTGTGCAGATTTTTGTGGAATTTTCTGATTTCAAAAAAATAAGTATTTCAAGGACGCTATAGAGAGAATTCGCCCTCCTTTTGTCTGCCTGCTTATTCTGACCATATCTATTTCATCATTGCTCCATTTTTGAGGACCAAGTGCTAGGCAATAGAATTCTACCAATAAGGTGGCCGTAAAACAAAAATGCATGTTTTATTATGAGTGTATTCAGATTGATTGATTTTTATGCAAAAATCAGTCCAAGAAACATAAGTAAAAGTATGGTTAAATTATGCTTATTCTTTTTTCCTCTGAAGAATCTTTTTACAGGAAAATGTAATTACAATAAAGACAGTAAAAGCCAAGATATGAAACTGCTAAAATGGTTCATAGCGGGGGGGAAACAGAAAAAAAGTATGCTTAAGAAGTTTGCTAAATTCTTATAAAACACTTGTCGTGTCTTTAGGCACTGTCCTATAATAAAGCTATTATAGTTTTATTGTCTCAGAGCAGTGAAAGTGATACCAGTCCTCTGTAGTAAATTAAAGGTACAAGGATTTACTATATGTCATGGATCATTATCCATTTGTTTATGGAGTACCTCAAACAGGCACAACATTTCACAGGCAAAATCTATGCTCTAAGAAGTTTCATTAAGTTTTGTTATGTTAAAATTTGCAAACAGTAAAGCATGAAAGAAGCTAGTCATAAAAGTAATTTCATCCCTTAGAAAGGCTAGGCATAGTGTAATAGTTAATAGTCCTTAACAAAGAGTGAATTTAAGGAAACAAGGTGCAATTAATCTTTGTGTTCAATTCTGTGTCATCTTCTGCAGTTCTACAGCAGAAATATAAGCTAGATATGAATATAATATACTCATTTTCTCCAGCTCATTTATATCAGCAGCATTTTTGCTTGGCTGAAGCAATTCCTCATTGCTTACACAACAGCATTCACTTTTATTTCAGCTTCTAAATTCTGTCATCTACTTCCTTCATACATTTTTCTACAGACTGTGTAAAGCTTGATTTGAAACTTATTTCTGGTATCTGTTGTGTCATTCATTAAGCGCTGTTGTTTATTTTATCCTTTATTAACGCCAGTGGTGGTAGACTGACACCAAGGACTTTGATATTGTGCTGTTATTTCTGCAGTGGAAGATAAGAGTCCTTTCTTTCCTCTCCTCTGGACCTCTGGCTTTTTTCCTACGTGTCAGCGCTGGTGTTTCTCCACATGGATGCTCAAGTCTGAGGCTCAGACCATTACATGATTCTGATATGTCCAGCTTACTGTGATAACTTGGTGGAGGCTTTCTGATTTTTTTTTCCAAATTATGTCCAAGCTGATATTTAGCTTTTACTTTTTTATTATTTTTGTTCATTTGCTTGGTTGTTTTTTTCTTGGTTTATTTACTGAAAAAAGGCCTTGAAGACTGTAGAACTTCTAAATAGTTTTCCAGCATTTGGGTCACGTAACCTTTTTCCCACTAGCATTTGATTAAAAAGATAAATCAATTTAGAAAGTGTTTAATGGCTTATTTGAGACAAAAAAGGAGTACAAGGCAAAGAGAAGTGACAGTGACCCACCCTTATATTCATAACACTATTTTGTTATATGTGAGAGTGCAAATTTTATTTTCAAAGGATTTTAAAGGTTTTGCTGATACTCTGACTACTGTTCATTATTATCTACTAGTGTAGGCTTCTGCATATGTCCTATGGAAGGCCTTTTGGAGGGCCTGTCTGATGCAAGGAAAGACACCACAAGAGTCCCCCTCGTTTAGAAGAGGTATTTGCTTGGGAGGAGAGAGAAGGGCTACTTACATATACTAAAAATGGACACCAAGTGTTTGTAATTTATTTTTCAAACTGTATTTTGCATGGAAGTTGTTGCTCAGCGAACATACTTGGTTTTGAAGATATTTTTCCTCTCAGTCCTCTGCAATTTGCTGTATGTATTAATTTTTCCACTCTTTCTTGGAACCAAGACTTGATGTCAGGTACCACCACATGATAACTGTTTCGATCCGCCAACTGCCTGATCCATTAGAGCAACTTGTGTTCTGAGATTGGTTATAGGATCTGATTATTCTTTTTTTCTGTACCACTCCTTTTATTTTAAAGAAGACATACTGATGGGGTGGGGTGTGTGTCTTTTTTTTTGTTTGTTTGCTTGGTATTTTTAGAAAAAGTATGATTGAGAAAGCCATTTTCTGAACACATAATTCTTGAAAAAACAAATGTCACGTCAATGAAATTTTTCAGTCAGATGTCATACTTTGCTTGTGATAGAAAGATCAGGAGGTATTTGAAGGCACAAATTTTCAAACTCTGTGAAGCAGCCATTCTTTAGTGATAAAACAATGTTACTGACTTCTTTAGGCAGCTTCATAATGGGGGAATGTCACCCTAATTTCCCTTCCGGGTGCGTCTTTCATATGTACAGCCTTTTCTATCACTTACCTTCAAAAAGCTGTCATGAAACATTTCCATTATTCCCAAGAATAACTCCAGGTTCCATTTAATGTTATTTTTTGTCTTTTATCTCTCTGAATTTTCTTCATCCCAAGGAGGTATCAGGTACATTTCTTGAAGTGAGATAAGCCATTAAATATCTCCCCAGGACAGAATACTTGTTCTTTATAAAGTCCACAAAAAAAAAAAAAAAAAAAAAAAAAGACTACTTTTCTCCTGATAGGTCAGGGTGACCATCAAAGAAGCAGACATTGTATGTAACATCTTTCTTCCCCAGGGTGCACCCCTGTTCGCTCTACAAAAGTCATAATACTAGGGCAGAAAGAATTCTGGCCTCATTTGATAAATCCTGAAGACTCTAAATAGAACCATTTTGTGTTAAGTGGATATTTTGACATCAAGATACACAATAGCATATTCTGTTAGATTTTTTAAAGTACTTTGAAAACTATATCCTTTCTTTCATACTTTTTTAATATACTTTCAGATACTTATTTAAAGCAATGCTATCATGTCTGTCTGGAATCAAACTTACTAAGTTCATCTACATGTTATATATTCTCTTATGCTTTATATGATAAAAGACTACAACAGAGTAGCAATATGACATTTGCACAGCTTCATCTCTCTGTAATCTCCTAATGGAAATTTGAACTTTTGGGTTATACCAGTAACTCTTCAACCAAGGTGTCAAAAATGCTAGTTCTTGGTTCAAAATTCAAAACATTATTTTAAAGGGAGCTGTAACAGTAAGAAAGCAGATACAGAACTAGGAAACTTATGGGAGTGGAAATCCTCCCCTCCTTTTATGCATCAGAAGCTTATGAGGAGTGGGGAGAATGGAGGAGTACAGATAGATGAGAGGAAGGATTGGCTAAACCTTGGAGAAACAATACATAATATAATAAAACCATGGGGGAAAAAGAAGAAGCATATTTGATTCTACAGACTCGTAGCTGGAAATAAGGTCTCAGTATTAAGTGACTACATGCATTTATTTTTGGTAAAGCTCATAAGAGGAGGGAAAAGAGAAAATAGGGGTTTAGTTACGTATAGATCTATAGTGCACAGTAGATGACTGGTATGATACTGCCACAGTGATAATGAAAATGGAATTATTTTCATTACATTTATTAAAGAAAACTTGGAAAGGTGGCAAGAATCAAACAGGCTGAACAGCTGCAGAAGGTGATTATATACCCATTTTCATGAGGAACAAAGCAGCCAGGAAAATACAAAACTGGCAGAGAGGGAAAGGACCTTGATAACAGAGTTGTATCTTGTTGTGATGCATTTTGAATGGCAATGAACCTGAGAGTAAACTTGACAGAAAATTATGCAGAATCCCTAAACTGAGTTGGCCTCAGGGCATACAAAATTGAGTGACACATAACAGTAACTATAGTGCAATAACTGTGCAGGATAGTTGATAAGTGACAGGTATATTATAGACATTAATTAAGTGAGCAGGAGTGAAATCTTGCCAGCTACTGAGCATTTGATATGGCCTAATAGCAACAAATCCCTCTCACTCACTTCTTAACAACAATAACAAAAAAGTTCAAGATGTGTTTCTAGCTTCATCAGAGGCACCAATTAGCTGTTTGTGGTGTCTGTTTCTCTGCAGTTTTCAAGAACAATTGTATCATTAGAGCATTTAAAATGCAGTGTCGGCTGGAAATAGAGCAATAGCTGCAAGCAAAAAAAATTACAAAGCATAGAGCCATTATGTGGTTTTTGTCCTCAGTGTGGTGCATCTTGGACAGCATTTCCCTTTTTTCACTGCAAGGAAGAAATGGAAGATAATTTAAGTCAAAACACCTTAAGATTTAGGAAGGCACCTGTAATTAGTCTGAGAGGTCCAGTGATATTTTCTTATTGCTACTCAATTGTTTGCTTTTAGTATTTTTTTTTAAATAAACCCTTTTAAATTCTCTTGAGAAAGCTTATGAACAGTATAAAATCTCACAAAAATACAGTGAAACAGTAGCTATTCTGTTCCATTTCCAGATGATTGGAACACAGCAGGAGTTGTCTGTGTTAGGATGTTTGAAACGCCTGACAGTATGGAGTTTTTTCCCAGCAAACTTAACATAGTGTAAAAGCTCTGAAATCCTCATTTTGCTTAGAATAATAACTCCTCTCTCACATTTTCTAGGTTATATGAGTAGACAGATTTGTCTAAGGCTTAAATCAGATTCTGTCATCTTCCTATTTAAAATTCCTTTGTTCTGTGTAGGGCCAAATAGTAGTGAACATGAAAATGATGAATCCTCAACAAGTCTCAAGTACATTTATGCTAGGAACCTGTCTTTCACTGTTGCAAAGAAAAAATGCTTAGGTGAAAACGTACAAGAATGAGACAAGTATAGAGTGACACACTGTTCCAGGTATTAGCAATGTGAGGACTTTCATCTAGAGCATCATATTTAATGGCTGTTGTGGCACCTATACCTATCTAATCCTTACCAGAATTGTTTTATACTTTTTCAGTATCCTAAGGCAAAGAAGTCCACAATTGCGTTACATGTGGCATGGAAAAGGTACTTCCTTCTGTTTGTAGCTATACTGGTATACTACTTCATAACTTTACTGAGCACCTTCAATTCTTGAGTAACAAACTATAGTCAATGATTGTTCCCTTTTTACCTGTCCTTGCTACTCATGTTAATTGCCTTTTGTCACATCATCCTTCTGTTTTCTGTTTTCCGAGATGAGTAATAGCAGAAGTCTATAAGGGAATCTTGTATGAGGGCTGTGACAAAGAGCCTCTGCTTACTCAGAAGTTGTTGTGCACCTCTAATTACAATTGCCACCTTTTTTATTCTGCTTTGTTATGTTCAGTAGTGGGGAGTACCAGAACTACTCACAGTATTCAAGGTACAGAATACTAGGAAACTGTATTCCATTTAGTCTTCCATCACTAAACCCTGAGCACACGTTCGGAAACTGTTGTTCAAATCATCCCTGTGTGATTATATACCACATAAAATCCATGATTGTGGATGTACACTTGCATTATCTTCTCCAATATACTTTTTTTGGCGCGTACCAACAGTGAATTCCATTTAGCATTTTTTCACTCCATTGCTAGTAAAATATCGGATCATTTTGTGAGTCTTCTGAATTGTTTCAATTCTGTTTACCCTTTATTTGTATCACCAGCACTCTTGGATGGCTTCTCTTCATTCCCATTCCCCAGTCCTTTAAAAATACCACAGGGCAAGTTAAATCATTATACAAACACCTTTGACTTTCTGTAGGTGATCTCCTACCTCTTCTGAGACTGACCCAGTCCATGCCCACACAAAATACAGACTTTGGCCTAACAAAAGCATACCTGCATGTATCACATTCCAGATAATTCCTGTATTTTTGGGCCCCTGATGAATACAGTTCTGACTGGGGAAGAAATGGAACAATCTTTTAGTGCTGTCATAAGAGGATATATGTCCCACTTCAGCTGAGAAGCTGAGCCACTATTATGTCAAGAAGCTAATTTAAGACACTGAGTTTATCTAAGTTAAACGTAGTTTCTTAAACATTCTGAGGATGTATTTTTGCAACTGAATGTACCAAATAGTGCACAAGGCAGCATTTAAAAAATAAACTTCATCTATAATGCAACAAAGAGCCTGCTACCCCTGTGCTCTATAATTTAATTAATCCCTCATGAATTCTGGATTAAATTACAATGAAATAGATCCATTGAAGATCCATAAGGGAGTGGAACATCTCCCTTCTGAGGAGAGGCTGAGGGAGCTGGGTCTCTTTAGCTTAGAGAAGAGGAGACTGAGGGGTGACCTCATTAATGTTTCTAAATATGGAAAGGGCAAGTGTCATGAGGATGGAGCCAGGCTCTTCTCAGTGACATCCCTTGACAGAACAAGGGGCAATGGGTGCAAGCTGGAACAGAGGAGGTTCCACATAAATATGAGGAAAAACTTCTTTATGGTGAGGGTGACCGAACACTGGAACAGGCTGCCCAGAGAGGTTGTGGAGTCTCCTTCTCTGAAGACACTCAAAACCCGCCTGGACGCGTTCCTGTGTGATATGGTCTAGGCAATCCTGCTTCGGCAGGGGGATTGGACTAGATGATCTTTCGAGGTCCCTTCCAATCCCTAACACTCTGTGATTCTGTGATTCTGTGATATAAAAGCAGCTTATTTGGAAGATCATTCAAGAGAAAATGATTTTTTTAAAGAAAAATCTCCTCCCTCAATTACTTCATTTGCATGTTTCTGTTTCTTCAGGGTGTGGGTTTTTTTCACTCTTACTAGGTACCTCTTGTTAATCAGTCTCAGCTTCTATCCCTTTTCCCCAGTGTACCTTCTTATTCTGTGGCCACCAAATCCCCTGAACAGCAAAGTACTGTTCATAATTCTTATTGGCAAAGGGAAAATTGGCTTCATAGCAGAGTTTTCCAACAGGATACTTCTTTCTATGGCAGTGAGGTAGGTAATGAAGGAACACAGCATGCTGAACACAGGGAGCTGAAGGACCAGATGAAATTCTGCAGTGCCAGTCTAGTCATCTTCACTGATGGGCCATGCAGTCATCCATGAGAATATTTATTATAGGGAACTGAAGTATCATGAAAAGCAGTTGCTTTGCAGGCTTACTCACTCTTTCTGCAGCTTTGTCTCTATCTGTGGCTTCCTGTTTCCTCTGTTTAAATGTTGCCCAACTCACTTCTCTAGCGAACTTCTAAAACTGATACTTCATGTTGTATGTATGTCCATCTATTTATTTATTTTCCTGTCATGTGCCAAATTTTCATTTCAATTCTTATATCATTCATGAGGAAGACATTCTCTGAAGATTCATTCCTAATTTACTCTTTTTCTACTGAGCAATTGAGTCTGTACAGCCTTAAAGCCCCATACATTTTTGTGGTTTGAAAAAAAAAAGTGTTTATCCTAGACTAAGGGATATTTAAAACTTGCATGCATTTTAAATGAGTTTACAAATGTAGCTGTGTTGTTTCATCTTTTCTCAACAATGATACAAAGAAATTCAGTGAATGTACTGTCTGTTGTGTTGTTAGGGCTCACCAAAATGTATGTGGTAAATAAATCTCTCTACTAAGTAATAAGTCTTTCACCATCAACCCCTGTTAGCTTCAAAGTATTAAATAGTACATTTCATAAGGCAAAATCTGATTTAAATCTTAGTATACATTCCATCACTTGTGGTACGGTATCTCTTAAGTGATAAAATATTTAAAATGAAAAAGAAAGCTTGACATAGTAGCTATTGAATTGCAAAGAATGTGATAGATGGCAAAGGTCATAAGTGTTATTGGCTTGCAAGACTCAAAAGAGTTGTGCTGTAATGAGAGTTTTGTTCACCATCATCCTATTTTACACCAGGGATCTAGTTTTGTGATACTTTTAACAAGCTCCTCTCAAGAGAATTCATCTATGTTTGCTTGTTATATATACGTATTTTCTATTTATCTCTTGTTATGTTTGTGAACTCAGGCTTCATGATTTTTAAAATGTTGCAGTTTGCTAATGCTTACATGTTTACAATTAAAATGATATAAAGAGTGAAAGAATACCAGAGTTGAGGTGACTATTATCTGGGTAAAACTTCCAGGAAGAATCAGACAACGTACAGTTTTGGTTTTAATACATTTTCTTAGATGAGGAAGATTTCTGTTTTCTTAAATATTTAAGAAATAAGCATATCATGGTTAACCATGAGGACAGGAGATGCAATGGGAAATATTTAAGAAAACATGGTATGCTTACCTATGTATATAGGAAATCGTCCAAATCCTAAGTAGCATTTGAAGAAGTATGAAGTCTATTCCTAATTGCAGCATGAGGAAGAGGAACCTTCTAGAGACTGTGTCTTCTGAAATGTCTTACTAATATTAGTTCATTATGAACATCTTATTATACCTCTTGGCATTCTTGTTGGGCATTAAAGTTTCTGTGTTGGTAGGTTTGGGGTGGGGGTGAAGAAGGGGTAGAAGAAAACTACAAAAATATAATCATAGTCCCATTATCCAAATTAAAAGCAGATATAACAAAACTAGCTACAGTTAAGTAAAAGGAAAAAGTAACCATAAAATGGTAATTTTGATTGTTTTACATAGCCAACTGTTGGCTGCTTAGCTTTACATCACTTATTCTGTATGCAAGTTATTTTGTGTGTTTTATTAATTACTTGAAAGGAGACTTTAATCTAAGGTGCTATTAATTTCATTTACTGTGGTCTGAGGGAAGGAGAATGCTTCTGTTTTTTTTTTAGCAGACTCATGTCTTTCGTCTACAGTTTGCTACAGATGGGAGATTAGTCCTTTAATCCCTACAATTCTCCCTTGTGACTTATAAAAGTGTCTTTATTATCTGACCTGCACATCTATACAGTCAAAAATCTTCAAGTATTAGCTAGCTATTATTTATGAGTTTCCTGTTCTCTGAGCCTCTTACTTTACCACATTAGAAACTCCTCTGGAATTTTTTTGTTAAAGAAGCAAATAACCTACTTTGATAATGTGTTTCTCTTGCCTTCTGGACTTGCTTATTAGCAGTTCCAGTATGGAGAATCCTGAAATAAATGAAGACTTTATGAGAATGGATGTTCTGAATTTTCAGTGTAGATTTTGTAGATAACTGTTGTTACTTGTTTTTCAGTATTTGACAATTTCAGATTTAGATTTGGTTTTGTTTTTTCCTCTGACAAGAAGAAAATTACAGTTATCTCCACAGACTTAATTTTTCTTAATTTCTCCCTTTATCTATTTTTATGTTTGTGTGAGTCATTTTATTAAAGACGATGGCAAGTTGACATGAAATACTTAACAAAAGAAATGACTTGTATCATATAATAGTGAAATGAAACAATTGCCAGAAAAAATGTGATGTAAAACTGAATAAAGATACCTTCTGTATATTTCTGGATTTTTTCTTTTCTCAAATGTTGACCTAATGACTAACAAAGTATATTTCAAAAAGCTACAAAGCTACAAATTGTCTTAGGCAGGTCTATGTACAGAAACCTATGTGGATAGTTCAAAACAGGTTTCACTACTACACTTTCAAAATCATGTTACTAGACTAGGTTGGGAAAAAGATAAAATGAAAAGAGAAGTGCCAAAAACTGTGTAAAGAACTCTTTCTCACTGTGAGAGTAACTTACAGGCAGAGGGCCCTAAAAGAAGGCTCTGCAAATTTTCTAGGAGAGTGGTGGGTTTTTTTTGTTTTTTTATCTGAAGCAACATAGAATTATGTCAAAACAGAGAGGAAATTAATGTAATGACAACGTATGGGGGAAAAGGGAAAAATTGCTTTCTGGTAAAATTGAAAATTAATGTGATTTAGCTGGAAGATTTCTGAATGAAAGGCAATGTCATTTTTCAAGCATTTCAAGGCGTTGTGATTAAATAGTGAGGATAGTAGTGAGGAGAATTTTGCAATTACTTAAATGTTAATTACCAGTAACATGATTCAACACTGCAAGTTAAAAATTTTAGCTCAATATTTGCAATATTTTTCTGTTGACAAGATCTATTATAGGTAGGAAAATCTCCTCATTGAAGATGATGTGGGACTACCTTTATTTGATTCATTTGATACTACTCTTGATAAAATGCTTGGAAATAAAGCGTAGAGAACAAATCTGTATTAGAAAGAGGATGTAAGCATCTAATAGATGTTCCTATTTTTATTCTGACCACAGAATAAAATGGTCACCTTGTGAAAATACAGGCCAAGACATTCAAACACCATTTTTCTTGATTAAAAGATTTAGCCCATTAATGATGTTAAGAGAAAAAAAACTTCATTATTTTTCTGTCTGAATTTTCCTGAAATTGTTACTGTGGTTTTCATCTATTGCTGAACATGTTTTTTAAGATTTAGGGGAGCTTGGTTTCCCTGTGACAGCTGCAGTCATTTTAATGCACAATGCCATGAAAGGACAGCACAATGAAAATACAAAAAGCCAAGCTTGTTGCATATGTATGGCTTGTGAGTAACTGAAACTAAATTTTGTCGATTTGTGAAGTCTAAAATACAGTTGGGATTACATCAGATTTACCCTTCAACTGTTGTAAGGAAAGAGAAATACATGTTAAATGAAACACTCTTTAAGAAACTTCATCTCTACTCCCCCTTTAAAGCTATTTTTTTAGCTGCAGTCTATATTAACTGAGCCATGGTATTTAACTCCTATAAAATGTCACAAATGGTGTCAGTCATTAACTTTGACAAAAATGCTAGCATTGATTTGAACCAATGGATTCAATTGTGTCCATGTGACCTCAGTAGATTGAATCAGCATTGTTTTATTAGATCCTCAAAATTTCAAATATTTTGAAGATTTTTTTGACTTTGTGTATATTTGCTAGTTATGTCTGAGCATAAAAATTATGTGCAAGGAAGAAAGCATCTTCTTATATTACAAAATTTCATCAAATAAAAATCAATCTCTGTTCCCTTTTATTTTCTGATACTTGAATTTGGCAACAGCTAAGCAGTATAATTTAGAATAAAACTGTATTTTTCAGGAAATGTATTTTCTTCAAATGCCATTCTTACGTTATACATAAAATTATTTTGTGCACTTTATGTTAACGTAGGTGCATTAGCCTTAAATGTGAAAAGTGTTACAAATTATTTTATTGCAATACTTTCCAATACATAAAAACAACCAGGAAAACAAAACAAGAAAAAAACCTCTATTTGCTGGTTGTGGTAATTCAGTTAGGAAGCAAATTAAAAAAAAAAAAAAAAAGAAATAAATTCTCAATCAAAAATAGTCACAGAATCACAGAATCACAGAATGTTAGGGATTGGAAGGGACCTCGAAAGATCATCTCGTCCAGTCCCCCTGCCGGAGCAGGATTACCTAGACCATATCACACAGGAACACGTCCAGGCGGGTTTTGAATGTCTTCAGAGAAGGAGACTCCACAACCTCTCTGGGCAGCCTGTTCCAGTGTTCGGTCACCCTCACCGTAAAGAAGTTTTCCTCACATTTATGTGGAACCTCCTCTGTTCCAGCTTGCACCCATTGCCCCTTGTCCTGTCAAGGGATGTCACTGAGAAGAGCCTGGCTCCATCCTCATGACACTTGCCCTTTCCATATTTATAAACATTAATGAGGTCACCCCTCAGTCTCCCCTTCTCTAAGCTAAAGAGACCCAGCTCCCACAGCCTCTCCTCATAAGGGAGTTGTTCCACTCCCTTAATCATCTTTGTGGCTCTACGCTGGACTCTCTCTAGCAGTTCCGTGTCCTTCTTGAACTGAGGGGCCCAGAACTGGACACAATATTCCAGATGCGGCCTCACCAGGGCAGAGTAGAGGGGGAGGAGAACCTCTCTCGACCTGCTAACCACACCCCTTCTAATACACCCCAGGATGCCATTGGCCTTCTTGGCCACAAGGGCACATTGCTGGCTCATGGTCATCCTGCTGTCCACTAGGACCCCCAGGTCCCTTTCCCCTACGCTGCTCTCCAACAGGTCTGCCCCCAACTTGTACTGGTACAGGGGGTTGTTCTTGCCCAGATGCAGGACTCTACACTTGCCCTTGTTATATTTCATTAAATTTCTCCCCGCCCAACTCTCCAGTCTGTCTAGGTCTCTCTGAATGGCTGCGCAGCCTTCCATTGTGTCAGCCACTCCTCCCAGTTTTGTGTCATCAGCGAACTTCCTGACAGTGCACTCTATTCCCTCATCCAAGTCATTAATGAATATATTGAATAGTACTGGTCCCAGTACCGACCCTTGAGGGACTCCGCTAGACACAGGCCTCCAACTGGACTCTGTCCCATTGACCACCACTCTCTGGCTTCTTTCCTTCAGCCAGTTCACAATCCACCTCACCACCCGATCATCCAGACCACACTTCCTCAGTTTAGCTGCGAGGATGCTGTGGGAGACAGTGTCAAACGCTTTACTGAAATCAAGATAGACCACATCCACAGCTTTACCATCATCTATCCACTGGGTTATGTCCTCATAAAAGGCTATCAAGTTGCTTAAGCATGACTTCCCCTTGGTGAAGCCATGCTGAGTGCTCCTAATGATCCCCCTATCCTTGATGTGCCTAGAGACAGCACCAAGAACAAGTTGTTCCATCACCTTTCTGGGGATGGAGGTGAGGCTGAGCGGTCTATAGTTACCCGGGTCCTCCTTCTTGCCCTTTTTGAAGACTGGAGTGACATTTGCTTTCCTCCAGTCCTCAGGCACCTCTCCCGTTGCCCACAACTTAGCAAAGATGATGGAGAGTGGCCTAGCAATGACTTCTGCCAGCTCCCTCAGCACCCGCGGGTGCATCCCATCAGGGCCCATGGATTTATGGACGTCCAGATTGCTTAATTGGTCCCTGACCCAGCCCTCATCAGCCAAGGCAGATTCCTCCTCTATCCTGACTTACTCTGGGGCCTCAGGGGTCCGGGGCTCCTCAGGACAGCCTCCAGCAGTATAGACAGAGGCAAAGGTGGCATTCAGTAACTCTGCCTTCTTTTCATCCTCTGTCTACAGGGCCCCCACCTCATTCATCAGTGGGCCTACATTGCCTCTAGTGTTGGTTTTACCTGCAATGTATTTGAAGAAGCCCTTTCTGTTGTCCTTGACCTCTCTTGCAAGGTTTAATTCCAAGGAGACCTTAGCTTTCCTAGTTGCCTCCCTACATCCTCTGACAACAGACTTATATTCCTCCCAAGTGGCCAGCCCCTCCTTCCATGATCTGTACACCCTCTTCTTCCACTTGAGTTTGCCCAGCAGTTCCCTGTTTAACCATGCAAGTCTCCTGGTACCCTTCCTTGACTTCCTACCTGTTGGGATGCTCTGATCTTGAGCTCGGAAGAAGCAGTCCTTGAATGCTAACCAACTATCTTGGGCCCCCTTACCTTCTAGTACCCTGTCCCATGGGATTTCCCCTAGCAATTGCTTGAAAAGGCCAAAGTTGGCCCTCCTGAAGTCCAGGGTTGTGATTCTGCTAGCTATTCTGTTCCTGCCACATGAGATCCTGAACTCTACCATCTCATGGTCACTACAACCAAGGCTGCCCTCAACCTTCACCTCTTCAACCAGACCCTCCTTGTTAGCGAGAACAAGAGCCAGCAGCGCTCCTCTCCTAGTTGGCTCATCCACCATTTGCATCAGAAAGTTATCATCAATGCACTGGAGGAACCTCCTGGACTGAGGATGGCTGGCTGAGTAGGCCTCCCAGCAAATATCAGGGTAGTTGAAATCCCCCACGACAACCAGGCCCTGTAATTGTGAGACTGCTCTCAGCTGCCTGTAGAAGGCCTCATCACCCTCCTCATCCTGATCCGGTGGCCTGTAATAGACACCCACAACGGTATCACCCCTGCCAGCCTGCCCCTTAGTTCGCACCCACAAACTCTCAACTCGCTCCTGATCCGCCCCTGGACAGAACTCAATACATTCTAGCTGCTCACTCACATAAAGAGCAACTCCACCACCTCTCCTTAGTGGCCTGTCTTTCCTGAACAAGACATAGCCATCCATGACCACATTCCAGTCATGCGAGGTGTCCCACCAAGTCTCTGTAATTGCCACTAAATCATAGACCCCCGACCGAACACGGATTTCCAACTCCTCTTGTTTATTCCCCATGCTGCGTGCCTTGGTGTATAGGCATTTCAGGGAGCGAGCTGAGCACACCGATTTCACCCTAGTGTATGGGAATGATCTGCAAAACTCAGAATATTGCTCTATTAAATATCAGAGCCTAGAGCTCAGATCCCACAGTAAGATCTGGACATATGTGGGTGTTTGTTATATATGTTGCTATCCAGCCCGAAGTTGATTTTCAAAGGAAGGCAGCAATTTCACTTATGGAAATACTAGAGAGCATCAGCGTTCATTTACAACAGGCTTTTGAACTTGCTCCAGTGACAGTTATAAAGGTTTGCAATTTACAGTCAAAGTTTTTGGCTTAGTCCTTTGTCCCTGACTATTTCTTTTCCTCTGTGAATTGGTGAAGGAAAGGGGTAAAGGCAAAAAAGGGTTATCTTTGCAGACCTTTTGCTCTCCCCTTCTATATAAGCCTGTGGTTCAGAGGAGTCCGTATCTCACTGGGAGCTGATCTTTTTATTCTTTCATCTGCATTGAACTCTAGCTATAAGCTGCAACAATGCTGTTTATAATCTCGTAGGGCAGTGCTAAACTTCAGTATAATGGAAATAACTTTACCTAGCTGAAACTGTAAGTGAAGTAAGACATCCAGAGGACTCATTTAGTCCAAAAGGAAAACTTGTCAATGCCTTATACTTAACCAGTCAAATTCAGTTTGTTAGATCCTTTAATTACAATAGAAGGCAGGGAGACCAGGACAACTAAAAAGGAAAAGACAATCACAAACATATGCAAGGTGGTGACGTGGTTTACAGAGCTACTCGGCTGGATCAGTCAGCCCCAGCCCAGAAGAGAAAAGAAATGGATATGTCTGCACTTTTGCAAGTGCGGTCTTACATATTCTTCCCTCCCTCAGGCCCTCTCTCCCATACTTATTCTTTCCTTGTACAAAAATGGACTCTGATATTACTCACCATCTTCTCTGAGTCTCTTAGTAGTGGAAGAGATACCGTCACAATAAAATATTTGACATTTTGGGACAGATTTTGGCTTATAATATAAACTCAATAAAGGTTCTACAATGTCTGACCCGTGTCTGTATCTGACCAAGCTCTATGTCTGACCATGGCAAAAGGAGATACTCCTTGGATAATGACTGATCAATATCTGCAGTCGTACACCTTGTACTGCCACAACAGCCACAGGATTTCATTAGAGTTGTTAGAGGGGTATCTGTGACTATTCTATTTAACATCTATTTAAGACCTCTTGTCCATGAATTTCCCATCTTTCTAATCCTGTTGATACTATCTGCGTACACAACTTCTTATGGCAGCAGATTATAGAAGTTCCCTGCCCACAGTGGCAGGGCTGCTGTACAGGGTGAAAGGATTCAGCAATGATAAGTTTTTCTATTGATATTCCACGTGAATCAAAGTAGTGAAAGCCTTAAGAAGAAATGTTTTCTGATGTTATAGCTGTGTTGCACTCTGTACCACTAGAGCATGGTAGTTGGATCAGTGTGCATCTTTTAAATTTCAAATCACTCTGCCTCTAGTAGGATTTCCTGAAAAACTGCTTTTGATGAAATGTTCATCTATACCATCTGACAGCGTTTGGTCCTTTAAAAGCTATAATCTGATCTGCAGCAGTAAACTATATGCCAAGGCAAATACTGGCATGTGTGACTTGTTATGAGAGAACATAACAAGCTTGTCCAAAAGAAATTGCATGGGACTAAAATTTAGTCTGAGGGGTTTTTACAGGGCGTCTGCAAAATGTTTCTTCTCATCCACCTTTTCCATATCTTGAATGTGCAGGCACAAAACTTAATTACTAGAGCATCCCAAAAATGTCTCTAGAAATCTATCTTCAGTAAAATCTTGAAGAAATTAATGTTTTGTTTTCTTGAGGAACAGGGAGATTGCACTGACAAATTTGGCTAAACTTTTGGACATTAAATTATTTTTTAATTTCTAGAGGTCTGTTCATTGGCATGCAAGGTTTTGAAGTGTTGAAGTATCTTAAGATAAGTTTTGAATTTTATGTAGAAATAATAGTGTAAGAGTCTTCACAAAAGCCTGAAAATGAGGAGCTATATTCTTCAGGTTCATACATAGCAGTTACTAGTATCACATGTCCTGTCGATTTAAGCACTTTTTACAGTACATGTCTTTTTATCAGTGACGTGTAAAAGCTCCTCCTTATTTAATAAGATGCTCTGAAACATAAGAGTAAACCGATTTCGTCAACTTTTTTTTTGTTTTCAATATTTAAAGTGACAGTGAAATTGCACATAGCTGAAGCCATAAAAATTTTGCTGTAGAATGTCTTGCAAGAATGTATGAGCTTCACATTAGATTCTAAAATTACATACATCAGCATGCAATTGTTAATCAAGAGAGTGTAAATTATTGGAATGAGAAGGTGACTACTTTGCTTAATTTATCAATATTCTTTCTCCACTGAATTCTTGTAATTTCCTTTTTTTTTTCTTTTCTTCCAGACTGGTAAAATTAACCATCATTTTCAACAGTTGCTGTGTTTACTCTTGAGAAAATTGCCTTTCTCTTTTTTGCCATGTTATAATCCAGAGAAATGTTTTTCCTGCCTTAGAGTCTAAAGACCTGCAACAGCCAAGACAGTAAAAATGACAAGCCAAGATTTCTGTTTGAGAGTTTGTATAGAAAAGTTATATTTCACTTCATACATTTACATAAATAGCTTTATTTTGCCCTTAAAAAAGAACATTTCAAATATAGACATAGCATTCATATTAATGCATATCCTGATTGCCTTTGGTCAATTTTTCACAAGTTTCAGTTATCCTTTATATATTAAATTTATAGTTTTGGCCTTCTGTCTGTCACATCAATAACTTGGCACTGGCAGAGCACAGGACCACCTTTGTAGCATGGGAATATTTCCATCTACATTTTTTGATAAATAAACTACAGAACTTTATCTCTGAGAATGAAGAAGAGAAAGCTTTGGCGTAAGGTGCCGTGGTCCCTTGGAGAAGTCTGGGTTTAAAACTCTTTTATAGGAACCTCATTAAAATTTGCAGGTTGCATTCTGCATTGATCTGTAGTTCTGGGAAGATCACTATGGCTGAAATACTTCTAAACTTCTAATACTTGTAAACTCTAGAGAAAAACTTTCTGAATGTTATCCCTAAACAGTGATCACAGGCTTTCTAGAACAGTTCTTTTCCTCTTCATTTTTTCCCTCTTTTACTTTTGGTAATAAACACTTACCAAATCTGTCATCAAATCTGTCTCAAGTTCTATTAATGTTTTGGGTTTTCCTTTTTTCTTTTTTTTTTTTTTTTTTTACTAAGGCAGTGAAATAAAACATTTCTTTCCATAGAACAGAAATATAAGTCTAATCTGTGATTATCTTTACAAAATGTAATCAGTTGTTTAGCCAACATACCAAAGGTAAATTTCACAGTGATTTAATAGGTAGATATAGGAGAATTCACGTTTGGAATGTAATTGTTAGCCTTTAGTGCTATCGAGCTGTCAAATGAAAAACTTCTTTCTGTTTTCTAAAGATATAGCCATAGTGAAAAGTATATTTCGGTAATTAATGATAAGAACAAGTCTGTTTTCTACTGTTCTTGTTGAAATTACAGTATCTGTAAGTTGAAACATTTTTTCTTGATAGTTTTATTATGCCAAGGGATGAGAAAATTGTCATCAACAATTAATTATTGCAAATGTCACAAGAATAAAATATGTAAACTTGAAGAAAAAAAAAATCACAGATTTTTAGCTGTTTGGCTGAAAATGGAATGGTGTGAAGGAGATGCTGAAAGGGTAAAAAGCAGACTCACAAAGAAAACTGCCTATAAATAGAGGTTGGCCTAATTCTTACTTATTCTGTAGTTGGTTTATACTGCTTCATAATACCACTAAAAAAATTCACTCCCTATATCATGCATTAATTTAATTAGGAATTTTCTGCTTAAAATGGAGGGGGATGATCCTGTCTGAATGCACAGAAACCAGCTGGTTCCACTGGACTTCAGATTGGGAAAACAATTTTTAAACTCCCTTTTTTAATTTTTGTTTGTTCACTTGAAAGTGAAGTATTTTATTATGTGTTTATAAAAATGTAGGCTATTTTGTGTTTATGTGAAAATATACGAACAGTACAGGCAATTTAAAGTACATGATAGCTCTTTCCCAATGAATTGAAGATCAAACAATAGCCTGTATCTCATGTAAGTGAATTTCCTTGTTCAATTTTCATATGTTGCATCAGAAGGAAAGAAGTTGCCTCAGCTGTGCTGCACTGTCTCCTACACTTACTGGCAAAATAACAGAAAACTAAATACACTTATTGAGATTAATTTCATTCTCCTTAAAATTCTGTTTTGAAATACAACCTCAGGAATTGTATTTGCATCAATTGCAACTCGCAACTTTAACTGAGCTATATAAGTTCAGAACTTATAATACATCACATTGTTCCCATTCTCTCTTTAATGGAAATGTAATGCATTACTATCTATTTCTATCTTTGAAAGATATCTCAGACAATTATTTTTGTTTTAGGTGAATATATTTGTCTTTCTATGACCAGTCATGTTAAAAAAAAGGAAAAGACTCATTTATCCAAGTAATTAAAGGCAAACGCATTAAATTTAGTAATAGTTATATAAAATAAAGTAAAATTTTGTATTATTTGTATCAGATAACTGTGGAAATGACAGGAAGAAAAGATTTGTGGATGTTACGTGTTTCAATAATGAACTGGCTTATTTTATTATTCCTTATATATACCAAGCCTTCTCTTTAAGGTGTGAAATTGAGTGTGTTCAAGGGGCAGTTATCTCACATGTTCAGCACTTAATTACCATAACAGTACTGTTTAAGTAGTTTAATAGCCATACGTGACCTTATAGAGTGAGATGTATTTCACCTGGGAGAGATATTACTTTGCTAGCTTTAGAGAGTTTCTTATCATTCCTTGAGGGTCTTTTACCCAATTTTCTGAAGAAAGGAATCTTACACATTCACTCTGTTCTCCCAATCTCCTTGCCCCCCAATAACTTTCAAGCTATGCTGATTTCAACCAAATACAGCAGGAAGTTAGATTCCTCCAGTATTAATTTACTACACGTTCCTAAGGTGAGATTCCTAAGGAATGAAAGGGGAGAGTTTGGTAACTCTGGCTCCTCCAGAAATTTCTGCAGTGGTCTATTTGGTGGATATAAGCAGAGCAGTACATCTGGCCAAGAGAGCAAGCTGGCACAGTTCTGGATGCTTCTTGCCTGGTCTTTCTGCGGCCTCCTGCTACCCACTTCCCTCCTTCTATGATCTCAGAAAAGTGACAAGAAGCTACAGTTGTGACAAATGTTGTAAGACTGAATACCAGAAAATATTAAGGCATGGTTCTGAGGTGGAGGTAACAACAGATGCATGCGTGTTGGGAAATAATAAACACATACAAAATCGGGTTTCATTAAATCCTCTGTTCATATAAATAATGCAAGCCTGGCCACTGGTGATCATTCTTTTCTTTTGGGTCTTTTCTAACAATTTACTCAAAAAACATATACTCTTTATTTATTGCTCTTTATCCAAACTGATTGTTGTTCAAAATTTAATTGTGAAAAATTAGGACCCTAAATTAGCTAATGAATGGGGATACCATGAATAGTAAGCCTGGACTCTTTCTTTTATAATCACGCATTCATGCACTCTCATTGTCTTGAGTAATGGCATGAAAAGGGTATTTGACATGAAAGCCCTCATTTACTGGTTTCAGACAGGGCTTCTTTACTAAATCCTAATGTGTATTTGCAACTTTGACAACAACGTTTTTTTTTCTTTTGTAAACAACTCTGAGCTATTAACTGAAATATGGAGGATAAAATAACCACCCTGCTAAATATATTGTTATAAACAAAAAGTACTAGGTTATTTCCCTTGAGAAGAGTCAAAGTTGTTTTGTCTGAAACAAAGGAAATTGGGTTAGTAATTTAGTTGTCATTGTTTCACCTTTCAATATAACTGGTTTAGGTTTTACCTGTTACCTTCTCTAAGCACATTTTAATATAGATTCTGTGTTAGTTTATTGATTCTGAGAACTTGCATACACAGGCATTACCAGGATTTATGGCTTCTGTTTATGATAATACTTCCAACAGCTTAAACTGTCCCCTACATTACCTGCTGTATTTCACTCATCACTTTAGGAAATAACCCTGGGATGTGCTTATTTATTTTATAAAAGACAAAAAGTGGAAATGTAACTTGCAAACATAGGCTTTTACAACCTGATGTGAGCATCTATTAGTGAATGCTAGAATTTTCTCCAGTTTTTTCCCGGTGAGAAATCTGTGAGCAATTCCACTGACTTGACTTTGAGTACTTGCAGAAAATGTTCCTGGGCTATTACTACATGTATAGATTTGAACAGTGAGCCCTTGTTCAGACAAATACTAATATGTTGGGAATATTTATATTGTTATTGTCTATATTTTGGTCAAAATATTGGCAAAAAGAGTTGTTTTGTTAGCTCATTTGGGACTGAAAATCTCTTCAACAATTTTTATGACACAAGTTAACACATTTGAAACCTTGTCATCTGGTTGCACTACAACCAAGTGAGAACTAGCACAACTGAGCTAATTCATTTGGATAACAGTGCGTATTTTTGCTCCTGAAAATGATGCTTAACAGGCCAGTTCTAAAAGAACCCACATAAAGGTTAGGGCACTTAACAGGATTCAGATCTCTGAATTTCCTTCACTATTATTCTGCTGGAGAAACAGAGGTAGAAAAAGCAAGACACTTTACTGCAGAAGTCTTGAAATGCAAGCAGATAATTGGAGACAGAGAAAAATGCTTTCTATCTTTTCTCATGCAGTCAGGTAAGTGCATCCCTGAATTCAAGATTTGTAAAAGGGGGGAATAATATTGCCATGCAAGCTGCAATACAAAGAACTATGAGATTTCAGCTATCAGAAGAACACAAAGAAATGCTTTGCTCTGCTTTACACTGCTTTTTCTTTTGACTGATTTTGTGCTATCACAGGTGTCCCACTTAGTCAAAGAACACATGTTTTTCTATCACATAAAATGAAGGCATTCATTTTCTTTACCTATCATAGACAGCAAAATTTAACCAATCGTGGCTAATCAATAGCAGAACTGTGAGGCAGTCACACTGAGTAGTCATGGAATAAAGATTGTGATAAGTATATTATGTACCTTCATCAGATCACTTTTGTCCTTGTTCTAAAGATGAATGTACTTGCAACACTGTAAGAGCCACTTAAATCCTTTCCCTGGGAATCACTAGAAGAGTCTTTTTTTCCTGCTTCCAAAGCATGAGGGACTGCCGAAACTTAAATGTACAAGCCAAGACTGAGTCAGTGCCCTTTTTTTTTTGTTTGACATTTTTTTTTGCCTAAGAGAGAGGAAATGTAAAATTGAGCTGTAGAAGGGTTATTTTTGCTTACTGCTCTACAACCCAGTTTTTCATTCCCAAAGGAGTTAATCACAATTTAACTTCTTGTTTCTTTCAGCGCGAACATGATGTATTTGCTGAACTTAGTTCAGATTCGTTATTCCTCAAATTTCTGTGGAAATACTTTGAAGTATGCTAATCCTGCTGGGCTCATCTTATGAACTGCATATGTCTTAACAGTCAAAGTCAGGGTATTATAGATTTCATATTTCATTTGACCATTTTGTTCAGTAGATGATGGAATGGAAGGTTTTCTACTGAAATTCTGGCTAGTGTAGCACGAGGGGCATTGCTGTGTTGCAAGCACTCATATTTTATGCAGTTTATTTAGTTTTAGCATTTTGTGAAGTTTCCCTATATTTTTTTGTGTTTAGGCTCTTAGAGTAACTGCTGCTACAAACTGGAAAAGCAGGCTATTGCTCTTGCATTTAACAGATGGCTTACAAATGTCTTAGCCATATAAAAATTGATTAGCCTTAAGGATGCTTTCTGTGAGAATTATTTGAACATATTTTACCACTCTACCACCTTTTACCACTTCTGTTGAACTTAAGAATTATATTAAGAAGTTTCTCAAGAGCTTTTCCTCTTACTAACATCTCCTAAAATTGCAGATACTGTGTAATTTATATATTCAGGAGCAGACTGTCATTCCTATTCTGTTGACCTCTTCCTGTCATTTATAAAGCAGAAAGAGAAGCAGTGAAGACTGAGTGTTGAAGAGTAAGGAGCTGTGTGCAAGCATGCAAGGACATCTTGCGTAATATCCTAGTAACTGAAAACTCAAGATGTCAGAATCATGCTTAAATTTGTTACCTGAACCAAGCAGAGGTTGGAAGTCCCTATAATTAAATTATCTCAAGATGAGTAGATGAGATATTCTAGATCCTAAGAGTGACTGAGACTTTAATTTCACTGTCTGTACTCCTGATGAATTTCCCTAGTTGTTTATTTTAGGATAGTCTTAAGGTTTTTTTTGTTTTCACCAAAATCATTGATAATTCATTAAAGCTTGATGAGCAGAAGAATGCGATTTCTTATCCAGCATTATTTTCAAAGTGCTTGACATTGCAATCTCAGCATCCTTTTTGGGGGACTTTTAATGTAACATCTACAACATATAGATTAATTTATTCTGGTTACAGTTTTCCATTTTGCTGTGCTATTTAAGATAAGGAAAATTACACATATTTAGGGCAACGAATTTGATTTCATAGAAGAAGCAGTCAGTGGAAAAAGTAGCTACATGTGTACTAATTTTGTTTGCTAGATAATTGCCCCCTTCCAATTCAATCAGTGGGTTTACAATTTTCAAATAATTCATAGTTGCAGAAGAAGAATTTTAATAATTATAATTTTTCAACTCTTCATCTTTTTCTCCTCACCAAGAAAGAGAGATGTTTGCTTTGAATTATTTCTGTGATTTTTACCTACGTGATTCTCTTAATCTCTCTTACTGTTCTTTGCATTTGTACACAGCTGGTTATTTTAAGGTTCATCCTTGGGTGTCAAGGCTTTGCACGAAGAAACAAATTCCAGTCCATCACTTTTATCCTCTCCTTAATTTTGATTCTAGCATTGCCACTTAATGCCAAAACCTACACATCTTTGTGTTCCCATATTCAGAGGCACTATACTTTAACTACAGTTTGAAAAAAGATTTGTTCAAAGTGTATGCATGTGTGTTTGTGTATTTTTCTATTAATCCATATTGTGTGTTATCTTCCCCCCCCACCTTTTACTCAACAGGTGTTCATTTCATTCTTTCATGAGAATAGTTATCATTGATATAGTTGTGAGCAGATAACCATCATGTGTGCTTATTACTTCGATACTGTTGATATTGTAACTTCATGACTGAACACAGCTGAGACTTGGCAAAAACATATACTTTTACACTTCTTTGAATGTTCTTCATTTCAAACATTATTGAGACTAAAACAGGCAAAGCATCAAAAATTTAGGATTTGAATTAAATTAGGAAAAGCAGTCAAAGGTCTTGAGCATGGGTTTCTTTCCAAATTTTCCCACCCCCTAGCAGCTATGAAATTACATTTTGTATTTTCAATGGGTTTTCATTTTCACATTTCAAAGGCTTTTAATTCTGATGCTGGATGAAAAGTCATATGAATATAAGTAATGATTAAATATTACAAAACAATCTTTGCACAATTTGATTCTAAACAGTTACTGAAATACATAAAAGAGCAACTAGAATACAATTCATAGTGACCATTAATAATGCTTTATATTAAGTGCAATTCCCCTTAGTTAATACTTTAGCCAAAGAAATGCTAAATTAATGAAATAGTATTTGTTGATTACAAATATTCAGACAGTCAATAAGAGTCCAAAGTTGTTCATGTTTATTTGAGGTTAGTAATATATATACAATGCAGTGTATATATATATATATATATACACAATGCAGTGTTGGGGTCAGGCATATAATGCTGACATCCTCTTATTATGCGTCAAGAATTAACTGCTGTAACATTTTCAGTTTTGATTCTTGTTTGGACAGTGTTCCAATTGCTAATAGTATGACATCAGTGGTATCCTTAAACTTTGTGTCAAAAATATCAGAATAAATTTGATGTCTTTAGAATTACTATGTGCAAATATTATTGATAGGCAAGGTACTGGTTAACAGTTTAGCAGTGGTGATTGGAGCAAACTGAATTAATCAGTTCATGTAGAACATCAGCGTTTTAGGTCATTGCCACAAGCAAAGACTGAAGATATATGCCCCCATTTTAATTTCCTTTTTTACATACTATTCTGCCTAAAAATATTTGCCAGTTTCAGAGTCAGTGAAGACTACATGGTTAAGTCCTTTGAACAGTTGAGCTGCACACACATGCCAATAGTTTATTATCTATAAGAAACATAATTTTTGCTTTTGTGAAAAAAAACAAACAATCTCCATCCCTACATCACCACACAGAATTATTTTAAGCTGACCCAGTTTCATGTTTGGCTAACATAACTCGGTGCAGAACTGATATTAGACATTTATGCACAGATAAAAGAAGAACAGCCTTTATTCAGAAATACAGACCATATAACTCTGTGGGAGACAATGGTTGTCTGCCGCTGTGGAACCTGAAGGAATATGTGGAAGATATTGAAAAAATGTTCTTGCAAACTTTAGTGTGAGCAATACTTATAATGTCATAAAATGAAATCAACAGAGCTGTTTGAATAACACCCACTCTAAACATTAGATATATAAAAAATATAAATTTTTTAGTCCAACTTTGAGCAGATTATTCAAGAGGTTAGAAATTAGAGAGTAGCAGTGTTTATATTGTTTATTTTGAGTTTGTGTTTTGCTAGCTTTGAAATATTTTTTTTCATTTGTACTTCAAATGTTAGGCTGTTGTGTGGCTATATTTCTGACAGATTAGTAATCAGCTTCCTCAACATTCAGAATTCTAGTGTCCAGATACTGATAAATGCTACATGATACAGTTGTTTAGTTTAATTGCAAATAGAAAAAAAAAAAGAAACTTTGACAGAATCTCTGTAAGGCATATTGTATGTTTTACAATATGGAGATCTATTGCTCCAGTTCCTGTACCACGCAGTATCTACTAAAGTTCAGGGTGTAGATAAATTTCCATTATGCAATTGTGTTCTGGGCAAGTTGACAGTTTTTCACAAAAATCATCATCTTTGTGCATTGCTGAGTCATTGATGCAATCCCTATGTTAGACAATGCACCTGCAACAGTGCTTGGCAGTCAGACAGCCTTCTAATTTTGCAGGAGGTATAAGCCTTCTGTGATGTGATCCCCTCTGTAGTGAGTGACATTACACTATCCTATTCTCTGTATGGCGATATCACAGACTGATTATCCCTTATGTATTTTATAGCATGTAATAATCAGATCAACGTCAGTGTCAGAATCAAACCAGCTAGTGTTCTCATGATTTGTTGTTAGTTATAATATTTCATCTCAGTGCCTCTCACTGAAAAAAAAACAGTAGAAAAACTGACAAGTATTCCTGATTTAGAGATTGTGCATATGCCAACAAGTAATTGACCTTTGTCTGTCTTTGTCTGCAAGATGAAATCTATGAACAAATCTCGTCTTTTCCTTAGCACTGTTATGAAGGAATCCATAGCTTAAATTGAAGCATGAAGTCTAGGGTTTTGTGTGTGGGGCAGGAAAACCACACTTGCTCTGCTATTTAACGTAACAATTTTAATAGTATTACTAGGAGCAGAATGATAACATAACAGCAGACAATGAGTGCATCGTTTTGTTTTATAAAGTTCAGTGAAATTTTAACCACTGCACTTACTCTGATTAAGTTTACAGGATCTTCAGATCACTTACACTGCAAATAACGCACTGGCTTACGTCATGAATGCATTTTCATTTTCATATCGTATTCTGTAATACAGAACTGTCTAGTGAAGTAGCTTGTCTGAGGGGGCAAGAGCAGGAGACATAGTCAAACAAAATATTTATACTTTTAACTCTCTTCAGGCATTTTTTTTCTTTTTTTTTCCCTTTTTTTTTTTTCTCCTCAAGTTAGAGCTAAGGTATCCTGAAAGCAGAGTGGTCTGTGAGAGGGATTAATCCTAAAAACAGATTTGCTGAAAAGAAATTTCACGCAAACCTTTTCTACTTTTATCCAAATTCAGTTCAGGTCTTCAAAATAATCTAGACTCAGAGCAGCCAAATACCAATAAAAGATAATCTGTACAAATTCTTTTTTTATAACCAGTTAATCGGAGTTTCATTATCTTGACTATATTCTTTAATTGCCTAGTTATCATGATCAGATTTTTTAGGTTTGTTAATGTAGACTTCAGCACTTTCTCCATAAGAGCATATGTATTTCAATATGTTCTTGTATATATTCATTTATGTTAACACTTTTTTCATAAATGCTAGTTCCGTTTAAAGCATTACTTTTTTTGTGGTATATTTATTTAGGAAAACTTGTAGCTATTGTGTTTATCCAATTTTAACATTAATCAGCACACTAAAGTAGAAAATGGAGGTATGCTGCAGTCATACTTCTGTCACTCTAACTTACTCCTTGACACAGTTGTATTTCTTAAGAATTTTATTCAATTGCTGTGATACCTTCAGGTGAAGCACTGCATTCATATAGGAAAACCTGTTGTAAAAATAAAAGAAACAAAATCAGCAACTTCTAGGATTGCAATTTAGTAAATAAACAAAGCTAAAAGCCGGAGGAGAGCTTAACAGTCAAAGCAGAAAAATCTCTGGGATGATGAAGACTAATTCTTCCTCATGACTAGATCTACTCCTCTGATGTTACCTTTCACTTTTTTCTTCCCTGAGCTAAATGAGCACACCCAGATCAGCTGATGTTGCTATGTAGAAGCATTCACAGTATTTGGCAAGAAGCTAAATGTTTTAACTTGATTTCTTTTCTGCATGTCAAAGACTATTTGTCCTACAGAGCATCTGCAGAGGAAGGCTGAGCATGAGTGACTGGAAATGTTTTTTAGAAGTGTTTATTTTGTGAAATCATCAGTGACTGTTGGAGACTTATGCATTTTGCTAGGTCAAGACTTGTTTTCGAATATAATCTATATAGAATAGACCAAGCAGTTAGAACTCTTCCAGGAAATTAATTCCAACTCTGTTTTTCACTTGTAAGCCACTGTTCTAATACAGCCATTCTTATTTTTCTCCTACAAAAATATATTCTGAATGGTATCACTTTATTTTCTTCTTTACTGTTAGATTTTATGAGAGTCAAATAATTTCTCCTGAAGTCCAGATATGTAGAATATTCTGAGAAAATGATATTTTATAGGGTTTCTCTAAAATAAAAAAAAATTCAATGACTGTAGCACAAGGCTGAAAACATTTATCTCTGAAAGACTGGAAGAAAAAGCAGACATCATGCAGCACATGCTTGATACAGAGTTAAGAATTGCTTTGATATTGAGACAGTCATGCTCAATGTTTTCACTGTATTAGCTACTGTTTTCAACCGTCTAGCATGATATATGCAATGTGAAAATATACCGCAGTATAAAGATGTCTCAGCACACAATTTTCTCAGATCAAAAAATCTACACAGGATTTACATATAAAAGAGATTACATTTTGTATGTACAGACTGTATAACGTTCTTATCTAATCCTTTAAAAGCAGACTTGTTATCTGTGCTTGAATACTTATTATGGGACATCAGGCCAACAGTTCTGTTTTAGCCTATATGTTTTGTACAAAAATTTCCACACATCTTTGGGGAACAGTGAAAGAAGGTTTGCAATTTGTAAACCTCATTAATTGAGATCAAAGATTTTTTTTTATTTATTTATACTGACTTTTTAATGTTATTTAATGTATTTTTAATGTAATTTTTATGTTCTGTAAACATGTTTTTTTCCTAAAGTCCTAGAATAATACAAAACATATAATTTAAAATATCTTAGTTTCTTCTCATAGAACTTTAATGAATTTTATATTCTCTCAAAGAACTTTGTTTAAGAAGAAATTCTGAAAGTAGCCTCTCTTTGTCAAAGTATTTCCACATACGCAAGTACAGAAAATTATTGTGCTCTCAGAGATCATTTACATGTGGGAACATCATAGGGATTAAGTAATAAAGGTTTAGGATTTTTAGGTTTAATTACTAAAAATTACTAAGGTTCTAACTTTGTTTCTGATCAACCATTCCTTTTTCTCAGTCATGATTTTGAGGACTAAGGAAAAGACTTTTTTTTTTTTTTTTAATTGTTTTGCTCAGTGCTAGACAGCAATTTAAGCTTTCAGTATGTTTGTGTCAAAAAAATACTTTACCTTTATCCTTATTAATGTAAATTAACCTCTATGCTTTATATGTATTTTGAATAGCCTGTTGATGCATTGTTACACGTCTTGGATAGTGCTTTTCAAAAAAGAATCTATTTTTATACTTATAGAGAAATAAAATCTGTTAAAAATGTGTTACAATTTGACTGTCACTCTGATAAAATGAGGGAGGGGGGGAAAATAAAAGAAGGAGCGAGAATGTGTTTAGAATTCACTGTATAGCTCTATTATTCCACTGATTTTAGGTTGTGCTGGAACAAAACAAGAGCAATTCATAACATTTTGCCTTTTTAAAGTATGCATGACTGAAGATTTCTATTCATACACCAATGAAGCTTCTTAGGGTAAATACATAAATAAATAGTAATCTCCATGTAGAAGTAATATTTTAGCATGCTTTCTGGTGGGAAAAGTAACTTGAAGTTACTTTAGTAACTTTAGTAAAGAACTGATCCTGTGATGGCAGCATTCTTTAAAAAAACCCATCAATCAGTTTATCTGTTTTACATTATTTTAATTGTAGAATAAGATAAGTGAGACCCCTACTCTACCAGTTCTTCACTGTCAAAGGACTAAAGAGTCTTTTTTTTTTTTTGGCTTGTTTTTTTTTTAAAACAAGAACCTCAGGATATCTTGTATATTTAAAACAGATAAATTAAGCTGTAAAGATATATTTTCAATTAATATATATTTCAATGTATATTATCAATATAATATCAATATTATATCAATATAATATTGGCCGTTTACTCTTTGAATCATTATCAGCTGTTTTTTAGTATTTATGTATTGTGAATTAGTTTGAATTCAACACAAAGGTAAAGGTTCTGTATTTCATGGCAGTTATGTCTTCCCTCTAGCACATTAGGGTTTTTCTGCTTATAAACAAAATAGGAAGCTTTATTTTCTAAAATACTTTGTTTCTAGTTCATTTGTGCAGACAATTTATGTAGTATTACCCTTTGTTGATATGTACCATGCTCAGGAACTGTATGATAACTTAGTAAAAATATACATTTAGTTTCTAGCTGCTCTAACAGTGGATAGCAAAGACTGACATGGGCCTCTCCAGAGTGCACTCATCACCTTTCTGGTGAAACATACAGTAATATACATTACCTCATTTGGTCCTTTCATCACTCTGGAAGTCTACAGGTATAACGTTTTATACAGATTTTTAAATAGTTTACAGACCTTCTTCCAGTATATGTGTGTCTGTATCGATAGTATAGCAGATTAGAGTTTAGATTTAATGAAGAGTACTACAAAACCAGAGGTGATTTCATGCTTATTCAACAAGACATGATCCAGTAAACAAGAAAAAATGTTTTCCTTTATTACAAGCTAGGCAGGCTTTTCCAGATATTTATTTTAGGACTCTGAGTTACCATGTAGTCAGTGGAGAGTTAGTAGAGTGCAAGGAGATGCAAAGCGCATAATGTGGTCTTACTCAGATACCCCTGGAGTATAGTAGGAGGACAATGTTTCCCAGACTTGAAGGTGTATATATGTAAGACTGTATGCTGCTCATGCTTTCTCACGGCTGTTGAGGTGCAAAATCAAAATTTTTTTTAAGAAACAAATTCTTCAACTATGTGAAAACTAAGGAAGGTGATTCCCTGGTGTTCTGGCTGCCTTGTTTTGCCATCCTTAAAATTCTTCTGTCTCTGCCAACATTCATGAGGTTGGCAGCAGGCCAGCTTTATCTAAAACAGAGCATCACAGGATTGCAGTAAATGTTAAAGATCAATACAGTGAGAACTTCTCAAAACACAACACTCTTAAATTACAATATTGTATCTGTTGAACCTTCTATATTAATGATCTACATCTTTCCAAAATAAAGCAGAAGTAGCATGTATTATGCTGCTTACCTTTATCATTAAAATGCAACTTTTAAATAAAGTATGTAACATAACAAAAAGAGGAGAGAAAACGATATAGAAAAAAGTAGCATTTATTTTAATAAAGTACCTTTCTGATCCCTCTTGATTTATATTTTGTTTGTAACTTCTCATAGTGATTAAAAGGTGTGGTAAAACAGGACAGGTCATTTTAAAAGTTAAAAGGATATCAGAATTACTAACTTTTAGGTACAAGTAATTAATATTAATTCAACAACCAAGTGCATATAATTAATTTTACAGCCTGGGTGATGCTTCCAGAAAATCGTTGCAAAGCGACTTTGAATTTCTGAGGAAGAATTAGCCTCTCAGTCTTCAGGATTATCTGGAGTAACAACTCAATTGACATCCATAATATTTTCACAAGAAGGAAAGAGTGAACTCCATGCACTTTCTGTGCATTGTATTAGCATATTCCTACACAGATTGTAGCAAATTGGTTTCTTATTCTTTTAGGCAGGAGTCATAATTAGTGTAGAGAAGAATAATGTCTCTTTAATGATGGTCTCTATCACATCTATCTGGAAAAGAAAGAAAGAGGAATTCATGTACTAAAGGTAGTCACTCATTTAAACTCATCTTTACGTGGGACCAAAGATCAACTAGAGCTTAATCTGGCTAGTGCCATAAAAGACAATAAAAAATGTTTCTATAAATACATTAGCAACAAGATGAGGGCTAAGGAGAATCACCATCCTTTATTCGATGCGAGGGGGAACATAGTGACAAAGGGTGAGGAAAAGGCTGAGGTGCTTAATGCCTTCTTTGCCTCAGTCTTTAGTAGCAAGACCAGTTGTTCTCCAGGTACCCAGGCCCTTGACCTGGAAGACAGGGATGGGGAGCAGAATGAAGCCCCTATAATCCAAGGGGAAATCATTAGCGAGCTGCTACGCCATTTAAGACATGCTCAAGTCTATGGGGCCAGATGGCATCCATCCAAGGGTACTGAGGGAGATGGTGGAAGTGCTCACCAAGCCGCTTTCCATCATTTTTCAGCAGTCCTGGGTAACCGGGCAGGTTGCAGTTGGCTGGAGGTTAGCAAATGTGACGCCCATCTACAAGAAGGGCTGGAAGGAGGATCTGGGGAACTACAGGCCTGTCAGTCTGACCTCGGTGCCAGGGAAAGTTGTGGAGCAGACCATCCTCTGTGCCATCACACAGCACGTACAGGACAACCAGGCAATCAGGCCCAGTCAGCATGGGTTTATGAAAGACAGGTCCTACTTGACTAACCTGATCTTCTATGACAAGGTGACCCACTTAGTGGATGGGGGAAAGGCTGTGGATGTTGTTCACCTAGACTTTAGTAAAGCCTTTGACACTGTTTCCCATAGCATTCTCATGGAGACACTGACTGCTCGTGGCTTGGACAGGAATACGCCTCGCTGGGTAAAAAAGCTATCCGGATGGCCGAGCCCAAAGAGTTGTGGTGAAGGGAGTTAAGTCCAGTTGGTGGCCAGTCACAAGTGGTGTTCCCCAGGGCTCAGTATTAGGGCCAGTTCTGCTTAGTATCTTTATCAATGATGTGGATGAGGGGATCAAGTGCATCCTCAGTAAGTTTGCAGATGGCACCAAGTTAGGCAGGAGGGTTCATCTGCTTTAGGGTAGGAAGGATCTGCAGAAGGATCTCGACAGGCTGCATCGATGGGCAGAGGCCAACTGTGCACGGTTTAACAAGGCTGAGTATTGGGTCCTGCACTGGTGTCACAACAACCCCATGTAATGCTACAGGCTGGGGGAAGAGTGGCTGGAAAGCTGCCCAGCAGAAAAGGACCTGGGGGTGTGGTTCAATAGTCAGCTGAATATGAGGCAGCAGTGTGCCCAGGTGGCCAAGAAGACCAAGAGCATCCTGGCTTGTATCAGAAATAGTGTGGCCAGCAGGACTAGGTGCTCAGCACTGGTGGGGCCGCACCTTGAATACTGTGTTCAGTTTTGTGCCCATCACTACAAGAAAGACATTGAGGTGCTGGAGCAAGTCCAAAGAAGGGGAATGAAGCTGGTGAAGGGTCTAGAGCAGAAATACTATGAAGAGCAGCTGAGGGCACTGGAGCTGTTTAGTGTGGAGAAAAGGAGGCTGAGGGGAGACTTCATCACTCTCGACAACTACCTGAAAGGAGGTTGTAGTGAGGTGGGTGTTGGTCTCTTCTCCCAAGTAGCCAGTGATAGGATGAGAGGAAATGGACTCAAACTGTGCCAGGGGAGGTTTAGATTGGATATTAGGAAAAATTTCTTCACTGAAAAGGTTGTCAAGCATTGGAAGTTGCTGCCCAAGGAAGTGGTTGAGTGACCACCCCTGGAGGTATTTGCAAGATGTGTACACGTGGCACTTAAGGACATGGTTTAGTTGTGTACTTGGCAGTGCTAGGTTGGCGGTTGGACTTGATGATCTTAAAGGTCTTTTCCAGCTAAAACGATTCTTTGATTCTGATTCTGTGCTAAAACCAATTATTTGCAAAGATGTGTTACTGCCATGTAGAAAGAAGTTGAATATTTATATAGTAATTATATTTTATCCCCTGACTTTGCCAAAGGGTATGAGCTCTGCTATGCTAGCCCTTGATATATCGCCCATGAATACAGCACAAGCATTAGCAGTTGGGGGCCAGCTCAAGACACTTTGGGATACCTGTCATGGCTTTTTAGGGAGCTCTAAGTGTTTACAAAGCAATGGTTCTCCTTTCACCTGATGACTTTCTGTGGGACATATTAGACCAGGATAGAAGAAAGTTGAAATTATGAGTTCAGAAATAAGGCATTTATTTGTGGAGCTGTACAGTGCTACTTCTTCTCTCAGATATTGATACAAAGCCTCTGTTTCATTACAAACATATACAGTAATACACTTTGATTCTTTGAAGGGAGCAGATGCCTTAATAGTTTCTGTCAATGAAAAGTGGTTTGCGTTGCTCTATATCATTTGTCTCAATCAAAGCCTATTTTGTTGTTGTGTTTTGTTGTCAACCTATTTGCAGATTTTGCTTTTTCGAAGGAGAGAGTTATGAAGGATTGGTTCTCAGAGTACTCAAGGAAACAGAGGAAAGTGAATACATAATGGTTTCTGGAAGACAAAAAGGGAAAGTTTACGAAGGCAAAAGTCAACTATGTGACCATCTTTACCTTATACCCACTCACTGTTGTTGCTAGGAAAACAGAGATTAAGTTAATTCAGTTTCCTCATTGACATATATTTCTATCTGCTTTTCATAAGGAAACATCAAAAAAAGTAACTGAGGATATAAGTAATTAAAGAATGTTGGCTGAACTTCTGAAACCGAAGTATATGATGTAGAGGAAGGGAAAGGACATAGCTATGCACAAACAAAACAGAAAAGTAAAGCAGCAGGCACTAAGCGCTGCTCTAGCATATCCCTTTCTCTCCTGCATTAACAAGGCAAGGAAGGTGGAGAAAAGTTATTAAAATCTCTCCTCCCTCTCCCCTCGAAAACCATCACCCAACTTAAAAAAAAAAACCAACAAAAAACCCTAGAGAAATTATCTGGAATTAAGGCACCTATCTACACATTGGAGTCCTTTTTCTTTTCTGTAATGGCATTCAGACCATTGTTTGAAAAATGAGTGATAACCTTTTATAATCTGTATCCTTGCTAATGTGAATGCTGCTGCTGTTCTGAGTTTACACCCAGTCTGGAAAATAAATTAAAAACATCTGGTCTGTAATTTCCAATTTGTAATGAGGAGCTCCTAATATTATAAGGGATTTATTATCTGCAGCATGGGGTCTCTTCTCACTCTGATCTGTGCACACAGCTCCAATTAATGTTAACAGCAACCCCCAGGATGGAGTAGAAGGAAATATACCACATAAGTTTAATTTCTGCAACCACAGATCCATCTACTGAGTTGATGGACTCTAGCCATTGCCACAGTAGTTAAGACTTACAGATTTCAAATGCTGAAATATGTTAACATCTTTGATTTGAGGGTTATTTTTGTAGTGCAGATGCTAATAGTTTCACTCAGATTTTTTTTAACTGCCTTTTTAATTCCTTAAAGCTATTTAAAAGCTTTTCTCAAACTTGGTTGGCAATCTAGACAACATTGTCACTATGTCTTATCCCTGTTTTTTTTTGCTGTGGGCTGGGAAGCCCAAACTCACAGGCTAGGAGACAGTATATTAAGGTGTGACAGCTTTTTGCCTAATATGATTTTTCTCTGCTTGTGACTTTGGATAGAGGTAATTAAGAGACAAAAGCCTTTTGAAACTATAAGCACATAAGCATTTCATAGAAAATAAATTATGATTGAAAACCAGCCAATGATTTTGTTACTAAGTCATTCAGAATTTATGCCTCTGACAAGAGGAAAACCTGAAACACTTCCTTAAAATTCTTGATCTTATGCCTCTTTAATTTCTCCATTTTCCCTTAGAGAATCAAAAATCCAGTAAACTCTACAAACAGTCATCCTGAATTTCACTTATCTTCAAACAGAAGCAGTGCTGGGTAAACAGACTGAAAAATTTGATGCAGATCCACAGGTTGCTAGACTAAAAATAAAGAAGTTAAAATAATGGAAGAAAGAAGGGAGAGGATTAATCACTGGGATTTGTTTGCCCAGCTTCAGTGCTACTAATCCTATCATCCTTTCTCCAAAATGGATTGTCTGTACAATGAGTCCTTGCAATGATGACATACAACATGGCCTAATCATATAAATAAGAGAGACTTCTATGCTAATTTTATACTAATAGACTTATTCGTGTCAGTTTATGCTCCTGCATCAACAACATAAACACCAGGAGAAAGAAAATAGCAGCCATTTGCTAAAACATTGTAGGGAAAGAAGAAAATTATTTATTCTCTCTTGCATTCCTTTAGTCTTTGGCTAGGTTTCTATTTTGTTTAAGTTAAAAAGGTAAATATGGTTATTTGACACAATTAATGAGCAATTAAAAAATATTGCTCAAGAGAGTTAAAGGCATTTAAATGTTTTGCAGATTTTGATTTCTTCATGTTTGTTTACTTTTCTTTCCTCCACAGAAAGATAAGCTCTATGTATTTACCTAGAATAATACGTAATGTTCCAGTCTTTCTTTACCAAATTAGACAAATAGCAATTATTGCAAATTTTGTAGTTCTACTGAGGTAGGAAGTTACCTCATTATTAAAACTTTTGTATCTCTCATCAATATTGCCAGTAGGCATAGGACCAGTGGGACCTTAAGTATCTGAGTTTCCACACTGTTTCTTTTCTTGCTTAGAAGTAACAATGTTAGTCCGCAATAAGTAAACTCAGCTAACGGAATGAGCTAAATAACAATGACTTTGGATAAAATGATGCAGTGCACAAGTTCTGCTGTTTGTTCACTAAAGATTAGTATATTGACTAGCTTTGCATTTAACATTATCTTTATGAGATACATCAAGACTTGTAGCTTGAAAGAGGTTATTAAAAAGCCAGAGTATATTGGTTTTACTGTGTAGTTTTATCAGAGAAAAATATTTAGCTCTTAATCTTTCTCCAAACTGAAATGTTTAAATCATCCATTTGTAAGCCCATTTTTTTTCATTACTGTGTTTGTTTATAGGCTTTTCTATGTTATTAGTTTTAGAGAATATCATCAGAGAGTAATGAGCTTCTGACTGAAAGACTAAGTTTGGACTATTGCTACAATACTCATTCATTTACTTCCCTTTATGTGGATAATATTTTTTTTTTTCTGGAAAATATAGCTGTCCAAATAAACATGACATGGAATTCAGCTGGATATTTTCTTTTTTTTTAGCTTGTAACTTGGGAGACATCAGCGAAATGTTGCAGGACAACTTCCTTAGCGTTCCTCAATTGCTAAAGATGATCTGATAATTTGGGCACTTTATGCTTCGCTTGCTGTAGAAAGAAATAATACAATTTCTGAAATTTGGGATTAGACGTAATCCATAAATAATGATTCTGAAAGACGAGACTACCTTTAATCAGGTAGTAAGTAGTATAATATTAATGTGTTTGTAATATAGTATTACAGCACATTAAGGGTTCTTTATATGAGCTTCTGTGACTTCTGTGGTAAAAGAGCAAGACTTTTGTTGTTAAATTGTACGATCATTGCATACATACTAACAATACATATGTGATGAATTACAGGGGTACAGAAATATTGAATGTTGTACATCAGTAAACTGTATTCTTTCTTACTGTCTTTGTTGTCACTGTTCCCTGAGTACAAGAAAGTTGGTAATAGGCAATACTTATATCTGTTCATAAATCCACCTAAAAATGTGTGATTATTATTTTTATAGCAACCAACATCTGCACATCTAACTGCTTTTTGGGGGCATGGTTATGTATTTTTGAGCATTAGTTCTAAATAGACCTATCTTATCCATATGCAAAACACCTGAATTAATTGAATGAACAAATTTTCTAAAATAGTTTGATTCATAGAGACATTTTCTTGGAAAAGAGAAATTCACACCCATTTCTTTAAAGTGATATGTGCTTATCAGTGGTCAGGACAGGGCTGACTGTGGGGGTTGTAAAGTAAGTGGTAGGTATACATGGTGGATGAATATAGATAATAGTGTATCATTTTTAGTGATCTCAAAAGAACCATTATAAGATTGCATTTTTTTGAATTTGAAAAATTCACTGGGGCCTTTGTATAATAAGACATTCAAATTGTTCACAGGAATTATTTGGTTGCGCAAACTGTGTTAAGAAATATGTGAAACTGTTAAAACGTATTTCCTTTTTACTGTTGTAATTGCTGAGAGATAAACAGTTAGTATTCATTCCACTCTCCACTAGACCTGATCTTGATCCAAAAAGTAAATTGGAAGTAAGTTGATCTACTGTTTACCCAAATAACAGTTAAACAAATTTTGGAAAATTCATAATGATGTGTAAAACAACTGTTGTTCAGAAGTGCTTTAGATGTTACATAAGAAATGAGATAAATTCAAAGTTAGAGCCCTTAATGCACTGTTTATAGTAGACTGTCACTGTTCTTTTGTATAGTGGTTCAGTATAGAGGCCTCTTTAAAAGGATAGAATCCTGGAAGGAAACACTTTTTAAGAAGTGGCGACTGAACCTTTCTCTTCCAAAATGTATTCTTACCTACAATGCCTAGAAGACACTGAATTTTTCCCTACTTGACAAAATTTGTGTATCAACATACTGTTCAAAGACATGATAAAATCTTTTGTATTGTTAACATTTGGGGAAAATCTTTTACAGAATATTGGGCTTTGCTTGTTCTTTGAACAATTTGTGGGCCAGATTTATATTGTCTCCTTGAAAGGATTTTCAAAATAGCCAAAACTCTAGTAAAAAGTCAGGTTAAAGTTTGGACACTTGTGTTGGGGTTTTTTTTGTGCTTTTTTTTCTTTTAATTTTTACCTCTGGGTGACACTTGCACTGTCTTGGTCAATTCAGCTTGGAGTACAAAACTGTTTTCATAAATATGAAAAGTCTCATTTGCTTTTCTGCTCCCTAGTTTAAGTGAAGTTATGAGATACTAGGACATGCTTAATACCAGCAAAGTAATGAGTATTTCTTCTTAGATTCATAGAAACATAGAATGGCCTGGATTGGAAGGGACGTTAAAGATCATCTAGTTCCAACTCCCCTGCCATGGGCAGGGACAACTTTCCACTAGACAAGATTGCTCAAAGCCCCGTCCAACCTGGCCTTGAGCACTGCCAGAGAGAGGGCATCCCCAACTTCTCTGGGCAACCTGTTCCAATGTCTCACCACCCTCACAGGAAAGAATTTCCTTCTAATATCTAATCTAAATCTACCCTCTTTCAGTTTCCAACTGTTGCCCCTCATCCTATCACTACATGCCCTTGTAAAAAGTCCCTCTCCAGCCTTCTTGTAGGTACCCTTGAGGTACTGGAAGGCTTCTAGAAGGTCTCCCCAGAGCCTTCCCTTCTCCAGGCTGAAGAGCCCCAACTCTCTCAACCTCTCTTCATAGGAGAGGTGCTCCAGCCCACTGATCATCTTCGTGGTCCTCCTTTGGACCCACTCCAACAGCTCCATATCCTTCTTATGTTGAGTGCCCCAGAGCTGAACGCAGTACTCCAGGTGGGGTCTCACGACAGCAGAGTAAAAGGCAGAATCACCTCCCGCGACCTGCTGGCCACGCTTCTTTTGGTGCAGCCCAGGATATGGGTGGCTTTCTGGGCTACAAGTGCAAATTGCTGGCTCATGTTGAGCTTCTCATCAACCGTCACCCCCAAGTCATTCTCCTCCATTCTCCACCCAGCCTGTATTTGTGCTTGTGATTGCCTTGACCCACGTGAAGGGCCTTGCATTTGGTCGTGTTGAAATTCATGCAGTGCGCACGGGCCCACTTCTCAAGCCTGTCAAGGTCCCTCTGGGTGGCATCCCTTCCCTCCAGCATGTCGACCGCAACACACAGCTTGGTGTCATTGTCAAACTTGCTGAGGGCGCACTCAATCCCACTGTCCATGTCACCGACAAAGATGTTAAACAGCATCGGTCCCACTACCAACCCCTGACGAATGCCACTCATCACTGGTCTCCACTTGGATATCAAGCCATTGACCTCAACTCTTTGAGTGCAACCATCCAGCCAATTGCTTATCCACCAAGTGCTCCATCTGTCAAGTCTACGTCTCTCCAATTTAGAGACAAGGATGTTGTTCAGGACAGTGTCAAACGCTTTGCACTTCTTGATAATGCTTTGCACATCTTCCTGGTATAAGGGTGTAAAGTATGTTAGAGGCCACAGCTCTTTCCCCAAAACTATCTACAAAGCTCCATTTCCATAACATTTTGGTAGTCTGTAATATGCGCTGCTGAGATAGCAAGGTGTTCTTGCATAGTTTTATGTTCCTGTAAACATAAGTAACATATCCATCTCTCTTTTCTGATTTATGCAGAAATGCATGTAAGCATTTATTGTGGAAAAAAACAAATAAACCAGGAAGGAAAAATAAAATCTGGTTTTGCAAAAATCAAATGTATAAAGGTGACTTTCAGTACAAAGCTGTGTTCTTTAAGACTTTATAAAAATTTACAGTAATTTTGAATACATGGAATGTTTTCCTGGTTTTGTCACATATTAACAAGATTCGGTTTTTCCAGGCTGAAACAAAAAAAGCACATAATGGACTTTGGGAAAAAATATATTTCCCCTACGAGACAGTTTAACTCTTTTCTGATTATAGGTTTTAAAGGTATAATTTTTCTGGGAACAAAACAATGCACAGAATTTCTGTGGTCCTTGAACTGAACAAGAGACCCACGAAGTATATTTTGTTCTAGTCTAAAATACCTTTCGTAGTGGTCCTGAGTTTGATGAACAAAACTCATTGTTCCAAAACAAATTGCTTAATTTCTTTTTCTCTTTCATAGTGTCTGGCAGAATTTCAGAATGGTTGTTCTTTTAGAAAAATAAAAATAAAACATGGCATTTTGAAGATGACAAAATGTTTTTAGAATCTGTCTAAAAGATTCTGTGTTTGTAACCTAAAAATAATGCAGTTTTTAATGTTTTTATTTATTCAAAACTGCTTTGATTCATTGAAATTGTAGTGTAAAGATTCCTTTCACTTCCATCAGGGATGTTTGACATCATCTGGAAACATATACCTGCTCTGTAGCATTTGTCTAATTGTTACTTGCCACCTCTTTACAATAACTGGTCAGACATTTCTCAGAGAGAACTATCATGAGAGCTAAAATCATGCTTATTTTTTTCTTTTTTAATCTTCAGGACTGAATTCTGGGAGATAATTCCAACTTTGAAATTAACATCATTTTTTCTGATGATTTCATCAGAACAAGTGTATTTAATGGTCAGCATGGTGCAATTTAAATCTTGTTTATTTTTTTAATCTACCCTGATATCATTTAACTGATTGTGTTAAAGTAGCTTTTGTAACTTGAATGCTGGAATGAACTATTTTATATGCTTTTATAACATTTTCTGTGTACATGGTTGGAAATATAGTAGAAAAGTACATATAATACAACTACCAACATCTAACATTAGGTTTACAAAATGAATATATTTTGTCTTAGTCTATATCCTTTCCTGTCCTTAATCACCCTATGTCTTATTCATGTTTTCCCCAAGAAAGCCTATTCTTATTTTACATGTTCAAACTACCTTTTGTCCAGAAACAGAAACCCCTTGTTTGAAGAATTGCCAGTTACCTTGACACTGTAGGATTGTTTTATCATGCTATCAAATGTTGAGATTTCTTTTGAAGATGCATGGAGTTAGAAACAGGATCTTTTGAAGACTGACACGGAGGCAGTGTATGGAAAGCAGGTTTGGAAGGTGGAAGCAAAAGGTTTTCAAAGTTGATAGTTGATAAAGACTCTTATTTTGCATGTTGGAAACCCCTGCTTCTTTCTTTCCCTGATTCTGAGCAGAAAGCACTTTATTCACTGGCCTATTTTTATTTTATCATTGGATTACCTTTTTCCCCCCTTTTTTTTATGTTCAAAAGCCTGTTTTGCTGGAAAAATTACAACCACTTCTACCTGAAATTTACTTCCCTCATTCTCAGGAAACTATATATACCTCTTGCTTCCTAGTCACTATAAAGGACTTATGATTTCAACAGTTAGCACTGAACCCTGCACAAATATTTCAAAGTAAAAGAAAATAATAATAGAACATTACACAGTACTAAACATACTTTATTAACCACTAATATTTGATAGAAGTAACAATGAACACCAGGTATCTCTTCCAAATTGCAATCTCATGTACAGCTTTATTAACTTTTACCTGTTCTCTGTCCCTAAATGTCAATTGTCAGAAGCTAAAATTGTATTGCCAGAAGGTAAAATAGTATGTCAGGGAAAAATAACCATCCATGTGTTGTTTCTTTTATACAACCCTTTAGCAGAACGGGGATGCTGTGAATCTGACCTAGCTTATACGTTCTTATGTTCTACATTCACAGTGACTGGGAGATCTGAGGTATAATTTGTACTGAAACATGTTATTTGTATCCTCTGCATTAGCCACTTAGCAATATACTGAGCTTCAATGTAGGAAAATTGGTCAAGGTCCACATGACATGTATAGCAAATGTTGAGGACCCATTTATTATAACTATTAAAATAATAAATATTGTTTCACAGAATCACAGAAGCACAGAATGACAGAACCAGAATGACTGAGGTTGGAAGGGAACTTTGGAGGTCATCTTGTATGACCTCCCTGCAGGGTCACCTACAGGAAGTTGGCCAGGACAATGTCCAAACAGCTTCTGAGTATCTCCAAGGAGGGAGACTTCACAACACTTCTGGGCAATCTGTGCAAGTGCTTAGTCTCCTTCACAGTGAAAAAGTGTCTCCTAATGTTCGGAAGCAGCACACTGTGTTTCACTGTGTGCCCATTGCCTCTTGTCCTGTCGCTGGGCACCACTGAAAAGAGCCTGGCTCTATTTTTACAGCCTCCCTTCAGATATTTGCACACATGGAAGAGATCACCCTGAGCCGTCCCTTCTCCAGCCCCAACAGTCCCTGTTATCTCAGCCTTTCCCCATAGAAGAGTTTCTCCAGCCCCTAAATCATCTTTGTGGCCCTTTGTTGGGTTCACTCCAGTAGCTCCATCTCTCTCTTGTATTGGGGACCGCAAAAGTGGACACAATACTCCAGATGTGGCCTCACCAGTGCTGAGTAGAGGGGAAGGATGACCTCCCTTGACCTGCTGGCAACACTCAGAATCACAGAATCACGGAATCACAGAGTGTTAGGGATTGGAAGGGACCTTGAAAGATCATCTAGTCCAATCCCCCTGCTGGAGCAGGATTACCTAGATCATATCACACAGGAACACGTCCAGGTGGGTTTTGAATGTCTCCAGAGAAGGAGACTCCACAACCTCTCTGGGCAGCCTGTTCCAGTGCTCGGTCACCCTCACCGTAAAGAAGTTTTTCCTCATATTTATTTGGAACCTCCTGTGTTCCAGCTTGCACCCATTGCCCCTTGTCCTGTCAAGGGATGTCACTGAGAAAAGCCTGGCTCCATCCTCATGACACTTGCCCTTTCCATATTTATAAACATTAATGAGGTCACCCCTCAGTCTCCTCTTCTCCAAGCTAAAGAGACCCAGCTCCCTCAGCCTCTCCTCATAAGGGAGTTGTTCCACCCCCTTAATCATCTTCGTGGCTCTGCGCTGGACTCTCTCTAGCAGTTCCGTGTCCTTCTTGAACTGAGGGGCCCAGAACTGGACACAATATTCCAGGTGTGGCCTCACCAGGGCAGAGTAGAGGGGGAGGAGAACCTCTCTTGACCTGCTAACCACACCCCTTCTAATATACCCCAGGATGCCATTGGCCTTCTTGGCCACAAGGGCACATTGCTGGCTCATGGTCATCCTGCTGTCCACTAGGACCCCCAGGTCCCTTTCCCCTACGCTGCTCTCCAACAGGTCTGTCCCCAACTTGTACTGGTACATGGGGTTGTTCTTGCCCAGATGCAGGACTCCACACTTGCCCTTGTTCTATTTCATTAAATTTCTCCCCGCACAACTCTCCAGCCTGTCTAGGTCTCTCTGAATGGCTGCGCAGCCTTCCGGTGTGTCAGCCACTCCTCCCAGTTTTGTGTCATCAGTGAACTTGCTGACAATGCACTCTATTCCCTCATCGAAGTGATTAATATATTGAATAGTACTGGTCCCAGTACCGACCCTTGAGGGACTCCACTAGATACAGGCCTCCAACTGGACTCTGTCCCATTGACCACCACTCTCTGGCTTCTTTCCTTCAGCCAGTTCACAATCCACCTCACTACCCAATCATCCAGACTATACTTCCTCGGTTTAGCTGCAAGGATGCTGTGGGAGACAGTGTCAAACGCTTTACTGAAACTCCACCTAATGCAGTCAGGAAGCTGTTGGCCTTATTTGTGGCATGGACACATTGCTGGTTCCATGTGCATCTTGAACCCCACCATAGCCTTCTCTGCAAAGCCATTTCCAAGATGGGCTACGTCCAGCATAGATCCTATATGCCTGACATCATTCCTCCTCAGGTACAGGACTTTCAGCTTCCTTTTGTTGAACTGTATGAGGTTGCTGCCAGCACATTTCTCCAGCTTGTCAAGGTCCCTCTGGATGGGTGCACAGCCCTCTGGTATATCAGCAACTCCTCCCGGTCTTGTATCATCAGCAAACGTTTTAAGGCTATGCTCTACCTCGTCATCCAGATCATGAATAAAGGTATCGAACATGATTAGACACAGTATTGACCCCTGGGGTACACTGCTAGCTACTGCCCTATACTTTGTTGTTGTCTGAGCCTTGTCATTCAGCTAATTTTCAATCCATCTCACTGTCTTCTCATCCAACGCATACTGCATCATCTCCTCTATGAGGATATTACAGGAGAAGACATCAGAAGCCTCACTGAAGTCAAGGTAGACAATATCTACTTCTCTCCCCTCATCTACCAAGCTCATAATTTTGTTGCAGAAGGTTTTCAAGTTTGTCAAGCCTCCCCATGGTGAATCCATGCATACTACTCCTGGTCATCTTTTTGTAGTTCTCATGCCTGGAAAAGGTTTCCAGGATTAGTTGTTCTATCACCTTCCCAGAGATAGAGGTGAGGCCTGATGGGCCTGTAGTTCCCTGGATCCTCCTTCCTGCACCTTTTTTAGTTAGGGTGTGTGCTTTCATTCAGTTCTTAGGCACCTCTGCCAATTGCCATGATTGTTAAAAATTGGAGTGACCTTGCAGTGATGTCAGCCAGCTCACAGTTGCATCCCTCAGGGCCTATGGATTTCTGAATGTCCAGTTTGCTTAAGTATTTCCTAAGCTGACCCTTTTCCATCAAGTGTAAGTCAGCCTTGCCTCATGCTTTTCACCTGATCTCCAGGGTCTGGTAAAGACTGGTGTTCAGTATCCCAGGTTTTTTTTAATCTAGTGTTTTGTTCAGATTATTTTGCTGCTTTATCAATAACAATAAAATGAATTGAGGTTTCTCATCTATGAATGATGAGTACAATCTGTCATAATTCAAAATATTAATATAATACAAATTAAATTTAAAATGTCTTTAGATTGATATAATTTTTAAAGAGTAAAAAAGTGTAAGGAACATATTTTTTTAAAAAAAGAGGGGAAAAATGTTCTCTCCTACCCTTATTTTCAAGCTTTGTTGCCAGTTTCAAAGGGTTTTATTGACATTAAGTCTTAATAAAATTAAAACTCTTCATTTCTGTTTCATGTACTGCTAGGATAAGCAATTTACACCTTTATAACCTGAAAGTCATGAGGCATTTTTCACAGTTTCAATCTCAGCTGTAAATAACAATTCTGGTTTTGTGAATAACAGTTTAAACTGATAAGCTCTTCATTTGGTAGTCTTTCATTCCAAGCTAATGGCCTCCTGTTAAAGCAAAAGGCATGTGACCTTTGTGTTTTAAAATAACATGGAATATTTAATATTTCATGGCCTTTAAAATTTAAGTTTATTAACATGCTAAAAATTAAAAAAAATGCAAACTCTTATTAATTGTTTTCAATTAAACTTTGTTAGCTAAATATAACATTGCATATTAGTGTATTTAAATAGTGCTATTTCAATAGCAAATTTTTAAATTGTTTTCCAAAATAATGATTTGTAGATAGCTCTTTTTCTGTTTCTACATATGCACTAATGATTCGAAACAGCTTCTTGTTTGTTTTTTTTTTTTTCTCAAGTAATTATCTATATATCAGCCTCTCTCTGCCTGGCTGAACAGAGCAACTTAAGGGATAAGGGGCAATGGCAACAAGTTCCTGCCTGGTGCAGCAGGCACATCTCCTCCATAACTACCCCACCTTCCCAGGTGCCCTTGCATAATAGGTATAAGGCTCTGCAAGGGGACCAGAACAGTAACGAGGGTGATGGTTTGTCTAGCTCAAAGGTGTCACTGAGGTTAAGTCAACTTAAACCTGGTGTCAAAACTTCATCCATAAAGAAAAAAAGACAGGTCATTGTCATAGGAGACTCCCTTCTGAAGGGAACAGAAGGCAGACCGAACCCACTTCTTAAGGAATTCTGCTGCTTCCCTGGGGCCAGGTTTAAATATGTGAAGAGAAAGCTTCCCACCATGGTAAAGCCCTCAGATTATTATCCATTATTGATTTTTCAGGTTGGCAGTGACGAAGTTGCTACCAGAAGTCAGAGGGCAATTAAGGGAGACTTCAGGGCCTTGGGATGACTGGTTAAGTGATCAGGAGCACAAATAGTGTTCTCCTCTATCCCTCCAGTTGCAGGGAATTACGAGGGAAGAAACAGGAAGAGCCAGGAGATCCATACCCAGCTCCAAGACTGGTGTCACTGGCAAAATTTTGGGGTTGTCGATCTACACAACACCAGGCCTGCTGGCAACAGAGGGTGTACACTTGTCTCAAAGCGGGAAAAGGGTCTTTGCAGAGGAGTTAGCAGGGCTCATCAAAAGAGCTTTAAACTAGTCTTGAAGGGGGAAGGGAATAAAACCAGGCTCGCTAGAGACAAGCCTCAGGGTGGCATGTCAATGTTTGTGGGATGGTGTGCTAGTGAGGTCCTTTGGTCTGCCGTGTCAGTGGAAGCAGGGGATGGAGATACACGCAGCAGCAGAGACCCAAGGGTTAGTGATGGGTTAGAAACCACAGAAGTGCCTGAGAAGGGTCATGCAGGAATTAGGACTTCTCCCCTCACAAAGGTGGTGGGATTGATAGCCCAACTGAAGTGCATCTCCACCAATGCATGCAGCATGGACAACAAACAGGAGCAGCTGGAAGCCATTGTGCAGCAGGAAAACTATGACATAGTTGCCGTCACAAAAACATGGTGGGATGACTCGCACAACTGGAGTGCTGCAATGGATGGCTATAAACTCTTCAGGAGGCATAGGCAAGGTAGGAGAGGTGGTAGGGTAGCCCTGTATGTTAGGGGGTGATTTGACTGTCTAGAGCTTGAGGATGGTGATGACAGGGTTGAGTTTATGGGTAAGGATCAGGGGAAGGTCCAACAAGGCAGATATCGTGGTGGGAGTATGCTATAGACCACGCAACCAGATGAAAAGGCAGATGAAATATTCTATAAGCAGCTGGGAGAAGTCTCACGATTGCAAGCCCTTGTTCTCATGGGGAACTTCAACTTACTGGATGTCTGCTGGAAATACAATACAGCAGAGAGGAAACCGTCTAGGAGGTTCCTGGCGTGTGTGGGCAATAACTTCCTGACACAGTTGGTGAGTGAGCCAACTAGGGAAGGTGCCCCACTGGACCTCTTGTTTGCAAACAGAGAAGGACTTGTGGGTGATGTGATTGTTGGAGGCATCTTGGGCATAGCAACCATGAAATGATAGAGTTTTCAGTTCATGGAGAAGTAAGGAAAGGGGTCAGCAGAACTGCTACCTTGGTCTTCTGGAGGGCAGACTTTGACCTGTTTAGGAGTCTGGTTGACAGAGTCCCTTGGGATGCAGTCCTGAAGGGCAAAGCAGTCCAGGAAGAGTGGACACTCTTCACCAAAGAAATCTTAAAGGTGCAGGAGCAGGCTGTCCCCATGTGCCAAAAGGTGAGCCGGCAGGGAAGAAGACCGGCCTGGCTGAACAGAGAGCTTTGGCTGGAAATTAGGAAAAAAAAGAGAGATTATGAACTTTGGAAAGGGGTGGTGGGGCGTGGTGACTCCAGAGGACTACAAAGATGTCGTGATGCTACGCAGGGAGAAAATTAGAAGGGCTAAAGCCCAACTAGAACTTAATCTGGCTAGTGCCATAAAAGACAATAAAAAATGTTTCTATAAATACATTAGCAAAAAGATGAGGGCTAAGGAGAATCACCATCCTTTATTCGATGGAAGGGGAAAAATAGTGACAAAGGATGAGAAAAAGGCTGAGGTGCTTAATGCACTCTTTGCCTCAGTATTTAGTAGTAAGACCAGTTGTTCTCCCGGTATCCAGCCCCCTGAGCTGGAAGACAGGGATAGGGAGCAGAATGAAGCCCCTATAATCCAAGGGGAAATCGTTAGCGAGCTGCTACGCCATTTAAGACATGCTCAAGTCTATGGGGCCAGATGGCATCCATCCAAGGGTACTGAGGGAGATGGTGGAAGTGCTCACCAAGCCGCTTTCCATCATTTTTCAGCAGTCCTGGGTAACCGGGCAGGTTGCAGTTGGCTGGAGGTTAGCAAATGTGACGCCCATCTACAAGAAGGGCTGGAAGGAGGATCTGGGGAACTACAGGCCTGTCAGTCTGACCTCGGTGCCAGGGAAAGTTGTGGAGCAGACCATCCTCTGTGCCATCACACAGCACGTACAGGACAACCAGGCAATCAGGCCCAGTCAGCATGGGTTTATGAAAGGCAGGTCCTACTTGACTAACCTGATCTTCTATGACAAGGTGACCCACTTAGTGGATGGGGGAAAGGCTGTGGATGTTGTTCACCTAGACTTTAGTAAAGCCTTTGACACTGTTTCCCATAGCATTCTCATGGAGACACTGACTGCTCATGGTTTGGACAGGAATACGCTTCGCTGGGTAAAAAAGCTATCCGGATGGCCGAGCCCAAAGAGTTGTGGTGAAGGGAGTTAAGTCCAGTTGGTGGCCAGTCACAAGTGGTGTTCCCCAGGGCTCAGTATTAGGGCCAGTTCTGCTTAGTATCTTTATCAATGATGTGGATGAGGGGATCAAGTGCATCCTCAGTAAGTTTGCAGATGGCACCAAGTTAGGCAGGAGGGTTCATCTGCTTTAGGGTAGGAAGGATCTGCAGAAGGATCTCGACAGGCTGCATCGATGGGCAGAGGCCAACTGTGCACGGTTTAACAAGGCTGAGTATTGGGTCCTGCACTGGTGTCACAACAACCCCATGTAATGCTACAGGCTGGGGGAAGAGTGGCTGGAAAGCTGCCCAGCAGAAAAGGACCTGGGGGTGTGGTTCAATAGTCAGCTGAATATGAGGCAGCAGTGTGCCCAGGTGGCCAAGAAGACCAAGAGCATCCTGGCTTGTATCAGAAATAGTGTGGCCAGCAGGACTAGGGAAGTGCTGATCCCCCTGTGCTCAGCACTGGTGGGGCCGCACCTTGAATACTGTGTTCAGTTTTGTGCCCATCACTACAAGAAAGACATTGAGGTGCTGGAGCAAGTCCAAAGAAGGGGAATGAAGCTGGTGAAGGGTCTAGAGCAGAAATACTATGAAGAGCAGCTGAGGGCACTGGAGCTGTTTAGTGTGGAGAAAAGGAGGCTGAGGGGAGACTTCATCACTCTTGACAACTACCTGAAAGGAGGTTGTAGTAAGGTGGGTGTTGGTCTCTTCTCCCAAGTAGCCAGTGATAAGAGGAAATGGACTCAAACTGTGCCAGGGGAGGTTTAGATTGGATATTAGGAAAAATTTCTTCACCGAAAAGCTTGTCAGGCATTGGAAGAGGCTCCCTGGGGAAGTGGTTGAGTGACCATAGAATCATAGAATCATAGAATGGTTTGGGTTGGAAGGGACCTTAAAGATCATCCAGTTCCAACCCCCTCTGCCATGGACAGGGACAACTTTCCGCTAGACAAGGTTGCTCAAAGCCCCATCCAATCTGGCCTTAAACACTGCCAGGGAGGGGGCATCCACAACTTCTCTGGGCAACCTGTTCCAGTGTCTCACTACCCTCACAGTAAAGAAATTTCTTCCTAATATCTAATCTAAATCTACCCTCTTTCAGTTTCAAACTGTTACCCCTCATCCTATCACTACATGCCCTTGTAAAAAGTCCCTCTTCTGCTTTCCTGTAGGCCCCCTTGAGGTACTGGAAGGCTGCTAGAAGGTCTGCCAGAGCCTTCTCTTCTCCAGGCTGAACAGCCCCAGGCTGACCATCCCTGGAGGTATTTAAAAGATGTGTAGATGTGGTGCTTAGGGACGTGGTTTAGTGGAGGACTTGGCAGTGCTAGGTTAATGGTTGGACTTGATGATTTTAAAGGTCCTTTCCAAACAAAACAATTCTGTTATATTCTATGATTCTAAAATGCAGTGTTTGCATACCTTCTCACTTTAGTAAAAATTTTGAATATCCATATATATCTTTGACGTAAACTTTCCCAAAATAATTGAGTTAGCAGTAGGAAATAAGCAGCACAATATTTTGAGACATATCTGCATTTCTAGCTATTTCTGAAGATGTATCTTTGTGTGCTTATGTACTGTATTGAAAAATGTCTTAAGTTCCTTAGGCACTTAAGACTTTGCAAAATCAATTCAGTTTCTAGTTCATAATTTATTTATTCAAGCTATTGGCTCCTGTCTGCTAAGAATTTCAAAACTAGTGTTCTAGACATGCAGGAGTTTTTTAAGCACTTGTGCCTAAATGCAAGTAGAGCTGTGCTAAACTTAATACTCCAGTTACGGAATTCTTAACCATTCTTTGTCTCAAAATTATTGCCTGTCTGAGATGGAATATAAGTGAAATAAATGATAATATGTTTAAATAATTTATATATTTTTAATATATATACAACCTCTTCTGAGTAGGATTTTATTCCCTTTTTTTTTTCCTATTTTTGTAATTGTTTGGCAAACGATAAAATGAATTCAATTGCAGAATGTAAAAATGCATGAAGAATAAATATACTAGATCACATTAAGTCCAATTGTTATCATACAGGTTTAAAACTATGCTATTCTATTCTGAGAGAAATAAATGGACATCAGTATGAAACTTTGTGTTGTTAATGCAAATCTTTATCAATTATTAAAGGTATGAGATTAGTTACAAAAAATATAAATCTGGTTTAGAAATAATGAGCATTTGACACTTGATACTACTGTCCTAAGAATCTGAGGAATGCCAAAGGACCAAGTGAACTGTATGAAGGATCAATGTTTAACCAAATTATGACATCTGATTATGTCCTTCTCTCCAGGAGAAGCCGTTGGTAACTGTTGCTGTGCTGACGAGAAGCTAAACCTTAAGAACAAATCCCTAGTTTCTTTTCTTTCCACAAAAATGAATTATGAAAAATACTTCAGAGCTCAGTAGTTTTATCTTGATAGCCTTTTATGAGGATGTAACCCGGTGGATAGATGATGGTAAAGCTGTGGATGTGGTCTATCTCGATTTCAGTAAAGTGTTTGACACAGTCTCCCACAGCATCCTTGCAGCTAAACTGAGGAAGTGTGGTCTGGATGATCGGGTAGTGAGGTGGATTGTGAACTGGCTGAAGGAAAGAAGCCAGAGAGTGGTGGTCAATGGGACAGAGTCCAGTTGGAGGCCTGTGTCTAGCGGAGTCCCTCAAGGGTCGGTACTGGGACCAGTATTCAATATATTCATTAATGACTTGGATGAGGGAATCGAGTGCACTGTCAGCAAGTTCGCTGATGACACAAAACTGGGAGGAGTGGCTGACACAATGGAAGGCTGCGCAGCCATTCAGAGAGACCTAGACAGGCTGGAGAATTGTGCGGGGAGAAATTTAATGAAATATAACAAGGGCAAGTGTGGAGTCCTGCATCTGGGCAAGAACAACCCCATGTACCAGTACAAGTTGGGGACAGACCTGTTGGAGAGCAGCGTAGGGGAAAAGGACCTGGGGGTCCTAGTGGACAGCAGGATGACCATGAGCCAGCAATGTGCCCTTGTGGCCAAGAAGGCCAATGGCATCCTGGGGTGTATTAGAAGGGGTGTGGTTAGCAGGTCGAGAGAGGCTCTCCTCCCCCTCTACTCTGCCCTGGTGAGGCCACACCTGGAATATTGTGTCCAGTTCTGGGCCCCTCAGTTCAAGAAGGACAGGGAACTGCTAGAGAGAGTCCAGCGCAGAGCCACGAAGATGATTAAGGGAGTGGAACATCTCCCTTATGAGGAGAGGCTGAGGGAGCTGGGTCTCTTTAGCTTAGAGGAGAGGAGACTGAGGGGTGACCTCATTAATGTTTCTAAATATGTAAAGGGCAAGTGTCATGAGGATGGAGCCAGGCTCTTCTCAGTGACATCCTTTGACAGGACAAGGGGCAATGGGTGCAAGCTGGAACACAGGAGGTTCCACATAAATATGAGGAAAAACTTCTTTACGGTGAGGGTGACCGAGCACTGGAACAGGCTGCCCAGAGAGGCTGTGGAGTCTCCTTCTCTGGAGACATTCAAAACCCGCCTGGACGCGTTCCTGTGTGATATGGTCTAGGCAATCCTGCTCCGGCAGGGGGATTGGACTAGATGATCTTTCAAGGTCCCTTCCAATCCCTAACATTCTGTGATTCTGTGATTCTGTGATCTTACAAAATTAATAAAATTTTCATCAAGTTCAGTTGAGTTCTTTTCTAATTTGTGTGGGTTGATTACTTAAAACATTTAATTAACTCGTATTTGATGCAGCAAATTGCACCCTGCATTGGTGCAGCGTCATGTATGGATATATCCATCAAGAGGAGCCTATCTGACGTCTGATGCTGCAGTAATGCAGGATTCCCAGCATCTGAGGGGACATAAGACTTACTTGCTATCTATATTCCTTCTCTTATTCTGTCTTGTTAAATTGGCCATTTGTTGTTGGGCCTTTCTTACTCAGATCCGGAGAGAACCCTGCACCACTTCTCTCTTCCACTCACCTAACTATGTCCCCCAAGGTGCAGAACAGATATCAAATGTGATGACATTGTATAATGCGCTAGAATTTAATACAATTATAAGCTGAATTAAACAGAGCGAATATAGTAGATTTTCTTTTTGACAAACTACTTTGAAGTGATGAATGCATTATCAGAGCATAAACATGCTGTTTCTGTTGTGTAGTTCTGGTTACTTATTATTTTGTTTAAAGGCAATTTAAAATGTGTCATCAAATTTTTTGTATGCTTTTGAAAGTTATACAAGCTTTATAGTTTCCATATCTTTGAATTTACGTTTCTTTTTTCATGTTAATTCACACAAGATTGGTTTCATTGACCCTAGAACTGTAAAAGATATGTAATATGGAATACTACTTCCCAGAGTTTGATGTCTGTAAAAAGGGTATTATTGAAATCCTCTAACCTATATGCATATTAAAAATTAAACTTCCTATAAATAGAATAAATTAATGTCTTAAAGTTAGTGGATACAGCTTTATATATTTTGGATTAAAAATTTGTAAAAATTTGGTAGGCTGAAATAATAATAGTAGTGTCCAAAGTGGGAGTGGACTTAACATAAAATCAGTGATAAAACTTCAGATAGCCCCGTGGATCAACTTTTCTCTTCCATCTTTGAATAATACGCAAAAAAAAAAAAAAAATCTAAGTATTCCTAATGTTTCTTCCTTACCAATTTCAGGAGATTTTTTGTCTGCTTAATATAAAATATGCTCTGTGCACTAGTAGGTGTATCATTCCACAAAAAGCAAGCACAATTGTAATGAACATGAACTGCTTTGAATATGGGATATCCTGGGACCTTCTACTTTATCCATCCCAGTCAATACTGGACTGCCAATCAGATGTTTCTAACAGAATGTGGGACACAGGATAATACTTGCAGTTTGTATGACTGAATTTTAAACTTTCATATAGTACATCAGAGTGAGTCCTGAATGCAGAAGGATTTTATTGGTTTGTGAGCAGAGTCACAAACCTCAGCAGACCAAAACAAACCAGTGCAACCAGTATGTAAAACCAGTAATTAAAACTGAACAGGGAGAAGTGATCTTTCATGGTTCTCTCAGAGATTTCCTTTGTTTTAGTTCTAGTCATGGTAGTGACTCCTTTTATGAATTCAATCTCTTCTTTATTGCCAATGGTAAAATGACTCTGATGATAGTGGAATATCTGCCTATGTTAATTATTGAAGCATTCATTATTCACACTGAAATAAACACATTAAAAGATGTGACATTATGTAAAACCTATGCTAAATATTTTGTTGTTTGTTTTATTTTACTGCTTGCTTATGATTTGAATTTTATTATTTTTCTCTTCATTGCCAGTTCAGCCATCCTGCTTTCCAATCTCACATGTCCTTGGAAGGAACATATATTTCCTTCTGTGGTTGTCCTAGAAACATGACAGGCCAAATTAGCATGCTTTGACTCATGAACAAAATATATGAAACACTTCCTGATGGCTGTATTTCCTTTGTGCTGCTGATCTCGAAGTGACCTAGTTCCTGATGCACTAGTTGAAGTGCTTGAAGATCTGATAACTTTGGTTTTGTACTGTGTACAAAGATATCAGAGAAGTTCAAAATATTGGATCAAGGAGAATGGCTTCATTTTTCAGACATTTTTTCACTCCTGGGTCAATTTATGCGCAGAAAGGCAAAATCATAAATCTATTGATGTGATAAGCAAGCTGTAAGTGCAAATATGGTATGAGGCTTGGGTGTATACTTCAGGTAGAAGGCAGTGAAGAAAGAGAAAAAAAAGACAGCTAAAACTGGACCCGTTATAGTACTCTTAAGTTGATTAGGAAATAAAATACAAGAGCCTGCAGTATGACGGATTATTTTCCTCAGAACTCTAAATAATTCTAATTCTTTTTTCTGTTTAGTTTAAATCAATTCCAACAAAACTAACTAACATTTTTAAAACATCCGTTTTTTTAGGACAAGGTAATTTTTTCCGGGTTATATTACAGTGATGGGATAAGCCTGCAATTGCCAAAGTATTTGACTGAGCTCATTTGTTTATCAGCTAGCCAAAACTGATGGAGTTTTGCCAGATCTGTAGTATTGGATCAGACCAAAAGAATAATAGATGAAAATCTGAAAAGGACTCTTGTTTTGAAATGCTGTTTATTTTACTTATTGTATTTATTTTTTTTTACATTTTAAGCATGTACAGACAAGAACTACTCTTTTTGTATGTTCCAGTTTGGCCTAGAGTAACTGCTCTCTTAAGCACATAGGGCAGGGCTATTACATGAAATGAATGCTAATGCCCCTTGTAAAGAAAATTTAAAGAGTAATTGTCCTCCCTGAGATATAGTGTATCTTTGTGCTGCTTCGGGAATGGAATTCCTAGATACATCCCTAGGAATTTTGCACATTGCGTATAATTAATAAATATATTATTTTTTTTCAACTTCTGCTGTGAGTGTAGCTATCTTTACATATTGTATATTGCCCTTCTGTGTTTTCCAGAGCAGGTGCTGTCAGTCGTTTTCCAGTAGAGGGATGAGAAACAGTATAGGTACATGAAATTTATTTTAACTAGTGACCTGAACCAGGACTTGAATGAGTCCAGATGCCCAAAGCTGAAAAAGAAATGAATCTAACTCATTGTACAAACCTTCTCAAGTGCAACACTGAGTACAAGAATTATTCTGTTTTGTGTGTTTGACCAGAAAATATTAAAGCATCTGCTTAAATTACACAAAGCCAAGGAATTAAAAATGAAGGCTTTGAAATGCTATTCTTAGCTTATACCAAAGCTTCCAAGAGAAGGCGTTTTGTATCCCAAAAGTCTGTATAAGCAGAGATATGTGCTGGTGTGTGAGTTAAAAAGAGGAGGCATCACAACAATCTCTTTGTTTTGTTTAACAATATATGATATATGTTTATTTTCTTGTGTTTTCTGGAATTCTTCAACCACAAGAGTTACAGTTAGTTGGTGCTTAGAGCTAAAAAGAAAAAAGGACAGGGTGAAGTCTTGAAAGTGTGTGTTAGAGCATGCTGATCTTGAATTAGATTCCACGAGTGAGAATTTTAGACCACCTTTCCTTTAGTGCAATTATTGATTTAACATATCCCATATTTTGTCACAAGCACATTTGGATCATATAATTTCAAGAATCACACTTAGCCAATGTATTTCACCTTTTCAAATATAATTAGTTGTTATTACATGTGAACCTGACCTAGAGATAGGTGCTGTATGTGTAAAGGAAGTTCTGTGTAGCTAGAGAGAATATTTAATCAGATTCTTTTTAAAAAGTAGCTTTTCTATATGCATTTTTGAAAGTTACAGCTCAGCTGATTTTTTTCTTCTTTAATTAAACAAAAGCTATTAGGTACACAATAGTATAACTATTTGCTTGCCCCATACGCTTTCTGAAATAAGACTCATTATTTATGTTAAAATGAATACAAACAAGCATACAGAAACAGCAGACCTCAAATATTATCACAGAATCACAGAATGTTAGGGATTGGAAGGGACCTCGAAAGATCATCTAGTCCAATCCCCCTGCCGGAGCAGGATTGCCTAGACCATATCACACAGGAACGCGTCCAGGCGGGTTTTGAATGTCTCCAGAGAAGGAGACTCCACAGCCTCTCTGGGCAGCCTGTTCCAGTGCTTGGTCACCCTCACCGTAAAGAAGTTTTTCCTCATATTTATGTGGAACCTCCTGTGTTCCAGCTTGCACCCATTGCCCCTTGTCCTGTCAAAGGATGTCACTGAGAAGAGCCTGGCTCCATCCTCATGACACTTGCCCTTAACATATTTAGAAACATTAATGAGGTCACCCCTCAGTCTCCTCTTCTCCAAGCTAAAGAGACCCAGCTCCCTCAGCCTCTCCTCATAAGGGAGATGTTCCACTCCCTTAATCATCTTCGTGGCTCTGCGCTGGACTCTCTCTAGCAGTTCCGTGTCCTTCTTGAACTGAGGGGCCCAGAACTGGACACAATATTCCAGGTGCGGCCTCACCAGGGCAGAGTAGAGGGGGAGGAGAGCCTCTCTCGACCTGCTAACCACACCCCTTCTAATACACCCCAGGATGCCATTGGCCTTCTTGGCCACAAGGGCACATTGCTGGCTCATGGTCATCCTGCTGTCCCCTAGGACCCCCAGGTCCTTTTCCCCTACGCTGCTCTCCAACAGGTCTGTCCCCAACTTGTACTGGTACATGGGGTTGTTCTTGCCCAGATGCAGGACTCCACACTTGCCCTTGTTATATTTCATTAACTAGGTCCCTCTGAATGGCTGCGCAGCCTTCCGTTGTGTCAGCCACTCCTCCCAGTTTTGTGTCATCAGCGAACTTCCTGACAGTGCACTCTATTCCCTCATCCAAGTCATTAATGAATATTTTGAATAGAACTGGTCCCAGTACCGACCCTTGAGGGACTCCGCTAGACACAGGCCTCCAACTGGACTCTGTCCCATTGACCACCACTCTCTGGCTTCTTTCCTTCAGCCACTTCACAATCCACCTCATTACCCGATCATCCAGACCACACTTCCTCAGTCATTACCTTTTTTCATTACCTTTTATTTGTTACTTTATTACTTTATAATTTTTATTACTTTATAATTATGTCATTACCTTTTTTCCTCTCAAGGATTAGAGATCATGTCATATTTTCTATTACTGTATAAAATAAGAATTTATAGAGAAAATGTTGATTACCACAATGAGCTATGAAAAATATAACAATGCATTTTGTCATCCTTAGCAAATTAGGTAACTACATGCAACAGGTAATGACTTTCAAACATTTATATATATAGTTCGCAGTATTCTTACAGATTCTTACAGATCTTCCTTAAATGGTATTATTTGTGATGGCTATGTTGAGTATATACAAAAATGTATACTTTGGGGAGTAGTCAAAAAGACCAATTTTAGATGTAAGAGATTAGTCTTTCTCGACCCTTTCTGCTCTACATGGGACTACAAAGCTCTGCTGAAGGGCAACTCAGACGACTCAGCTGGAGTTTGTCCTCTGATATCACCCTCCAGAAAAGCCTCCCTCTCTCCCAGCATTAACAGAGATAAGCCTTACAGATACGTTATCTGTACTTACTGATAACATTTCAGAATACTCTCAGAGGGAGCACAAAATGAGATGTGCACTCTTCACATGTGGGTAACGGTCTCTGACTGGCTCCAGTGTAAATCAGAATGGCGCAAAACTTTGCTGAGTTGGTCAAGCTAATAGACTGGAAGGGAAATTGCTCTTCCTAAATACCATTCCTTCCTAAGGTAAACCAGACACTGATGATGCAAAAAAGCCCCTTAGTTTTAATGGTTTCGTGTAAATTTACGCTGCTCCTGTTTGGAACAGGCAGTGCTAAGTCTCTCACGGTGTGTGTAGTGTGGCTGTGGAACTGCCAGTGAAAGCTGGAATCGATATTCAGGGACTACTAGCCTTATAAATTATGCTGGAACAAACCCAAATTATCCCACTTTCCTCCTTTACTTTTCCTTTTTACTATTATTTATAGCAAAACAATGTTGCTATCTTATTTAATTTCTTTTTCAAATTCTGAAATAAAGTGTTCAGTAGTAACAGAAAAACATGTCAAGGTGATTAGTGAATTGAGCAATACTTTATCAGTGCCATATAGTGTATGCAACTACAAAACGAGATATCAGAAGAATTTTTTCTATCCTGCCTTTCTATCGAATTCGCAAGGCGTTATGGCAAGTGAAGTTCTAAATGCTTGTCTTTGATATCAATGTCTCTTCAGCTAATATTTCTTTGTCAGCTAAACATTTTATCAAGTGGTTTCAAAATAGTCTTGTGGAGAGTAGTTATTGTAAAAGGATTTGTGAGGCTTATGTTTCATTTGAAATTTCAGTAATAACTTATTGTGTTCTTAAGAGAGCAGTGGAGATAAATAGCTTTATCATTCACATCTGCTGGTATACCTTAATAATCTGAGTTTTCCAATCATTCACACTTTGTAAGGAGGATAAAGAAAGCTACCAAAAATGTGAGACTGGCAATCTAATGGATAAACTTTCATAAAAATGACTGACTTAAAAAGCAGAGAAGATAATATATTTCATATCATAACAGTAGAACTGTAGGATACTTAAGCAGTAATTTTTCACATTTGAGTTACCTTACTATTAAGTTTCTACTCACTAATTTTCAGCAAAATTAAGCTACTTTTTTCCTTTCTGTCTTTGGAGAAACATGAGGTGTTTCTTTTTGATTACTGATTTTCTCAACACTAGAAACAAAAAGTAGTGCAGCTTGTTTATCAGGATCGGGAGGAACAAAGAGTAATTAATTTCATAATTCTTGTACTCCACTTTATTAGGTTGGCCACTGACATTATGACTCTTGAAGGAACTATGTTGTCAAATTACTGGAACCATTGCTCTTATTTCATTCTTTCTCTGAGAGGAAAAAGCATGGAAGAGAAGACTGAGGTTGCCACTTTATTTTAGTTGAAATATTAATCCCCAAGTTGTCAAATTGTCAACTTATTTGTAAAAAAAACCCCAAAAAAACCTAATTTGGGTGCACAGTGAATAGGAAGTAAAAAGTGCATACCGCAATGTCAGAATCCCTGTGCTCTGTGTTATGCGAAAGTTTCTATATGTGCAAAGATATGGACACAATATTACCATATTCTTTGTTGCTAACCTATGTCAGTATATTTTAAAGTCCATCCCAACAGATGGACTAGAAACAATTAAATTGTTGATTTATTTTATCTCTCTTTGGAACTGAATATATATACATATATGTGTATATATGTGTACATATGTGTGTATGTAGATGTGCATGTACATACATCTGTACATGTTAGAGCATGCACGTATATGTATCTATATATGTATATCAGGGAATGAGAAGTTGCTGTGAGGGGAGTGGTTAAGACTGACCAGTTTCAGGCCAGTTTCAATCCTTATCATGACATACGTAAAACAATCATCTCTTAATAATTTTATTCTGAATTAGCTGTGTGCATATAGTGCCACAGATCCACTGCGATTCATCTTTCAGTGAAGGCTATGCTCCCTCAAGGTTCTTAGCCATGGAGGTCACAGTGATGAGGTCTGAGAGCCCTTCAACAAGGGAAGCAGGAACAGAAGCTTTTCCCCTATTTTTCCTGTCTCTTTGTGAATGTTTTATGCTCCTCCACCTCTTTCCCAAAGAATACAGTGTCATCTTCCTCTACTCCACGTGGTCTGAACCTACAACTGAGGAGAATGTCTTACTGAATATTCTGAGAAGCCATACACTTAAACTTAGGACTTGATGTTTTTCTAGTTTACATAAATAAATATTTTATACAATATGGAGCTTACTGAACTGAAAATACTCCGTCACAAAATATATCAAAGTTCTGTGGCAAGGGGGTGGGAAAATTGAATTTTGTTGCTTCAGTGTGACATCAACCTGGGCATTTTGACCACAGGCTCACTCCATACATCTGTTGAAGATAGTTGCACTGAATATTTGTTTTCTTTAATGATTTTGTATAGTTCAACAACATGGTTAGTAAGTTATTCACTGAGATAATTAACTTGGAAAACCTTAGTCTCAGTCTCCATACTAGATCCCTTGTTTAAATTGGTGTGATCAGTTCATAGCAGTGATCCTCAAAGAAACCTGGAGGGTAAATATTTTCCTAGAAAGTGGACATTTCTACTTAATGTACACTATACTTACTTCTAAAGAATTGCATAAATAATAATTGCTTACCAAAAGCCTATGTACATTTAGGAGTCCCTACTAATCAAAATGATTACTTAATTGGAATTTCTGTTTTCTTAACAGAGTGGTGGTTAAAGCAAATTCCATTGTGCATGTAAAAAGGAATTTAAGCTCATTTGGTTAAATGTCCAAATCCAATAAAATTACACAAAGCTAGCTTAATGAGCCTTTTAAAATTTCTGAAAATATAGCTAAGCAGCTGAGCTAAGTAGTAAATAGATGATACTACATAAGACATTTTGTGATATTATTTATGTACTTCTATTAAACGTTTTCGTATTTACTTAATAGGGTATTTTGTGGTACTACTGGTTGCAGAAGGAATTTTTAGAAGTAATTCAATCTAGTTTTGCTCTGCTATGCAATTTTAACTTTAACTGCAGTTAATGGAAATGTTTATATACAGCCAACTTCCTGATGTAGAACATTTAATGTCTAAAAAGTTCTGGAAGGAAGAGTGTCAATGAATCCTATATAGTGTACTGTCTTTGTAAAAAATAATCAGATGATAATAGGAATACTCTTTAAAAAATATTTTCTAAGTACCAGACTCTGACTTTCTTTTCCTGTAATGGTCAAGTATTGTCTTACCTTTTTTTTGATTTCTGTAACAATTATAGTGAATAGAATGATGAGACTAGATCTGTCAAAAGGTTTTGCATGTGCCAGGATTCAAAATCTTTAAAGTGTTAACAGCACCTGTAACTGCTTACTTTATAGTTAGTATTGTTCTTTTTGAAGTTTTAGAGAGAATTAGGTTTTCTCCCTTTTCTTTTCTCTCTTTAATGACTGCATCTCGCTCTTAGTACCTTCATTATTTCTTGAAATCACAGTATGTTTGACCAAAGTGTACATTCACTTCATAATGGAGAAGAGAAGGAAACAAACTCACTCAAGCTGGTGGAGATCTTTTCTTTTTTGATATTTTTGGTTTTCAACCTATCTAAATTTTAAAATGCTCACTTCTACTATGGCTGTTTTGTGGAGATAGGGAGTACATGTGCCCTTCAAACTTAAAACAGTGTTGTCTATCATGGCGGCATACTGTTTGCAATGCACGTTCATAAATATCTTAGTCATTCAGTGTCTGCAAAATGAGGACTGATGCAAGGTAACTGGAATAGTTATAAAAATTCTTAAATTTCTTTCTTCCTCTCTCACCTGGAGATGTGATTGCAATGTAAAACAGGTAAAAGTTTTTGAAGCTTCAGCAGTGATGAATTCTTACTTCTCACTATCATTATTTTTTGACACCTTTTCTGACACTTGGAATGTTTGCTCGATAATATGAAAATGGACTGATGGGGGAAGAAAAGCCATTTGCAGTCTTCACAGCTGGTGCAATGTGCCATTGTGCCTTGTCATCACCTGCCTACATTTAATTAATAAGCATCTGTTTCATTGTTGTATTTACACAAGATACAAATTAAAATGCCTAAGTTTAATTTTTTCCACCTGTGACATGATGCTTCCTCCCTCACTTAAAAAATTATTACTGTGAATATGAAAAATACAAATACATTGAAATGTAAAGGTCTGTTCAAGAAATAAAAGACACAGTTTCATGATTTAAATATGTAGACAGATCAGCCATGTTAATGGAAAGATCTACTGTTGTGGAAGGTATTTTATGATATTCTAACAGATCAAAAAATAAAAATATGTGCATGCTGCCTGAATGACTATTCTGACATAATTTATAACATTTTACAAGCTAATTTATTTCTCTTCAGAAGCAAGGAACATGATGCATGCATATTCGGGTTTCTGGTTATTGAGGAGCATGAAATCAGACACCATGGATTTATATTTAAGCTAATGGTTAGTAAGAACTGATGCTCTATTTATGCATATACAAGCAAAGATACAAGCAAAGAACATTAATAATATAATGTTTACCAAGGAAAAGGATCAGTAACAAGTACCACACCTTGGTGATTATACAGATATCTGTGGTAGCCTCAAATTCTTTGTTATCAGTGGGTTAAAGCTTTATTGCATGGATGCCGGTTCCATACTGTATAGATTTCACCCACACATATATGGCACTTCGCAGCACAAGTTCGATCTTGATAGCTCTCTCTCATTAGTTTAAATTTATCAGTGTTACCAAGAATCATGATGTTCAGGAACAAAAATATTGTACTGTATTTATCATGGTTTGCCCCCTGGAAGAAAATACAGATTTTGTGATTTTAAGATTTCTCTAGTAATTGAGTGAGTTAATGCCCTAGCATTAATTCATATTTCACTAATTAAAGCTGGAAGTATAATATATTAACACATCCAAAACTATTTTTAATATTGTTGAAATCTTGGCCTTTAGAAATCTAGAGTGTTTTTTTTGATGGGAGTTTTTGGTTGGGGTTTTGTTTTTAGTCTTGATGCAATAATATCATGACAAGATTCAGGTTTTTTTTTTCTGAGATTTATGGAATCAAGTTTGAAGTGGCAATGAGTAGAATACTTGTTTTCAAAATGCCACAGAACTCATCTGTTTCCTGATCTTTCCTATTTCATAAATGAATTAGCAGAGCCATTCTATTATATTACTATACCAGAAGCATAGTTTTTACTTCTAGTGTCATTGCTAGGAGTTTCACATTGATTCACTAGGTATCAAAAGCCATCCTTACATGACCACATTGTTAGGGTGAATGAGAATAATTATTTGCATGATGTGCATAACATGATAAGTAGTCGGGGAACAATGAGTTCGAACACAAAAAGCTCATTCTTATGTTACTTAAAAAATAATTTAAGCTTGCATATAGGTTTTAAGTTTGGCTGTTGTGATGTAGGGAGTGAATGGAGGAGAAAAGAAAATGAGTGTGTTTTCTGTTTTCCTTCAGTATAATGTAGTGTCTGTGTTTAAGAACTTTTGTGACATAAATGAGTTGTTGAGGAGTAGGTGGCTCCTAGGATGGACAGCAGAATGTAACAATCTTCACCTTTATGTTTCCTAGTTGAGTTCTTTTCCAGGTCTGTTACTGGGTTTGAAATAGCTGATGTGCACAAACTTCTTGCCAACTTCCATGAAATGAGTTGAATATTTTTTGCCTTAGCCGACTGCATTGCTTTAAAAAAAAAAAAAAAAAAGGAGCATAGGTGAAAAAATAGTAACAAAAATCTGGTACTTGTGCAAGGACCACCTACTGCCCTCCCCATTCCATGACAGCAAGGACTAAATCATTCAGTTGCATTAATTGTTCTTGCTGTTGTGATAAGGGAATGTTTTAGAAATATTTGTTTAGGTACACACAGGCTTTTTGTTCTGACTCATATGGGAAGATAGTAGAAAGTGTGTGTGGATGTTAGTGATTCTCTAAAGTTTGCAACTGAGAGAGAAAAAAAGAAAATCAGGTGGTTTATTTGCATCACCTCTGGTACCTGAGCATGTTTTACAAAATATCCAGCAAACTTCAACATCCATGCTGATCTTCCAAGATGTAGTATTCAATCCTGCTATCTACGTGCCCGTAGGAAACAATGCAGAAATCACATGGAAAGTTCAAAATTATCTGTAGTGGGACAACTGTAAGTACTAAATTATATAATACTATGATGTGCCAAAAGCATACAGACTGACATTACCTGAGTACTAACCATACAAAATCAAAATGGACATAAAAGTGCTAGGGAAAAAAATTAGGAGGAACAAAAATATTTTTGAGTTATTTTATTTTATAAATAAAATTTTATAAATAAAATAAACTTTTTCGGTTATTTTATTTTCCATTTTCAGCATGGCCTGCCATTGAGATAAAATATTTGTTGCTAAGGAAGGGAAAGAGAGTGTGAATTATGAAACAGATAAGAGGCTACCAAATCAAAGAATCACAAATCAAAGAGCTGCCAAATAGGAAGCGGGTTCCCCCGAGAGCTAGAATTACAATTGAGTTCAGTTTATATAATCTTTGGGTACAAAAAAGCTGTTGTACTTGGGAAAAAGGTGAAGATTTCACTAACAGATATTTTTCAGAAATGGTGGAAATTAGTTTTAGTTTTATGCCGATCACAATTTCCTTAGGTGTGAAGGGAATAAATTGACAGGGTTTTTGCCCTTCTTAAGGCCTTTGAACAAGTATGAACTGTTCTATAGTAGGTTGAAGATGTATAATACAAAAAATCCTGAAATACCTGAGTGAACTGTCAGTCAATAACTTGCTGTCTAAAAAGTTCTAGTTGAAGGCATATATTTCTTAAAATGGAATAAAGTTACTATGGCTTAATAAATAACCCAGATATAAAATTAACTCATCCAGAAGTTATGTTTATATTACTACATAATCATGCTTTTTTTTAATGCTATGGATTTTATTTTATTTTTTTATATGGAAGCTAAGGTGGCGTATTTAGGAAGCAGACTGTATTAGAATTTTGAAATTATATTGGTTTGATGTTTGAATATTTTGGGGGGTATTGTTACACAGTAGTGGTTTGTGGTATACACAGTTAACGGCAAGTGTTTGGCTTTTAATGATTGAAAACCAGTCAGTTATAGAGATTTCAGAAGGTACTACGGTCCACTAAAAATATACCAAAAACCTATTGGTCAAGACTACACTGATAACTAAGATAAAAAAGCCTCCTGTGTGAGTGCTCTGTCAGTTCTTGTGGATCACACAACTAGGAATTTTTAATGTAATCATGTAGCTATGTTACATATTGAATTATACTATGTGAGTCAATTTCCTTCATCCAGCATAGCTCAGGTCTATCAGGGTTGGTTGGTTTGTTTGTTTCTTTTTACTCTTCTGCCTCTGGTTTCCAGTCGCACTTCATTTATGTGTCACTAAGAGTGTGACACATAAATGTGGAATGTGACAACTACATTCCACATGACGTTACATTCTGCTACCAACTTGTCTTCCTTGATGCATCTGTATCTCCCCCCTCTTAGAATTCTTTGCTATTTCTTTTTCCAAATTAAAATAATTCCCTGAAGTTAGGAAAATCACCCACTAACCACAGTAACCAGCTTTATATTTTATTTCATTGCTCTGATAGCATGAGCAGGAAAAAGTATTCCAGAAGTAGTGGGCTTTGGCCACTTCTTTTTAAATATTTTTTATATTTATTTCTTTTATAGAGTCTCTAGACAAAATTTTTTTCAGTAAAATATCTATATGCAATAAATGAGTGTGAATCACCTTGTTTCAGTGTTTCAGCAAGGGATTAGAATAACACTGGTTCTGGTTTAAACTGAGAAGGTAAATATTCCATTTGATAAAGGCAGTCTGATGTTTTATTGAAAAAAGATTAAAAAAAATAAGATCTGTAATTTATAAACTTTAATACATCAGGATCCTGGTATTTTGTCAAGATTTGGATATTCTTTTCAGATTTAAAATCAATAGAAACATGTGGAAACAGTTTTTGATCCTCATGTTGGAAGTGAAATTCAGTAATATTAATTTACTTGAAAAAATAGTGCATGGTCTTAGCTCATTTCTCTGTGTCCATATTGTACTCCGAAAGGCCTTTTTCTTTTCTGAAGGTTTTAAAATGTATTTGTGTTAAAAGCTTATGTCAGTTAAGTTACACCTTCCATAAGTGTTTCAGATGTGACTTTAAAATTATAATTGTCATGATTATTTTCACAAATAATTCTTTTTCAGTAGTGGACTAGTGTTAATTTTCCCTGTCTTTAAGTAAGCTGATGAATGAGACATTTTTATGGCAGAATCCTGTCCAGCTGCAAAGCTACTTCTTGATAGATTTACTGAGACACGAGTTATCTCTTGGCACCAAGTATTGATCTCTCAGCCTTTCATTTATCCTCTTTTTTTGAAATTATCTTCATTTAACACCTTACTATTGAGAAGTTCTGTGACAGATGAGTGTAAGGAGTGGAAGGAGAGCAAAGCATATGAGTGTGACTAGCTAAGAATATTTGTATACATACATACATGAACATATGTATATATAAATATATCTATTATATATATAACATTTATAATAGATAGCATGTGATAGATATAGGTAGACAGAAAAGTAAAATTATATTGTGTATATGCATATATGTACACAATATATATAAAGAACATATATATATATTTTTTTCAGAGAAAACCTTGTGAAATGTTGCTGCTAAAGCTTTGAGAACTTGATGTGATATCAGCATCAACTGTCTCAGCATCTTTTTAGGCAAAAAAGCCTCTTGAGCTGTTAGATTAATGTTATTCTGATGAAAACATCTGTTAGTTGCTGTTTAGGTCCTAAGTTATCACTCAAGACAAGAGTCCTAGAAGCTTACTATGAAGCAATTTGCATTATTTGGACCAGTCAGTATGCGCTGTTGGAATGAAAGGCCATTAGTGGAAAATGTATAAACACATAAATATATATACAGATTTTATATACACAAATATATACATGTATACTATCCTTGGCCACAGTCATTGGGGACATGGTCCTGGGGGTGTCCCAGGCTGGCCAATGGGACTGCCCGCCCTCCTAAGGTCACCTCGGACACCGAGGCCAGAGGCTGCCCTGGCTCTGGGTGGATGATTTGGGATCCTGTGTTGTATCCCGTCCTCCCCCTCTGCCAACATTCCTTGTCCACTCCTATGTGTCTGTGGAGATTAGGCTCTATCCAGGTAGCCTGACAGAAGGGATGTTGTCACTTTTGAGAACAGTTGTCTTATTAAAAACAAACAAAAACCCCCAAAAGTAAACAAAAAAGTCCAAAAAGATAATTTATTTGTAGCTGAGGTTTTGTTTGTTCTGTAGCCTGTATGCCTGAATCTCCTCTGTGTCCCCCATGTGAACTAATTTTTTATCCCTTTCTCTAATCTCCCTAATGGCATCCTGCCATTCTAACCTCAACAATATGCTTGTAATGCTAATACTTCAGGTATCAGTTGTTCTCTGAATTCATTCCAACCCACCTCCTCAAGCAATCATTGTTCCTTTCATCCTCTATTAACCTAACTCTCTCTTCAACTCATGCTTTTCAATCTGCTGCTGTGTTGTTGCTGCAACTCTATCTCTCAGGCACCATCTCTAAAATACCTACCTCTTTTTTAACCATCCTCTGTAGTCTTGTTGATTCTCACAGTTAAATCTCTTACCTTCCTAGCAAAAAAAGGTGTTTTCTTAACTCCTGCTGAACTGTGACTCTTGTAAAGGTCTTACTTGCTCTCTGGATCCTCTCCCACTCAGCACTGCCTTCACCCCCACCCCACCCTTTACAATTGATACTGTTATACCTTCAATTTAATTGAAATAACGTATGATTAAAATGTTAGATCAGATGATGCCATCCAGCTTAATCAATGATGAATGTAAAATCCAATTAAAAGATCAGTTCAAATTGTGTTTTGTTTGAATGCCAGCTACCAAAACAAGAGTTTTAGCTAATGAGATACGCTGATTAGATAATATTTGGACTACCAAAATCTTCCTAAATTTTGTATTCAGGTAAAGACCATCTGTGAACCTATACCAATTACAACAAAATCTAGTGATCGAGGTAAAAGCTCAACAAATCTATATTCCTAAATAAAATCCTGATTTAAAAGTTGCAGGTTTTTCATCCTTTTTTAGTAGTAAAATGTTAAACAAACACTGACAGATTCACACTTTAGATATGTATAAACTTTTTATTTTTTTTTGTAAAGCAATCAAAAATCCTTCTGTCAAAATAATTTGCAAATGTGAGGATTTCTGATTTCAGGAGAAATGCCTGCAAGACTAGCAATCTCCAAGACTTTTAATTATTACAGGTAAGTGAAAGGAAGAAGGAAAAATGACACCACAATACTTGCTTTTTCTTTTGGCAGAATTCACTTCTAGTATTTTTTTTGTCTAACCAGGGAAAAACCTCAACTTCTGAGCATAGTGAAAGATAAATTAAATTATCATTGCATTAAGAGGTAAATACAAAACCCATAAGACCCATAAGAGGTAGGAACAAAAAATAAATTCTGTTTAAACTGAACATGTGCTTGTAACAGTAATACATCTTTCACAGCCTTCTGTAAGTTTTGCTTCACCTGTACAAACTGGGAAGCTCCTTTTAGCCATCATTAAAACAAAACAAAACAAAAGAGAAAAATCAAAATCAATTATCCATTACAGGCTAAATTTCTATTTAAGCTTATGATGATTTTCAAAACTTACAAAAGATAATAATTAATTATGGATCACTGCTGATTTTGTAGTCTTGATTTCATTTGACCACCTGTACTTTGGAAGACGTTTCACACTAAGCAGAAATGTTTGCCTTTTTTAAGCATCAAACAAAATCTAGAAATCACTAGAATAACTGAAACTAAAGTATAATTTCCCTCCCCTCTTTTTACAGTGCAAATCACAGACTAGCAATCTGGTATGGGTTAAACTATATGCAATTCTTTTCCTCTTCACTAAAATAAGAGAACTGACTTAATTTTTCTTACTGAAATTCCTTCTGACAAAAATTTCTAGTCTTCTGACTACTTCTAAATCACTGGACCCTTTGGGTTTAAAACTAATAAAGTGAAAAGAAAAAATCTCTCTGAAGGCTGTTCCATTAACAGGTTTTGTTGGACCTAAATGATGCATAGGTAAAGCATGAAATATCAGAATGACTACAGAATTGATACTCTCATATTCAAAAGAGATAAAAACAGAAATAAGTTACACATTTCATGGCAATTTAACCTAGTTTAAACCTTTTACCTACTCAGTCCATTGCATAATGTGCATTTGTCACTTTGCTTAGTAAAGGCATTTTTATAAGCCTTTTTGATAGTTTATGGAAAATACAGTGTATGTGGAATATCTTTACATAGTTTTGAACTCCAGTTAAAAAAGAGATGCAGTAGAAGTAAATTGATTACAAACTATTTTGAAGATTTGTTTAAACTAGTTGATCAATACCGCATATCTTATATTTCATCCTATTTCAGAACAGAGGGGATTTTACTACTGCAAGAGAGCTGGGAATTTCACCCTTGTGGCCAGTTGTTCTCTGAAGCGTGGGTCTTTAAACATGCCACTGTTCCAGAACTTAAGTTATTAAAAAAAAAAAATATATATAATTACCTATACTGTAAAAATGTGTTTATAAAAGCCAGCATCAAGAAACCTGGCATATCTACACACTGCTATGCTGTGGAATAAGGTATTTTCTGTTCCACGATGAAACAGCAATGCTTAAAAAATACTTTACAATGAATAGCAATTATCAATACTCTTAAGTCTGAGAGATACCTGAAATATGCACTGCAAAGTTTCTTTCTCATAACCAAAATGCCACTAACTTCTAGGGTAAACGCTGTAGTGTTATAGTTTTGACCCATGAACTAGTAAAGTAGTGAGAAATAATTCATACCAACCAATAGCAGCCATTTGTCTCCCACAGACAATCATTATATATATTGCAGTTATCAAGTAAAAGGTCAAGTACATGCTGTAAAGTTCTTTTATAAAGGAAACAATCCCACATTCTTTCAATAAAATCCTTATTAAATGTAATGAAAATAAAGCTTGATAAATTATTTGCAAAATAATTTAACAGAATTGTGAAATAATTTAGTCAGAAAAAAAGAAATTCCAATTCAACTGAGAAATCATATTTTAGCTCAACCGGGAATGGGCTATGGTACAGCACATAAACTAGTTCAGGGTTCATGACAAATTTAGCCTACCACGTGCACTGGAGAGTCTTTCCTGGCGGACTGGTTTTATGTGTGCGTGGTACTTAATATGCATCTTTTAATCTTTACAAAGATGAAACATCATTTTTACTTTTTTTTGTTTAGTAACTCAGAAATTGGAGGACATTTGTCTTGTTAGAAAAAAGATTTCAGTGTTCTAAATAACATGATAATTCAACTATATACTGTCTGTGAAATCCTAGACGAAAGTATTATTAAATCTCTGTGTTCTATTTTCTTGATAGAATGGGCCTTTTTTTCCTTTTTTTTTCTTTTTTTTTTTTTTTTTTAAGTAGTTGTAAAGCATTGTAAAAATAGTGCTATGTCTTTTAATCATCTGTAATAGTAAGTGTCCATGGTCTGCAAGTTCATGGCAAGTTTCTTAACAGTGATTTGGGCATATGAGATCAGGTCCATATAGAAGTATATAATTTTCTGGTAAAAGTATTTTCTTTCCATTTCACAGATGGTCTGAAGAAGTATTACTTTAACATAGAGGATTTGTCATTGTCAAACATTAATAAACTCTGTATACATTCAAACTGATTGCTGCTGATTCACTCAACGGGATGCAGCTTGTTAACCTCTGAATTAGATACATGAGAATCTGACTTTCTGTGCTAGATACACAGGATTTCAGTCCCACTGACCATGACAGAGGCCCAAATCCAAAATCTAAATCCTCAAAACTCCTACTGAGCTGCAAATGAGACATGCATATTTTTAAAGGCCACAGCACCTGCATTTTGCAAATGGAGTCCATTCATTTCCTAAATGTTTCATGCTAAGCGTATGCACAAGTGTTTCTGCACAACATTGCATCTGCATCTGCACTGAGCACATCATTTACTTTGTACGCAAATTCTTATCAAAATTGTCAAAGTAAATATTTCCTCATCTGTTTCACTCCTAGAGCTTAATCTGCCATCTGCCTTCCAGGACCATAATCTGAGCCAGGCCTCAGTTGAGAGCAGTGCTGTTACAACACTTGTACCTGATAGCCTCATGACTGATGTATTGACTTGGAAGAAGTAAGAGTCAGGCTGTGATATCCGTTTTTGCCTCGGGGAATTTTAAGCCCACACTTCATGTTCCACATTGTACCAGAAATTGTCCCAGTTGCAATAGCATCGATCAGTTTTCATGGATATTCACAAAACTGCAGAAACCCATGGTAGCTTGTTGCAGCTGATGCTGCGACAACTCCTTAACTGCTAACCAAACCTCACGTGAAGACTTGTCAGGAGGACAATTGTGAAGTAGACTGAAAAAGTCATCAGAATATCTGTCACCATTGTAGGATCTGGCTAGTAGTTCTGGGAACCTGTTGCACGAGACAAAAAATCCAGCATCCTCAGCATGTCTTCTGAACATATACACTGTGAGAAGAGTATCCCTTTTTGAACAGGTAGATAAACTTGATAAGGTTACCTATTAAGAAATTGTATTAGCATTTCTTGTTTCCCTTGTCCTGCCTCATTTTCTTGCATTATGAGAGATGCCAGTATGTGTGTTTTAATTCACATGGCTGATGGCTAAGGGCTAATTATTTAATTGCATTAATTAAAGTTGTCTTAAAATCTCATCCCTTATTAAATCTGACAACTTCCCCAGAAAACAAATTTTCCTGATAAATCAATTCTGCATATCTTGTGCTAATGCTTATTGTCTGAAAGACAGATGATGTTATATTTAAAGAAATCACATTTTTTTGTAGAATAATTAATGATCTAGCAGTTCAGTAATTCCTATTAGTGCTTTTATGGCAGTTGGTGATTTTGAACTAAGATGTTATTTATGAACTGAAAATGTGCTTTTCTGGAGAAACAATATTAAACAAGAATAAAGAAATCTGGTGTATGTTAGAATTAACTTGGTTTACCAGTGTAAGCTGTTAGATGATAGATGTTCTGTGTAAGAATGACATTGATTTTCATCTATCACACAGTTTACTTCCTGTTAAACCAAATTACAAATGTTATAGTAATGTGATCAGATATTTTCTGTGCTTCCTTAGATATTCTTTTGGCATGTTATTAAAACTTTATGAAGAATCAAAATAGAATAAAGCAATTGGAGCTCAGGAAGAATCTTAAATATGTGTTGCAAACTTTATTGCAGCATTCTTTCCCTTGTTTATTATACATATTCTGTAAGAATAACAGTTGGTCACTGGTAAATTTGAATGAAGTGTCAAAATCTGGTTCATATATGTAAATTAGGAGAAAAATAATAAAAATACAATTTAAATATTTTTGTCATGTAAAATACACAGAAAGTGTCATTAAAGTGCTCTGATTGCACATTGCACAATTAAACATAAAGTAATGCAGTAACTAACCATGTAGGTGATTTTTTCTGAAGTTCAGTTATAACGCAGAGGAAAAAGTAAATGGCATTTTGAGATAGCCTCATCACTCTTCATGAAAAATGCTGCTCTTTCAAGAAATAACCTAGCTAGATTCCTTAGCTGCTGAGAGGTTTCAGAAGTCAAGTGTTCTACGTGTATAAATCTTGTAGCATACCATTGTTATCCAACTTACTTCTCTTCAGAAATGTTATCTCTGCTTATTTTTATCTATCTATCTCAACTTCCTAGTTTTTTTACTCAATTTTTTTCTGTATTTGTCTTTTTAATATTTTTCCTGTGTAAGTGGGAACATTACTATTTTTCAAGGAGCCAATAGTATTTTCCTGAATAGACATGACTCAAGCATAAAAGACAGTAGTAATGCATTAACCTGAAACTGAAAGTTAAAAGTCCTCTGAGTGGATTAGCGACTGGCAACAGACACCTGATAGTCAGAACAGTTACTGCTAGAGAGAACATAACTCCACATTTGCTCTGTTGCCTTAGTTTGCATGTCCTTAATGATACTGAATTATTAGAATCTCCTTTCAACTCTACCTACTAAAGATACCAACCAGAAACCGTGGTTGATGTGGCCAGCTATAATTTAGTCTAGTCCACAGCTGTAGTTCAATGATTTCTACTCTCATGCCAAAGCCAGTTAACGTGCATGACTACATTTCAGGGAATAGTTATGGTTTAACTGTTACCTTTAAGGTAAAGAAGACCAAACCCTGGTTCATTACTATCATTCAAACCTACCCATTATTATCTCCCAAACCCACCGAGGACCACTGGTTGCCATGTTGATATGGAAATGTTTAATTCTGATTTAGCTTTTCTCATAAGAAGGAGAAAATAATTCCACTTTATTTTGATGACATAATGCCATAAAGCAGAGGTTGGTGTATTTCTATTCTGAAATCTCTTGTGTATAATACTGATGCTTAGAAGTTTCTGGTATGTTGGAAATACTTGTAAATAACTTTTTGTTATCATGTAAGTATTTATTCCCCTTTTCCTCAGAGAAGGTAAAATCAAAGATGTCATTACAGAATGCAGTTTAGATTGACATACTGTTTAAAAGTAACTCTTTAAAAGATTTTTTTATAGATCAAAAATATGTTTTACAATTCCATTGTATATATAAATATATATAATTGAACACTTAGGCATATATATGCATGAGTGCATACACATATACATATAGGTCTGGTTTAATTTTAGTTTTAGATAGAAATTAGAAATTCCAGGTTTCAATTTGAAATTGAAATTGACTAACACCAACGTGTTCTCTTCTGCCTACGAAGGTCACAGACTCTACAAAATGTATAGCCAATGCAAATTGTATCTCATATTTAGACATTATTTATTATTTTTTAATCTGACTCTATTAAGAATGTAATCATTCTTTGTTAAACACTGCTTGGTAACTTGTTGAACAGCAGCTGTTATATCTGAAAAGCTGAGGGAAAAGCTTGTGTAACATATCTAAACTGGTGCCTACATAAAAGTAATGGTTTTTAGTTTGAGTCACTGAGTTCATTAGTTAGATTAATAGTCATTAATCTAGCTTGAGGTGGTGGAAATATGAATGGTAAGGAAACAACAGTTTACAACAGACATCAAAGAAACAATGTCCAACAAGGTTAAACAATACTGTAGATGTTTCACTATAAATGGAGTAAAATTCCAGCTAACTCTTCTACAATTTTGTGTCTCCATTTAATATTCTACTATAAAATTTCAGAAATATGGACTGACTGGTGGTATTTCTTGTAAATCCAATTTCTTGTAGATCCAATTTACGTTGTGTCTTTTGTATCTCGATAACAACATACAATATTAAATGTGACTTCATCACTCTGTTTCTGAAATACCCAAAAGTAAAACTTGAAATGATAGATGCTTCAAAAGTATTGGTTGACTATTGTGCCACACATACAAAGATGAGAAGATAGCTGGAGATATTTGAGGTTGTGAGACAGAAGTAGTATTGGTTGCTTGATGTGATAAACTGAAAAAAATTACAAAGCAAATACGTTTTTTTTTCTGTATGAGCTGAGATGTGGAACAATAAAACAATGTATTTTACATTACTTCAGTTTTAATTAAGAATATTCCAGAAGTATCTTGAGTCATTTAGAATTCCATCTTGAGCAGAACAGGGAATACCAAAGTTAAATGCAAGTAGAAAATAAAAAGAGGAACCTTTCAGGAAAGAGAAATAAAACTGGAAATCTGAGAGCATGTACCCGAACTTCACATTAAATATACAGAAGATGACTCTCAAATTAGTTGGCTTCAACCTCCATGATTGCCCACTGATAAACATCTCCTCACTGCAGGGTGTTTAGGATTTATGGAAATGTATAAAAAGCATTACTTATGCTAAACTTCGCTAAACACTCCTGAATCTTTGAACCCTTGAAGCTTTTAATCTTTTTTAGCTTTAGTTTGTTTGATGGAATTTCGTATTTGTCTGAGTTATATACAATCATACTATAATTTATCTATTCATTTAGATCCGTTCATCATTAACTTTTGATGGTTAATTTAAAAGGCTGTACATCTGGATTATTTTTACTATGAAATTTGGTAAATACTGAACAAAGCTCAAATCTCGTTCATATAGTTTAAGCTGAATAGGTATACTCCTACAAACATACATGTATGTAACCATCTGCACAGAAAATATATATGTATATGTATGTGTGTATATATATCACAGAATCACAGAATGGTTACGGTTGGAAGGGACCTCTGGAGATCATCTAGTCTAACCCCCTGCTAAAGCAGGATCACATAGAGCACATGACACAATGTTGTGTCCAGGCGGGTTTTGAGTATCTCCAGAGAAGGAGACTCCACAACCTCCCTGGGCAGCCTGTTCCAGTGCTCTGCCACCCTCAAAGTAAAGAAGTTTTTCCTCATGTTTAGATGGAACTTCCCATGTTTCAGTTTGTGCCCGTTGCCCCATGTCCTATTGCTGGGCACCACTGAGAAGAATTTGGCCCCGTGCTCTTGACACCCGCCCCTAAGGTATTTGTAAGTATTAATAAGATCCCCTCTCAGTCTTCTCTTCTCCAGGCTAAACAGACCCAGCTCCCTCAGCCTTTCCTCATAAGAGAGATGCTCCAGTCCTCTGATCATCTTTGTAGCCCTCCGCTGGATGATCTCCAGTAGTTCTTCGTCTTTCTTGAACTGGGGAGCCCAGAACTGGACACAGTAGTCCCGATGTGGCCTCACTAGAGCAGAGTAGATGGGGAGGATAACCTCCCTCGACCTGCTGGCCATACTCTTCCTAATGCACCCCAGGATACCATTGGCCTTCTTGGTCACAAGGGCACATTGATGGCTCATGGTGAACTTGCTGTCGACCAGAACTCTCAGGTCCTTCTCCACAGAGCTGCTTTCCAGCAGGTCAACCCCCAGCCTGTTCTGGTGCATGGTGTTATTCCTCCCTAGGTACAGGACCCTACACTTGCCTCTGTTGAGCTTCAAAGCGGTTGAACTTCAGAGCGGTTCCTTTCTGCCCAACTGTCTAGCCTGTCCAGGTCTCGCTGAATAGCAGCACAGCCCTCTGTTCTATCAGTTACTCCTCCCAGTTTTGTGTCATCTGTAAACTTGCCGAGGGTATACTCTGTCCATTTATCCAGGTCATTGATGAATAAGATGAACAAGACTGGACCCAGTAGTGACCCCTGGGGAACACTGCTAGCTACAGGCCTCCAACGAGACTCAGCGCCGCTTATCACAACCCTCTGAGCTCTGCCATTCAGCCAGTTGTCAATCCACCTCACCTGTTCCATTACCTTTCCAGGTATGGAGGTGAGGCTGACTGGCTTGTAGTTGCCTGGGTCCTCCTTCTTGCCCTTTTTAAAGACTGGGGTGACATTGTTCTTCCTTCAGTCCTCAGGCACCTCTCCTGTTCTGACTTTTCAAAGATGATGGACAGTGGCTTGGCTATAACACTTGCCAGCTCCGTCAGCACTCGTTGGTGCATCCCATCGCAGCCCATGGATTTTTGTGTGTCCAGTTTGCCTAAATGATCTCTAACCTGATCTTCCTTGACCAAGGGAAAGTCTTCCTTTCTCCAGCCTTTCTCCCTTACCTCCATGACCTGGGGTTGATGAAGGACAGCTTTAGCAGTAAAGACTGAAGCAAAGAAAGCGTTCAGTGACTCCGCTTTCTCTGTTTCCTCTGTCACCAGGGCATCCACCTCATTCAGCAGCGGGCCCACATTTTCCCTAGTCTTCCTTTTGCTGCTGATGTACTTGAAGAAGCCCTTCTTGTTGTCCTTGACATCCCTTGACAGATTTAATTCCAAGTGGGCCTTAGCCTTCCTCTTTGCGTCCCTGCATACTCTGATAGTCTTCCTGTATTCCTCCCAAGTTGCCTGTCTCTTTTACAACATTCCGTAGACTTTCTTCTTCCATTTGAGTTTTGCTAGAATCTCCTTGCTCATCCATGCAGGTCTCCTGCCCTCTTTGCTTGACTTATATGGATGCACCGATCTTGAGCTTGGAGGGAGTGATGCCTGAATATTAACCAGCTCTCTTGGACCCCCCTGCCTTCTAGAGCCCTAACCCATGGGATACCACTAGGCAGGTCATTGAAGAGGCCAAAGTTAGCTCTCCTGAAGTCCAAGATTGTAATCCTACTTATTGCCCTGCTTCCTCCACGCAGGATCCTGAACTTCACCATCTTATGGTCACTGCAGCCGAGGCTGCCCCCAACCTTCACTTCAACCATCCCCAACTAGACCTTTGTTATTTGTTAGTACAGGGTCCAGCAACACACCTCTCCACATTGGCTCCTCCACCACGTGGGTCAAAAGGTATCATCAATACTCCGCAGGAACCTCCTGGACTGTGGGTGCCTAGCTGTGTCGTCTTTCCAGCAGATATCAGGGTGATTGAAGTCCCCCATGAGAACCAGGACCTGCGATCATGAGGCTACTTTCAGCTGTCTGTAGAAGGCCTCATCGACTTCCTCTTCCTGATCAGGTGTCCTGTAGTAAACCTCTACAACAGTGTTACCCGTATTAGCCTGCCCCTTAATTCTTACTTATAAGCTCTCAATTGGTTCTTCATCCATCGCTAGGCAGAGCTTGATACATTCCAATTGCTCTCTCACTTAAAGGGCAACTCCACCTCCTCACCTTGCTGGCCTGTCCTTCCTAAAAAGTATGTAGCCATCCATAACAGCATTCCAGTCATGTGCGCTATCCCACCATCTCTTTGTAATTGCAATAAGATCATGACCCTGGGACCGGACATACATCTCTATTTCTTCCTGTTTATCCCCCATGCTGTGTGCATTGGTGTACAGGCATTTCAGAGACATAGTTGAGCATGCAGGCTTCCCAGGAGAGGTGCAAGAGGATCCACCATAGCTATACATACCCTTTAGGAGGTTGGCCCTCTGCATCCCATCTTGGGAGGCAGCTAAGGAACATTTCTCACTGTTCTAGTTGGTCTGTCTTATTCCCCCACTGGATGTGATGACATGAGCATTACCACTCTGGACCTCACCCCTGGAGTCCTTCAGTTTAAAACCTTCCTCACCACGTTAGCCAGCCTGCTGCCAAAGATTCCCTTGCCTCTTGTAGACAGGTGGATTCCATCCCTCCCTAACAGGTTATAGTCATCAGAGAATGTTCAGTTGTCATAAAAGCCAAATCCTCAGAGTGACACCAACCACGAAGCCGAGAGTTGATTTCTGTTATACGTGTGTGTGTGTGTATATATATAAAAGAAATGTAATTTCATGCAAATTTTCAGGTTTGAGTTTTAGCTGTTCTAGCCCTGGAAGCTATCTCAAAGAACAGCTGAAGCTACTACTCTATATTTCCAGTTCCACTCCACATTCTAACTATGTCCCTGCTGTTGGCAATAGCAACAACAACAAAAGAAGGTTTTGGTCAGATAAAATTGCTGCACAGAAACTAAGGCAGAATTGGGAACAAATAACTAGGGCAGAAGGCAACATAGGTCAAGACCACTTCTTTCAGTGGCAACCTATTCATAGAGGGGTTTAAACAAACCATGGAACCACAGCCCCTGGGAAAAGAGTAATAACAACAATTACTTACTAGGAGACACATCATTAAAATAATATTACTATTCCTTATATTCTTCAAAGAAAAATCTTTGTTTAATATTATTTTCCACCAATATGGGAAAATATACAATATAACTGCAGTTAGCAATAAATTTAATTTCCAAGAAATAGTTGGAAAAATAACAAGCAGTTTGTAGTTTAGTTTTATGGGTACTTTTGACAGATTTTGTAGTCAGCATAAAAAGGCATCATAAAGTTCTATTAAAAATAATGTGTTATTTATGCTTTACATTACTGTGCAGAAGGTGTTTTCTTTCTTTTTCATTTGTACATTTATTTCCATTTCACTCTGAATGAAGCTGTTTACAGTGGCTTATCTGTCCATGGTTCTTTAATTCTGCTAGGCTTCTCTGTTTCTCCTATTCCAGGAATCAGTAGGTGTTTTATTCAGCTGTCCTCAACTGAAAACAGAAAATGTGCATCAAATTAACACTAACCACGTTAATTCATTTAGGCAGGTAAAGCATTTCTTTCAGTGGCAGCATCAGATGAAGCAGTTTGGCCTTTCCTCCTTTTTGTCAGATTGTTCTTAATCTAAGTCTGTTCCTTGATTGGTTCACCCCACAGCCCAACAAACAGCATACCAAAGATTATTACTAGAGCAAGGAAGCTGCCAACAGGCAGAGAAAAGTAGGAACGTCTACTGTTGGGACTAATAACTGTAGTCAGAGCACAAGAGACAATAAATATGTGTATTGATTGGTAAATATATGGTAAACAATAAACCCATGTTACGTGTGAAAGCCTATTATACCTAAAAGGTAGTATTCTGCTTTATTTTGATGTACACTTTATTTTACAAAAGTCATAGTCAAGTATTTGATGAAAAACATGAAGCATATACTTCTATACTACTTCTGTTTGTGCATAGCTTAAAGGTCTAAAGTATGGTTTAGAATATTCAATGAAAGGTGAATGAATGTGGAAGCACACAAAAGGCTTCAAGGTGTTTGGAAACATATCAGTCGGGGAAAAAAAGATCAGGTCTTTTATTTTCTTTTTCTCAACTATCTCTCCTTGTTAGAATGTATTACAGTTAGCAGAGAAGCATCCTGGGAGGCAGTAGCGAATGATCATTGCAATCCTATACTTAAAATATATCACAGCAGGAGCTGTGCTCAATAATACATTAAGTAATCATCCTGTGTGAGCACTGTTATTAAATAGCCCAGTCATTTCACTAAGTGTATATTTTGACTATGTAATGAACATCAGATCGGCTGTATAGTTATATTCTGTTGAATATATTGTGGATGTAGATTTGTGAAGCTTAAAGGAGTTTACCTTTTGGAGTTAAGCTGAAACATGCCCACTTTATTGAAAGTAGACATTTTTATTCTTAGTATAAAAGTATTAATTGGATCGATATTCAGTAGTAATTTTTATTATTTTTTAGCTTTGGCTTTTCCAGCATGAAGGTTTTACATGCAGCTGTTTATAGGTCCACAAAACACAAAATTCAGATGAAATTGTTTTCATCTACAAAAGATGCTGAAAAGAAGCTTAGTAATCAAATGCACTGCAGGTAAAAAGCAAATACAATTACTTATAAGCAGGCCACAATAGACTTGTACTACCAAGACAAGAGGATGTAAATGGAGCATCATGGGATAGTACCAATAACAGACATTACAATATATGTAGAATACTCCATTCCGACATCTTTTCTAAGCAACTACCCTAAAACTGACAGTAAGTAGCAAGATAAAACGTTTCCTAACTAATAAATTCCCTGAAATAAAACTCTATTTTGATTTTAAGATTTTTGGAATCAGCAAATGTTACCATATATTGCCTGCGGGTGGGGTGGAAGAAAATTTCTGCATCTGGGTATAATAACAATCGCAATCAATTCTTCTTTAACAACACATTGATTTATAGATTTTTTTTTTCTCTGTCACTGTTGTCCTGGTTTGGACTAAAACAGAACCAATTTTTCTTTCAGTGGTTTTTCCTTTCAGCTGAATTTCTTCTAAGTAACTGCACTTTGTGAAACTAACTGCATGTTTTGCAGACAGTGTCTGCTTCTAGGACTGATAACGCTCTAAGTTTGTAGTTATTACTGAGGTAACGGTAGGAATGGTATGCAGAAAGGCTCTTGCTTAGACTTATTCCTATAGAAACCAAGGTCACTGCTAAATTCCTCACTAACTACAAGTGAAGAGCTGTAGAACGGTTGCACCTCCAGGGAGGAGCGGACAGGACAGGTGACCCAAAATTGACCAAGGAGGTATTCCATCCCATACATGTCATTCTCAGTTTAAAGGAATACATGACCCCTCAGTCATGAGGCGCTCCTTCTCTTATTTTATGCCCGATGTCCAAAGTGGACTCTGTTTTACTCCTGCCCTCAATCGCAATCCGTGTGTTCCTGAATACAGTTCCCATCTGCTGCTGAGTCTAGTCTGGGATCTCCCGGAGCCTGCCCTGCAGCGCCAGTGGTGACGTGATTGTCATAGGGAGAGCTCGATCTTGGGTTTGTATATATTTAATTAATGCCATTCATATTATTATACTCTTTTTCATTGTTATGGTTTCTTAAAACTGTTTTAACTTTCCAACCCGTAAGTTTCTCTCCCTTTTCTCTTTTCCTTCCCCTTCTGGGGTAGGTGGAAGGGGTTAATAGCCATCAGTTTAATAGCCAGCCCAGCTTTAAGCTGTGATACTGTACAGACAGAAAGCCTACAGTGTACATCTTACAGCCAGGATTAGGAAGCAATCCACCTGCTTAAAAATACATATTCCTTTAAAGGTTATGCTTGGAAGATTTCCTAATTGGCAGTGTCTGCAGTGAACATCCACAGTTCACTTGATTCTTTCAGCATCTTTCTCCAAGTTCCTTTCTTTTCATGTATGCTAAAGGAACAGCATCCTCTTGGCTCTTTCATGGCTCTAAGTCAGAGACAGAGGTTTTGGAGAAAGGGGAATTAAAGGACACCTATCTTGGCAGTGCAGCACATAACAGAAGAAAATTTTAATCTACACCCACTTTTTACTCTTAAGAGGAGCATACGCAGGGCACCTTCCTTCTCTGAGACAATGAGTCAAAATGACACAACTGATCACCTTGACTGATCAGACCTTCAGATTAGGCAGTTGAGGATCAGAAATATCCATTCCATTGCCTGTCTTTAGGGAGCAACCATGCTTGCTCCTCCCTGACAGTAACATATTTCCATTAGATAATGGAAGAGACAAGAGAAGTAGAAGCATTATTTTTTCACTTTTTTCACAAACATCTCATCATGAATTTTTATTAAGAAGTTCATAAATTGAAACATTGGTGTGCTTTTGTGATTTAAACAAACTTTTGCATAAAGTATTAACTTGATTTTACAAAGAGATCAATACATAACTCTATTATCATTGGAGAGAAAAATAATATGGTTACACTTGATGTTCTTTATGAATACTCATCCACAGAAGCAGCAGACACACAGATAAATCATTAAAAATTGGAGCAAGACAAATTTATTATTTAAAATATTTAAGCTCTCCCTACTATACATTTTTAATGCATTCTATATTTTTAATGTATCAATTACTAAGATGGCTGAACTCCACATTTCTATTTCAGGTTATTTCTGCTTTATGACATCTCATTTTGGGGACATGATGTAATGCAAGTTGGAGTATTAAGTTTTGACATAATTGGCATATGTGTTTTCAGAATGATGTATCTGAGGGTAGGCATATCTGCTCACCTACTGAAGTGTGATGTATTTATAAAATCCAAAAACATAACCGTAATGATTTTTAGTCTTACCTGTTGAAGCTGAAAAGAGGATAGAGCTGCCTATTAAACTAGATATATGTTGTGCAGGCCAGTGGTTCTCTGAAGCCATGTCTTCACTTGTAAACAGATGTATTTAAAGGAAAAATAAACCAGACTGTAAGTCAAATATGAGTTGGCAGTATTTTTCTACAAAACAGTGAACAGTAGGGCAAAAGGGGGCCTCATTAAGAAATCCTTTGAATTCATGCTAAGTTCATGTGGGCTTGTAAACAAAACCAAAAGGATTTCTAATATGTATAAAAAACTGTAGACAGAAGATAACTCAGTATTTCAATCATTAACTCTAGTAACTCCAGTACTCCAGTAACTCCAGTACTCCAGTACTTATCAAAACAGATATACTGAGGAAGCATAACTGAAGATAAACTCCATAAGGAAATTGCCTGCAAAATTTAGAATACCTATTGCCATTTGACCAAAGCAAAAGCATTTTCAAGATCAAGCAGTCACATGGGAGTAACCATTTGATCAAATAGATTGAATGCCACCAGAAGTATGTTAACATTGTCCTTGAAAAGTATCCTTGCACTGAAGGTCTCTCAACTCCTTTGTACTAGGAAATAGATTATACCTTCCAGTGAATCGCTCAGCCTCTCTGTAAATGTTCCTAAATGTGTTACCTTCTTGCCTTTTGGTTTGCCGCCTTAGCAGCAAAGGAGAGCAAGAAATAGCTGACGGATGATACAGAGATTCTTCAGTTTGATCTTTACTGGGAAGAAGGTTGTTGTTGATACAGTGTGTGCTGTCTAGTAAACCCACTTTTTAATATTAAATGCACATATGACCATAACTTCAGTAATTCAGGAGAAAGCTAAGAAGTATTTTACTGTTTACTTATTGGCATCAATGTCAGATATAGAAGTAGCAGGTTTAACTTCAAAATTACATAAAACTCCAATGAAAAACCACACAGGTGCTAGCTATTCCTGGGCATATAGCTGCAAAAAAATTGTTATTCTTCAGCTTAAAAAAATGATTTCTAATTTTTTTTTCTGAATTCCTGAGCTTAGGAGAGTTAAACATCATAAAGAATTGGCTCCTTTTAAGATTATGAGTGAGATAATTTACAGATCCTTATAAATATTTAGGTTTCTGTTTAAATTTGTCATAAAAACACTCAAGTAAACAAGCAGAATAAATTGTGTAGCATAAATTAGATGCTAAAAATTCTTCTAAGTTCAGTCATTAAAATGACACTGATGCATCTATATATATACGCATATACATATGCAGACATTATTAGTGCCATGCTTGTTTTTGTTACTTGATTTTGATAAACTGATGTGATCCTATTCCAAAACTCCTGCTATTTACTCAACTGGAAGCACTTACTACTGACTTGAATAAGTGTTACTGTGTCATTTGGTGTTACATTTTTAATTAGCAATGTATGTCTGTCTAACTTACGTTATCTCCCTATGTAATTTCTGATAAACATCATTCACTGTGATATTTCAGAAAATCTTCGCTTATGGTAGAATTTAAACAAACACTGAAGTATAGGAAATCAAAAGTCAGGTTGCTCTAACCTAGAGCAAAAGCAAGAACCTATCTTAGAACCGAGCAGGGCATTAGGGACTAAACTATCTCATGTCCACAATGGGTAGTTGGCTCTCTTTCTTTGACTACAATAGTACTATGAAACTGTGAGAGATTTTTTTTCCAGTTTACTATCTGTGAAACTTCTGTTTCTGATAAAGATTTCATTTTCAGTGGCACTGAGCATTTCTGGATGAAAGAAAATGTTTTATCTAAATTCTTGACTAGCTGTCTCTGTTTAGCCTGTACCCAGGGCTAAAAACCAACCAGTTGTTCTATCACCCAATCTCCCCTCCCCAACCAAGAAAGGGAATTGGGAAAAGGAGGGAGACTCGGGGGTTGAAATTTAAACAGATTTAATAAAATAAGAAAACCCAATATCAATACTAATACAAAAGACAAAAAATTATACATAGCTCATAGATTGGTGGCAAGTCCCTCCAGGGACAGTAACCATTAAAAAGGAGGAAGAGGGAAGAGGAGAGCAGAGCAAAAAGCCCCCAACCTTACCAAGCTTTCGCATTTATAGTGAATGTGACATTAATGTTACAGAATACACCTGTGGGCCAGCCTTGGTCAGCTGCCCTGGCTTACTGCTAAGGGCCTTGATCACCATACCACAGCTGGCCACAAATTGAAACAAAATGTAACAGAAAATTGATTCTATAAATTTTATCCCTTGAAAACCAGGACACCAGCTGTACTTAACATCACTGGGATTCTGATCCTAGGTCTGCCATTTACCTGATAGGTAAATGATAAGTTGCTGCTGCATTTTTGTCTGCTGTTTTTTCCTTCCTGTAATTGCTTTTTTTGGTATAAGAGTCAGTATCTCTGAGCATTTACTTAGTCATTATTGATTTGAGGTATTCATTAGGAACCTTAAGAGCTGCAGTAATATGAACACCATCAGAAATATCTCTTTATCTAACTAATATCACAGATGTCATCTTTTGTTCAAAGAGTTTCCAAGCAGGAGGATTTTAAAAAAGGTAAAAAAATAAAGGAAGTCGTCTTCGTTTCATACCCTCTTTTCTATAATCTTCTTAGTGGTACATCCTATTGCAACCTGTTCTTTTCTTGAGTCATTGCCCTGTTTGAGACAGAGGCTAGAGCTGCCACAATTGTTTGTTCATCTTCTGCTATACAGTGCAGTGTATTGTGTTTCTGATAAAAGAGTGACTACAAAGCAAAGAAAAATGCTATTTAACTGTAACTCTGAGCCAGATACAGCCTTCCTGATAAAAAAAGGGTATTACATGACACCTTGGTCATGTAAGGAGGAGTGTGGTCACATAAGAGAGTCTCCTGCAGTTCACCCATGTTCAGGCAGCAGTCCATGTGCTAACAGCTTAGATGGAGATTTCCAGTTATTACCCATTGCCTGTAGTGAAACATACAAAATCACAGAATCACAGAATGGTTAGGGTTGGAAGGGACCTCTGGAGATCATCTAGTCTAACCCCCTGCTAAAGCAGGATCACATAGAGCACATGACACAATGTTGTGTCCAGGCGGGTTTTGAGTATCTCCAGAGAAGGAGACTCCACAACCTCCCTGGGCAGCCTGTTCCAGTGCTCTGCCACCCTCAAAGTAAAGAAGTTTTTCCTCATGTTTAGATGAAACTTCCCATGTTTCAGTTTGTGCCCGTTGCCCCATGTCCTATTGCTGGGCACCACTGAGAAGAATTTGGCCCCGTGCTCTTGACACCTGCCCCTAAGGTGTTTGTAAGTATTAATAAGATCCCCTCTCAGTCTTCTCTTCTCCAGGCTAAACAGACCCAGCTCCCTCAGCCTTTCCTCATAAGAGAGATGCTCCAGTCCTCTGATCATCTTTGTAGCCCTCCGCTGGATGATCTCCAGTAGTTCTTCGTCTTTCTTGAACTGGGGAGCCCAGAACTGGACACAGTAGTCCCGATGTGGCCTCACTAGAGCAGAGTAGATGGGGAGGATAACCTCCCTCGACCTGCTGGCCATACTCTTCCTAATGCACCCCAGGATACCATTGGCCTTCTTGGTCACAAGGGCACATTGATGGCTCATGGTGAACTTGCTGTTGACCAGAACTCCCAGGTCCTTCTCCGCAGAGGTGCTTTCCAGCAGGTCAACCCCCAGCCTGTTCTGGTGCATGGTGTTATTCCTCTCTAGGTGCAGGACCCTATACTTGCTTTTGTTGAATTTCCTCAGGTTCCTTTCTGCCCAACTGTCTAGCCTGTCCAGGTCTCGCCGAATGGCAGCACAGCCCTCTGTTCTATCAGTCAGTCCTCCCAGTTTTGTGTCATCTGTAAACTTGCCGAGGGTATACTCTGTCCATTTATCCGGGTTATTGATGAATAAGTTGAACAAGATTGTTCCCCAGTAGTGACCCCTGGGGAACACTGCTAGCTACAGGCCTCCAATGAGACTCAGCGCCGCTTATCACAACCCTCTGAGCTCTGCCATTCAGCCAGTTCTCAATCCACCTCACTGTCCACTCCTCTAACCCACAATTCCTGAGCTTTCCTGTGAGGATGTTATGGGAGACAGTGTTAAAAGCCTTGCTGAAGTCAAGGTAGACAACATCCACTGCTCTCCCCTCATCTACCCAGCCAGTCATCCCATCATAGAAGGCTATCAGATTGGTCAAGCATCAGTTATTATCAAATAGTATAAAATATTTGTCAAAAATCAATTATTTACATCAGATGAGATGGAATGACTCTCACTGCACAAGTTCCCCCTCTGTGCCAGAAAGAAATCTCATAATTACCATACTTTATCTAAAAATACATTAATCATAATTTAACAATCTAGAATATATGAGCTGTTGTGAGTGAGCAGCAAGAATGGCTGCTACAGAAAGCAAGGCAAGCCAGGAACAATGGGTGACAGAAGGGCAATGCCTGTAAGGCCAAGGGCAGGGTCCCACAACATGCAAACGAGGAGAGCAAAGTAGGTCTGATGGTAGTAACAAAGAGACCAGGGATTGCCAATCAATTCTGTAATGACAGAATAGGTCCAAAGTCAAGCCTCAAAGGCAAGTCAGCAGGTCAGCATCCAGATTCACAGAACACATGATCAGGCACAGCTGCAGTGTAGCTCAGACAAGGCCCAAGAATAAGAGTCTGTGCTTGAAAGCAGTACCCAAGTGGTGAGGGGGCACCTCCAACCTCTTTCACACATAACAGTTTCCCAGTAGCCAGAATCCAGTTCAGAGCGTTGCACTGTAGCAGAGGTGGCTTTGAGCATAAGCAGCTTTACTCCTGAAAAGGGTCCTGACAGTCGGCTGTCCCAATCCTAGAGTCCTTAAGATTAACCAGAACATTTTACTGGGGTTTTAAACAGAACTGTCTTGTCAGAATTAAACAGAACTCAGGCAAAACAGTATTTAATTTAGCTAGTTCACTAGCTAAACATTATTTTAAAATGTATATCCTATAGCCCAGGCCTCACACTCCACCTGGCTTCTTCAATAACTTAGTCTCATTTTTGCAATGGAGAGTTTTTCAACATGGTCTGTAAATGGAAGGAAAATAGAAAAGATATAAGATGATGAAGATACTGAAAAATAGTCAAGCAAGTGTGACAATGTAATCTAAAATTAGCTCTCAATGAATGATTGATTAATACTGATACTAGTGAAAAGAAAAGCCTATTTATAACCTCCAAATAAGATTTTACCACTATTTTTTCTCTCTGTTCTCTTCAATCATGGATCAAAATATTGAATCTAAAATACATTCAAGGTGCTTCTTTCTAATAGTTATATCTTTTCAGTAAAATCTGTTGGCAGAAACAGAGGTTTCAGAATCTAGAGCTCCTTAGAAATGTGCTTGTTATTTTTACCCACAGCTGACGTGCTAGGGAAGAAGAGCAATTTTGTTTGCTCCCAGGTGGTTTAAATTTGATTTGAACTCTCAGCTGAGTTTAAGCTGATTAACAGCTTTTTATTGAACATGAATAAATTGAGAAATTCAGCTTAGTCAGCCACTTTTTCATCATAATTTAAATTCCAGAGAAGATGCATTTAGCAAAAATAGAGCAGAAAGGTATTCACAATTGACAAATTGTACCTGATGATTAGCTGAATTAATAAAATCATTAATAATTTAATGCTGTTGTAGGTCTTTCAGTATTGGTGTTCTTATGGAAGAGAATTTGTACAAAACGAAGGGAGAACTGTCATCAAAGATAAAAACAAGTGAATGCATGAACCAACCAATATGCAGACCAATACAGAGAGGTAGATTCTTGCCCATAAACATACACAACAGCTCTTCCACGCAGGCTGAATATTCTATAACAAATATTTTGGTCATGTATAAAAACAGAAAAATCTCGACTGACTAATACGGTCTTTTGAGAACTAGACAATATTAAGCAACTTGTCAGCATTCAATTCAGCTTCAGAGTCTGAAACCCTTTCTCACAAAAGAGAACGTAATCCTAGCAATCCCTTCTGGAGTCAAGTAGCATTATCTAAGCATAAGAAAATCAGAATCTGCCTGTCTATTCACTGGTAAGACACAGGCATAATTAAAGTTAAACACACAGTTTCAGTTATGTCTTTTTTTTTCCTGACAAAATGCCAAGCATTCTTGTTTCTGCAGAAAAGTTTTTGTGTGTATTTTCATATGTATACATAAGTTTGTGCTTATTTGGAAAATGCTTTGAGATCAAAAGATAAGAAAGGCTACGTATTATTCTTTTATTCTGCTGAGGCACCTAGATAGCAGGGATATTTCCTTCTCATAAGAATGACAAATTGTGTGAGTTTGCTGTCTAGACAAAGAAGGAAAGCACTAACCAAGAGAGGAAATATTGGAAAGACTCCCCTTGTATTTAATGGAGACTGGTTAGACTCCATTAGGGCTGCTAATTTGGCTTTTGGAGAATTGGTGATAGACCATTAGAATGAGCCCACTGAAAACAGAATAGGCTTATACTACATTGATTCATTTAAAGATGGAGAGCTGGCCAGGGGTGTGTCTGTGTGTTTGTTTGTCTGTTTAATATATGAAAATTACTCAGTGACACTGAAAAAAATTTCATCTGGATAAATTTTAGCTTAATAATTTACAAATTTCAGATAATAGCAACTTATCAGTGGAGGTTGTTTTCCTAAACAGTGCCCTAAATAATTGTTTGTATTAAATTCTTTTAAACATTGAGTAACTTGGTGCTTAATAATGATCTACTTTTTATATCAGTGCTGTCTATCATAAATATGTTATATGCTTTTATCATGTCTTTATTTTATGTATAAGAACATTTCCCAGAAGTTGGACAAATTTTAGAACAAGATGAAAAACATCTGCAAAACAATCACAGGAGCTTTGTAAACCCAAGAGATAACTGCAACCCTCTAACAAATAGTACCATCTGTTGTCTGTTTAGTTAATATGTTTATAAATTCTAGTAGTTTCTTGTTATTTGGTAGCTAGTAGTAAAATATTGCAAAATTTAATTGAAAAACACTTGGGTTTATACATTAATTTAGGACACTAATCTTTCAATATCTGAGTGCACAGCTAAGGAGTATGATAGGCACATTTTCATTTACAAGGGTGCAAATAAATTTATTTACATCTGTAGTACAGTAGTCTGATTCTTAAGTTATTCCCACATTAAATGGAGAGAGTGGGAGTTTGATACTTTAAAACTGGTTCTAAAGTTGAAAGTGAGTCAGTTAGCTCTGTTTCTAAGTACACTTGTTTTACCTTCTTACTTTGCTTATAAACAGAGTGGGACACCTGTTTGGAATGTAGTGGTCTCAAAACGGACAGAATGGGGCATTATTTGCTGGATGATAGTATGATAATGTGCTTAGGACAGTACTCTTGTCAATGAAAAGACAAAACTGACAAGAGATAGGATTATTCTAGAGTATTTCACAGCTGTTTGGAAGCAAGGTTGGATTAGTTTAGTTTTACTAACAAATATAAACAAGTTGGTGCAATGACATTGTTTATGAGCTGTCTGACTAAAGATTCAGTTCAGAAAAGTGTGGCTGAAATGTAAATAAATACATAACCCAACATTTTTTCATATTTCTGTTTTATGCTCCCAGACACAGGAAAAATGACATTTCAGTTTACCTGTGAAAAACTTGAAAAGTATTGAATGGGAAAAAGAGTCATAATTACATGATGAGGGAAATTTTGCACTGAGAAATATAATAGTGTCATATTTGAACTTCTGCCTCTTTCCCAGCATAGGTAAGTTGTGTGCAAAATGTATTATGCACCTGCATATGCATGTAATACTAAAAATGGTTGAAACAGAAAACCATAAGAGCAGCAAGCATGCACTGATGCCCAATGCATTGTAATAAGAGATAGCAGCCGTGAAGTCAAAGACTTCTAAAAACTACCATGAAAATCAATCATTGATGCAACTATGTTGCATTAAAATAGAAAGAGATTATCCATCCTTTATAAATAGGGTATAATTGTTTCTGTAATTAACACACAGCAAGCACACATGATGTACAAACTTAATTTCTTAGAAACATATAACAGGGAAGAGTCTTGCAGTATTAGGAAGATGTTTTATGTGAGTTGGAAATTCGGAAATATTTCTTTAATTTCACATGTTTTTCATATGTTTGTGTTGGTAGGCTATGTGAGATAACTAAGTGTATCCTTGTGTGATATAATGAATTATAGGTTCACATATGATTTAAATACAAATTAAAAAAGCATTAGTTAATTTACTTAATATCTCTCTGCTTTACTACTATTAGAGATTTTTTTTTTCAATTTGTGAGTATGAACCTTATTCACAGATTGTTTTAGCTTAAGATAACATTTCAGTTTGTTAAAATGTTATAAATCTCTGGTGTGGGAAGAGAGTTATATGTGTAATTCGGAAATAAAAAAGAATAATTTTCTGGTCACACTCCTTAAAAAAATATGCTTGTGAAGGAGAGTGCTTTGTGACTCTGGAGCTTAGAAGAACGTGCTATTTCCATAGACTCCATATAACCGGAGATAAAAAGGCATTCCTGGTTAACAGACATAACTGACAAGAAAATATTTTGAATGTAATAACTAAACAGTACATGAGTTGTAGCAACACATCCACAATGCCGTATGCCCTGCTTACACAAGACAGTTGGTGTTAGTGACATAAGCGTATTATTCCACTTTATTAGTTCACAGTTCTAGTTCTGTCTGCTATGCTTCTATAAGCCTTGGATTTTGAGGACTGTTGTTTGTCTCTCCTGGGTAAGCTAATGGTGACAATTCAGTTGTACCTTTGGTGCTGCTGTTATTAATATGCACACTTCTGTAAAACATGTTTTCAGAGTACATATCCTTGTGGTGGCTTGACCCTGGCTGGACACCAAGTGCCCACAAAACCCGCTCTATCACTCCCCTCCTCAGCTGGACAGGGGAGAGAAAATACAAAGAAAGGCTTGTGGGTTGAGATAAAGGCAGGGAGAGATCACTTACCAATTATTGTTTTATCAAATAACTTTAACAAATTCTTCACCAGTGCTTAAATATGCAAGACACTCTGGAATGATACATCATCTATTTTGGGAAAGTTCACTGGAAATAATGAGGCTCACAAAGGTTTAGGAAAAAGGTTAGCTTCTCAGTTTAAATGAGATTTCAAAACATGAGCAGGTATTGACAGAACTGAATGATTGTTTTCATGTTTGTAGTGTCAGTTTCCTCAGGAAAATAAAGATAGTTTAGATTTATTCACAGTCTTCCAGGACTTCTGAGGTTCTTTCTTGAGATGGGAGAAGCCCATCTCTTTCCTTGTACTTAGATTCTTTCTTCTGTATCTCTCCCCAGAGTTAAGAAGGTCATATGCTGAAAAAGCATGACTTATGCTGGTTACTGACTTCCCAGCACAGAACTTTTGCTTCAGAATTTAGAGTCTGATTCCTTTATTCTCCAGATCTTTTTGGCAGATGATATTCTTCCCTGCTTCTTAGGGAATGCAAGTCTGCCATGTTGATTGCCAGGTTAAACTGATAATTAGGTAAGATCTGATTAGCTAGGACCAAATTAGTTCCTTGATTTGCATGTAATGAGTAGAACAAAACTGTTAAAAAAGTGCTTTTGATCTGCTGACATAGACCACAAACAGTGTTAAGCCTGACTTGACTGATATTAATAAGATGGCAAATGTGATAAAGACTAAGATAATTTAATTTATTGAGATCTAAGTATCTGGCCTTGGTCAGTTCACATAAAAACTGCTGTCCAAATCTGTCCTTTCACTGAATTGTACTCTGTGTTAGTTTCCTGTGCTTTGCTTTATGATTTACCTATTGGATTTTAAAATGATACATGACTTGAGAACACCTCCACAGCACAGAGGAAAGAGAAGTGCTTTTATTGGTATTGTGATCAAACAAGCAGTAGTACGCAACCTTGCTTCGTATAAGAGAAGTGTATTTATCACATTGGACGTTTTCTTTTTACATCACATACGTTCTGTTTCATAAAGCAGACATCAACAGTCCCCTGCTGAAATTAACTGTATGGGAGTTAACACATTTGTACAAGAAAGCTACCTTTATCCTCATTTTGTATCAAAGGTACGATACAGGTAAGGTTATTTCTCTCTCCTTAAAAAACAGGAAAGCCAGGAAAAGCAAAGAACAAAATTTTCAAAGCTACCTATGAAGACTGGATACCTAGCTCCTGCTAAATTCTCACATACAACTTTGAAAATTTCAGGCTAGGTATGCATTTTTCAGTTTACAGATGATTTCAGTTATTTATACAAGGCCTGTCAGATTATTCATTCCTTAATGATCTGTTTTTAGTGGCTCACGTACCAAATAACATCCTTTCAGTTGTGTTGGTGTTTCTTTGGCATGTGCCAAAATTATTGCGTAGCTATTTATTGGTGATGTGAGCCACTAGTTTTTCTTCCTATTTTACAGTACAATCAATGGGTGACTGATGCCCTACGTCAGGAACAAGAATTATTCTCAAAGCTGACTATCTCTTTTTCAGATGAAATATGTTGGTTTTCACATTATTGCATGGAATATTGCTATTGTTAAAAGACAGACCATAAAGGATCTTCTGCAGAAGCAGCTGAAGGAGCACTTCTATTCTAAGCCTTTTTTGCTTTTTTATTTGCTGACTGCCCAAGTTAGGCCAATAAGCAGTTTAGCCTGTAAAGTGCATTGATAACATGGTTTGAGAAGAATCTAAGAAACCAAAGAATAGACAGATATGGTGCCTCATTCTTTATATTGCTTCGTTCTCCAGCTAGTTTTCTACCTAATTCATTCTTTATGTAAAGAAGAGGCTTTTTGTTGACTGTTCTTACTTTGTGATGTTCCAGGATCACTGTAATCTGTTCACGTGTTCATGAGTGTATCTATGTTTATTTGATTTTTTTTTTAATCATGTATGGGTTTTAAAACTAGAACTGTATTTTTTTTCTGCTGAAAAAAAGGTGTCTGAATAGAACATCTCATGAATTCATTTCCCAGCTTTGTACAAACACAAGTCTAAAAATCAACTGAAATATTTTGTTTTGACACAAAAATGAATTATTTCTGTACTTCAGTCAAAATTACTTCCCATTTTAAAATGACATTTTTTTTCCTTTAGTAGTAAAAACACTAAAAATCTTTTATCGTTAATAAAATACTTTACTGAACTGAAATAATACTTTAACTTTTTGATTTAATGTAAAAACTTACAGTAAACCACAAAAATTCTGATCTTATGGACATGTTACTGTGATTCTTTAAGTAGAAAAAGGATGCTTTAATTCAGTTTTCTATTCCTTTTAGGCCTTCAATTTTAAATATTTGAAAAAAAAATCTATTTTAAATCATCTTAACACAAAATGTATTCAGTGGGTGTGTCCAAAAAGTTGTTGTCTTTACATTGTTAATAGTGGTAGTACTTAACCACTAGTTACTAACACTAGTAAGTAACTAGTAGTTAGTTACTAGTAGTAATAGTAGTACGTTTTAGTTTTTTGGTGAATACAGGTGATCAGATCAACGATAGATAAAAGGAATTAAGATTATGTCTATGTTAGCATTTTTGTTCTGGTCACAGGTCCACTTTCTGAAGCAAATCTCCCAGTCAGTTTAGGTCACTTTGAATTAGGGTGAATTAGAAAGCACAAACTGAATTCCTTCCGCATGATACTATATGTTGAAAGACAGGCACCAGAACTGTACTTAATTCAAAGTGAAAACAGACAAATCAAATACCTGAAATGCATCTAGTGTGTATTCCAGACCTTCAGCACCAAGCATTTCTCTCTACAGATCAGAGTTTTTTGGCCTAGTTGGTAGTGTAGCTGTGGTCTCAGTGGTCCAGTGTTAGTATCTAATGTAGGCATTTAACCCTGCCAGTAGACAGCCAGTTAAGGAGACATTGTCACTAAAGGACTTTTTTTTTTACCTCCTTGACTGCTTTAGTTTCCTGGATGGATTGATTCTCCAGGTGGATTTGCCCCACAGTCATACAAACAGGTGTATGTAAAATGAAGTGAGGACAGGTTACTGCTTCTCCTGGTAGTAATCCAGGCAGCTGGTTTATGAATCCAGGCTTCTTATGTAGTCAATGGAGACAGGCTGTTTGGGAATTAAAGTGCTTTCAATCACCTTTTGAAGTCTCCAATGAGTATATAAAGAGCTCATATTTTGCTATATATATAGATAGAATTTTTATGTGTCTATACAAATAACTAATCCCAGGAAGGTCACAGAATCACAGAATCAACCAGGTTGGAAGAGACCTCTGGGATCATCGAGTCCAACCGTTGCCCTGACTCCACCATGTCAACTAGACCATGGCACTAAGTGCCATGGCCAGTCTTTTCTTAAACCCCTCCAGAGATGGTGACTCCACCACCTCCCTGGGCAGCCCCTTACAATGTCTAACAACCCTCTCTGAGAAGAAATTCTTCCTAATGTCTAACCTGAACCTCCCCTGGCGAAGCTTGAGGCTGTGTCCTCTTGTCCTATCGCTAGTTGACTGGGAGAAGAGGCCGACTCCCACTTCACTACAACCTCCCTTCAAGTAGTTGTAGACTGCAATAATTTCAGAGGGCAACAGTGCCCAGATCACCCCATCTCACACAGGTTGTGTGAGACCAAGGCTCCTCCAAACACACAGCAACCTGATCAGGGAGCTCGGAGTATAAAACCCTCGGGATGCTTTGAAAAAACCCGGCCACAAAGCCTGGCTTGAAAACACTGCAACGCAAACAACGCGTAAGTGAAAAATCATCACCTCGGATTCTGACTTCCCAAGTCTTTCCCTCCCTGTGTTCCAGGGTTTTGACAACCCGCTTCCACTGCTACTGACCTAAGACTGTCTTCCTTGTTCTGGATCACCCTACGGAAGCTCATCCCACACAAGAAGCCATGAGGACCATCACCACTCTATTTTGATTCCATCATTTTTATTGGTTTGAACATAACAACCTCTCTTGCATCTCTGAGACACTTCAAGACCGAATAAGCTTTGAAGTCCCAATCTCTTCGCACATTATCACCTCAGTCAATGACTGGAGTTTGGGGGACATCCACCAGAACTCTGCGGGTCAGTATTTCCCATGGCATTACTACACCATATTGGATTTCCTTAAAGAAAGCGCAACCTAGTATCAACCCCCTGTCTTTCTCCCCCACCTCTGTGGAAGGCACCTAACAGGGCTCGCATCTGGAAAGAAGCAGAGCTCCTCTGGGAAGAAAGAGTCCTGGCTTCGTTTTCAGCAAGAGTTTTAGACATACATTTGAATGCAAGGAGCTGCACCAAAGGGGACTGGCAATTCCAGCTCCATTCAAGAATGATTCGAGCCAAGGACTACACAAGCAGGGCACATTTGATCAAAGTCACAAGAGCAAACAAGCTTAGCCTCTACACCCTTCTGCTAGATCACCACCCTCTAGGTGCTGTAACTTTGAAAACAGAAATAACTCTCAGTGGTGCAGAAGCCTTTTAGAGGAGAATAATGCCTTCACAGGCACAATTTTAGGTATTACAGGGCTTTTTCTTAATTTATTTTTTAAAAGTAGGGGGAAATATACAACATTATGAATATTATTTCCTGTAATTGCAGCACTGGTAGTGATTTGATAATTTTCTTTCCAGATTTCTCAGTGTGGAGGGAAGGGAAACTGGTAGGAAGCATAAATGAAAAAGTGGAAGAGGCTGTCTTGGACAACTTCAAAGGAGAAAGAATAATGACAGGAAAAAGGCTTTGTTTTCTAAAAGCAAATATGGCTGGTTTCTATTTAGTTGTTTATAAAGCATATCTCATGTAAAACTATCTTCTAAGTTTTCCTGATTTTCTTTTCAAAATATTATATGTGATGTGACACACTTGTAACACAACTAATTCTAGTACAAATGTGAAGTAAAATGTGAATTGTGAGAGCTATCTAGAATAAGTTCAGAATACAATTTTCTTATACTGGTTCATTTAGACATTGAAGGAGAAGCGTGTAACACTGTATGGGAGGTGCATAAATCTCACTGACAAATCCTGTAATAGTATTTTTATTCCTGCCAATTCTTTGTCTGTTTGACAACTCACCTACGTTTAGCATACACAGGACTGCTGGGCATATTTCTAAAGAAAATCCCATCATGAACCCTTAATAAAATAAGTATAAATGTAGCAACTATTTCTCTGTGCTATCATATGCTTTTACTATGCACTAATATTTATGATGCCTAAGTTCCAGCTCTGAGGCGATTTATGTTGTATTAATTTTGAAACAGAAAGGATATTTTCAGGCTTCTTTTTGTACTATAGATTTCAGTGTTTACGCTTAGTTATTTAATAAAGTTTCTTCCCCATTTGTCATTTTTAATAGCATGTAAGGAAAGAGGGATAAAAAGCTACCACTTGTTTTCTTATTCATACCTAATGTATAACCTAAATTGAACAATATAATTACTATACAAAGTTTACAGTGTATCTCAGAATATTAACACATCCCTTGAGAAGTTCATGTTGTGTAGGCAAAAGCCTCTGGAATATCCTACATTATTTTTTTTCCCCTTGTTTTTCTCTTTCCAGCTTAAGGAGCTGATCTTTTTAGGCAAAATCCTAGGTCTGATAAAGCTGATGTCAGAAATGCCTGTTAACTTTAATGGACTCAGGATTTTCATTTTTAGTTAGTGATTGGTTATGTATGTGTCCATATGAACGCAAATGGATTGAATGATGGTGAGCACTGTTTAGAAACTCCAACTGTGAAGTGATATTCTTATTTTACCTGCAGGATAGGTGCAACCTGGTCAAAATCAGACAGTGCTTCCTTGCATAGGTACAGTTGAAAGCTAACTGTCTAGGAATCTTCCATGTGCTAGGTACTTGGCTGATTTTTGTTACCTGTCCACCTAGGAACATAAGATACATCAACTATGGAGGTCTGGTTTAGATTTTTAACTCCAGACCCCAAAATGCGTGCCTACCGGGCACTTTTTGTTATCAGCGCTTTTGCTGCTCTTTTCAGAGAGGCATTTTAAAGGAAGAAGGTCTACTGTGAAGTTCTGGCTGCCAATAAATCATTCCTAATGCCCAGAAGTGAATGCCTGGACCCGCACAAAATAAATGCTGTTACATTGCAAAGAAAAATAAGGTGATGTAATCTCAATAATATGTTTATAATAAATCAGGCTTTAAGCTTGCAATCATGTTAATGTAATTTAATACTGTATAATAGTCTCTGAATAAAATTAACAACAACGTAAGACTGGGGCAGTTTTAGTTTGTGTGTCAAGCGAAGTCTTCACATAATAGTAAGGGTTTGGCTTATGAAAAACCTCCTCACCTTCTTCACCAAGCATACTCTTTCTCCATCAGTTCACCCTGATACAGAATTTTCTACTTTCCTACGTACAGTGGCTAATAAGTCTGCAAACAAGAGAAGATATGTCCGAACTTTGAATGAGAGAATTGCAGTGACCTTTTTCCTTGCCTGCTAGGTGCAATGCAAAGAATGCATATCAGCTTCTTCACAGCCACAGTGTTGTTAATCTAGTTCAAGAGTGTAAAAATGTAAATTTTACTTTGCAGACATAACAATGCAATTTTGTAATATATTGATGAAAAGTTGGTAACACTTTACACTAAGTGGCTAATCATTGCTCCTTTGGTAGTTATTGTAATAATATTATTTCTGAAAAGATCATTTGGCATAATATTATACATAATTTAGCACAGCATGAGAGTCCCATCTTTATATCATGTGCCTTACTGGACATTTTTTAAAAATTAGATGAAAGTCATCTGGAGACTGAAGAAAGAAGACATTTTTTAATAAATGATGTACTACATTAATATTTTTAAATAAAAGAAATAGTTTGTGTTATGACTTGAATAAGCAGTGCTAGAATCAATGGGAAGAAAATGACAAAATCAGTATAAGTAAAATAACAGCAAGATTTCATGTACTGTAAACTGACTGGGTCATGATGGTGGGACATAGAACTGATGTGTTTAATAACAGAAGTGTGTTATCCTAAGCAGTAAGATAACATTTTTAGCTATTCTAGATTAATAACTTTACTGTCTTGCTATTCATGCATGCATTATTCAGGGTACATACCCTTTTATCAGAGATTATTAACATAGTTTAAGGAAAAATATAGAGGTATCCTAAAAGTAGAGAATATGGACCTTGAGATAATATTAAAAAGGAATCATTGTAGACAAATTTTTAAGAGCTTCAGAAAATATTAAGAGACTCAAGAAGGATGATATCTGGATGCTCAGTAAAAGCGACATTATAATTGGGTTATTCATGCAAGTAGTTCTGCTGAAATGAATAGGATTGTTCATGTGAACCAGGTGGTGACCAGTTATCCTTGTCCTTATTAGATGAGCATTGGACTGCTGAGGTGTTTTAATGTTTCCTAGAACAGTACAATCTTTTTGTCCAATAATTTTAGCTTAATTTTCTGCCATCCAGTACAAATTTCATCCCCACCATTCCTCAATTCTGATTTAAAAATGAAACAGACGTATATGTTTTCTGCCTCCTCCTTTATTTCCCAGTATAATTTCTCTGCACCTACAGATTATCATATGAATAGCACTGACTGGAGAGAAGTTATCTAACATGCTATGGACCTGATTTTAGCTGGCTGTTTCTTATGGTTATTCCAAGCTCAACCTGTTGTGTCTGCTGTGAAGGTGCTCGAAGTCATGCCTCTTGGGCTATGTTTAACAGATCTTGTGTCACTACAGGTTTGGATAGATTGGATTTACTTTGCCAGCCTGCCTCCCAGTTACTGACAGTCTTTTTGCTTCTGTTGTACTTGCGGCCAGGTGTGGAAGACCTGATTGTGACATGCACTTACACATGGAGCTTCTCACTGAAAAATGTATCTCTTTGCACATTATTTGCTGCCAAATTATGGCCTCTCTTCACAGCTCTGAGGGAGCAGAAACAGGATATATATAAAAAACCCAAATCTTTTTTGCAGGAATTAGGCTAGCAATTACTTGGAAATTAATGTTTTCCTCATCTGCATCTCTTTTTCTGTAATAACTTGTGCTTACAGTGTGCAATAAGGAAAACACATGTAGAATTGTGAAAAGTATAGGTTTGAAAAAAGATCTCTTTCTGCATTTGTATTACCTTTTAACTAAAAAAAATATTAGTACAGTTTTCCAGCATTATCTCTGGTATGAAAGATGGCTCAAATGAGACTGAGTTTTCCATGGCACTAGAATACTGACCTGACAAGGTTTCCTTTTTAATTTTAACCAAAGGAGCAAGTCACTGTCATTACCCAGCTGCAATTGGCAGGATATTAGACATTCTTAAAGCTGTGCAATAGGACTAGTTAGAGTAATTTCAGAGGAAAATACACTGACACATCTGCAACAAGCATGACAAAAAGGGAACGGTTCTAAATACAAAGATAAATTTTTAAAAAATAATATTCTAGATGAGACTTATCTAGATAAAGAAAATTTGAAAACTAAGAATAAGAAAGCAGGTTGAAAGTCATGAATGAGAAGGAGGTCTGTATGAGACGGTCTTTTCCCACAGAGATTTCGAACTGGGCTGCAGTATGAGGACAAATTGCCCATCACCTTTTCTCTGCTTTTTGAGTTTAAAAGTAGAATGCAACACCTTTTTTTACCTTTTTCTAGGAACAGTTTGTGCTTTTTTTAATAACCTTTCATCTTAATATTTTATTGCTTTGGTAACATATTCCATAATCTTATTTTGTACCTCTCTATTTCATGCCCGTCTTTATTTTGACAGTAGCTCAAGTATTTTTGAAATACCTTTTTATCTTTTTCTTTTTGAACTGTCTGCATCTTCCTTAATTCTCTTTCATGTTTGGAAAATCTACAGATTTCTCCTTTCCTTGTTAAGGGAGAGAAAGTGTGTACACCTTTTATTTCAGAATTGTATAATCTAGATGAATATTGCACTTTGTGTAAGATTTGCAATGTAAATGCCTATTTCTTCTCAGTGATAATTGTTCAGACCACTTCATCTCACATTGTTCCCTGACTTAGATCAAATCCATTCTTTGCTTGCAGAGACAAGTAGAATTATTTCAGCTGATCTGTTGTCTTGTAATATTTTAGTGCCCAAAGGAGGAAGGAAGAACACCAATAACTGCAGACCCACTGCAGCTCTTTATTGAGGTTTATTTTATATTGCCACCTTTAAACATTTATTTTCTTCTGAAATACTCATTTTATTTCCTTTACCTTTTATAAAGTTAAGTAAACTGTGCATAATAAGCTGAATATATATAAACATTTCCTTTTTCCTGCAGCCAGTAGTTCTGTCAAGGAATCACTGATTTGTTGTACTGCTGATCTGGCTTTGAGATATGGAAAGATTTTTACCAGGAAAATGGCCACTCAGACATCCATTGTCTCAGATTTTTTGTCATCACCCCAGAATACAAAGCTTTTGCTACACAGAAGAATATCAGGAATACAGACCTTTGGCGCATGTTTCGTCCAGTCTATGCGATTGCAATTTGAGGGCCAGAGATAAATAGGGGTAGAACAAGCTTATGAATAGGCCTCATAAGATTCTGAACGTCACACCTGACTTCATAAATAAGTGTGTAAGAATGATGTTTAAAATTAATACCTTTGTTTAAATTACATTTGACTCCTCAGGGTTGGAAGAGAATTGTAAACCTACTTTCAGATGTAAGCAATATAACAAAGTGAGTTCATCTTGCAATGAACATATTCCAAGGTTCATTTTCTTCTTCACCATACCAATCTGACTTTAAAGCAGTGTTACAGATGTCTAGTCGTATTCACCAATACTTGTATTAAAATGTCATACTTACATTTTAGTTCAGACATATTTTTTGTATTTATTCACTTCTGCTCTTTTTTTTTTTTATTTAGCATGCTGTAATAATCCTGCTTAATTTTGATGCAATGTCTTCCCAAGTTTTTGTATCATCATTCTATTTGCATTACGTATATGGTATGAAAATTAATTTTATGTTATCTTTCTTAAGTGTTTTTAGTCTTTCTTTTTTTTTTTCTTAATTAATTAACTTTCTAATCTTCAAGTAGGCTCCATAATGTATTTTAGATATCTTTGACTCATGGACTGGTGGCTGGTGGACTGGTGTTACAAATATGATTATCAAGTGAAGAACAGTTTGCACTTTTTTTACTTGTCTAAGTTTTCTAGTGCTGTCATTTTGGTTTCTTCTTCTCTTCTTGTGTATTATGACCTATTTTTAAATACAGTGGAGTTTTTGTGACTATGGATTTTCAACTGCTGGATAAGGCATTTTTGTTTCCTGCCTTTGTACACTTACTTCATTGTTTCATTTATTGGATTGATGCTGCTAGTTTGCTTTTGGTTTATGAGCTTTTTAAAATCTATTCAGAATTCCATCCTGAATCAGCTCTAGGGTTATTCTTTGTATCATGCTATTTATGCCTAGGCTTTGTGTTAGTCGATAAGAAATTCATCAACATGTGAATTGAAGGTCATCACTTGCTGCTGTGATATTTCTTATAGCCTGTTCTTTTCCTTTGCCATGCTGTGTGGGGCTACCTTTGACCTCAGTTGGACTTCTCTGATCAGAGTGATTATCAGACTGGATTTTAGTCCATTCACATTGCTGTCTAAAAGGTTTTACTTACTTAGTTCAATAACTTGAGCTTGCAGGTTAGCACTGGAAAGACATAATAGAATATGAACCAGACCATAATAATGTTAAGATTATTTAAAAGATGGTGAAAGGAATCACGGAAAGATAAGCATGCTTCATAAAGATACATTCTTCAGTACAATATTTTTTTCAATAGGAAATTATTTGAATGCATGCAAACTTTGAGAAGTAACATCTAAGTATTATTACCCAGGGAAATATCACCTTGCTTCTTTTGCTTAGTATGGATGGATTTGCACGTAACTGATACATATGTGTGCGTAAGGACTGTATGGGGATTTCTGAGCTTTATGAGAGGATGAACTGCTTCTAACCTTGTTTCTTAAACTAAATATTCTTGATACTGCTTTACTAATAACCCTCCCAAAAAAGCACTGATAGTATAAGATTCTGACCTAAGCCATGTCCTTGCCACAAGCCAAAAGACAGGCTGTGAATGATTAGACTTTGAAGTTTTATTCAGTGAAGGATGCTTTTAGTCAGACAGAAACAAAAAGCCCCTATTTTTTATAATGCAGTGTAGAGAAATGTTCATTGCCTACTTATAAAATGTAAATGTGCAGAAGGTGCTGAAAATAGCTTGAGAAAAGTGCAGATAGTAGGTCAGTACTGTTTCTTTGAATATATATTTTTCCCATCATTATAGAGCATCTTAAACCAGTTTTAGTTCTAAAAAATAAATACTCAGCATTTATATATGGAAACTGCAGTCTTAGTCATTTTATTTCTCTAAGTAATATCATTAAATCAATGGTGGTAGTCACGTAAGGTAAGCACAGTATGGCCCTTTGTGCGTCTTTTAAAAAAGATGCACATTTATCAGAGAGATTAATTATTAAAATGTGATGGTGGAGAGATAAATCAGTGCAGTTTTTTAAAGGTTAGATCAGTTATAGGGGTCTTCAAAGCACGTGGCGTTTTTATCATAATTAAAAGCTATTCTTAACAGGTTTTTTTTTTCTGCTTTAAACGCATATTTTAATGTTGTATCTGATTTTATGGCTCCTGTATGCTATAAAAAGATCTCTCTGGAGGATGAGTTTCCTCTGTCATGGAAACTTTTCACTTTTTAGGACTTTTGCCACGTAAACAAAACTCTTTGAGTATTTTTGGAAAACCAAATAACGAAGAGAATGAGACTAACTCTTGTATTGCTTAACAGAATAATATTACCCAATAAATCCAGCTAGAATATTTTTAAATTTAATTCTGTTGAAACTCAAGTAAATTGGGTGGGAAAAAGAAAGGGCATTGAGGTCAAGTCTCTAATAAAGCCTAGTGATTAGCAAAATGGAAGATCTAAAGGCAGAACCTCACTCTGCCTGATGCCGTGTGATTGGATGTCAGGCAATTGCTCTGGCTCAGTCAGGGCAGGAAGTTGGTCTATGGTCTTATTAGAAAGATTTTTTCTTTCCTTTTAAAGTAATTATCAAATTCTTCCTGTCCATGTGACAAGAAAGGTAGTAATTTCATCAAACAGTTCTACTGAATGATACCTTTTATACCTTCACTTCTCACCTAGGATACTGGAAAGAGACATTTAAGAATAACACATTACTTAAAATGTTCATTTTTGAGTATACTTCTAAAAAAGATACCAAATACTGAGTTTAAAGAAATATTTTCAGCAAGCAGGTAGCTAAGATTCTCTGGTTGAAGTTCTTCAGAATTTGAACTCTTTGAAATAAACCGTCTCAAAGACTTTAGGAAGGAAAAAAAAATGGAATGCAACGTAATCATGTATAGCAACTCTGGTGCATTTCACATTGCCTACTTTGGGTTTGTCTACTTTGGAGAAAAGGAGGCTGAGGGCTGACCTCATTGCTCTCTACAGCTTCCTGAGGTGGGGAAGTGGAAAGGGAGGTGCTGCTCTCTTCTCCCTGGGATCCAGTGATAGGATGCGTGGGAATGGTTCAAAGCTGCGTCAGGGCAGGTTCAGACTGGAGATTAGCAAGCATTTCTTTGCCGAGAGGGTGGTCAAACACTGCAACAGGCTTCCTAGAGAGGTGGCCAATGCCCGAAGCCTGTCAGTGTTTAAGAGATATTTGGACAATGCCCTTAATAATTTGCTTTAACTTTTGGTCAGCCCTGAAGTGGTCAGGCAGATGGACTAGACAATCTTTGTAGGTCCCTTCCAACTGAAATATTCTATTCTATTCTATTCTATTCTATTCTATTCTATTCTATTCTATTCTATTCTATTCTATTCTATTCTGTTCTGTTCTATTCATCTCTCTTTTGAAATTCATACAGTTTCATCATCTTCAATTATGTTTCAGCATGGTGCATAACATGAAAGGGAACACTGCATGAACAATAGACTTTCAGACTGTCTTGAGCAATTTGCCTTCATTAAGTCAAGCCATTAATAGCTCTGTTCAGTGATAGCTATGTTTGGTAACTGGGTAGATTGATTTTTACACTTTCTATTCCTTAGTGCTTTGTTCATAGAAAAATAACTGTGTCAAATAATATTTATGTTCTGTGAAAATGCTTCCAAGAAAGCATTAATATCAATTATGTCTAATAATAACATTGAAATGTAAAATATATTTGTGAAAATAATAATGAAAAATAGTAATTTCAGTCAAGCATTACATAAAATGTGGTTACAAAGTAATTACTATTTACTCTAAACTAAAAACTCCTCGACAGAATGATAAATAATCCTATCAATATAAGAGTATTCTGGCATCTTGTAAAATAAACCAGGTAAAATAATTGATAAAATGCTTCAAAATTTCAGTACTGCTGAATTAATGAGTATGCCTAGGAATCTCTAGTATCCCTCCCTAGGAAAATAAAACCTGTGAGGAAAACTTCTGTGAAAATTAAATGTACATGATATTAAAAATTATGAATTCAAAATAGAACGGATACAGACAAAGACTGTTAGCTTTGCTCATTTTAAAATAGAAAATAGAAAATCTTATCTAGTTAGCACTATAAAACAAAAACTGAAAGGGACCATCGTTTCTTTCTAGGTATGGGAGAGAGAGTGGAGGATTAGAGAGAAAGGGTGAAGTGCATGTAAATATTAAATGGAGAAAAAAGCTATTTAAACAACAGGTCACGGTTAGTGTAAGAACAAAAATATTGTCCATTAATAGATTTTGCCTAGAAATAAAAATAAACTTGATAAAATTCTGGAACAGCTTTTTAATGAAACATAGTGCAATCCAAAACCCAGCTTTGTGTTAAGATGACAATCATTTTCTGAGTTATTATATTTTGCGGTTGCTTTTGATTCTAGAGGGCTGACTCTATGACTCAAAGATCCATTGCAGGCGTAAGCTGTTTTGTTCCAGTTCATGTTTTTTCTCCTAATATATTTCTCCACTTGTTTTTTGTATTCTTCCAGAATGTCCAATTAATTTTGACATTAGTGATCACAGTCAGTATGAGCTATATTTCTGAGTTCACACATATTCCACTTCAACCAGATTTTCAGTTAGACCTACCAGAATATTGACTCCCCCTCACCTTTTTTTTTTTCAAATTCAACTTTAATACTGATGGTAATAAAACTGATATAATTTCCATGGTACTTATAAATTCTTCAAGTTTTATACACTGACCCCTTCTTAATCTATCAGTACAAATGGTTTCTGAGTTTTATTCTTGTTAACTATTTGGTTTTATTTTCCTCTTACAAAGAAAATCTCATCAAATGTAACCCCAGGATGCAGCACATATTGAGAGATTATAGCAAGTTTTCAGTTGAATACCAGAATGTTCTTTTTCTTAGAGCAAACTAGTCATATAAGTCAGGGAAGATAACACAATTTTTTAAATCCTCTGGAAATATTCTTACAGATAGTAGCTTTGAGGTATGTAAAGACTTCAAGTGGTTATATTTTAAAATTACTTATATTGCTCTATATCATTGCATCATTTATATCAAGGTGTAATATAGACATGCACACAATTTGTCATAAATGACTGGGAAAGATGCCAATAAGAATTTCAGATGAATCACAGAACAGTTAGAGTTGGAAGGAACCTCTGGAGATCATCTAGTCCAACGCCCTGCCAAAGCAGGTTCACCTAGAGCGAATTGCACAAGGTTGCATCCAGGTGGGTTTTGAATATCTCCAGAGACGGAGACTCCACAACCTCCCTGGGCAGCCTGTTCCAGTGCTCTGTCACCTTCAAAGTAGAGAAGTTTTTCCTCCTATTTAGATGGAACTTCCCATGTTTCAGTTTGTGCCCGTTGCCCCATGTCCTATCGCTGGGCACCACTGAGAAGAGTTTGGCCCCATGCTCTTGACACCCGCCCCTAAAGTATTTGCAAGGATTGATAAGCGCCCCCCCCCCCCACCCCAGTCTTCTCTTCTCAAGGCTACACTCTTCCTAATGAACCCCAGGATACCATTGCTCTTCCTGGCCACAAGGGCACATTGTTGGCTCATGGTGAACTTGTCCACCAGAACTCTCAGGTCCTTCTACGCAGAGCTGCTTTCCAGCATCATTCTCACAATTTTCACTTCTGTATGTAAGCACTTACTTAGACATCTGTTAGTGGGGATACATGATCTCATGCTAGCCAGATTCTGTTAATTGTATTCCCATTACAGTAACCTTAAACTGATAGAACTAAATCATAATAGTATTTCTGCATTGGGTGCTGTCATTGTGTATGTCATCAATAAAGTAATGGTTACCCTGTTTAAAAGTAAAAGTTTCATTCAAATATGCTTCTTAGTAGTCCAGTTGCATAACATCTGTGGCTCAATATCCAAAACCAGTCTAATGATTGTCAACTACATCCCTTATTTATGTAAGAATTACTGTTATCTCTTTCATTTCAGTATAGAAATAAGAATGAGAAACCTCTAGTCAATTTTATTAAACTGAAAACCAAAAAACTTGGGATGATTTTTGGTAACTGAAGAGGGAGAAATTTTTTTATTCTCAGTTTGAGGGGATGAGTGATTGATTTAAGACATCACATTTCTGCAGGGTTTTAATAAAACATATTTCATATTTGAAGGGATACATTCTTTGCGGCGTTAAGAAGTGTGGGTTGAATCAATACATCATGCTGCAGAAGAATAACAGAACATAATGTTTCTCCACGTTAGGGAAATTGTAATAAAAGATCCCAAACTCAGAATATGCAGAACATCTGGCTTGACACATTCTAGCCCCAAACGTATTTATAAATGCAGGCAGTCGCTAAAACAAAGCCATCAAAGCCATCAAAACCATCGACCGCAGCTGAGCAATATACTGAACTTTTGCTAAGCAGAACTGAGTGTCCAATTTTAGGAATTTCCTTCAGCTACCCTAAGTGGAGGAACAAATGAGTTGAAAGTCAGGAAATAGGAAATGGCAGCTGACTTCCCATCAATAAACATTTTATGTGCACTGGAGTTCCAAATATATGCAGGTAAGGGTGGTCATAGGAGGATGTACTGCAGGTATGAGGTTGACTTAATGCCTGAAATGTGGGCTGGTTGCTCAGTAATGTTCTGGATTGCTGCCAGGAGCTGAGCTGCAGAACATAATAGCAGGGATCATCAGTAGGTCTGAGCTTTAGTATAACCTTAAGATCAGCCTTAACTTTTTGGTGTAGGCCTTGAAATCAATCAGACTATTTCGCTGATAAAAATTACAGTATCTCAGATTGTATAGGGTATGTGGATGCCTGTGTACACGCTGAATGACATATGTAGCAATTTGCTCAGAAATGTTGCTAGTCCTTCCTGTTATTTAGTATGAGAGTATTTGAATATAAACTCTTAACTGCGTTTAGCATTGAAGTGAACATATAATTAAAGCATAACATTTTAAAAACCTGACAGTTCTTTGTAATGAAAAATAAATCAGGATTGCTAATTCCTCTTCAGGTGAAGTAGTCCATGGTTATGAATTCATAATTAAAAAATGTGACACTGTTTATGGAAGTGGAACTGGCTTGAAAGCTTTCACTGCTAGTTGTCAAAATATTTTTTAAATTCTCAAGCCTTGGAAATTAGCTTACTGTCATCACAGCAGTCTGTTGCTGTAAGACCCGTTATTTTAATTTCTAACTGCAGTTCCTGTTGAGAAATCAGCTATGCAAACTCTTGTTTTACATAAACCGAACATGATTATAGGTATCTCTTATAACGTGACAAGAATGACTAATATCAGAAATTGAAAATTAGATTAAGATATCTTTGTATCTTGGGGTATTCAATCTATCATAGAAGACAAAAGTCAGATTTTCTCTGAATGGATTTGTTTGTTTCTGATTTAGTATGAAATATTAAAAACTCCCTTGACGGAAGTCAAGCAGGATCTCATGCCTTGAATAATGGGGAAAAAAGAGAGGGGAAAGGGGAATCCTGGTGTTATGACAAATGTGTGGGGTATGGTACAAGAGTCAGCTCAGGAATTATCAGCTCAGTTCAGTGATAGGTCTGTCATATTCTTCTGGCTTTTCTGATCCATTTGGATATATTCTTGACTGCAGGGTTCTGAGTCATAGAGGAACTATTAGCTTGGACTCCATGTTGGGATGTGCATGCTCTGCATGTTTGCTTAACACTACACCTAAGTACTAAGCTGTACATGAAACGATAACCTTTATCAGACCAAAAGTTGTAATGCACTGAGCCAGTTACACAGCACAGTTAGTCTGCAACATATATAACTTCGCTGCAGGTAACTGGGAATTAAACAGTCCTGTTTTATTTTACATTCTACTTATGCTGGAGTATACCATATGTTACACAGCAGACTGATTTGCAAATGGTAACTTAAATGGAGAATAAATATCCTTTTTTAATTTGTTTCTTAACAAGTGATAAATCTCATCATTAGATGAGATTAGATGTTAGATTTTACATAATTCTAATTTTTAAGAAATTGACAGAATCACAGAACAGCCCAGGTTGAAAGGAACATCAAAAGATTATCTGGTCCAACCTTTTGTGGGAAAGGGAGATTATCTAGCATCCCGTCCAATCGCATCTTGAAAACGACCAGTGATGGGGACTCTTACCACATTGCTGGGGAGGTTGTTCCAGTGACTGATTGTTCTCACGGTAAAAAATTTCTTTGTTATGTTGCAATGAAAATCCTTGTGCAACTTGTACCTGTTGTCCCTTTTCTTCTCCATGTGACTCCTCGTGAAGAGAGAGCCTCTGTCCTTTTTGGAGCTGCCCTTCAAGTACTGGAATACTGTCATGAGGTATCCCCTGAGCCTTCTCTTCTCTGAGGAGAAGAGACCTAACTCCTTCAGTCTTTCCTCATAGGGCAGATTCTGCAGCCCTTTGATCATATTCGTGGCCCTCCTTTGGACATTCTCCCGTCTGTCTGTGTCTTTCTTGAACTGTGGGAACCAGAATTGGACACAGTACTCCAGGCACGGCCTGACAAGCGCTGAGTAGAGTGACATGATCACGACTCTATCTCTGCTAGTAATGCCCCTGGAGATGCAGCCCAGGATCGAATTTGCCTTCGTTGCAGTTCACTGCTGACTACTGTTCAGCTTTTTGTCCACCAGGGCCCCCATCTCCCTGTCAGCAAGGCTTATCCCTAGCCACACATTTTGTAGTCTGTACTGGGTTCTTTGGTTATGTCATCCCAGGACTTTGCATTTGTCTTTGTTAAACTTCACACAGTTCTTACTAACCCAGTCTTCTAGCCTGTCCAGGTCTTTCTACAAGGTGGCTCTCCCTTCTGACGTGTTCACCTCATGACCCAGTTTATTGTCATCATCTCTCTATTCTTAATCACTCTGCTGCTGCTTGTTTAAATTCTAAAAAGAGTCTGAACTAGTTAGTCTAACAAGATAGCAGGAAAATAAATATCAAGCTATAAAATAGGCCTCTCTGTGTTAAAGTACTTTTTGCTAAGCATAATAATTGCTTCAAAATGATGTTGCCCCAGTGTGTTTCATGTGAAACTGACTACTATGAAAAACTAACTTTTCTGTTGCTGTTTCATAGAAATATTTACATTTGACAAAAACATATTAAAGATAAGTTTTATCTCACTTCAGCTATGCCTCCAGTTCAGCACTCACAATATGAGACTGGGGTGTCTTATTACTTCCAGTACACACTCACAGCTTACTTTGCGAAAACTCCAAGAGTGCTAGTAGGTAAAGTTATTATCTCCAAGATCCAAGCAGACAGGAATTGTTCCCTTTGCTGCTTACAAGGCTTTGACCTTCACTCTGTAAGCAAAACTCTCCTGGCCTAAGTGGAAGTTTTGCTCATGTAAGGACTATAGGTTATTTGTAGCTTATATGTACTGCTTAGCCTTCAGTACTGATGTATAATGAGTGACTAGTGTATGTTTTCCACAGAAAGTCCTCATGAGACAAAAGTAATTAGGAATATAATTTATTCTACAAATAACATTGCTGTCTGACTCATGGGAATCAAAGAGAAAAGTTGGAATCAATGTTTATTAAAAAATTAGTAACAAAGAAATCAATCTGTTGGAACATAAATGGGAACAACTAATATGATGACTTAGCTCAGTAAATATTTGAACTCTGCTGGTAAAAGGTAGCTCTTTTCGGTTCACATGTAAAATTTCTGTTCTTTCTGAAACTGGAATATGAATACAATAAGAAATTTTTAAAAGATCTGGAAATAATGATAATCCATTCTTATGTTTTATGTAAATCCAATTGAAATTCTGTTTATTTCAAAACAACTTTGGGAAAATTGTCTGAAACGTATTATGTATGTCATGATTCACTTTTAAAACACTGTGTGAAATGCCACAATATATATTTTTACCCCCCTAAGCACTTTCTGGGAAATCAGCATGCTGGGCTGCCTCTCTGAAGTGTCCATACACCAATGCATGCAGCACAGGGAAGAAAAATGGGATATTAGCAATCTGTGTAGAGTTGCAGGACTTTGATCTTGCTGGAATCATGGTGATGCAGTGGAATGGCTCATATAATTGGAGTGCTGCAACGGAGTGATACAGGCTTTTTAGGTAGGACAGAGCAGGAAGATGAGAAGGTAGAGTTGCCCTGTCTGTGAGAGAGCACCTGAAATGCTCTGCCGGGGGACAGATGATCAATCAACTGAGAGCTTTTGAGTTAAAGATTGGGTTAAAGGATTAAAGAGCAGACCGTTATGGGTGACAATATAGTGACTGTCCACTGTAAAACACCTGATCAGGAAGAACAACTATATGAGGCCTTCTACAGGCAACTGGAAGGATCCTCAGATTTGCAGGTCCTGGTCCTCGTGGGGGACTTCAGCCACCCTGATATCTGCTGGAACAGGGACAGCACAGCAGGGCATAAACAATTGAGAACATTCCTGGAGAGCTTCAGTGACAACTTCCTGACCCAGGTGACAAAGGAACCAAAGTAGAGAGGTGCTCTGCTGGACCTCATACTTGCACACAAGGAAGGGCTTGTTGGGAATGTGAAAGCCAAAGGGAGCCTTGGCTGCCATTACTACAAGATGGTGGAGTTTAGGATCCTGAGAGGAAGGAGCAGGACAAAAAGCAAGGTAACAACCCTGGACCTCAAGCGAGCAGGCATTGACCTCTTCAAGCCTCTGCTTGAAATAATCCTATTGGATAAAACCTTGGTTGGAAGAAGACCCCCAGAAAAATGGTTGATGTTCAAGGCTCATGTCCTGCAAGCTCAAGAACCATACATCCCAACAAGCAGAAATTCAGGCAAAAAAAAAATGTCAGGGCGCCTGCATGGAAGAAAAAGGTGCTCTTGGCAAAACTCAGATATAGAAAGGGAATATATGAAAGGTGGAAACAGGGACAGGTAACCTGGGAGGAATACAGAGACACTGTCTAAGCATGGAGAGATGCAAGTAGGAAAATCAAAGCCCAGGAACAGAATCTGGTGAGGGATGTCAAAGGCAACAAGAAAGGCTTTATGTACATCAGCAGGAAGAGGATGACCAGGGAAAATATGGTCCCACTGCTGAATGAGGTGAGGACCTTGGTGAAACAGGACATGGAATAGGCTGAGGTACTTCTATCTTTACTAGCAAGATTTGCCTTCAGAAATGCCAGATATCTGAAACCAGGGGCAACATCTGGAGTAGGGAAGGCATAACATTAATTGAAGAGAATCAGGTTAGAGAATACTTAAGCAACCTAGACATGCATAAGTCCATGGGCCTTGATGAGTTGTGCCCATAAGTGCTCAGGGAGCTGCCATGGTGACTAGAAGAGGTGCCTGAGGACTGTAGGAAAGCAAACGTCACTCCTGTCTTTGAGAAAGGCAAGGAGGAGGACACAGGGAACTACAGGCCTGTGAGGCCTCACCTTCATCCCTGGGAAGGTAATCCTGGAAACCATTTCCAGGCAATTGACCGACAAGAAAATCACCAGTAGTAGTCAGTGTGGATTCACCAATGGGGAGTCATGCTTGACCAAACCTCTGTGGTAAAGTGATAGGCTTGGTAGACAAGGGGAGACCAGTGCATATTATCTACCTAGACTTCAGTATGGCTTTTGACACAGTCTCTGTCACCCGACACTAAAGGGACTGACAGGTTCTTTTAGGAATCCTTGACAGAGTGATGACAGCACTATTACCAGGGGTCAGGAGCAGGGAGTACTGGTCATACCCTTCCAGGATATCCCCACAGACAAGCTGTTGATAAGTGGGTTGGAGGTGGACAGTGAGGTGGATTGAAAACTGGCTGAATAGACAAGCCCAGAGGGTGGTGGTGGGTGGAATGAAATCTGCTTGGAGGCTGGTAACTGGCGATGTACACCAGGGGTCAATACTGGGGCCAGTCCTGTTCAATATACCCATGAATGATCTGGAGGACGGGACAGAATGTGCCCTCAGCAAGTTTTCTGATGACACAAAACTGGGAGGAGTGGCTGATACAACAGAGAGTTGTGCTGCCCTCCAGAGGCATCTCAGTAGGCTGGAGAAATGGGCTGACAGCAGCCTCATGAAGTTCAGAAAGTGTGAACACCAGCACCTGGGAAGGAATAAGCTCAGGCTGGTGGTCATCGATCTGGGAAATTGCTTTGCAGAGAAGGCTATGGGGGGCTTCAAGCTGAACATGAGCCAGCAGTATGTCCTTGACACAAAGAAGGCCAACAGCTTCCTAGGCTGCAGTAAGAGGAGTGTTGTCAGCAGATCGAGAGAGGTGATCCTTCCCTTTTATTCAGCACTGGTGAGGCCACACCTAGAGAATTGTATCTACTTTTGGGCTCCCCAGTACCAGAGAGATGTGGACATACTGGAGAGAATTCAAAAAAGCGCCACAAAGATGATTTAGGGGCTGGAGAAACTCTACTATGAGGAAAGTCTGAGAGAGCTGGGACTGTTCAGCGTGGAGAAGGGAAGGCTCAGTGTGATCACTTCAATGTGTGTAAATATCTGAAGGAAAGCTGTAAAGAAAACAAAGCCAGGATCTTCTCAATGGTGTTCAATGGTAGAACAAGAGGCAATGGGCATAGACTGAAACACAGAAGAGTCCATCTGAACATAAGCAAAGATTTATTTTTTTTTTTTTACTTTGGAGTTCCTGAGCACCTGAATCGGTTGTGAAGTCTCCATCCTTGGAGATATTAAAAAAACACTCAGTGGTGCCCAGTGACAGGACAAGAGGCAATGGGCACAAACTGAAGCACAGCAGCTTCCATCTGAACATCAGGAAACACTTTTTCATGGTGAGGGTGACTGAGCACTGGCATAGGATGCCCAGAAAGGTTGTGGAATCTCCGTTCTTGGAGATATCCAAAAGCTGACTGGACATGATCCTTGGCAACTTTCTGTAGATGACCCTACTTGAGCAGGGAGGGTGGACAAGATAACCCCAGAGGCCCCTTCCAACCTTAACCGTTCTGTGATTCTGTGCTTTACAAGTGTGGTATCTTTGACTTTGATAGTTTCATAACATTACCGGACAGAATGTTTCTTGTATGGTCTGTAACCTCAACATCAATCCTGAAAGAGGGTAACCACAGCTGACAGCTGGCAGCTAAACAAAAATTTAATTAAGAAACTATTAATCCAATACTGGGTAACCTCTTTGGAAAACAGCTCCATGCATGGGATAAGGAGTGAAAATTGAAGAGGATGTATTTTAGGTAATTTCTTATGGAAGATAAGTGAATAAAATTTGAATTTTAAGTGCCCAAAACTTAATTGCTAAACATTAGTATAATCTTTGACCTCCTCCTCCAAAGAAACCCATTTTTAAGTCCAAAGGCAATGCCTTTATATTCAAGAATATAAAGGATTCCCTGTATGCTTCTAAAATGACAACTATTTGGAAGTATTTTTGTGTTATAACGATTAAAAACCTCTTAACAGTATCAGTTTACGTATTAGTTCATTAACTATTAGTTGAATTAGGACATGTTACTATTCTTTTCTAATCCCCAGAGATCTAGAGATTTTAAATTTCAAAACTATTCATAAAAACTTTAAAAATCTTGAAAAATTAAACTTATTTTGATCCAGGGAACAGAACTCAAGTTACTAAATGTAGAAAGATGTATCTGATGTTCATTTAGCTTTACCTAGTGTTAAAAGGGAAAAAAAAATCTTAGGAACAGGGATAGAATTTAATTTAGTTATCTTACTGTATTGTTTTAAAAGAAACTTCAAGGAAAAAAGTGACTATTTTACTTTGCATTGTAGGTGCATTTTTTTTTTACATAAGCATGGAAAAATAATAGCATGTAGAATTTCAGCCCACTCTTTTTCCAAAAGTTTTTCTTTAAAGATAGTAGAAATACATTTGCATTTTCTGTGAATTGCTCTCCTTTGAGCTTTTTTTTTGTTTTGTTTTCAAATTTTAGGATGATGTAAGAAGTAAAGTTGCTGCCATTCAAGCACCTAATTTTGCAAGAAGTTTGGGTATGCAAGTGGTAGTACTTCATTGTCTGATTTTAAACTCAGTGAAACATTTATCAGTAAATGAGGTTTACTGCTGTAATTTATTTGCTCCCTATAAATCTTCTTGTCTTCAGCTAGACACCCTGCTTAAATTAAAGGGTATAGAATTACTCCCCAAATACCTATGCACTAAAGATGGGAAAAGTGTCCTACTGCTTCTGTTGGCATTAAACATTTTTGTTGAATTGTTTGTACATGTTCATGCAGACAGCAGGATTCATTCTTCTCTTAGTGATATCTGTACATTTAAATAATGTAACTGTCTTTGTAAACATAGTAGAAATATGATTTTTTTCAGAATTAGATCAAGGGAGACTTTTGGTGAGAGTTCAGTGAAGTCAGAATTTCAAATGAAATCAGAACTGTCAAGTAAGTCTGGAGAACATGACGCATACCATTATTTTGTTTCCACCTCTGCATTCACACTCCTGGTTGTTGAACTATTTTGCCTTTTTTGTTTTCACAAAGGAATTTACTGTTAGATACCAATTTCTACCAGTGCATATTTTGTTGCAAGCAGAATTCACGTGACAGGTCTTTTACGCAGATGAAGGTGAATCAAATCCTATTAAGTGATATGGAGTCACATGAGATTCTACAGTTAACATTGTACCTGACTTCCTGTATTATCTTATTTTTATATATTTTCCTCTGATTTTACTGAGATAAGACTATTGTACCTGAACAGAATTGTAAATAGGTTATTTTTACCTCTTTGTTTTTATGGCTGGAAGTAATCTGTCAAAGTGTTGCTAAAGTTTTTCTCAGCTTTTAAATCTATTCATCATTCCCTAGATGCTTAGCATACATTCTATTCTAATGGTCTTAGCAGGAACAGACATCTTTTCTAATTTTGTGCATCAAAGTTCTCTGAGCATGTCTGCTGAATCAGGAATTCCTATAGATATGGAGCAAGACAATAAAGCAAATAAGCTTTTCCAACCACTTTTCTAAACCTTAGTTGTGTCTCTTCTGGATTTATCAGGTCAGATGCCAGGAGCAGGCACAAAATGGATTTATAACTCCCTTCCCCACCTCGTCCCTCACTCTTCCCAAACTGGATACTCATTATCAACTCTGTTGACTTGATGTGGTTGTCTTTTGTTATCTTGCAAAGGAGGACTTACAGGGAGATGATAGATAATTTCCTGACGAACAAGGAAGAACAGAGGGGGTTCTGGTGTGAAATATGTTTGTTCATTTCAAGGTCTCATGGAAGAGTACTTTCATAAAAGAGAATACACTCTTATTGAGAATATGTAAAAGGTGTCCACCCAAGGGATTAAGAATATTTTGTCTTATATGTTCTAATATAACCCTGAATCAACTAAATGGGAGGGGTATGGGAGGGGTGACTTACAGAAAATTGCCACTGGTTGTCTTGTCCACCATAATTACCTAAAATGTAGTAATGATAGTGGGGGTTAACAGTTATGGAAGTACTCTAAGTGTATAGCCGCTGAAGGTATGTATCTTCACAAAACATTAAATGAATATTGGGTGACTATAAATAGAAAGCATTCTGTATATCTGTGTCTGTTTCTGTAGGAACAGTAGGACTGCTGAGTGCTGTGATTTGAACTAAAGACATGTTACCTGTACTATTGTGTGTGCAGTCTGGATTATAAAAGGCAGCAGGAGAAGATTGTCTTGTACTCAGTCACCACAAAGCATAGGGAAAAAAACCCAACCCCCAAAACCCCAGGAAATTAAGCAAATAAGTCTACACATTGTTAAAATTCTGTTAGAATTTTAGGCAATGTATTGAACAGAAGGCTCTTTTTCCTAGGGTACAGGAGAGACAGAAAGGGAGCCTTTCAACATGTACAGCTTTGAATCTCTTCAGTGGCTTGCTACGGAGAATGAACAGCTTGGGCTGTTTCAAGTTCAGGGAGCATTTGATGTTCAGATAAGAGAAGAAAAGGAAATAAACAGTTATAAAATTTTCAGAAGCAACGACTTTCCATTGATGCGGTGAAAAGAATAATAAGATCATTTGGAATTTTTTCTATGAGAGCATCCAACCACTGATACATAGTGGTTTTACTGAAGGTTTCTCACCCAACTCTTCCCACTTCAGCTACAAAGATATCAGTGGGCTATAAACAAAGTAGGTGCTATTCATATTCACTCATGTGTGAGTAAAACCAAGAAAGGTCTGTCTGCTCAAATGTATATGGTCATGCTGAGAGGAAGCACAATCCTATTTACCATATAAAAATCAAAATTGTCCAGAGTCCTTGAAAAGAACAAATAAGAATAACTTTGTTCTAGTCCAAAACTGACCTGTCAAATGATCTGTCAAAACTGGTTAAAGTTTTGGGAACTATGTGTCCCCTGTTAACAACCTTTTAATAAAAGTACTAATATTTTCCCATGAACTGTAGAAATTAAACAATATCAGTTCAATGATATCCATGTTTTGATCAAAATTGTTGGGAAAAATACAGAAAAAATCCAGGCAGACCTTAGCAAAAGCTGTGAAGTTTAGATTATTAGGATACTTCAGAAAGGCAGGTACATGAGTATAGATTTGGTCATTTGACTGCTCTTAGACAGATGTGAAAAAATTAATTACTAGTAAAATTGACAGAGTGTTTTCTTCATCTAAGTGCTAGCCCAAAAGATATTTCTCTAAAATCTGCTGATAGTAATAAAATGCTTAGGTGGTTCAGGACAAAGGAAGAGAGTCCATAATGAGGTTGTATGCCTAGAATTTTTGACTGTTTTCTGGTAAGGCCCTGGTAACATCATCCAGTCTGATAAACACAAGATTTAACACAAGAGAAAGGAAAATTGTGAGTCTGCTGCATTGGCTGTTTGGAATTGATCATATTCATTTGGTAGGCCAAGGGTTAACTGTTCGCACAGATGGTAAACCTTCAAATTTTCCATCCTTGAATACTTTGGCATTTCGCTGTCAGTCAGTTCCAGCATACTTCCATACTGTTGGAAGTATGCAGTTGGGTCTCCTTCCATGTTCGACTTTCTCTAGGACCCGAGATGGGATTTTTTATTCCTGCAATACCTGTCCTTTCTGATGATGGTGATTACTGTTCTTTTTAAAGGTGTGATATTGTCATGACACTTTATTTTTGAGCTGAAAAATCTGGAATATTAGTGAGTAGCTTAGCTGCTGAGTATGCCATCACCTCCTCTTCTGATGCCTAGTTAAAGCAAAACTGAGAAAAGATCTTCACTATTCTATTACTATTTTAAAGGAAATTATGACTCTCTGGGTGAGCTTTCCTTCTTCCACCCATATGAACAGGTTAACAGTAGAAATAAACTACCAGAATTTTTTTTACTTTTTTTTTTTTAATGTAGTGAAGGACAGAATGATTAAAACAAAGAAAATGGTCAAAAATCTACGTGATCAAAAAACAAATAATGATACAGATTTCTAAACTATCAACCTCTGTTAGGCTGTAGAATGTGCCAAAACAAAAGTTCACCCACAAGCAAATCAATCAACACCTCTGTATATATTCTGGAAGACAAAACCAGCTTATGTAATTTGCACTGCCCTTCTGTACTAAAGACATATGAAAGATTTCACACTTATGAGAGGGGGTCCACGGACTGGCACGATTTGGCCTACCGTGTTGTTTTATTCTCCTGTGAAATTCTGTACGTCACTTTGCGAACTCTAAAACATGCTGAAAAATTAGAAGCTAGTTCTGCCTGGAAAAACTTCTCCAGACTGACTCTAATATTGCAAGAACATTGCATGTTTCATTAATAATTTCTATTGTTTGTTTAAAACTGTAACTCCGTTCATTGTGAAATTTTGCATTGTCAACATTGATAAATATTAAATGAAGAAGGAACTTTTCCCTGCTTCCTCTGAAGTTCATGGTATTTTGTGATATCACACATTTTAATTACTTTTCCTTTAAGTGGCTCTACCATTAGCAAATATTTATTAATCAAAATTGTCTTTTTAAAAAAACTTGGGCTAAATAAGAATAATAGTAAAACGACTAAATTCTTAGATCCACATCCTCCACTCAATTTCAGTGTTGGTGTTGTGTAAATTCAGACTATAGAATGAACTTTCTGAAGCTTCTTGACAGCTTTTTAGGGCTCCTAAAATATAATATGCATGGACAGACCCTCATGCCCGCATAGCAACGTACTGGATCAAAGGAATTGTTAAACAACCGAGGACATAATAACTAACCTTTTCTTCCATAACTTTTTGATAGAATCACATTTTTCTACTTGTCTTATTGTCCCAAGGCTCAGCGCACTTGCATCTTTCGAACAGCTAGACAATTTTCTAAAAATAGTCCTTCCCCACAGCATTTTCTACACATGCGGAGTCCATAAACCTAAGAAAAATAGAGACTGAGAATATTTTCAGACATAAAACTCATAGTAGTTTTATGGCAGATACAGATGATTTGAAGTATAAGTGAAAATGTTATGGCTGCTAAAAATATTTAGGATAAACAGTACTACATAATAAAACAATAAAGCATGTTGATCTTCTATGCTGATGTCTTGTCTACTCACACTTGAAACACTTCCACAACATCATTAGTCGGTCTAATGTTTGGGATTTTTCTTGCTCTTGTACTTAATAAAGTCATGAGTGTCCTCTGATCTGCACTAAAATGCACAGGGAGTCTGTCCAGTATTTAATAAGAATTCTTTCACTTACATACATCATCATTTAGGATGTTTGTGACACGAGCTTGCTTACATTTCAGTGTCAGTTTCAGGAGGATGCATAGAGGTAATTAATAGAAGTTCTTTGAGATACAGCATTCTGTTCCACACTGATGAATCTATATAAATTTTAAGGTAAATTGTTTCAGTAAAACAAATAGAAGGGAAAGAAAAAAAGAGTGATGCAAATTCTCTTTACGAAGATACTGTACTAGTTTTAAAGATTGTATGTCAATTTAAAACAACATTATCAAACTTCGTAAATGACAGCTAAAGAGAAGATTACAATACATCTGATATAAAGTCATATTTTCATGTCTTTCTTCAGAAGAGAAGAAAAAACATCGGAACCTGTGATGAGGTAAAACTTTTTGCTCTAAAGTGATTGTTCAAAATGTGCCTGGGAAACAGCATCTTTCAGCTGTCAGAATCAAGGATGATATGCTCAATATTAGTATTATCTCTGTGATGTAACTTGGATACTGTGCTGGTTATGTGAATATCCTTCTAAAATTCATAAGTATTTAGGTAGTAGAACCTTCACTTGAATAAATGCTAGATCCTAAGTATCAGAGTTTTCGGCTTCAATTTTTGTGTGATTTTTTTTTTAATATAATTTTATCTGATTTCTTTGAAAAGCAGGCATTGGCTATATTTCTCCTGTCTGTAGACAGGTGTAAGGTACGTGCTAACTCTGCTCCAGAATTTATTCCAATTTTCACTCTATTCTCTACAGCTTATAAGATAAAGCAGTGGTCTTACACATTGTTATAATGAATCTTCAAATTTATACAGCTATGTTTTCTTTTTTTTTTATTTTTTTTAACTTTTTTTAGTTCGCGTACTATTCTCTTCGAGATCTTAACAGATGCTATTCATTTTGTTCATTTTATTGAGTAGCAAATCACTGTAACATGACAAGAATTGTTTTTTATACAGATAATCACTACTAATATTTAAAATAACAAAGCAAGTGAAGTAGTTATCATGGCATGACTTTGCAAGTTGTAGGTAACTGGAAAATAGCGCAGGGGATTTATAATGTTCTTATATGCGAAAAAGGGATGATTTCATAACAGTGAAGTAGATGAAAGTGAAACAGTACAAGTGATATAGGAGAGTAAAGATCACTATAACTTAACATTTAGAGAAGGATTATGGAGTTTGTGATGTAGAATATGGTGTCCCTTAATACAGGGAAAGAAAATTGCAGTGTCACTGACAGTACAGAAAAGTGATTAAAATTTCTCAGTGTAACACAGGGATTGACTTACATGTTTTCAAGAAAAAAAGAATGCAATGGAAAAGTTTGATTAAGACATCCACATCAATATTTTGAAACTACGGCTGTAATACAATAATATGAAGTCAGTAGTGCACCTTGGCAGCAATGTACAACAGTATACTGGGCTTTATGAATAGGGGCAGAGCCAGGACAACAAGGGGAGAGATTATCCTCTTCTAATCTGCATTCATTAGACCACATCTGGTTATTGCATTCAGTTTTGACCCTCAAATATGGGAAGGACGTGGACAAACTGGAGTGGGTTCAGGGGATGCCACTGGGATGATGGGCCTCAGAGCCCCTGCCCTGCGAGGAGAGGCTGTGGGACTGGAGCTGGTTCAGCTGGGAGAAAGGACAGCTTCGGGGGCACTAGACAGCATCCCTGGCACTGCTGGGAGGGGATAGAGGAGATGGAGCCAGGATCTGCACAGCGATGCGTGGCAGGAGGTTGAAAGGCAGCGACACAAGTTGAAACACGAGATGCTCAGGCTGGAGATAAGGAGAAACATTTTCTATAGGAGGACAGCCCCTGAGTGGAACAGGCACCGTTTCCATCCTTGGAGGTTTTCAAGACCCAACTGGACAAAGCCCTGAGCAACCTGGTCTGAATTAAGGATCAACCATACTATGAACAGGAGGCTGGGCTAGAGACCTCCTTCCAACCAAAATTATTTTGTCATTCTGAGACCATTAAATAGGAAAATAGATGATCATGGCTGTTAGTGTTCTTCCATTATTCCCTTCACGAAGCAAAAGACTTTATGTTAAGCATTCTTTGGCTGTGGTGTATGTGCTAGATATTTTCTCTGTTGACAAAGTAATCTTTATAGATTTGTTACCAGGTCTTGCATATTCTGGGCACATCACACATATTAGTAAGAAAGGGCAAGCATTCTTCACAACATCCTGATTAAAAGAAGTAAAGCAGTTAAAACAATAGCTTAAGAAGCTAGAACAAATGAATAAAAATGAATCAAGGAGGGGAAAAGAAATTAATATTGCAGGAGATTTAGAAGTCATTAACCACCAGACTCCAATTCTATTAATGTAATCAAGCCTTCAACATTCATAGAATCATAGAATGGTTTGGGTTGGAAGGGACCTTAAAGATCATCTAGTTCCAATGCCCCTGCCACAGGCAGGGACACCTTTCCTCTAGACCAGGTTGCTCAAAACCTCATCCAACCTGGCCTTAAACACGGCCAGGAAGGGGGCAGCCTCCCTGTGCTGTATCAGTGCTGTATCAGGCCTACACTGCGCACACAGCTATAATAGAAAAGAACACTAATGATAAAGGAAGAATTTAATGTTGATCTACTCTGCAGGGACCCAATCCACAGCAGAGTTTAATTGCCACAAGTGCAAGGTTAGTTTCTGTCTGCTGAGGATCTTTCTTAGTACAAATCTTATTTAATCTGTGCAGAAAAATAAGAGCAATATTTCTCTGATTAAAAAGAAAGAAAAAAACATAGAACATTGTAACATTGACATAATTTATTATGCTGCATAGAGCTGAAATAACAAAAAAGCTGTAGGCATTATATTACTGCCAACTATGCAACTGCTGCTTTGCACCTGTTCCGGGGGCTGGACAGGGAGCTGTTTCCCTGTACAAGCACAGCCATAGTCGGAAGGATACATTTTCCTGATCTGCTGAAGATAAACTCTATTTTTTTTTTTTGGAGACATACTGAGCAACTGCAATGACACAAGTCTCATAGCTGTAGGACTTCAACAGAAAAACTGGGTCTGTCCATTCTAGTTCCTGACACCAGAGCTATACCAGTCCTCCTATATCTCAGTCCTTGGGGGTAACCTTCCTAACAGCAGCTTCCAGAAGGCAAAAGTTGGAATCTTGGTTTTGGCAAAATATATAGTAGTTTTGCCTTTTGTCACTGAGGCCAGTATTTTATCTCCATTTCTGTCGTTCACCGATTTGATTTTTTTCATAAATTTCCTGTTGCTGTGGTTCTCCCTATAGCTTTTCTTTTCTGGATTATATTGTGATTGCTATTTTAAACAATTACACCTGTGATGTATAATGTTTGCTTGAGAAATCTTGTAAAATCTTGTTACATTGCAGAAACAGTTTTAATGCCTCTCTCACATCTGAGTAATAACTAAAAATCTACTTTCTCACCTTAATTTTTGTAACAAAACAAGGAGATAAAACACAGGTTAATGGAGTGGGAGGTTCGGTGGAGATGGAGGATTTCTTTTCACTAATGAGGCTTGCGGACAGAGTACCATAATAAACCACACATGTTCATCCTCATGGCCAGAAATGTGGGTTTTTTTCCTCTTTTGCCTGCTCTTGGAGCATCATAAAAGACATACAACTTAAGTTGAATATATTGAAAAGAACTGCTAAACATTAGCAATTAGCCGTCAAGACCTGGAAACTAGCATTGGGATACGCAGAGGCATGCATATGTGTAGGGTTACCTATGATGGATTTGATCCAAAAGAGCAGTTTAGTAATGACAAAATATGATACCTAGAGCTATAAGAAGGTTAGTGCTGGAGTGAAAAAAGCAATGCACAAAGGCAGCAGCTTACACAGCATGGTACCTGATGACAGAAAAATCTGGATACTGTGAGGTCACCTTATTATGCCACTGCATTATGTATTTCATTACTTCTCATTGCCAATCATGATCCTTGAAGGTCAAAAGTCAATAGTAAAGAATTTGTTAAAAGCAACATTATGGTCTCTTTCAATAAAATACAATGTGAATTTCTTAAGACCCTGCCTTTGTTTGTGCAGTGGGAGAGAGGCCTTGGGACAGGTAGAGAAATGACTTGAGCCAGCCAGGAGAAATTCAACTGATGCAGGGTTGCTTACTGGCCCTCTGAATATACTCTTTGGTTTCTAAACGGGTTGATAGCTAAGAAGTGCAATTCAAATGTAACATTGCTAATCTTCATTCAAGGAATACTAGCAAATGCCTGTCAGTCTCACTTTTACAGGTACAGAATGCAGGAAACTAATTTGTTACATTGGTGAGAAAATTAATGAAAACTAATGCAGTATATATATTCATATTCTCTCTCTTACATTATAATTCATATAATTACTACCATGGACAATGTTCTGGGCTGCCTCTACATGAATTTTGACCTTCTTCACAGACATCTTAAATCTTCAGAAGACTTCACAGAATCTTAAAATTAAGACTATTGTCTTGAATGAATGAATTTGACTACCTCAAATAGCTAACGTACATAACTGTCTCTCGACTTAAAGTGTGACCAGCATATAGCAAACCTATAACAGGTAAAATCTGCTTGGGTAAAATCTGCCTGGGATTTTGGCATATTTTGCATGTAATATTTTATTATCATACAGTAGATTACTTTAAAGCATATCTCTGTAATTTAATTTCATTTAGGATTGCACAGATTGTCAAGGCAAACAAAATTGGTGTTCTTATAACCAGTTCTTACTTTGCTCCCCTACAACACTATATGTCCTGACCTCACACAGAATTGAAAGCCTTATATTCTCATTTAGTTCAGAGGAAACTGAGGGGTCTAAGACCTCAGTGTGCTGAGTCCTTAGAAATCCAGTAGCTTCACACCTTATGAGCTTCCCATTCAAGTACAGGTGTTAAAACTCTAGTGTTTAAGCCCTTCAAAAAGGTTATTAAGCTAACATCTAAGCTGTTTAAAAAGGGTGGCTGTATGTTTAGTGTCATAGGTTGATCTTCGCTGGATGCCAGGTGCCCAGCAAGCCGCTGTGTCACTCCCCCTCCTCAGGTGGACAGGAGAGAGAAAATTCAATGAAAGGCTCATGGGTGGAGATAAGGGCAGGGAGAGATCACTCACCAATTACCATCAGCAATTACAGGCAAAACAGACTTGACTTGGGGAGATTAATTTGTTGCTAATCAAATCAGAGGAGGGTAATGAGAAATAAAACCAATTCTTAAAAACACCTTCCCCCCACCCCTCCCTTTTTCCGGGGCTCAGCTTCACTCCTAATTTCTCTACCTTCTCCCCCTGAGTGGCGCAGGGGGACGGGGAATGGGGGTTGCGGTCAGTTTATTATACGTTGCTCTGACACTCCTTCCACCTCACATTCCTCCCCGTGGGGTCCCTCCCATGCGAGACTTTCCTTCATGAACTTCTCCTACATGGGTCCTTCCCATGGGCTACAGTTCTTCATGAACTGCTCCAGTGTGTGTCCCTTCCATGGAATACAGACCTTCAGGAACAGACTCCTCCAGTGTGGGTCCCCCGTGAGGTCACAATTCCTGCCAGCAAACCTGCTCCAGCATGGGCTCCTCTCTCCACAGGGGCACAGGTCCTGCCAGGAGCTTGCTACAGCTCAAGCATCCCACAGGGTCACAGCCTCCCTCAGACATCCACCTGATCTGGTGTGGGATCCTCTACAGGCTGCAGGTGGATATCTGCTCCACTGTGGTCTTTCATGGGCTGCAGGGGGACAGCCTGCTGCACCATGGTCTTCACCATGGGCTGCAGGGGAATATCTGCTCCAGCACCTTGAGCACCTCCTCCCGCTCCTTCCTCACTGACCTTGGTGTCTGCAGAGTTGTTTCTTTCACATATTCTCACGCCTGTCTTATGACTGCTGTTGCACAGCAGTTTTTTTTCCCCTTCTTAAATATGTTACCCCAGAGCCGCTACCACCATCGCTGATGGGCTTGGCCTTGGTGAGTGGTGGCTCCACCTTGGAGCCAGCTGGCATTGGCTCTGTTGGACATGGGGGAAGCTTCTAGCAGCTTCTCACAGAAGCCACCCCTGTAGCCCCCCTGCTACCAAAACCTTGCCATGCAAACCCAATACAGTATGGCTTGCATATTTGACAAAATAAAATAAGTTCCTTGATGATGAAGAATTCAATTCATGAACATCTTCTTACCACTAGTTTGTCATTTTTCCATAGTCCCAGAGTACATATTTCTATAAGCCAATGACCACATGCACATGAAAATGAAAGTAAAAAGGCTCTCCCCAGGAATAACTACACTGATGTAAACAGTTTCATTTTGAGACTAAGCAAGTCAGAATGCTTGATCCCAGCTGTCAGAATTTTTTAGCTTTCATAGAAGGCAGTGTGCAGACCTGGCTTTCTCACAACATAACCCAAAACTTTTTCTTTTACCTTTTTGCCTCATTTCAGATCCACTCCAGTGGTGGACTTGATTTTCATCATAGTGACCTACAACAGCGTTTTTATTCCTTGTCACGCTTACAACTAAGTCTTGAAAAAAATTCATAATTAAATGAGCTAAATTTTAACTATTTAATTTTGAAAATACTTTTTTTAAAAATAAAGAAATATGCTCTAAATTTGTAATAACACATTTGTGTTCAGATCAGTATACCAGGATTACAGTTCAGAAATCCAATTTATTGCAATAGAATTTGTAGGGATAAAGGACTGTGAATGCAGCCTTGCAAACCTGGGAGTTGAGTCTTCCACATGATTGTCACTAGAGCATATATGTATGAGTTCAAAGTAGATAGAGAATATTTCCAGCGTGACACATTTAAAGTTAATAAGACTCATGTAGCTAAACGTCCCTGTGAATTAACATTTCTCCTTGATGTCCTGAACTGGAAATGGAATATATACAGACTGTGGGAATTTCTGCCATAAAATTGGTGCAGGGCAAGAGATGGTTTTGGAGATGTGCTTTTGACTTCTCCATTAGACTCTCTGTATCAATTAAACCCTTAAAGCCTATAATGCTTGGTTTTTATAACAAATATGTTTGAAATTCAGTCCTATGAACAGTGACTATAATTATTGTGTAGAATTAAGCACACAGAAAAATTCATGGATTGCTTAATTTTAGATTTTTTGGAATTGAAATGTACTTCCCTATATGTGTAGTATCTGAGTAAGGCTGCTCGATAGCTGATGCTATCCAAATTATATGCAAGTGGCTTGACACTGACACACTGAAAATCACATTGCTGGTATACAATGATTAATCACTTCCCCAGCTCACACCACATTCAGCAATGTATGAGTAGTAAAACACCCATGGAAACAAACTGTCCGTGGATATTTAAAACTGAATTACCCATTTTCATGAATATTTGATCTGCTTATTACCTGCAAAATACTTCAGATTTGTTGCCTGTAATTTGAGCTTATTAAAGTGCTAAAAGCAAGGCTCTGTGTGACAGGAAGGCCTGTATTTCTGGAAAAAAAAAATATGAGAATTGTACAGTGTATAAAATCTAACTAGATAGATAGTCCAGGATTATAGATGACATGTTTCTGTGACACATGAATCAAAATGTTAATGTGACAGAAAAGTCTAATTGTCCTGCTGAATTGGCATGCATCTGATCAGCACACATATTTGCTGGGGTTACTATCGTAAATGTAATATTTACTTTTGATTCTCTCAAAACTAAAAATTAAAACATAAATAAAATGCTTCTGCTATACTCTAAGAATTATATTCTTCACAGACAAAGGTAACTTACAGGGGAAGTGGAAATGGTTATAGAGTATAAATATTGTAGACATAAAATCCCTTACATCAAGAAAGGATGCTGATATGCTGATTGAGTGGAGGAGATAACAGAAAACAGCTGCAGGCCATCCCTTCTGTGAAGTTGCTTACAGGTATCATTAGTAAAGATTTTACGTTATGGAAGCATGTAAAATTCACAGAATCACAGAGTCACAGAATGGTGAAGGGTTGGAAGGGACCTCTGGAGATCATCTAGTCCAACCCCCTGCCAAAGCAGGTTCACCTAGAGCACATTGGACAGGGTCGCATCCAGGTGGGTTTTGAATATCTCCAGAGAAGGAGACTCCACAACCTCTCTGGGCAGCCTGTTCCAGTGCTCTGCCACCCTTAAAGTAAAGAAGTTCCTCCTCATATTCAGATGAAACTTCCCATGTTTCAGCTTGTGCCCATTGCCCCTTGTCCTCTCACTGGGCACCACTGAGAAGAGTCTGGTCCCCTCCTCTTGACACCCACCCCTAAGGTATTTGTAACTGTTGATAAGATCCACTCTCAGTCTTCTCTTCTCCAAGCTGAACAGACCCAGCTCTCACAGCCTCCCTTCATAAGAAAGGTGCTCCAGTCCTCTGATCATCTTTATAGCCCTTCGCTGTACTCTCTCCAGTAATTCCTTATCTTTCTTGAACTGGGGAGCCCGGAACTGGACACAGTATTCCAGATGTGGCCTCACCAGGGCCGTGTAGAGGGGCAGGATAACCTCCCTTGACCTACTGGCCACACTCTTCCTAATGCACCCCAGGATACCATTGGCCTTCCTGGCCACAAGGGCGCATTGCTGGCTCATGGTGAACTTGTTATCCACCAGAACATCCAGGTCCTTCTCTGCAGAGCTGCTTTCCAGTAGATCAGCCCCCAACCTGTACCGGTGCATGGGGTTATTCCTCCCAAGGTGCAGGACTTTACACTTGCTTTTGTTGAACTTCATGTTTTTAAATGCAAAGAAGAAAATTTATTTCAGCTTTATAACTTTTTAATGCTGTCTTGTTTTCTAATACATATAATGTAAGTTCATATGGAGAAAAAAAAAAAAAGTCAAAAATCACATTAACAAAAATATTCTATAGTCACCATTACAAATCTGTTGTTAAAACGTAGCAAAAATCAGTTTAATTTTTTTGAAAAGACACACCAAAAAAAAAAATCTCGTAGCCATATATTGGTACTATAAAGCTATCAATAATGTTTTTACCTCTGGGATGAGGTTGATTTTCTTAAAATGTACTAGGCATATACCTTAGGGACCCTTTTTATTTTTTTTTTCCCTGCCCCTGAAAACATCTGTATTGTAATGGAAGACAATTTCCAAATAGTATTAACACCCTTTTGAAGCTTTACCTTAATCCTTATCCATAATCAATAAGTAGTCTACAAAGACTACTTAAGCATAGACTGCATATAACATTCAGAAACAAATTAGTTCTCTTAGTGGTTGCTCACTCTCTTTTTTTTTTTTCCCTTTCTTCTTCTATATTAACATCTATATTATAAAAAATTATTCTTCCCATTGCATATTTTAATTCTTAGAGAGAGTACCTAGGTCTTGAAAGCTTGAAGATTTAATATCTCAGTTAGCCTGGTACAATTTTTTATTTCTAGTAAAAGTACAAAGGAGAACTAAAATGTGTTTTATACTTTGAATATGATACACTTTATAATTCAAGTTTGTGATGATATAACAGATGCTGGGAAAATAGAAGTTAAAACTTAATTCAGACCCAAAATATTTAGTAGGTATTATTTAACAATAGAAAACATGCTTATAAAAACGAATACAACTGTATTTTTAGGAAATTTACTATAATATAGATATCTTATACAACAGCACAGACTAGTGGCTTTAGTAAGTCAGCAAGTTTGCCTTGTTCTCTTAAGTCGTGTTGAAAGAAGATGGTTAAGATCAGAGTGTATAGAAAATCTGAAAGTAAGTAGAAGCAAGTTACTTTACAGAGGCAAGTATTACAAAATACTGCTTCTACCATATTAAACAGCATATAAACATATGCTATTTAGAGGCACATCTCCTTTAGGGAAAGACACAGGTCATGAGAATAAAAACTTTTTTTTTCTTTTTTTTTTTTATATTTATTTAAGGAAAACACATCCATTTTATTAACAGATGCTAGTGCTTTTTATTAAATTTTTTTTGTTTTTCTAATTCATGCATGGCTTCTAACAGGTCTGGGCACTTTGCAGAATAGATTGGACACAGGAACTAAGTGAAAAGTTATTTTACAAAATGACAAGTTATTTATGCTATGATAGATTGGACCTGCCTTGCGCATTTTTTACATTTATTTACAAGGAATTACTTTGTCCAGACTGATTCTGTGAGTTTCTCAGTTTCTTGCGAAAGCGCGTCACAGATTCACTACAATGTTACATAAAATTACAGAGAAGATGTTTTTCAAAAGCTGTTGATCATTTGACATTTCTATACAAAAGGTTTATATAAGATTTGTCTATGCATGTGTTGAATCTGAGTGTACCTCTGACTTTTAGTCTCTTCTTAGGTCTTCTACACTTCAGAAAAATACAGTTACAGTTAAGGTTAACAACTTATCCTGAATGTAGAAATTTTGATCATAAAGGTCACACGGGTTTCTTTACCTAATTTCTCACACATCTTCCTATGCTCCCTTGATACATGCTTTTCATGTCTTTCTCTCTAGTTAGCTCAAAGACAGTATCACACTGACATCAGTGTAGTTGCTTCAGGTAGCTGGTATACTCCTTGAGCATTATTGTCCTACATTTCTTCCTGTTAAGATGCGTCCCACTTTTTGAGAAACGCTTTTCTCTGCAATTATCCAAATAACAACTAGAAAAAGCTAGTGTGGTCCTGTAGAGGCATGAGAATATGGTGTATATATGCTCAGTACATAGGAGGCTGCCAATCATGGAAAAATAACTGCAAGTTTTGGACTTTCCAGAACCTAGCTCATGCAGAGGGAAAACATATTGCTCTTGCTCATCAGAATAAAGCGACAAAATGGGAGGAGGTGTGTCTCTGTGTGTGCATTTAAAAAAGAGATCTCCCAGCACGTCTCTCCATAACGTCTGTGTCAGTCACTTTAAAGCTTTTGGTACCAGGGTAATGAACACTGGACCTAAGGACAACGTTAAAATTAGGGGTCCATAAACAATCACTGAGATTGAAATTCCAGTGTGCTCAATTTAACAACTGCTATTTGCATCTTAGAAGTGATCAATGTGATGAGATGTAAAAGACATGAAATGTAAACCCCCAGCCCAGGAGGAAATAAATGCTTCACCATGCAGTTTGAATTATGATATAATTTGGTGCAAGTTTTCTTGGTACAGCAAATATTTCAGGCATGCTAGCTTGAAATAAATATATCATTTGACTATGTAATCATAGTTCCCTCTCACCACACTCCTCAACTGTGTATTTATATTATTGCTTCTTTAGCTAGTGAACGCACTGCACCTCTTTATCCCATCTCAATATTTCCAAGTTATTCAACTGGCTTGATTACCTCATCCTAGCTGGTGCCATTTCCACTCCATCCTTCGTTGCAATTTATTCACAGTTTAATTTGTTTCTAGGCAAATGAAATAGGTTAATGTAATGACAATACCAATAGAGTTCTGCTAGCCTCAAGACAGCAAATAGAAACTGACCATGAAATCTTCTCTCTTTCTTGATAGAACACATAAGCCTATAGGCATTCTGGTTCAGACTGCAAATGTGTGAGGCTGAGTAATGATGTTCACATCACAGTTTGGTCTGAACCATTCAACCTCTAACCTGGCTGTCTTGAAATCTTCAGCAGTCTGATTTCAAATTGATGTTTAAAGGCCTTTAGTTGGAGAGGAGTACTCAGTGTTTTCTGGGTTTGGGACCATATACAGCTGAAACAGATCTGAGAATAAAGACAGAAAAGCTCTTCAAAAATGTCCAGTGCTGTGTATGCTACATGTTACTGCTTACTCTACATTCAGCATCAACATGCCTTTGAAGTACTAACTACTGATGTGTATTTTGTGACTTAAACAGAGGTCTCCTAGCAAAAGGACAAAATGAATAGGTGTTAGGGGGTTTTTCTTGTCGATTTGCTTTTTTTTTTTTCTTTTCTGGAACTGCCAACTGTTACAGGAAGTTGGTTATTCACTGTGAGGTCCCTGTCCCTGCTACCTATCCAAAACATATGCCTTTTTTTTAAAAATGATTTAGGTTTTTTTTTTTTCCTTAAAATAATATTCTTACATATATTCATGAATGAAACAATAGTAATGAAATTTATGCTAAAAAATTAAACACATGGTTGTCCACAGAGACCTCTTTGTCTTCAGTTTCTCCCTCCCTTTGATTCTTCTAATCTCCCACTTTTGGGAGGATTTATGCCCTTTAGTTCATATTTATCATTCTGGCTTAGTTACTCAGTCCCTCACTCAGACACTGGATTGCAAGGAGATTTAGGTCCATGTTTTCATAATTTTACACTCTTGATGCCATTAGAATAATGAGCATTTACATGGTTACACAGATGTTAGGCACCTAAATTTCAGCAATGGTAAGAATTTTAATCTTTCATTACTTTACTCATTAAAAAAACTATTCATTTTTGTTTATTTTAAAGTTGACTCCAGAAAGGAATCCTTCCAGCAGATGGCAGTAACTCTTCACCTACCCCAACTATGAATGAAAATTTTTAAACATCCTAACCCAAAACTCCTGTTAAGAATTTTTTTTCCAGCTCATGGCTGAATTGCTTACACAGGCAATTCTTTTTCAGTTTTAATTTTCAAGAAGACCAAGCACAACAGGTATCACTTAAGTCATCTGAAACTAGCCAAGACAAGAGGCATCTAACTCCTACATCGTAATTAATTTGACGTATTAATAATTCAGCTAAATGAATGTGGATCAAAGTTGTAGTTAAATCTGCATGTAGGTGACAGGGCTGCACTGCTTAAGTTAACTTTGCAGCTGCAAGAACCTGAAGCTAATCTGGCTTTTACTCAGCATCTGTAACTATTCCCTTGCAGTGGACTTATTCCTAGCTATTCTGCTTACTTGACACTGTAAACTGGGGACACACTTTTAGAGTATAAGTGGTATTGGATAGCATACACACAGTTTCCCTAAAGGAGGGGCTTGCTCAGGCATTCTTCTCTAGTCACAAAAGATCACAATATCTTCCTGTTCAAGGGATACTGTCAAATAGAATATTTAGAAAGAAGACAATTAACTCAAATTCAGTGTATGCTGCAGCTTCCTGTAAATAATGGACTGATTTTATTTTAAATCTGCCTTAAAAATAAGTGTTATAGTGACTTCTTTTCTCTTCCTGCTGAAAAATCAGTGCAACTACTGTTGCCTGTGGCTCTATCCTACATCTTACTCAGCTATGCATAGACTTAACTTCATTGTGCAAGTAATCCCTTATCAAAAATACATATATAATCAAGGGATTATATATAATGCTGCCACTGCCACGAATTTCCTTGTCACTTGAAATTTAAAGAACTTCTAAGTAAAGCTGGCTACTGAAACAGAACTCTAAGAGAACCCTAACTTATTCTGAATCTCTTTAGTGACAAATATGAGAGATAAAAAATGTTGTGCTTACTTTAAACCAATGCAACTATAATCCAGATTTTAACATGACAGTTAATACTACAAAGCATTTTGTCTCCTGAAGAGTTTTTATTTTGCTTCCAGTCTAAAAAGATATTACTTCTTTTTACTGAATATGATTAAAGGACTTACATTAGAAAACACAAATTTGTATAAAACTACTATGAAAGAGCTTTCAATTACCTGATGACAGACAATTTCTTAGCTGCGTTGAATGCAGAATGAATGTACCAGGGAAAAAGAATCACTAAAAGTGCACTGGCAACCACAGAATCATCTTTTCTAACTTTATACCTTTTTGTAACATGAACATTACTGTTTAATTCTTAGTTTTCTCTTTTTTAATTATTTTTATTTTTAATTTCCAAAAAGAAAAGTGTGTCACATCTGTTCAGAAGACTCTGGAGGATTCCTGGCCCTTTTGTTTTTAACCTCCATTTGCTATTGCTTATAGTCTAAGATCACATGTATCAACTGCCTGTAGAAATGTGTTATATTCAGAAAGACAGGATACTGTTGTGAGATGATGTGTGAAGATGGGAAGAGGTAGAAGAATGCTTTGGCTTTTCTTTTGTAAACCTGTCCTTGGGAACTTTGGCTTCACTCAGCCAGTACTGCACTACATGATGGCTTCAAAGGACTTCAAGTGAGGATCCCAATTTTCTAACACTCATCAAGAGTGAGGAATTCCATTCAAATATTTGAAATTTTGAAAAATGCAGTGTATTTCATAACAGTAGTACATTCAAGATATATATACATATATTTTCTACAGAACATAACTTTCTTAATATGTACATATTTGACATTTTCTGTAATATGTCAGATGTTTTATTTAGAACAGAGTTATTGGCTTCCAGGAAAAATAGAATCATAGCATAAAGCGAAAGGTTTACTGCAGTCCTGCTCTAGGGTGCATTTTATAACTCATTCTTGATGTATGACCAGAAGAAATAATCGCAAAATTTTCAGAGTTTGGTTCGTGGTTCTGCCCCCCATTTCTTTCTATGACTTTTCAGCCTACCAATGCCTGTTTTGGAGCATCTGGGTCACATATCATTTGTCCCATTAGTAGATTTTTCTTAGTATTTTATAGGAATTGCTGAACAATTTCTATGTGGTAATATGCTATTGTCATAAATGCCAAATGGTATTGAGTGCTATTTGCATTCATTAGATATATAAAGGAGCCAATAAGAGAGCAGAATTAGAAGGCCATAGAAAACCAAATTATTTTTAAATGAAAGAAAAAAAAGTAGGGTAGTAACAGAAGGCAATTTGTATATGCATATCATTTACCAAATTCTTAATTTTACTAAGATGATTGGTGGGTTTATTAAAAGAATACCTTTTAGCTTTATTGCAAATCCAGACCATTGTCACTACTGCAGTTATCTCCAAGGCACAATAATTTAGCTCACATAAAAAAGCTGTTTTTGCTGTGATGTCATCTATGCCTGGTACTCTGAGAAAAAAGTGTGTCAACAGTTTCCACCTTAGAAAGTTAACAGACTTGACAGTATATTAATCTAGAGGCTTTGTGAAAATGTAAAGTTAATATGGGAAATAATTCTATAGTGCTTTGATAATAGAACAATTAAGTTGTTGAATTAAGAACAATAGAACGATTAACAAGTTGATGAAAATAAATTTTTTGCCACCCAACGTTATGTGATATTTTTCCAAATAACAGAAATACGTAAACAAAAAGCCTAAGATAAATTATTTACTGCAGAGGCAAGACCACCATCAAACTTTTAACACCTCATAAAATTCAACTTTTTTTCAAAAGGATCTAGCAACTAAAATTTTTGACAAGGAGGAAATACTTGTTCCACCTCCACAAAGAATAAACAACACTTTTAAATTCAATTTGTTCTGTTCTGGAGTGGGGACTGCGGCCTGGGCAGGAACAGGGGGCTGTGACAAAGTCACAGAGACAGAGCAGGGATATGGAGGTAAAGTGAAGCACAGGGGCAAGAGGAGGCCCCAGAGGTGGCAAGGGTGGAGGCAGAAGTGTCAGCCCAAAGATTCCCAGTGGCAGGGACCAAGGGGAAAGATGAGATTGATGACCTTCAGCTCAGCTGTAGCTGTGAGCACAGCCCCAGGCCCCAGGCCCCAGACCAGGCCCCACTGTACCTGGCTTTAGGGGAGTCACAGGAGAAAATGGCACACTGTGGGGCAAGGCCCCATGGTGTCTGACTGTGGCCTCTAGCACTGCTGTGAGTGCTGGCACCATGGCATCCAGCTATGGGGGCTGCAGGGCAGCCCCTAGCATACCCATGGGGCCTGTCCATCATGGCTTGGCTGTAGGGCCTGGCTTTCACCCACAGCTTGAGGCTCAGAAAGGTAATGTGGGAGTGGGGCCAGCCCTGGGTGGACAAGCTGGGAGCTGGGGACACACCAGATTGGGCAGAGCCCTCCCTGTGGGGTGCAGCCTGCTGGGGGGGGAAGAGCCAAGGGGGTGGGGGGAGTGGGCAGTGCAGCAAGGGCATGGGCAGGACAGGTGTGGTCCAGGCCTGTCAGGGGCAGTAGGAGGTGGGGAGAGCCTTGACTGGACCTCAGTGGCCCCAGGAAGGGGCAGGGACCTGCAGCTGGCTGGTCTTTCAGGGCTGCCCCAGGCCTTGACATCCTGGGTCAGCTCTGGCTGCTGCTTTTGCCCATGATAAGTCTGCCAGGAGCTTTTGTCTCATGAAGAACAAATACTAACATTTATATTAATATTACTAACACATTAATAGAAGAGGGCAGTACTATCTACCCTACCAATTTTTTTCCCTATGGTTTAGGAGCTCTTTTTACAGCTTGGGTTTGCAACAGCATTGGAATAGAAATTGGCAAACTTTGGCAAATGCAAGGTAAAACAACTCTGATGCATTCTAATAGGTGAAAAAGGGTTAAACACATTTTCACTTTATCTCTCTGCAGGGCCCTGTTTACTAGAGCTTAAATCTCTACCAAACAGCAGACTGAAACCCCTCTGTTTTTCTTCCTGTGCTACTACATTCCCACTGGGACAATGCCATGTTTTTTGATATTATTCTTCGTCGTGCTGCCTCTAAATAGCAATACTACTGAGAATGACTTTACGGGAGGACAAACACCGATTTACTTGCCTGTAAAGTCATTCCTGGAAGGCTGTCTGCTTGTGCCATACCCTAAAAGAGAGACTGTGTTTCAGTCTGTTGGTGAAAATGAGATTAGGCAAGTGAGAGGTCTTAATAGGCTGTTCCCACATCTCCAAATGGAAGAGATTGGCGACAAGTGGAAGTACAATTCTTAGCTTCGTTGTCTGCTGACAGCTTTCTGGACTAATACACAGGTGACCTTGAATGGCCTGGACTGACCATGAATGTAGGATCAGGAAAGTATTCAGAGAAACAGATTTAAGGGCAAAATATCTTTTCTTCTTATAAAACATATTGGATAGAAAAACCTAAATCAACTTATTTCAGTATCTTTCTTGCACATCTACATTATGATCTCCTTTCCCACTGTCTCTAAAAATGAGAAATACTCTCTGGCCACTTTAGACCAAATTTCTTTTTCCTTGGTTTATCTAGCATCTTTTCAGAACTTTGCGTTCTTGTTCTCTAAGGAAACAGATTGAGCTAAACTATGCCTCAGATTTACTATGCATTAAAATTCCCGATTTTTACATAATTATTCACACTTACATGTTTTAATTTGAGGGGTGGATATTTTTCCTCTTGGATGTTACTCTTTGCAGACAAAACCACATCTCCTGGTGTTCTTTCTTGAATAAAAGCAAATGGTTAGATAAGGAATTGCACTGTAAACTTCATTTGAGCAATACATATTTTTCACACTATTTATGTTGCATCTTACTTTGAAGTTTATCATCATTCTAAAGATGCCACTAAACACTGTGTGCTCACACATCTTGAGAATGATCATCAGATATTGTTGATGACAAGCATTGTATCAGCAAGGAAAATTTGGTCTTAATAAGCAAGCAACTTTTGACAGTACTATCTCTTTGTGAAATAAGTTTTCTAAATAAAAGACACATTTTCCAATTCTATGGGGAAAAAAAATCACTATGAAGGGAGAATTCTAGATATATAACAAAGTTTTATACAGTCTTTCTTACCTTTAAACATTTTTTTAGTGAAATGGTAGAATTGTTGAGCCTTCTTTCTGACACTTATTCTAATTCAGGCTAAGTACCTCCAGTGTGGAGAAGATTCAACTTCTAGTTCCTTTACCCTGCTTACAATGAAACCAATATTCTCACTTTTTCAGTGCTTCCTTTTTTAGATGTTTTCTAAAAAGAAAAGATAGTTAATGTTACAGACAGTGTTATGTTGATGCAATTAAACAGCTTCCAGCATCTAAATGAAGTTACTCAGATCTAGGATATCTCAGCATGACAGGTGTTTGTACCACATTGACTATGAGTCCGTTACTTGATTCCTTCTCTTCTCACTACTTCTTGGTTTGTGTGTAGATGTGTCTGTCTTTTGTAGAGCATGCAAGTGATTTCTTGTTCGTAAATCCTAAGTACATCTATGACTTCATCTGCTACCCTGTGCCATATCCATGTGCACAACCATACTGTTTAAAGATATCCCCTTGGAAAAAAATTGGCTTAGGTACAATCTCTTTGTTCAATTGCTAAAGAGCTCTCTTGTCTGTCCCTGGCTGTGACTTTCAAAAACCCGAGAATGCTTTTTGGCATTGTGGAAAAAAAAATCTATAGTTACCATCGAAAGAAAAGTCCCAAATCGTGTGCTTCTGCCCCTTTCCCTGTGCTGGTGTGACATGCATCAGTCTGTCATCAAAGAGGCAAACTTGCAAAAAATGAGACCGTTGTTTTTTACGTATCAGTGCTGAGCTCTCTAGACTCATTGACTGTGTGTCAGGGCAGTGACAGCAGAGAAGAATAACATGGCACGAGGACATACTCTCTTTTCTGTGGTAACTGTTAGTTTTGTGGTAACTGTTAGTTTTGCATACCTGAGGCACGAAATACAATAAATGTCAATTTCCATCATTTCACTACAAGAGTGATTATGAAGAAGACTAAAGGTCAACCACAAGAGAATTAGCCCTATTGAGGTAAAATTGAAATGAGTGACATTCATTCACATAGATTCACATGCTTTCACAGTATTCTTCAATGAATTTATTTACATAGTATGTCAGTGACATAGAAGAAGACTGTCATCCCCATTGACCAGTGACAAACCCGAGAGACACGTGGCCATGGTCACACACAGGGTCTAACAGAATAATCTGTCTCCAAAATCCGCTGGCAGCCAGTCAGCATGGTCCATGTCTTTTCTCCCCAGAGCTTGTAACATTGTGTGACATGGACTTAGAAACAAGGTTTGGGGGCTGTGACATTCACTTTCATCTATTTTATACTTAGAGGCAGGAAATAAATGTACTGGATACACAACAGGTTTTTTAGAGGAGAGACTATTTTTACAAAAAATATCACAGGCATTTTGTAAGCTGTTTTCTTCTGAAGCAGGGACCAGCTTATTGATCTTTGGGGGTGTGTTATAATATCATCCGCTTGATATTTATAGCACTGTAATCCACCATTCTCTTCCTGGGAAGAATTTTCTTTTAGGTTTTTTTTGTTTGTTTGTTTTTTTTTCTTTTAAAAAAACTATGGCTACTTATTAAGTAATGGAGATTTTTCTGTGTCTGCAAGCTTAGGAAACAAAATAGAGGAGTTTCCAGAGCTACCCAATGATATTCAGCTGTGCTGTTGATCTTGGCGATTTTTGAGGTTTTATCATTTGTGATTTGGACTCATAGCTATGATGATATACTGATATCCTTAATGATACTGAGATGAGAATTAAATGATCCCTACCAGTGAAATTATTAAAAAAAATTGAGGAAGAATAGAAAAGAGCCATGGAAATGTAGACAGAAAAAACAGTGCGGGGGGGTGGGAGAAAGGCACACCCTCCCAAATATAGGAAAAAGTTAGTCTTACAAAACTCCTATCCTACTACCACAAATTTGCAATGGTTCATCCTAATTTTTTTTCTTTGATTTCTCTTTTCAGGACTCAGCTCCTAACTCTTCTCTCTCTTTTTTTTTCTCCTTTCTTTTAAATGTACACAGAATGTGTTTATTACTTTTCAAGAGAATGACAATAAATTAATATATTTAAAGTGGACTGTAATTATGCTTAGTAAATAGAATATTTAGAGTATATTTTAGGTATTAGTTTTACTTCCTTTCATTGCAAGTACTGCTTTTTATTTAGGAACACTTGAAGAAAAATAGCAATATTAACAGAAAGGGAAATGATATAGAACATGAAGAAAGTCTTTCAGTAGTGGTGAACTGGACAGGTTAATAATTTTCGAGTGATGAAAGCCCAGGTACTTGGAGCAAGCAAACTCAATACAAACAGCTAAAATACATAGTTTAGGGTAACAAAGGATGCTGATAGAAGAGTGGATTAATTCACAAAGAATCTTCTATTAGCATGTGTTTATAAAAGGGGCAATGGGTAGTGAAACAGTTTTTCAGGACATATTTTATGAGTTCATATTGCTTAATCAGCATTCCTACGATGTGATGATTAATTAAGCAACTTAAGTAAAAAAAACTTAAATGATGCTTTTATATACACAAAGAAATGCTAACCAGTGTATAATGTCAGCCTAAGAAATCTCTGCCGTACACACAGCAATGTGCAATATTTACAGTAGTCATTTGAACAATGTCATTCAGCCTCCTGCACGGACAACATATATCCCTTATTATTTGCATATTTCTATTTATTTTTCTTCCAGTGTGACTGTGGAAAATATAGCTTATACTGAAACGCTCCTGATTTCAAAATGATTGACTCAGTCCATTGACGTATACAACCTTGTTTCACCGCAAGTGAAAGAAGTGGGTAGCTTCCAGTTGACTGTGATACTGTGATGTGGTGCAGACTGGGGCTGTGTGTACTTGTCCTTAAGTCAATGGCTTTGTAGAAAGCTGCAGAAATCTCTGACTGAGTGGCTGAGGAAGGAGGGAATGGGAGTGCACCATGTTCTAGTTGTGCCGCTGTCTGGGCCAGAGGCTGTGAAAAACAGGACAGTATCAACAACCAACAGGAGCAGGCATACTTGGTCACCACAGGCAACCCCTGCCCAGGACTCTCACAGCCTCAGGCCAAGGTTGTCAGTCCTGTGTCTCCCTGACAGCCAGGAGACACCTGTCCTGGGCTGGCCACCACTGCATGGTGGCATGGGCCACTGACAGCCTGCTGCTGACCGTGACATGGCTGCTACATCGCTGGAGTTGGTGCCAAGAGCTGATAGCTTGAAAATATCACCAGACAGATGTTATTTTGGGTCCTTATCTTCATGTGGAAGTCCTTGTAGAAAGCTGCAAATCTCTCTGGCTGAATGACTGAGGACCGGAGCGTGCCATGGTATGTTCATGCCCTCTTTGGGGCTGCTGGCCCTAAAAGGAAAGGAGGAGCATCCACAATCGGTGGCACCACAGGCAGCCCCTAATTCCTTGCCTGTGGCCCTGCCATCCCCTTCTCTGCCCCTTTCCCTGTCCTCTCACCTCAGCCTTTGCTTACCCATGAGCTCACATCCAACCTAGGCTGGCTCACTGCGCAACCCTTTTTATAACCTCCCTAGGCCGTCAGTGTTACGAACCCCACTGTGACATGGCCTCTGCACATTTTCTGCCTGCTGTGACAGAGCCCCTGTAGAACTGGGCAGGGGGCCGGGGGCTGATGGAAGGCCCAGAACTTGGCTGCACAGGGAAAAAGGGCTCTTGCTCTTCAGATTTACTCAAATGCAGATCGTAATTCAGGCCTAAGAGGAAAACGGCCAACACAAAGAGCCCACTGTTGCTCCTGTAGAATAGAATAGTTTCAGCTGGAAGTGACCTACAATGATCATCTAGTCCAACTGCCTGACCACTTCAGGGCTGATCAAAAGTAAAAGCAATTCAAGTGAAAGCATTTCAAGTGAAAGGGCTCTCCCCAGACTCACAAGACCTTTGGTAGATGATCAAGATGTATAATTAATAATAATAATAACTAATTAATAATTTCATTTCTATTTTCAAACCATCTTGTACTTTCTTCTGCACAGAAAGCATGTCATGTGAGTGGGAAGTGGGGTGGGATAAATGTTTGTCAGTTCAGGATGACTTCCTCCTCTGTTTGTTCCCAGACATGGAAAAGGGAAGGAATTCAGAATGGCTGGGGTGTCAGGATGAAAATGCAGCCTGTTAAACAGTAATTAAAAAACTGCATACATATAAGCATAGAAATCTAGCAGTTTTCTTACAGAAGACCTCAAATCATAACTTCGTTAGCCTTAGTGCTAACTCAAAGTCTGATGCACATTCCAGAGACCCAGTTATGAGATGAAACACATAACACTCTATTTATAATGACTAGTTATTTTGTAATTATTACCTGCCTGTTTTCAACAACTTTGTGTTGCATGTGCAGTGCATTTAAAAAAATTTTTTTCTCTGAAAATGCTAGTGTATCATGACAAAAATATTTTCCCCTAAAGCTTAGGTTAAGAGAGTTTTTATGGTGAAACAGTCTTGATTGCTATTTGCCATTTATTGCTATTTACTTACCTTTTATTTTTTCCTGAATCATTAGGAATATTGTGGATTCTGAATGTCACCAATGAGGTATAGAAAAAGGTGGAAGGTAGTTATCAATCACAGTCTGCCTAGGTGAGTGGAAAAACCACAAACTCTAAGTGCCATGAATAAAATATCACAGAATCACAGAATTTTTGACGTTGGATCTGGACCAACCTCCCTGCTCAAGCAGAGCTACTTAGAGCAGGTTGCCCAGGACTATGTCCAGATGGGTTTTTAATATTTCCAAGGATGGAGATTCCACAGCCATTTCTGGGTAAACTGCTCCAGTGTTCAGTCACCGTCACAGTAAAAAGATGTTTCCTGACGTTCAGACAGATCCTTCTATGTTTCCGTGTTCACATTGCCTCTTGTCCTGCCACTGGACACCACAGAAAAGAACCTGACTCCATCTTCTTTGCACTCTCCCTTCAGGTATTTATGTACATTGATGAGTTTCCCCTTGAGCCTTCTCTTCTCCAGGCTGAATAGTCCCATCTCTCTCAGCCTTTCCTAGTAGGAGAGATGCTCCAGTCCCTTCAATATCTTCATGGCACTTCATTGTTTCTCTCTAGTGTGTCCATATCTCTTCAGTACTGGCGATCCCAGAAGTGGATAAAGTACTCCAGGTATGGCCTCACCAGTGCTGAACAAAAGGGAAGAATGACCTCCCTTGACCCACTGGCAACACTCCTACTGCGGCCCAGGAATATGTTGGTCTTTTTTCTGGCAAATGCACATTGCTGGCTCATGTTCAGCTTGGTGTCCACCAAGACACCCAGGGCCATTTGGGCAAAGCTGCTTTCCACTTCCACTTGTTAAACTTCATGAGGTTGCTGTCAGCTCATTTCTCTAGCCTGTTGAGGTCCCTTTGGACGGCAGCACAAACCTCTGGTGTATCAGCCACTCCTCCCAGTTCTGTCTCATCTGCAAAATTGCTGAGGCTACACTCTGACCCATCCACTAGATCATTAATGGAAGCATTAAACATAGTATTACCTAGTATTGACCCTCGGGGCATTTGCTGATCAAAATGCTCTGAACTCAGCCATTTAACCTGTTTTCAATTGACCTCACCGTCTGCTCATCCAGCCCATACTTCGTCACCATCTCTGTGAGGGTGTTACTGTGGCCAGTGTCCAAAGCTGTATAGAAGTCTAGGTAGGTAGTGTCCGTTGCTCTCTCCCCATCTACCAAGTCTGTCATTTCACCATAGAAGGTTAGCAGGTTAGTCAAGCATGACTCCCCCTTGGTGAATCCGTGCTGACTGCTCCTGGTGTTTTTCTTGTCGCTCGACTGCCTGGAAATGGTTTCCAGGATTAGCTACTCTTATCACCCTCCCAGGGATGGAGATAAGGCTTGATGGGCCTGTAGTACCTAACTTTTCCCCTGGTCTCTGGGATTCCTGAAGGGCATCTTACTAGTTAAGACAAAGGCAGAGAAGGCATTCAGTATCTCAGCCTTTTCCATGTCCTGTTTCACCAGGGCCCCTGCCACATTCAGCAGTGGGTCTACATTTTCCCTAGTCTGCCTATATCTGTAGATATAGAGGCCTTTCTTGTTGCCTTTGACATCCCTCACCAGATTCTATTCCTGGGCTTTGATTTTCCTACCTGCATCTCTCCATGCTTAGATGGTCTCTCTGTATTCCTCTCAGGTTTCCTGTCCCTGTTTCCACCTTTTGTGTACTCCATTTTATGTCTGAGTTTTGCCAAGAGTGCTTTGTTCTTCCATGCAGGCCCCCTGGCATTTTTTGTCCGATTTCCTGCTTGTTGGGATGGCCTGCTCCTGAGCTTGCAGGATATGATCCTTGAATATGAAAAGCATTGCAGAGAACAATCATATTCAATAGAATGACAGAAAGTACTTCTACTGAGAGTATAAAATATTTGGCAGTGGCAGTTACTCATCATATTTTTGAGTGACAGAAAATGTTTCTTTTTTATTATTGCTTGTCTTAGGTTAACTTTTCAATAGTGAGTAATTAACTTCTTTGAGGACACCATGCACATTTAGAAAGCATGCTGAATGTCCACTGTACGTAAGAGGGGATTAAAAGACTAAAAAGCTGTCAGTCTGTGCATCTGCATTATTACCTCATTCTTACTGTCGCAATGTATGTTTCAGTTATATTATTGAGAAGGGATTTTTTAGAACAAGGAGAGGAGTCTGGCAGGATACAGTCTACACGACCTGCAGACTAGCAGCTTAAAGACCAAAATCTGCTGCTTTTGTTGTTTTGTTCATGATTGTATTTTAAGTCGAATATGTATACCAGAGACAAAAGATGGGAAAAGGAAGTACTGAAAGTGAAGATGTTATCAAGGCCCATAGAGGATAGTACAAGAAGGATGGGATGGAAAGTAGAGTATCTCTGGTCAGGCTAAGCCAGCTGTTATTCAGTAAAAGAGAGAAGAGTGAAAAAATGGAAAAATTGGGTATTTATGGAAGACAATAGGAAGGTGGGAGCATGAGAAGTAATAAGGTACATAAAATTTAAGAAGGGAAAGATGGATTCTTGAAAAGACAAGTAGACAGTTAGAGCTAGAAAACAAGAAGAGGGAAAGGACAAAACCATCATGTTATAGAGAAGAGGTCCTATCATGATGGCATAGGTGAAGCAATAAACAAATTAATACAGCATGAAAATACCAACCTCAGCCCCACACAAAGCAGAAATTTCCTGCTTAATACAGTAATGAGAAAACAGTTAGGGTTTGGAGGTTTTTTATTTGCTTTTTTCCCCACAATCAATCTTTTATTATGGGGGAAATGATAGACCATCATTTGTCTAGACTATTCCCATGTGATGAATTAACTTAAGAGTCTTTGGCAGACAAAATAGGCTGCTTGTCTGAAGGGTCAACAGGCCAATGCATTCCTCAAAAGCAGAAAAAGAAGAAGGTCTGATAAGATGAATAAGAAACAAAAGAAAAAAGTCAATTTAGAAAGGAATATCTTTGCATGATAGAAATGTTATTGTCACAAAAGCAATTATCTTTTCCTTCCAAGCTACAAATAATATGAAATCAGACCTGTGTGGAGCTAGGAGATAATTAAACCCATCCAAAAGCAAAGTATGAAGATATGCACAACTGAAACGAAAGGTGCTTTTTAATTGTATCTTCCTACAGTGACATTCAAATATATACTGTAAAGATAATTCCTGCATTCAGTGTGTACTTGACACATCAATTTTGGCTTGGGTAGTTCATAGAAGCTCTGTAAGTCTGACTTCTAGTGAGAAAGAGTTAAATAACTGAGTTAGAATGGACATCCATATGGTAGAGATTGACACTGGTTTGTGATATTTGAACAGATAGCTTTACTATTGGCAAGGCTACAGTTCTATTTTTCACAAACTATTAAGGTAATTTACTGATTAACATAATGCCATTGCAAGTACTGCTGGTTTTGGTAATACCTCTGGTGTACTTAATGAGCTAAGTTCAGTTATGAAACTACATTTTTGCACTAAAAATAGTACATTGAAAGAGTTGGTTTAACACAGTGACATAGCAAGAAAAGTGTTTATCATTCAGACAATGTGATTGAAAACACAATTGTTTTTCATGAACACTTTAATCAGAAAATATCTGATTAAATAATTTAATATTTGACCATTTATGATCTAGACTGTTTAGTATCAGAGTTGCTCTAGAAATTCCACTTTGTTTTGCTGCCTTTCAATGATAGCAATTTGCAGAAGTTATTCATCATCAGTGTACTAGCTTTTTCTGTTTCTTGAACCCTTCATAATTTATTGGTGTTACTGTAGAAATGCAAATAAAACATGTTTTATTATCTCTTTCAGGGAAATCTTGGAGTCTTACACTTCTAATCGTCCAGTCATTGATTGCTCTGTGAGGACACTGTGGTGAGGTGGTAAGTTGGTGTAGATCTATTGCTTTGATCAGCTAAATTGTCATTTCAGATTTAACTGCTAAATCAATATCCTTTGGTGTTCTGTCTGTGACAAAACTTGAGAAATGTCTTCCTGAGTTTCTTGGCAAATTCCCAAAATTATAAGTCTATGATTGATTTCGTATGTAGGAAATCTGAATCACAGAGGAATCAGATTTGTCTGGATTTACAGATCAGCTTCATATAATATGAACAGAGCAGTTGATTCATACATGCTCAGTGCCTATTTTCCAGAAATCCTAGGTTCCTATATATCTGGAAATCTGGGTAAATATTGTAATTAGTTTGGTAGAGCATGAGTCACTCAGGAATGTTTGATAATTGTTAGCTTTCCAAATTTCAGTGATCTGTTTGTCAACTATTTGTCAGTCTTTTTCCAAAATTTTCCCGCCCCCTGCCACTCCAGTATGACAAATCTGTAAAGGCTTTTCTTTTCCTGACTACAGAGAGGGCTGATAGATTTAAGAGGTCACTGTGTCCTGTCAGTGTTCCCTGGATGAGCAACTTATATGAAGCTCTAATAAATTACATCATGACTTCTGTTGATCTTAACAACACCCTGCTAACTGTAACTCTGGTAACAGTCCCTGGCTAGGGACTGTTTTTAATTTTTACTTTTAGACCCTGAATGGAGACAACAGGAGTGATGCTCACATATTTCTAGGTGTTAGAACAGTTCTGAATAGTGAAGAGTCCAGTCACTGTAAGTCACAGTTCAGAGAATCATGACTGGTGGCCCTCAGCATTTTTGACCTCCAGTTGCTTGGCCAGTCAGCCTTAATAAACCACAGTCATTCTTTCTTTTTGTTTTTTTTGTTATAAAGTGAAAGTTTCCATTCCTGCTGGAGCTTGAGTGCTATGAAATACAAATCTTAATCTTTCAATGAGAAATCATATTGCTTTTGTTAAGCTAGATACCATTTTGTGGTATTTTTCCATATTTCTATCTATCCATTAATAAAAGTAGAAGAACTGTTTTACAACTCCAATTATACATCCTTGTTATATGAAAAAAATTAGTATTCCAGAATTTAATGATTACAGGAAAGCCTTTCAAAGTGCTCGATACTGAGAAGAATAAAGTTGTATGCTGTTTCATTTTCTGTTGACATAGAAATGGTCGTTATATGATGTACATCAATTGCAGAGTTAGGACCACTGATGTAGCATAGGTTCTAATTCTTTGCTTTGTTCTTTTCTTGTTGATAAATGGAGAATTTATAAAGTAAACAGGCTAAATTATTTCTGATTTTAATATATAAAGATCACCTAGTCTAGAGTCTGTAGCTTTTTAAACCAGGCAGCTATTTGTTGTGATCAGTCTTCAGAATGACCTTTTTTTTTGTGACACCGTTGAAGTATAGTGTCACCTACTATATCTTGGTCTAAAAGCAGAAGTGATTTCACACAAGCAGTGTCTACTTGTTTGAGTGAATACTAGCAACCAAATTCCATTTTGATACAAAGTTTCCTTTTGATGGATTTTTTTTTTCCTTGCCTTTTCAAATCGGTAACAGATTAAAGTGTAATCTAAATCATACCATTTGGTCATCCTTTTATTTAATTTTGTTAGCTAAAATATAATTACTTTTATTGGAAGTAATAAAATTATCCCCTTGACTTGGTTATTTGTACTGTAAAAGTACAAGTAGTTTCCATGCAGTAATGTTTTTTACTTATTTATTTATATGTTATTTAATTAACATGTTTTCAGAACGAATTCACCTTCTTATAGTAAAATCTAATAAATAAAAATATAATTTATTTCTGCCTTCTCTTGCAGCAGTGTCTTTTTTTTAATCAAATATGAAGTTAGTGTTAATATTTATATTTCACGGTTAAAGAAGCCTTGATTCACTGCAGCTAGATTGCTGCCAATTTTTTAAGATTGCAAATCTTGAATAAAGGTATTTTCTTATAATTTCCTTGGCTGAAATCCTGTCACCTTATCAAATGTAAGAAATATCCTTGAAGGAATCAATAGCAATGAAAAGCCAATGGGAAATAGAAAAGGGGGGGGGAAGGCCCAGTTTATACCAAAGTTTGAGTTGTTTAAGATTTATATCATTTTTATAATTCCGGATCTGTGTCAAATATAGAATGATATACAATTTTCAACTTCCATATCTTTTCTATTTCAGATGTTATACAAAAAATGTATCCAAATTATGCAAACTTTATCTCTTACAGAAATTAATCTAGCAGCATTTCATAATAATAAAAAAGCCTATTCAAAGTTGAGTAGAGGTTGCATTTGTTATGTATCAATTTCTTTTAACCAGAAATTCAGTGCTTTGTTTTTCTCTGCTTGTAGAGCACAGTTTCAATCCTGAAAATGGCAACATGTAATTCTTCTTAAGGGTGAAATTTTGATAGTGCAGAAATATAAAGCATATCCCTCAGACTTCACTGAATCTCAGATTTCATGCGTAAACTTGGATGAACAAGGATATGTCTGCATCACTTTCAGTGATAATTAAAATACATCCAAGAAGAGACAATAGGTCTTCATTATTTAGAATTAATTTGTTGTGGTTTATTAAAGATAGAAAATGTAGATATAGGCAAATAAGATGCAATATTTTACTTTTTGTAATCATAGAGATAAAGGAGGCAATTATTAAAGTTTTTTTGATGCGATTCATATTATTAATAAGAATACATGAGTATTAATTTAATGTATTAAAATTCTTAGCACTGTCAGTTCAATAGCTTGGCAAGCTAAAATTAGAATATTAAAGTTTTAACCTCTAGGTCATATTTTTGAAGCCAGTTTAGACTGATTGAGTTTGAACATTCTTTTAGCTTGACAGTTGTTTGGCTCCCTGACACGTGATGCAGTGAGTTCAAATGCCGAGAATAAAGAAGCACACTACGAAACAATTGCATGTTATCACAATAGTCCACATCTTGCAGTCACAACAGAAGAGTCAAAGCCCAGATGTCTATGCAGAATCAACCACACCTCAAGTCAAAAAGCAGGTCTTGTGGTTCAAAACTGATGAGGCACCCTGTGAAAAAGTGAACTTTCCCCTCAACAGGCAGTATTGCATTTGTGGTTAAAAAATTCCGCTTCGTTTAGCCACTTACCATCAGCACAAAATTCAAATTACCACTTAATCAAGTTTAAAATTAGGGAGAAAAAGAATCTGCTTCTTTTGATAAAATCTATATTGTTCCTAAAAATATCCTTACTGAAAGCGAGAATAGCATAAGTCACACAGCCAATTCTGCTGAAGGAATATTGATTAGGAAAGGAGCCCTAATAGAACTGCGGAAAATCTTGGTACAGCACAGAAACATTACTAATGAAAAGATTTTTGTCCCCAAAATTAGAGGTACTTCAAGTAACTTAGTTCTTCTGGAGTGCTGTCATTGTGTGGATAGAAACCTGAATCAAACAAATCTTCATGGAATAGCTAGGCATTTTGAAAACACATCTGTTGAGAGTATCAGGGTTTTTCCTTCTTAAGACCTATTACAAATTATTTTCAGTAAAATAAAATGGAAAACATTCTTAATCTGTGTTTTTTTCCAAATAAATATTGGTATTGCTCCTAAATACGCAATACACAACAAACAGAAATGGAAGGAAATATGTAATACAATTCAGTATTTCTCAGTAGCTGTGTGCTGACTGCAGTAGATGAGTGACAAAAGATAATGTGTAGAGTTACAAAACAGAGAAGGTTATAATGTAATCAGAAAGAAAGAAAATTTTACTTCTGTACAAGTATATTTTAACCTTTCACAAGCAGGTAATTCTGAACTCATGCAACACAGGTTCTGTGGGCTAACTGTGACATATTAATAGCATTTTTTGTTTTTGTAGATGAATGTATTGAGAACCAGAACTTTTTAAAGAACATTTTTAGCGTGACCTGTTCTTATAGATTTATGTCACTCTTCTCTTATAAATATCTTATGTATATCTTGTTTATGTGTAACAAGTTCAAAAATAAGTGAATGTATTCATGAGTTTTCCTAAATGTTAGAATCATTTAAAGAAAAATATTGATTATTTCACAAAGGCCATTTTAAGACCCTGTACAGTTTTGAGAGACTTTATTGCCTGGTGAGGGGTGTGTATGCCTAAAAAGTAATTCACAGAGAACACCTTTTTATCTGAGTTACGATATGTTGTGTGGAACTGACCAAAACTTTGTAGCGGAAAAGCTTATTCTCCCTCAGCATACTCTTGGTAGAGAACAACATACTTCAGAAACATTTAAAAATGAAATTATAACTTGCCAAGATCCTTTTGCATAGTAAATTTGAATGTTTTTTGTTCTAGTTTTAGTCTTTTCACATCTGTATTATATTTTTTATCTCACATTGTCTGAAAGTAGCAGTATAAAATTAACATCCTTCTAAATCAAGGCAATTATTGGGTATATATATATATGTGTATATATCATTTTAATAACCGATAGTGTATTTCCTTTTTACAGAATAGTACAGTTTACTTGGTAAAAGTAGGCTTAATGTGTAAAACTAAGACTAAGACTAATTAATTACCTTGTGATCTAGGATGGTGATAGTCTCTCCAGAATAGACAAGGGTTGAAGATCTGTTGCTTTATGCAAGTTATGAGATAAGATTTCAGACTTCCAAAGACAAGGCATCCAAAGTTATTTTTTTCATTTATCTTTCCCATTTTGAATTCAAATGCACTTCCACTACTTCTCAAATAATCAGTATAGTTCTTTTGATTCTTCAAAGCATTGCAACTATTGAGGTACCTACTCCTAGCTAATGAACAATGTTGTGCAGCTACTTTCACTCATGTTCCTTTTTTATTATTTCCTGGTCAGATCATGGAAGACAATTGGTTTCCTTTCTAAAAAAAATGTTACTAAATAATAATTTAGATTGATTGTGTTCTACGTGCATATTTGGACTTTAGAGGCAGCCATTTCGTAACAGAAAAGTATGAAAAATAGGTTCAGTGTTACTTCAGTTGTTACACTTTGTTTTATATATTTAAGTATTAGACTACTGTAGCATATACAATTCTGAAATGTCATAATGCAGAAGCCTGTGTATTATTTCTTCTCTCTTTATATTAGCGAGTCTTTGATAAATTTAATCAACTTTTCTGTTCTATAAACCACTAAAACCACATCTAAGACTACCACATATTTATTCTTTCATTAAACATGAGCACTAACATTGAATGACTGACTAGCTGACAGCAAGTATATGTTAAAAGGATGCTTCAGGTTTGACTTTTTTCTGAAGTCCCATATGAAAAAGCAGTACTTAATATTTTAACAACTGACTTAACATTCAAGATTCCAAAAAAGCAAAAATTGTTTTCTTTTCTTTGCTTGCTTTGTGCATTCGACATCCTTTGATGTTATAAATAACTATGTTTAGTTTCTCTAGTTTGGCTGATTCATGATTGCATTTCTGATCTCCTACAGTAATATGGATGACAGCTTGTAAGTATGAAAATGCCTTTTTCCCTGATTAAAACTAGGCAGGTAACTGTTACAGTGCTGCTAAAGTACATCTCAATCCCCTGAGGATACTGTACTGACATTCTACTAGAAATCGTAAGAGGTGAATACTGGATTTGTCTGGTTTTATCTGGTTTTGGGTGAAGAATAGTATCAGGTACTTAGCAAAAGTAATTTATTAAAAGTGTTTATTTTCACACACTTTGAACTTTGCTGTCTCTCTTTAAGGTGAATGGAAATATGTTTCTGATAAGTAGCATGCTATCATATAGAAAGAAAGGATTTGTATGAAGTGTGTAACTGTGATGTACAACATGGCTTGTGTCATGCAGCCATAGTACAAAACAAGTCACTGATAGGTTGACATCATGACCCTTGGCTTCCTGTACACATTTTTAAAATCTGTAGTTTCCTAATTTTCATCATACATCCGTTATTGATAGAGATTTTTGAAAATGCCTGTTGTCACGGTTTAAAGCTGGGCCAGCTATTAACCCAGTGGCAGACGCTCTCTGTTAACCCTCTCCCCCACCACCCTAAGGGAAAGGGAAAAGGGAGAGAGACTTACGGGTTGGAAAGTTAAAACAGTTTTAATAAACTATAGTAATGAAAAAGAGTATAATAAGAAGAACAGAAATAATCAAATATATACAAAACCAAGATTGAGAGCTTGGAAATCCTCCTCAGGCAAAGTTGCTCCCCCCAGCACAGGCAGAGGGGAAAATGCAGTAGCTCCCCCTGCCATCACACCTGCAGGCTTTTAACTGGAGATTTGGCAAAACTGGTACCAATCAGTGGGAGACAGGAGGGCCCGTCCCTCCTGGGCCCCACCTCCAGGAGGCAGTGGGTTAGTGATAAATAGGAAAGTGAGAATGACATGTATGGGATGGAATACCTCATTGGTCAATCTTGGGTCACCTGCCCTGTCTGCTCCTTCCTGCAGGTGCAACCCCCCTTCGGCTCTTCACTCATAAGCAGTGAGGAATTTAGCAGTGACCTTGGTTTCTCTAAGACTAATTGGCCTGGTTTGGGCCGAACCAGGACATTCCACCCCTTATTCCATACCATTCACGTCATACTCGGATCACCACTACCTTTTCATTTTCAAATATATATACACATATCACTAGTTTATGATTCATCTTTATGCAAAAAGTTCATCAAGTTCATTTAGTTCAGGATTGTGGGTTTCCATCTGGCTAGCAGTCTCTCAGCAGTCTCTCTGGCTAGCAGTCTCTCTTTTGTCATGGTTCGTGCCCACGGGTTGCAGGTTAAAGATGTCAGACTCGAGGAGGTTACTGGACGCCACTTGATGAAGCTAGCTCCGGTCTCATCACCACTGTCTTAACCTGAAAGACACTTATGCAGCAACAACATACAGTTCAGAATTAAGTAGTCTCACCCAGAATCAGATCACCTTCAGGGACACATCGGACTTCACCAACTTGCAACATCACCCACCAAGTACATCCAGGTCCCTGAGCAAAAGCAATCCCACGAATGGGTTTACCTTTGCCCGTTGCAGGAAGAATCCAGACAGTTTTTCCCAATAGATTCCTTTCATGCACCACCAGGACTTTATCTCCTTCTACTGTATGTAGAAGGTCTGACTGAGCAGGGCCAGCTCGATTGATAGGTCCCCTGGTGTTAACTAACCAGGTAGCTTGTGCCAGATGCTTATCCCAGTTTTTAAAGGTTCCACCCCCCATTGCTTTCAGGGTAGTTTTTAACAGCCCATTATACCGTTCAATTTTCCCAGAGGCTGGTGCATGATAGGGGATGTGATATACCCATTCGATGCCATGCTCTTTGGCCCAGTTGTCTATGAGACTGTTTTCGAAATGAGTCCCATTGTCCGACTCAATTCTCTCTGGCGTGCCGTGTCGCCACAAGATTTGCTTTTCAAGGCCCAGAATAGTGTGCCGGGCAGTGGCATGGGGCACAGAGTATGTTTCCAGCCATCCGGTGGTCGCCTCCACCATGGTAAGCACATAACGTTTACCCTGGCGGGTTTGAGGGAGTGTGATATAGTCAATTTGCCAGGCCTCCCCATATTTATATTTCAACCACCGCCCCCCATACCACAAAGGTTTTAACCATTTGGCTTGCTTAATTGCGGCGCATGTTTCACAATCATGGATAACCTGTGCAATAGAGTCCATGGTTAAGTCCACCCCTCAGTCACGAGCCCATCTGTATGTTGCATCTCTTCCTTGATGACCTGAAGTGTCATGAGCCCACCAAGCTAAAAATAGTTCACCTTTATGTTCCCAGTCCAAATCTATTTGGAACATTTTAGCAGCTTGATCCGCTTGTTGGTTGTTTCGATGTTCCTCAGTTGCCCGACTTTTAGGTACGTGAGCATCTACATGACGTACCTTCACGACTAGTTTCTCTAGCCGAGTAGCAATATCTTGCCACATTTCAGCAGCCCAAAGAGGTTTCCCTTTGCGCTACCAGTTGCTTCGCTTCCACTGCTTTAACCACCCCCACAAGGCATTTGCCACCATCCATGAGTCAGTATAAAGATACAGCCTTGGCCACTTTTCTCGTTCAGCAATGTCTAAAGCCAGCTGGATGGCTTTTACCTCTGCGAATTGACTTGATTCACCTTGTCCTTCTGTGGCTTCTGTGACTCATCGTATGGGACTCCATACAGCAGCTTTCCACTTCCGATGCTTTCCTACAAGACGGCAGGATCCATCGGTGAACAGGGCATACTGCTTCTCATCCTCTGGTAGTTCATTATATGGTGGGGCTTCTTCAGCACGTGTCACCTCCTTTTCTGGTGGCATTCCGAAGTCTTTGCCTTCTGGCCAGTCCATGATCACTTCTAAGATTCCTGGGCGATTAGGGTTTCCTATTCGAGCCCTCTGTGTAATTAATGCAGTCCATTTACTCCATGTAGCATCAGTTGCATGATGGGTAGTGGGAACCTTACCCTTGAACATCCAGCCTAGTACTGGTAATCGAGGTGCCAGGAGAAGTTGTGCTTCAGTACCAATTACCTCTGAAGCAGCGCTAACTCCTTCATATGCTGCCAGTATCTCTTTTTCAGTTGGAGTGTAATTGGCCTCGGAGCCCTTGTATCCTCAACTCCAAAATCCTAGGGGTCGACCTCGAGTCTCCCCTGGTACTTTCTGCCAGAGGCTCCAGGTAGGACCATTGTCCCCAGCTGAGGTGTAGAGCACATTTTTAACATCTTGTCCCGTACGGACTGGTCCAAGGGCTACTGCATGTACAATCTCTTGTTTAATCTGTTCAAAAGCCTGTCGTTGTTGAGGGCCCCACTGAAAATCATTCTTCTTTCTGGTCACTTGATAAAGAGGGCATACTATCTGGCTGTAATCTGGAATATGCATTCTCCAGAAACCCACAACGCCTAAGAAGGCTTGTGTTTCCTTTTTGTTAGTTGGTGTGGACATAGCTGTTATTTTGTTGATCACCTCTATTGGCATCTGGCGACGCCCATCTTGCCATTTAATCCCTAAAAAATGGATCTCCCGGGCAGGTCCCTTGACCTTGCCTCTTTTTATGGCAAAACCAGCTTTCAGAAGAATTTGGATGATTTTCTCCCCTTTGTCAAAAACTTCTGCTGCTGTATCACCCCACACAATGATGTCATCAATGTATTGCAAATGTTCTGGAGCTCCACCCTTTCCTAGTGCAGTCTGGATCAATCCATGGCAAATAGTAGGACTGTGTTTCCACCCCTGGGGCAGTCGATTCCAGGTATACTGGATACCTCTCCAGGTAAAAGCAAACTGTGGCCTGCACTTTGGCGCCAAAGGAATAGAGAAAAATGCATTAGCAATGTCTATAGTGGCGTACCACTTGGCTGCCTTTGACTCCAGTTCGTATTGAAGTTCTAGCATGTCTGGCACAGCAGCACTCAGAGGTGGCGTAACTTCATTTAGGCCACGACAGTCCACAGTTAATCTCCATTCTCCATCAGACTTTCGCACTGGCCGTATAGGACTATTAAAGGGTGAGCGAGTCTTGCCAATCACTCCTTGATTTTCTAATTGTCTAATCAGTTTATGAATGGGGATCAGGGAGTCTCGATTGGTGTGATGTCGTCGGTGCACGGTGGTAGTAGCAATTGGCACCTGTTGTTCTTCAACCTTCAGCAACCCCACAACAGAAGGATCTTCTGAGAGGCCAGGCAAGGTAAACAGCTGTTTAATGTCCTCAGTCTCTACAGCTGCTATACCAAAAGCCCATCTATACCCTTTTGGGTCCTTAAAATACCCTCTCTTGAGGTAGTGTATGCCAAGGATGCACGGAGCATCTGGGCCAGTCACAATGGGGTGCTTTTTCCATTCATTTTTAGTTAGGCTCACTTCGGCCTCCAATACAGATAACACTTGAGATCCTCCTGTTACTCCTGAAATACTGATAGATTCTGTCCCTTTATGATCCGATGGCATTAGGGTGCACTGTGCACCAGTGTCTACCAAGGCTCGATACCTTTGTGGTTTTGATGTGCCAGTCCATCGAATCCACACAGTCCAATAAACACGGTTGTCCCTCTCCTCCACCTGGCTGGAGGCAGGGCCCCCCTAATTAAGAAATGGATTCGTGCTGCTCACAGGGACTGAACCTTCATTTCTCCTATTCACACTTGGGAAAAAGGAATTTGAGGCCCATCTACCCTGACTGGGGTCCTGCTCACTGGTAACTGGAGCAGCCATCCTTCTAGAAAAATTCTCTCTGGTATTTCTATTAGCTTGCAACTCACGTACTCATGCCTGTAGGGTACTGGTAGGTTGTCCATGCCATCTGCTCATGTCCTCCCCATAACCACGCAGGGCAAACCACAGGATACCTCGTGATGTGTTCCGTTTCCTTTGAGCTGGTCCTGTAGGAGAGCGTTTTCTCCTAAAGGCTGCAACGCGGGCCTGTGTAGGTAGAGAGTCAAGTTTATTCTCTATCCTGGACAGTTTGTCTGACAGTTGTTTAAATGAGTCCTTGTTTTCCTTAGTCAGTTTTTCCACAGCCGAGATGTGTGCCTGCAGTGGGGAAGAAATACTATCTTCATACTGTTGCATACAGTTAGCCATTTCACCCACAGTAGAACGTGCCATATCATCTTCTCCCCATACTAATATTGACAATGTGTGGGTATATGTCGGTGGAGCATTCTTCACAACCTTCCGGAACATGGATCGGTTGCATTCCACTTCATCAGGATCTACAGGATCTACAATGTCCCGTGGGTGTCTATAAATGATCTCTTGCACAGCCAGTTCTCTAAGGTAGTTAATACCTTTTTCTATAGTGGTCCATTTACTTAGGTGGCTCATAACATCATCTTTATAGGGATACCTGCTCTTTACAGCTGACAAGAGTCGCCTCCAGAGACTGATAGTGTTTGACTTTCTTGCGAGCGCCTTATCAATACCACTATCTCTGGACAAGGATCCCAACTGTCTGGCTTCTCTACCATTTAATTGCATGCTATCTGCCCCATTATCCCAGCATCGGAGCAACCAGGTAATAATAGGTTCACCGTCATAACGGCTGAAGTCTTTCCTTATATTTCTCAGGTCCTTCAGGGATAAGGAGTGGTAGGTTATCTCTATGTCCGAGTCCTCCTCTTGTGATAGTTCTGCTTTAGAAGGACCTTTCTTGTGTGATGGGTCTGCTTTAAAAGGATGATCAAGGAGACCCCCATCTGTGTCAGGCCCTAACTCTGCCTGAGAAGGGCCCTCACCTGGGTCATATGATGGCTCTGCCTTAGAAGGCTCTGAGTCATCATCCTTCTCTTCTCGAGCTGATTTCTTTCGGTATTTCTTCCTGGTTACAGGAGCAATTGGTACAGATTCGATAGATGCTGGGGTCTGAGTAGATGCAGTGGCTGTCATGGGAGTGCTGAGACTTGTTAGAGTCTGAGTAGCTGCAGTGGCCATCTTGGGGGGTGTAGCAGCTGTGGTGCAGGCTGCCGAGGCTTCAGTGGGTTTAGTGGCTATAGCGGCAGCACACGCTGTAGGATCTGAGGTGGCTGCATAACACCTACAACTGTCCCTGCACCGATATTTAATCTCATCCCACATCAGAAACACATTCAGGACAACTAAAAATAAAAATATGCCACCTAGACAGCACCATCCTAATTTCTCAAAATCTAGTGGAATCAGCTTGGCAGAAAAGGAGAAGGTACTATTTCCCAAAGTAAAACTGGAAGTGTAATCATTAACAGAATCAGCTAAAGGATGCCTGGAGAGTGCAGATGAAGTCACTGCTACTGATTCGTGATTAAAGCTGCCCATGATTGTGTCATAGAGATAAGAGATCGGAATAGTAACTGCCCAGTTTATCACGGCATAAATCAGTATCAAACCCCATACCAAAACAATACATTTCGACCAGCGCCCACTGCTAAACTGCATGTAAACATTCATAAGAAGCAAGCAATAACACAGTGCCCATGGCAGGTAAGGCATCATTGCAATACTCAACTGTGAAAGAAACTCTATAAAAAGACGAGATAACACAGTGTTCAAAAATGACATCACCATCTTCACTATCTGTTTTAATTTCCAACCCCTCGTAAATCTCAAAGGAAGAAATCTGATACTCTCTCAGCTGAGCTCTCTGGGTCTCCTCCCACCAGAGCCAGGATTCAACTTATCAGAGCAACCTGTTGGAGCTTCTCTCAAGCCCCACGTTGGGCACCAATAAATCTGTCACGGTTTAAAGCTGGGCCAGCTATTAACCCAGTGGCAGACGCTCTCTGTTAACCCTCTCCCCCCACCACCCTAAGGGAAAGGGAAAAGGGAGAGAGACTTACGGGTTGGAAAGTTAAAACAGTTTTAATAAACTATAGTAATGAAAAAGAGTATAATAAGAAGAACAGAAATAATCAAATATATACAAAACCAAGATTGAGAGCTTGGAAATCCTCCTCAGGCAAAGTTGCTCCCCCCAGTACGAGCAGAGGGGAAAATGCAGTAGCTCCCCCTGCCATCACACCTGCAGGCTTTTAACTGGAGAACTGGCAAAGCTGGTACCAATCAGTGGGAGACAGGAGGGCCCCTCCCTCCTGGGCCCCACCTCCAGGAGGCAGTGGGTTAGTGATAAATAGGAAAGCGAGAATGACATGTATGGGATGGAATACCTCGTTGGTCAGTTTTGGGTCACCTGCCCTATCTGCTCCTTCCTGCAGGTGCAACCCCCCTTCGGCTCTTCACTCGTAAGCAGTGAGGAATTTAGCAGTGACCTTGGTTTCTTTAAGACTAATTGGCCTGGTTTGGGCCAAACCAGGACACCTGTACAATACATGCTGTTTTATTATAGAGACTTTAATACAAGATGCACCATGGAAATATATTGGATAAATATTCTTTTTAATTTTTAGTTTCTTAAAAACCTTTTAAAATTTCCCACTCATCTAAAATGCTTGCATAAGAATTACAGCAAAGATTGCAATGGTCTCAACTTTTTACTTGGATTAATTGCATTTTCTTATCACAAGATCATATTTCTACTGCTTTTCCATATCTGCTCTTAGTGATACTTCATGCCTTAAAAAATCCTTTGACAAATTGCTTATGTCCATGAGCAGCACAAGATCATCTCAGATATGTTATTATCTTATTTATTTATCCACTAGCTAAAAAAAAAAGCAGATATCTTGGATACTTAAAGCAAAATCTATTTGCATACATAAACTTTTATTTTATATGCAATAGCATATAATCCTATGTCCCTGAAGTAGAATGTTTTCTACTTAAATTAGGAGAAATTGCATGTAAGAGATGTTACCAAAACTGATGACAGCTCTAAAACTGGAATAAAATAGCTTTTTTTTTCCCCCCACAGGCTGAAATGTGTTTATCTAATTTATTGCAAATATTAAGCAAAATGCAAGGTTAGTAATTTAAGAAACGTTAGAGAAGATCAATGACTTTGGATGTACATTTCTGCTCTAAAATCTTTGTCATTCATTGTTTCTCACTTTATATAATTCATTCATATAGACTAGTACAACCATTAAACTGCTTCTTCGAAAGCAGGCTGATTAGTACTTAATTTTTTTTTAATGCCTCTGATAAGTACCACATTATCCAAACACAGTCAGCATTAAGTGTTCCCAATAGTATACAGTGCTTTTATGTCCCAATAACCAGATTTAAACTATTCATTAAGTTCCAAAGTGAAGAGCTCCAGTAATGGCAACAGGAAAAAGAATTATATCTAGAAATCAGAAGGCCTGATCCTGAATTAATTTTGGTGTGTGAGTTGGAATTAGAGATAATTTCACATGCATTCAATACCCTAGGTTAATGAGAAGTGATATGCTTTCCTCTAAGTTTTTCTTTTTTTTTTTTTTAGCAATGACATAGAACATGTGAACCATTTCCTTTGTTTCTATGGCAAGAAATTAGGCAGAACACAGTTAAAAAAAGAAATACAAAAAGGTCTGTCAGATAGGATGAAAGAAATTGTATGTTTGAAAGAAACTGCTCTTTATTCTCCAAAAATTTTTTAAGACCACAAAAGAGTGACACATTTCATGATTCCTCTCTTTGTCATATGATTTAATGACACTAAGGTACTTCAAAAAACAAACAAACAAAACCCAAGAATTCCCTCCTCACAAAATCAGTGCAAAATTATTCTTCTTTTTTTTTTTTTAATATTAAGAGATGTGAACTGAATTATTTGGAAGTGAATTTCATTTTTTGGTATGTTTTTCTATGTAAATTCAGCACTTTGCTTAATCCTACTTTAATTAGACACTTTCAAAGTATCTCTTCTTTTTTTAAAAAATATTATAGACATTACTTCTACAGTGCTATTGTAGGTGACTTTGTTCAACTCCCACTCTTTCTTCACCTGCATAAATATTTATCTGAGGTAATAACAATAATTATAAAAAGTGAGTGAGCAGCTGTTAGCACACATTTTTGTTGCTGACAAATTCAATTAAAGACATTGCTAGCTAAACCAATCAAGTAACAGGTAGATCAGCAAAGGTCAACTCTGAATTGTTGTTTCTCATAATAATTTCCCAAACTATTAAGTCCGTAAAATTAATTTGAAACTGAAGCTCATGAAAGTAAATTATGGAAAATGCCTTGCTAGTTTGTGGGTATTCTACAGCATAAAGCTGTGTGTCTCCCATGCATAATGCTCTTGCTAACATTTTCTAGATTGCAGCACAACTACAAATAGACTCTAGCAGTATTTTCGTTATAAATGCCTACTTCCAGGAATGCTAACTATAGTCAGAAAGCTTTTTTTTTCCCCCATGAATACAAACCCAACATTTTTCTTTTTTTTTGTTTGAATTATGTTTTGCGGTGTTTATGAATGACGAGAGAAGGCTTCATACACAGTAATGAGTAAATTTATTGTAACAACAGCAGTAGCTTTTGAACTTCAGTGATTCAAAAGGGAATTATATTTCCAAAATTCCAGTGTGAGTTTGAACTTTGTCGTGAATAAAAATGCAAATGGTGGTTAAATAAAACCGAGATATTAAGACTAAGATAGGATGAAGCAGTAATTTATATGTCTACATTAAGCTTTTAGTTACTGTATGATCAAGGCCCATTAAAAGTAATATTTGCAAACAACTCCACAAAACTGATGTTTTCATGGTCCCTGATTTGGCTCTTCTAACAATTGTAACGGCTTATGGAAGTCAGAAAGGAGCCTAAACCAAGTAGCTGCAAAGTAGGGAATTTAATGTGATCACAGTCGTTTTTTAAACACAGTATTTTATCAGAGAATGCTGGTTTAAGAGAGAATAAGGCTTTTCATGAGAACAACAGCAACTACCACAACAACAAAAGTTGGTAAAAACTATTGAAAAAAAGAGGGAGAAACCAATGCCCATCCAGGGGTTACAAAGGAAAAAACTACAAAGCACCAGAGGTTAGGCTTGTAGGCTAACGGTATTACAACCCTAAACGGTTGTAACAATCATTGCTCTGCGGATAAAATGTCTCCTTACTTCACTGCCAATAAGATCATAGCGCTGCAGACATGCACATGTCTCTAGCTCCTCTTATTTATTCACCATGCTCTGTGTGTTTGCATAGAGGCATTTCAGTTGGGCCCCCGATGAAGCTGACTTACTGGCGGAAATTCATTTGCACTGCTCTTCTGGCACTCTCCTGCTGACCTGCGATCCTTCTGCAGGCTCTGGGCATGTGTTGCTGGCCCTGGCACCAAACTGGCAGGATTGGGATGGACTGAGGTTCCCCTCCTCCCGCAACTTTAATTTAAAGCCCTCTTCACCAGCTTGGCAAGGTTATGACCAAAGATGGTCTTCCTATTCTTTTTTAGATGGACCCCATCGGCTGTCAGTAGACCAGGTTTCTCAAAACTAGTCCCATGGTCTAGGTAGCTGAACCCCTGGTTGTGGCACCAGTCCTGTAAACATTTGTTTATTTGCCTGATTTGACTGTCCCTTTCAAACCCCTTCCCTTTGACTGGGAAGATTAATGAAAAAACTACCTGTGCTCCAGAGTCCTTTACTGCTGCTCCCAGGGTGTAGTAGTCCTTCTTGATACTCCTCAGACTACTCCTGTCCTTATCACTGGTGCCACATGAAACAACACAGTAATAATCCGTGGGTTGTACTAGCCTCGGTAGTCTCTCAGTGACATCCCTGATGCAAGCCCCCCGGTAAGCAGCACACCTCTCTAGAGAGTGCATGAGGTTGGCAGATGGACACTGCTGTGCCTCTCAGAAGAGCGTTGCCTACCAGTATCACCCATCGCTTTTTCTTGGTAGCGTTCGTCGTTATATGTGGAGCACATTGGGCTGCCTTACTGAGCTCCAGCATCTCTCCTGATGTGACGGGTCTTTCCTCTTCAGTTTGCAGAGCAGTGAAGAGTTCTGCGAGGGCACCTCAGGCTTCGGGGGAAGTCTCCTGCTGCTGGTCCTTGCCTTTGCAACCTTCCATTCCTCTGCAGTATTATCCCCCCTTCCTTCTGTGTGTGCCACTGAAGGTGTTTTTGGCTGTTTGGCCATGGACTGTGGAGCCACTGCAGACTGCACTTGGACCCTGTTACGTAACTGCTTCTCAGCCTTCCTGGTGTCACGCAGTCTCCTCACCTCCTCCTGCAGCTCAGTCACCTGCCATAGGAGGTCCTCCACCTGGGCACATTTACTACAGGCAGGTCTGCTGCCCATCCCTGCCCCAGGATAAAAGTCTAGGCAGGGAATGAAGGGAAATAAGGGAAATAAAAGAGAAAGGGAATAAAAGTTACTGGCACATTAAAGCCACCACGTACTTATATAATACAACACTGAGAGATCACAGGACTTGAATTTAAATATGTTGTATATGCTATTCCAGTATATAACTGGAATTTTAGCTTTAGTTTTTATCCTGAGTAGTTGTAATTTATTTTATTTCCTCTTTAGACAGAAATGAGATCTTTACCAACTTGCAGCATTGTCAGATTCTTAAGTACAATTGTTCAGGTTGCTTTTTTCCTATTCTGTAAGTGTTATTCTTTCCCAAATTGTAGCTGCAAGTTAGGTTTGCTTAGAAAAGTGATTGCTTGCAATTCTTTTTCTTGTAGGAAGCTAGAAACATTTTGATTTGGGATTGAAAAAAGGGGGATTTTTTCCTTCTTGTTAATCTTTACTACTGGATAGGTGTTCAAGGCTGCTTTTGAAAATATAAATAGCCAGCTGTGGGTTTCTAACTTGAATTAATTTAGGTGAGAGAAACAATTCAAACATAAGTTTTAATATTGTACAAAGTTGAGAATCTGCATTCTCATATTCAGACTATTTCGTTGCCATGGACACACTTGTGGTTTTTTGTCTGGTATTATATGAATTAAAATAAGTATGTGTTTTGAACAAAACTCAATATTCAAGGTTTAAGTAAACTGTGGACAGGGATAAACCATAGAGTTTATTTGATATACACAAGTCTGTAAATGGAAGTAGATCCTTTTGAAGAATGCTTTCACTTAGACCAATGGAAGTCATATAAAATAAGCAACTTACTGTTCTGAGACTAATTCCACCCAAACTGAAGGGAAACCTTTTGATTTCAGGGGGAGTGGATGGTGACACCTGCCAAGATAGTCTTGAGAAGTTATTTTCTCCAATTTTAAATGTGAAAAATATTTGAATTTATTATTTACTACAAGATGGAATATATAAAAAAAAAATAATATTTATTATATACTTTGAAATTTTCCACTAAAAGGAGTTTAAAAACATTAATTTGCAAAGGAAATAAACTGAAGTGATATACAATGCATTATTCACATTATTCTTATATGTGTTGGTGTTCATAATTTAAATGTCCTTTCAGCTTTAAATGAAAGCATAAATAACTTGAAGCAAGAAAACCAATGCCAAGTTATGTCTTTATACTTCACGTCTTCATACTGGCCAGGGTAATAGAGCCTTCCATTTCCTTTACGTTTACAGCTACAGAAAATAGAAATATTTAGAGTGACAGTGATGAGCTATTGCTCTGCTGGGTTCCTTGGACTAAAAGATTTACTGGTGTGAGATTTGAGCACTTGGCAAATTTGTACTCGATGTCCCAACATCCAGCCTTAGACCAGTAGCCTAGTCAGAACTATAGCTATTATTGGAGCTAATCTGTGTGTATTGGGAAATAGTGAACAAATACCAGCTGTGTATTTGCAGGTCAGTCATGAACTTCAAAGGAAATACAGCTAGCTGGGAAAGGAAGAAGGGATCAGAATGGTGCCTTGAGTTGTGTAAAACTGAAACAATTTAGTTTGATAGTTGCATGTGATTAGTTCAGGCAGATGTTGTACCTGATAAATGGAGCTAGGTGTTTAAAAATTAAAATAACCTAGAGACTTGACCATTGATAGAATTATCTGTGCCCCAAATACACATTACAAAGGCATTACTACTGAAGTGTATGTTTTCTACTACAAACCGTGGAGTTGTAGAGGAATATAAAGCCAGGGAAATGCTTCTTAGAATACCTTTTAGTTTGCTAATGAGCATGTTCATGAACTGAAACATCCTTTGGATACTTTGGAAACTGAAAAGTATTAACTGAATTGTGATTTCTTAGAATTGGTTCAAGACAGGGATAATGGTAGAACAATCACAAAGATATTAGTTATAGTCCCATGAGGCAATTCATTGACACAAAAGGGACATATGGAATTTTAAATCTATGTAGCTGAACTGAGACTGTTAGGATGGGAATAAATTGTATCTTTCAAAATCAATGATTTATTTTTCCTGCCAGCAGCACACTGGAAGGTTAAAACAATTACATTAATTATATGTCTTCCTCTTAAGTAGATATCCAATTGCTATAGTGAAGGTTATAATTCATTTTCCTCAGTTTCTTCATTCAGAACATTTCTGTGGGTATATCTCTCTCTACATGTATTCGTCTTTAAAATATGTAAGTGATCATTACTCATGTTTGTGATTCCATTTTCTCCCTACTGGGAAAACACTTTGATACTACTTTAAAAGTGCTTAGAGAGTTCTATTGAAGTGTTTCATGGCTGAGCTAGTGAAATAAATTGTCTTCACTACCTGGAGTTACCATGTTTGTACTGGTAGCGTATTACTTCGATAGGGAAAAACTTGAGGGCGATTATTTCCATGTGCCATGCCCCTCTGCCCCATAGTTTGTAGTTTGTTGTTTGCAGAGGAATTTGATATTCACCACAATCTCTGCATTTTGTGGGCTATTTTCCCTTCTTAACTTCTCTACTGTCTGCAGTGTCAGAACATCCTCATGTTTCCATCATTTTCAGTCTGTGTGACTCTGGGTGACTTCCACTGCTTTGCAAACAGCTTGCTCTCTCAATAGCCAAGAGCTTACTTTCTTTCTGCCTGAGAATTTTGCCCAGTTTGCAGTCTTACAATGAACTCAACAAGCCCCAAATCTCTTTTGTAATTTCACTTTTTTAAATTTATTTTTTATTTAAGAATGCAATGCTTGTGCATTGAGTACAATAATCATCAAGGTCCTGCAGTAGTTTGCTAGTGTCTCTAACTTGCCTGACTTAAATGAAGATTGTTAAAATACCACATTTCTCTGAAATGTCAGAAATAAACTTGCTCAGTGGCTATCACTTGCCACCACTTCTTTGCAAGTATATGATGAAATACTGTTTAAGTCTTCTTTATCTATTCTTACTTTCAGAGATTTTTTTACACTGTTGCAGCTTCTCAATATCTCTTTTCCATTGCTTCTTGAGGCATGTTTTACGAGCTCCACCATGGTGATACAGTTGTGTCAGTCTCTGCACAGTACCAGTTCCGTGCCACAGACTGCTCAACAGGCAGCTCCATACAAGAAGACACAAGATTATATGCAACAGCACGGAAAACCATATTTCATTCAGACAATCCCATCATCATTCAACACAAATCCCAGCCCAGTTAGAATGTTACCCTAGTTTTAGATAATTTATCAGAAGAGTAAAGGATCTGTGGGGAAATAAGGCTGGTTTATATCCATCATTTACACCAGATTTAATATGTTTGTACTTGGGAAGGGAAAAAATTCATAACACTCAATTAGGAAATTTTCTTTAAAGCTGTGGGAGTTCTGGTTTGTGTTAAAGTTACATAAAGAAAATGTGCTACCTTGAGCTCATTTTTGTTCAGACTAAAATTTTCTGCTTGGTGCAAATTACAATGTATGTTTTAATAGACATTTATATGATGTTATAAAATAAACCTTCTATCTCATGTTAAATAGTTCCAGAAGGGCAAACTGAGAAAAGCAAAGTTCAACAGTTTTAGTACATGAAACAGATGGCATATAATATTTCTTTCATTCCCAAGAAAGAGAAAATTGGAAAAAAAGTTAAAAGTGCTCAACTCAAAACATGAAATTCCTTGCAATTATATGCCTCTTAGTGAAGTTAGCTTCTTGCCTTCAGGATGTAAAATCAAAGCTAACAACTTGAAATATTGCCACTGATCAGTTTGTCCTCTTCCAAAACAAAACAAAGCAAAATAAAACCTAGTCTGTATTGTTTCTCCAATGTAGTATTATCTAGATTTCTGGTGATGTTTTTATCTAATGTTTTTAGTGGACTGTTTTCAAGAAATATATTATTCGGTTTGCTTACTATTTTTTTTAATGAGAATTCACATTAGCTGTAGAAATCCTACTGTACTTCATTACAGAATATTCTTCTGTGATTTGATCTTTAAGACATCAACATTTTGAACTGGAGCTTTTTAAATTGGAAGCATATTTATCATATATCTTACTGTGTGTCTTCCTCTTACACCCTTTCCTCTCACCCACAGGACTCAGGATAACACCACTTGGGTCCCAATGCTCTGACTATTGCCCTGAGAGCTCTTTAGTCACATCTGTTATCCTCCAGGTGGCCTCTTGTAGTATAATTGGTTCAAAATGGAAGAACAGCAGGGGCTAATAGTCAGAGGGTCTGTCAAGCTTTGATTGTCTCTCCACAACATCCTGGATCTGAGCCCCCATGATGCAGATGATAATTTTCCTAGTCAAGTCAGGTCAGCGCTTGGGTGCCTCCATCCCCCACAGCAGGGAGTGACCCACTAGCATCATTTGCTGTTTCCTTTTGGTGTACCTGCATGACTCAGGATCAGCCATCCTAGATGCTTTGTTTGAAAGTAAACTGTAATGCAAGTTTAAAAATTGATCAGTTTTGAGGATACCACAATCGAAAAGAAATTTCACAGAATCACAGAATCACAGAATGTTAGGGGTTGGAAGCGACCTCGAAAGATCATCTAGTCCAGTCCCCCTGCTGGAGCAGGATTGCCTAGACCATATCACACAGGAACGTGTCCAGGCGGGTTTTGAATGTCTCCAGAGAAGGAGACTCCACAATCTCTCTGGGCAGCCCATTCCAGTGTTTGGTCACCCTCACTGTAAAGAAGTTTTTCCTCATATTTAAGTGGAACCTCCTGTGTTCCAACTTGCACCCATTGCCCCTTGTCCTGTCAAGGGATGTCACTGAGAAGAGCCTGGCTCCATCCTCATGACACTTGCCCTTTACATATTTATAAACATTAATGAGGTCACCCCTCAGTCTCCTCTTCTCTAAGCTAAAGAGACCCAGCTCCCTCAGCCTCTCCTCAGAAGGGAGATGTTCCACTCCCTTAATCATCTTCGTGGCTCTGCGCTGGACTCTCTCTAGCAGTTCCGTGTCCTTCTTGAACTGAGGGGCCCAGAACTGGACACAATATTCCAGATGCGGCCTCACCAGGGCAGAGTAGAGGGGGAGGAGAACCTCTCTCGACCTGCTAACCACACCCCTTCTAATACACCCCAGGATGCCATTGGCCTTCTTGGCCACAAGGGCACACTGCTGGCTCATGGTCATCCTGTTGTCCACTAGGACCCCCAGGTCCCTTTCCCCTACGCTGCTCTCCAACAGGTCTGTCCCCAACTTGTACTGGTACATGGGGTTGTTCTTGCCCAGATGCAGGACTCCACACTTGCCCTTGTTATATTTCATTAAATTTCTCCCCGCCCAACTCTCCAGCCTGTCCAGGTCTCTCTGAATGGCTGCGCAGCCTTCCGTTGTGTCAGCCACTCCTCCCAGTTTTGTGTCATCAGCAAACTTGCTGACAGTGCACTCGATTCCCTCATCCAAGTCATTAATATATATATTGAATAGTACTGGTCCCAGTACCGACCCTTGAGGGACTCCGCTAGACACAGGCCTCCAATTGGACTCTGTCCCATTGACCACCACTCTCTTGCTTCTTTCCTTCAGCCAGTTCACAATCCACCTCACTATCCGATCATCCAGACCACACTTCCTCAGTTTAGCTGCGAGGATGCTGTGGGAGACCGTGTCAAACGCTTTACTGAAATCGAGATAGACCACATCCACAGCTTTACCATCATCTATCCACGGGGTTACGTCCTCATAAAAGGCTATCCCCTTGGTGAAGCCATGCTGAGTGCCCCTAATGATCCCCCTATCCTTGATGTGCCTAGAGACAGCACCAAGAACAAGTTGTTCCATCACCTTTCTGGGGATGGAGGTGAGGCTGAGTGGTCTATAGTTACCCGGGTCCTCCTTCTTGCCCTTTTTGAAGACTGGAGTAACATTTGCTTTCCTCCAGTCCTCAGGCACCTCTCCCGTTGCCCACGACTTAGCAAAGATGATGGAGAGTGGCCTAGCAATGACTTCCGCCAGCTCCCTCAGCACCCGCGGGTGCATCCCATCAGGGCCCATGGATTTATGGACGTCCAGATTGCTTAACTAGTCCCTGACCCAGCCCTCATCTACCAAGACAGATTCCTCCTCTATCCTGACTACTTCTGGGGCCTCAGGGGTCCGGGGCTCCTCAGGACAGCCTCCAGCAGTATAGACAGAGGCAAAGAAGGCATTCAGTAACTCCGCCTTCTTTTTATCCTCTGTCTCCAGGGCCCCCACCTCATTCATCAGTGGGCCTACATTGCCTCTAGTGTTGGTTTTACCTGCAATGTATTTGAAGAAGCCCTCTCTGTTGTCCTTGACCTCTCTTGCAAGGTTTAATTCCAAGGAGGCCTTAGCTTTCCTAGTTGCCTCCCTACATCCTCTGACAACAGACATATATTCCTCCCAAGTGGCCAGCCCCTCCTTCCATGATCTGTACACCCTCTTCTTCCACTTGAGTTTGCCCAGCAGTTCCCTGTTTAACCATGCAGGTCTCCTGGTACCCTTCCTTGACTTCCTACCTGTTGGGATGCTCTGATCTTGAGCTCAGAAGAAGCAGTCCTTGAATGCTAACCAACTATCTTGGGCCCCCTTACCTTCTAGTACCCTGTCCCATGGGATTTCCCCTAGCAATTGCTTGAAAAGGCCAAAGTTGGCCCTCCTGAAGTCCAGGGTTGTGATTCTGCTAGCTATTCTGCTCCTGCCACATGAGATCCTGAACTCTACCATCTCATGGTCACTACAACCAAGGCTGCCCTCAACCTTCACCTCTTCAACCAGACCCTCCTTGTTAGTGAGGATAAGATCCAGCAGCGCTCCTCTCCTAGTTGGCTCATCCACCATTTGCATCAGAAAGTTATCATCAATGCATTGGAGGAACCTCCTGGACTGAGGATGGCTGGCTGAGTAGGTCTCCCAGCAAATATCAGGGTAGTTGAAATCCCCCACGACAACCAGGCCCTGTAATTGCGAGACTGCTCTCAGCTGCCTGTAGAAGGCCTCATCACCCTCCTCATCCTGATCCGGAAATATTTGAGGTGTTTGGAAATATTTGAGGTGTTTGCCTTTTTCTCAAACATATGGACCTGCACAGAAGTAAGCAGCAAGCTGTTGAGGCAGCTATCATATAAAAAAAATTAAGTTTAAAAAGACACAGTAACTTAAGCTAGCTGCCTGGAAGGTTCTTTGCTTTGAAAGACACAGTAGACAATATAAAAGAGAGTCATACTGTTTATGGAAGCCGCTAATCTTCTACTTCTATCCTGGTGTTAGAGCATATCTCCTTCTGGAGATTGGTGTGAATGAATAAGGTTACATTATTTTTCTTGGCTGATCTTAGGTGGGAGAGAGGTTTTCTCAAGTGAGAGACACATACAAAGTTACCATGAGAAATATGAGAAATATTTTTGATCTTTCATACTAGTGATTGGATAATATTTGTTGAAAAGTTGATCAAGATCAGAACAAAATTCCCTTAAAAATGAAGGGAGAGAGACTGAGACACCTCACATGTTAAGAAAAAAAAAGTTAAAAAATCTCTTTAATCTAATAGATCACAAATGTTAAAATGTCATGAAAGAAGTGGCATTAATGTACAGGGGAAGTGAGAGAGAGAAATAGACTCATAACAGTAGTGCTAAAAGAAAGTGGAATGATACTTGTTGAGTTTTTCATATGTGTAAAGTGCCAGCCACCTTCCTAGTATCCTTTTTTCTTATGCTGCTTATCAGGAAAAAAAAGCCAAGGTATAATACTGTCTTGTATTTTAATATAACTAAATGAGAAATTTACATTTTCAGATACAAAACAAGAAAATGTATGCTAAGGTCCCGAATGACCCCCATAATTCACAAAGTGAGAATTGTCTCTGGTAGTAGAGGATGTTAGAGACAACTTTTTATAGAGACTTAAAAGTGACAGCAGGAGGATAGTTGGTGTCAATAAGTCAACTATGACAAGTCAGTTTTCCTCATTGTACTATGAAATTATCCAGTTCCTTTGAATTACACACTGGCACACACTGTGTCTTTGACTATCATGAATGAGCAGAAGGCATTGATTAAATTTCTCTCAGCTAGTCTGCATTTTTAAAAATGGATTATGCTGCAGTTCTGTGTGTAAATACCATCCCACTTCTTTGCTGTATCTTCTTTTTGCACATGTGCCTCTCCAGCAGTTACTGTGATTTCCAATTTTTGCACTTGAGCAGAACAGAAGACATGAAAGGGAAAGCAAAAACTATCAAAGCAACAGGGATGGTAAGAAGTGATGGATCTGCAGTCCTATGAATCCAGGAGTTTTCATGTCAAAATAAGTAGCAACAGTTAGTATAGCTCAAGTACAGAGATGCAGTTTATTCTGTAGAAGCTGGAGTTCTTCATATTAATGTTCCCAACTTTTGATTGGTTAAAATTAATTGAGGTCATAACATCTATAAGTTTTCCCACTGAAATACCAGAAGGCTTGTATTGATCCTGTAACAAAAGATAGAAGGCCATTTATTTTTACTTCTGTAACTTCTTGGATCTTGATGCTGTGGATCTCGATGCTGTGTACCAGATAAAACTCTTTAAGATCTAGTGGCAAAAACTTCTGCAGTATTTATTTTTATTTTTTTTTAAATTATAAACAATTGCTTTGGATAAAACTTTCCCTGAAAGGTGTGTTGAGTGGCAACAGAATTTTTGATAAAAACGCTTGTCAGACTGAGAGATGCCTGAAATTCCAAAGCACTGGAATTTTAACAGTCCTCCCTCCCAAGGGATATAGATTCAAAACTCTGCTGTTATTAATACAAGGTCTAGTGACAATTTCTCTCTGATGTAATGCGTTAGAATATGAAATAGAACTGCTCCAACAATACATAAGTGACTGTTTTGTGGGAGTTTTTCTCTCTCGTCAATCTGCAGTTAGGGCAAGTGCTAGGCATACTCTAAGCAAAAGATGTCTCCAGTGCCCTATGTAACTATTCTAACAATTAGGCAAATTGTTATTCTTGAAAAGGACAGTACTCCCATGAGATTAGGCTTTTTATTTTTTTTTGTTGGATATTTCTTTCTTCCTTGTGCATGAACAGAATTACTTACCTCTTTTCTTTGCTTTTTAATACTCATGTAGAAAAATTTAAAGTCAAACTATTTATTTTTCCAGGAAATGGAACTTCTGCTTCCTAGTTGTTGTCATACCATGTGGGACATCAATAATTAAGAATAATTAGTAGAAGTCAGTTTTGTTCATAGAGAATACAGTAGTCCATAGGAAGATGAGACATTTTCGAGCCTTTAATTGTCCATTTTGATGATACAGCTCTGTGGAATACTGATATAATTACCATGATGTCGGATGCTTGAATTCTGCATTACGTGCACTAGCAACGACAAAATATCATATTGTCTGGGTTTGAGAGGGCATTATATTAATATAATTAGGAGCAGTGAGGAGAGAGAATATCTCAATGCCTGTTTATGCTATGAAAGTAGTATAGACCAAGGTGCTATGTCTGTACAATGCAGTGCACTGAACATATTCTTGGTCAGGTCCTGATGTAGCTCTATGTTAATAAACTTTGCCTTTTTTTTTATAATTAGGAGCAGTGAGGAGAGAGAATATCTCAATGCCTGTTTATGCTATGAAAGTAGTATAGACCAAGGTGCTATGTCTGTACAATGCAGTGCACTGAACATATTCTTGGTCAGGTCCTGATGTAGCTCTATGTTAATAAACTTTGCCTTTTTTTTTTTCTTATCTCAACAGGAGTTTTTAGTTTGGGTGCCCAGCTATGCAAGTATGGATGTGTTAGTTTTAGAAAATGGTAGGGTGCCATTAGTTCAGTGATCATCTCCACACAGTATTGCAAAGAGGCTTCAAAATGAGATGCATGGTGGTGTTGCAAGTGAGTAGCTGTATTAAAAAAAATAAAAAAAAAATAAAAAAAAAAAACAAACCAAACAAACAAAAAACCAACAACACAGAATCACAGAATCACAGAATCACAGAATGTTAGGGATTGGAAGGGACCTCGAAAGATCATCTAGTCCAATCCCCCTGCCGGGGCAGGACTGCCTAGACCATATCACACAGGAACGCGTCCAGGCGGGTTTTGAATGTCTCCAGAGAAGGAGACTCCACAACCTCTCTGGGCAGCCTGTTCCAGTGTTCAGTCACCCTTACAGTAAAGAAGTTTTTCCTCAAATTTAAGTGGAACCTCCTGTGCTCCAGCTTGCACCCATTGCCCCTTGTCCTGTCAAGGGATGTCACTGAGAAGAGCCTGGCTCCATCCTCTTGACACTTGCCCTTTCCATATTTATAAACATTAATGAGGTCACCCCTCAGTCTCCTCTTCTCTAAGCTAAAGAGACCCAGCTCCCTCAGCCTGGGAGGTTAACACATAAACCTTATTCTGAACATATCATTCATTTGTTTTAGTTTCCTGCAGGAAAGCAAGATAGCTGAACCTGAATATACATAGGTTCCATTTTGTGCAGGGTGAAAACTGTAGTTGCTCCTCTACTGACTGATATTCTTATAAAGATCCCACTGGACTCTCACACAAATCAGTTTCAAAATATGGACAGTAGGAATCAGAGAAAATTCTTAGATTATCAAAAAAAACATGGTATATTCTTTAAGTTTGTAATTATATTTGTAAGTTTTGTAAATATTTAAGTTACAGCAAACTTAATAGATTTTCAGTGAATTGCATTTTAAGATTATTTGGATTTGCTTGGGTTTGTTTTTACGTGCTTTGATGTCAATTTATAGCAAGTTCAGTTAAAACCCAATGTAAGTTTCCACTTCTTTGGAAAAGACTGATTTTGGTAAGACTGCTCCCATGCTGGACTTTCAGAACAATATACGCGTCAGAACCATTGTGTAGTTTTACAAAGCAACTCTCTGTCAGTGATATAGCATTGATTATTAAGTTGTGTTCAACAATAAAACTATATGGTTTAGTTCATACAATATCATGAATGACAAAAAATTAACAATTAGCCAAGTTTTTTAACACTGATTGTTTTTCAGCTTCAAAGGCAAATATTTTATACAACTAATTTTCTTAATCACTTGTATTCTTTAAAAAGCGCTAACGTAAGCCTAAAAATTGAGTTAATGTTTTGCAGAACAAGTGTCTGTGAAAGCAGTTCATGTCCCATAGGACAAATGAATTAAAGATTAAAAGAATATGAAGAATAATTTATTTTAATGTATTCACGAATTATTTAATACAGAACTTGTAGTTTCGCTGAAATTAACTACTTTGAAATATTTGTTGCCTAGTTTAAGATGACAGGCAAACAGTAACAAAGTATGCAATACAACAGTGCCATTTTCTTTTTCTCCACATATAACTGTAGTAAGAGTAGTAACACTTTGCAAGCCTTCAATAGTCACTGAAAGATGTTCTTTCTGAAAACGAGTTCTCGCAGATCTAGTGAATCTGTGATAGGTAAATTTTGTATGAATTCTTCCATGACTAGTATCCCAAGACTGAATTTAGCATTATCTTTTTTTTTTCTGTAACCATTGCTGTTGACCTAAGCCAATGTTTGTAAAAAGGAAAACCAAAACCAAAATCACCAACAACCCCCCCCCACTACGCCCAACCAAAGAAACTGCAAAAGTGGAAACATTAAGCTTTTAAATAAGTGGTCTGAGTTTTAATGTTGTCAGCTTTCTACAATTCCAGTTAGAGCCTCAAAAATGTAATATAAAGAGCTCTACCAAAACACTACAAAGAAATCTGGTCCTTGGTTATGTGCTTGTAACTAAGTTTTGTGCTTGCCACAAAATATTTGTTATAGAAGCTAATAGGACAGACCTCTGTTAACAGAAGTTACTAGTTAGGAGGTAAACTGATTGGGTAAAACAATTTCTTATGAGGCAAGATCTTTTACTCAGAGGAACAGTGAATAAATTACTAGTGCAAATGAAATGTGATCTAAAAAGGTGTAATGTCATCGAAAAAACAACTGTAAAATGGATTTTTGAAAATTATGTTATAAATAATTTCTGCTAGTACCACCAAGCTCTGTTACCAGCCATACGGGTCATTGTCTAAACACTAAAGTGGTGTAAATTGTTTGTGTGGCAAATGCTTTAAAATGAATCTTATTGGCATACATCATGCCAGGGAACGTATTTAGGTAACTTTAATGTGATGTAACAGTATGTGACAGAATGTATCTCACCAAAAATTACTCAGTTATTTTGGACCAAAACCTAACATGAACAAGAGTCTGTAAATTACAGACTTGAGTTTCCTAAGTGACTACCAAGCAGATATCTGTTTTCTTTCTGCAGTACTGAAAGGCAGGAGAGGAAAAAAAAAAAAGAAAAAAAAAAGAAAGAAATGTTGTCCTGACTGTTTTTTCAAGTGTAAGGTAACTTGCTTTAAATGAACATCTGCAATTGATGGAGGACAGTCTGAACCCAAAGTCTAGATCTGAACTCTATTAATTACAAAAGTTTAGGTCTGAAATCTGACTTTAATATAATAATGTAATAATGCCTTTAATAATCAGTGTGTGAATGTGCTCATATAGTGTATGAATGTGCCTTTGACTTTTATTCTAAAACTATCATAGGTTTTAAAAATATTATTATTATTATTATTATTATTTCTTTGTGCTAGAAAACCTATGGTGACATTCAATTTTTAGGTTCAACTTAGCTTTCTATCACTGGTCAGACTAGAAAGAGAAGAGTCTTCAAAAAAGAAACATCTAGAAACATCCAAAGCCAAAATGTCATGATAGCCCCTTCCCACTAGTTTTCTGGTCTGATTTTTCAAACATGGGAATTCAGATGTATAAATGAATTTGTATCTCTCGCTTACTATTGAAATTGACTTCATGAATCTTTAAAGATTTTACCATCAATAGTTGTCTTCAAAGCTTTCAAAAGTTGCAATACAATAAACACAGTTAATGATCCTTATTGTAAACACTATCTATCTGCTTCGGTATATACATATTTTTCATAATGACTAAGACCTGGAGGAATGCTTCTGCAATATGGGTAGAAACTCACTTTTTTCCCCACACCCCTTATCAAATCTGGGTTTTTTCATCACAAAAATATAGAAATACTATGCAATAAAATCATAGGTAAGTTTGCTTGGTTTGGTTATTTTCAAATAAGTGTCTGATTTCTTCAAAATTAGGTTGTCTGAGATAAAATCACTAAATGTTCAGATTAAACTGGAAAGAATGAACTCACCTAACATTTGGGACCAGTTTATGAACAAATAATTTAAATATTGAAGTCAGGATTTAAAAAAAATATTTATAACTAAAGCACTTCCATGCAATTGCTGGAAACTAATCTTACGGGAATAGTGGAACAGAAATGCTGACCTACTTTTCAACAAGCTCTGAACTTTAGCTTGGCAAGATGCAACTTCTGAATGCCCAACAGTTGTAGAAATGACACTGCTATAGGTAAGGTAGCATACTATTGCAAAAAGACTGGTTTAAGATTTCTGTACTTTCCAGTATCAATATTAATTTCTAGCTGTCATTTGAAGACATTGTTTGAAAATGACGCCTGTAATTCCATGTATGGAAACATAACAACGTATGTCAGAATAAATATTTTACCTCAAACAACATATAAATATTTTAAGAATTCCCATGTAGTGTTCCTTCTCTCATTCTTTTTGTTCAAGTAAACTGCCTACTAGATTCCCAGTTGTCAAATTCACACTAAAAGGGCTGGAAAGAAGAGAACAAATTTCTTCTTCAAGCAGAAAATACTGAAGAAGAGATTTAAATGCAACAGAATAGGAGAAAATATTAAGCATACAGTTCTGTATAGCAGAGAATTTCCCTACAGCACAGAGTATAAAATAGAAGAGAGGGGATGAAACATTGACAGTTCTTATCAGGAGTGAGACTGGGAAACAGAAATGAAAAAGACACAGGAGACATGAGCCTGTCCGAAATAAAACAGAATATCACAGAATCACAGAATGTTAGGGATTGGAAGGGACCTCGAAAGATCATCTAGTCCAATCCCCCTGCTGGAGCAGGATTACCTAGACCATATCACACAGGAACGCGTCCAGGCGGGTTTTGAATGTCTCCAGAGAAGGAGACTCCACAACCTCTCTGGGCAGCCTGTTCCAGTGTTCGGTCACCCTCACCGTAAAGAAGTTTTTCCTCATATTTAAGTGGAACCTCCTGTGTTCCAGCTTGCACCCATTGCCCCTTGTCCTGTCAAGGGATGTCGCTGAGAAGAGCCTGGCTCCATCCTCATGACACTTGCCCTTTACATATTTATAAACATGAATGAGGTCACCCCTCAGTCTCCTCTTCTCTAAGCTAAAGAGACCAAGCTCCCCCAGCCTCTCCTCATAAGGGAGATGTTCCACCCCCTTAATCATCTTCGTGGCTCTGCGCTGGACTCTCTCTAGCAGTTCCGTGTCCTTCTTGAACTGAGGGGCCCAGAACTGGACACAATATTCCAGATGCGGCCTCACCAGGGCAGAGTAGAGGGGGAGGAGAAGCTCTCTTGACCTGCTAACCACACCCCTTCTAATAGACCCCAGGATGCCATTGGCCTTCTTGGCCACAAGGGCACACTGCTGGCTCATGGTCATCCTGTTGTCCACTAGGACCCCCAGGTCCCTTTCCCCTACGCTGCTCTCCAACAGGTCTGTCCCCAACTTGTACTGGTACATGGGGTTGTTCTTGCCCAGATGCAGGACTCTACACTTGCCCTTGTTATATTTCATTAAGTTTTTCCCCGCCCAACTCTCCAGCCTGTCTAGGTCTCTCTGAATGCCTGCACAGCCTTCCAGTGTGTCAGCCACTCCTCCCAGTTTGGTGTCATCAGCAAACTTGCTGACAGTGCACTCTATTCCCTCATCCAAGTCATTAATGAATATATTGAATAGAACTGGTCCCAGAACCGACCGTTGAGGGACTCCGCTAGACACAGGGCTCCAACTAGAATCTGTCCCATTGACCACCACTCTCTGGCTTCTTTCCTTCAGCCAGTTCACAATCCACCTCACTACCCGATCATCCAGACCACACTTCCTCAGTTTAGCTGCGAGGATGCTGTGGGAGACTGTGTCAAAAGCTTTACTGAAATCGAGATAGACCACATCCACAGCTTTACCATCATCTATCCACGGGGTTATGTCCTCATAAAAGGCTATCAAGTTGGTTAAGCATGACCTCCCCTTGGTGAAGCCATGTTGACTGCCCCTAATGATCCCCCTATCCTTGATGTGCCTAGAGACAGCACCAAGAACAAGTTGTTCCATCACCTTTCCGGGGATGGAGGTGAGGCTGAGCGGTCTATAGTTACCCGGGTCCTCCTTCTTGCCCTTTTTGAAGACTGGAGTGACATTCGCTTTCCTCCAGTCCTCAGGCACCTCTCCCGTTGCCCACGACTTAGCAAAGATGATGGAGAGTGGCCTAGCAATGACTTCCGCCAGCTCCCTCAGCACCCGCGGGTGCATCCCATCAGGGCCCATGGATTTATGGACGTCCAGATTGCTTAATTGGTCCCTGACCCAGCCCTCATCAACCAAGACAGATTCCTCCTCTATCCTGACTACTTCTGGGGCCTCAGGGGTCCGGGGCTCCTCAGGACAGCCTCCAGCAGTATAGACAGAGGCAAAGAAGGCATTCAGTAACTCCGCCTTCTTTTTATCCTCTGTCTCCAGGGCCCCCACCTCATTCATCAGTGGGCCTACATTGCCTCTAGTGTTGGCTTTACCTGCAATGTATTTGAAGAAGCCCTCTCTGTTGTCCTTGACCTCTCTTGCAAGGTTGAATTCCAAGGAGGCCTTAGCTTTCCTAGTTGCCTCCCTACATCCTCTGACAACAGACTTATATTCCTCCCAAGTGGCCAGCCCCTCCTTCCATGATCTGTACACCCTCTTCTTCCACTTGAGTTTGCCCAGCAGTTCCCTGTTTAACCATGCAGGTCTCCTGGTACCCTTCCTTGACTTCCTACCTGTTGGGATGCTCTGATCTTGAGCTCGGAAGAAGCAGTCCTTGAATGCCAACCAACTATCTTGAGCCCCCTTACCTTCTAGTGCCCTGTCCCATGGGATTTCCCCTGGCAATTGCTTGAAAAGGCCAAAGTTGGCCCTCCTGAAGTCCAGGGTTGTAATTCTGCTAGCTATTCCGTTCCTGCCACGTGAGATCCTGAACTCTACCATCTCATGGTCACTACAACCAAGGCTGCCCTCAACCTTCACCGCTTCAACCAGACCCTCCTTGTTAGTGAGGATAAGATCCAGCAGCGCTCCTCTCCTAGTTGGCTCATCCACCATTTGCATCAGAAAGTTATCATCAATGCACTGGAGGAACCTCCTGGACTGAGGATGGCTGGCTGAGTAGGCCTCCCAGCAAATATCAGGGTAGTTGAAATCCCCCATGACAACCAGGCCCTGTAATTGCGAGACTGCTCTCAGCTGCCTGTAGAAGGCCTCATCACCCTCCTCATCCTGATCCGGTGGCCTGTAATAGACACCCACAACAGTATCACCCCTGCCAGCCTGCCCCTTAATTCGCACCCACATACTCTCAACTCGCTCCTGATCCGCCCCTGGACAGAACTCAATACATTCTAGCTGCTCACTCACATAAAGAGCAACTCCACCACCTCTCCTTAGTGGCCTGTTTTTCCTGAACAGGACATAGCCATCCATGACCACATTCCAGTCATGTGAGGTGTCCCACCAAGTCTCTGTAATTGCCACTAAATCATAGCCCCCCGACCGAACACGGATTTCCAACTCCTCCTGTTTATTCCCCATGCCACGTGCATTGGTGTACAGGCATTTCAGGGAGCGAGCTGAGCACACCGATTTCACCCCAGGGGGCTGGGAGGCCTCCTGGTCTACCTCAACACTAGAGCGTTGCCCCAGTGGTGCAAGCCCAGCTACTACCCCATCCCCCTTCGAATCTAGTTTAAAGCTCTCCGAATGAGCCCTGCTAATTCCTGTCCCAGAACCCTTTTGCCCCTACGACATAAACCTTTCCCATGTATTACGGTCACACCTGGTGTCTTATAAAACCAGCCATTATCAAAGAACCCAAAGCCCTGCCTGTAGCACCAGTTTCATAGCCAGGCATTAACAGAGAGAATCCTACTATTCCATCCCACGTCATCACCTGAAAATGGAAGGAGGGAGGAGAAAACAACTTGTGCCCCAGACTCTTTCACCAACCGTCCTAGGGCCTTGTAGTCTTTCTTCATCCCCCTCAGACTACAGGATGCAGCTTCTTCCCCACCTGTCTGGAAGATCAGCAGGGGGTAGTAGTCTGTGGCCTTCACCAGGTTGGGGAGTTTCCTGGTGATATCCCTGATTCGGGCTCCAGGCAGGCTGCAGACCTCCCTGTGATGGGGGTCAGGTCTGCATATTGGGCCTTCAGTTCCCTTTCGGAAGGAGTCTCCAACCACTAAAACTCTTCTCTTCTTCCTTGTGGAGGAGGTAGCTATACGCCTGTCAGGTTTTTCTGACTGTGGTGGGACCTCTGATATAGGTTGCCTCTCCACCACATCCCTATTGGACCGGCTGTATTCCACTAGAGCTTCATATCTATTTCTCAGAGGCACCTGTGGAGGCGAGGTAGGCAAGGAGGGCACTCGCCTTTTGCCTCGGTCATAGACTTGCCTCCACTCACTCCTTTCCTCTAGGTTATTGTTTTCCACCTGAGAGGGGCAGAGTACAGGGGTCCCTCGATCCTGGGAGCTCTCCGGCAGGTGCTCCCATTTTTGTTGCAGGGAGGGCAGAGCCTGGCTCCACCAGTCTATCTCCATTTCAGCCTCCCGAATGCTCCTAAGCCTTTCTACTTCGGCTTGAAGCCTTTCAACCTGGCTTTGCAGCTGTACCACTCGGCCGAGCAGATCATCTACTTGCTCACAGTGCACACAGCCCCCTGTCACCACAGAGACGCTGTAGCATTCCCTGCAGCCTGCAACCTGCACCATTGCCTCCTTCCGTGGGAGCTCTGTCTGGGTTCCCACATCCATTTTGATATTCTCCCGCCGGGTGGAGACCATTGTTCTTTCACTGAGTTGGGAAATACCTGTTGGTGACACCCCTGGTTCACAGCTCCTTGACGCCTTCACAGCTTGGCTGGTTCACAGCTCCTTGGCACCTTCCTCACCTTGTGCACTGGGAGGGAGTCAGCGCCCTCCCCAACGAGCTGCAAACGGCTGTGGCCTCCCCCGCCCTGGGACACACACAGTCACTGCTTACTCACCCTCTCCCCTCTGGGCAGGGACTAGTCCCTGTCCTACCAGAGGCTCTTTATCACCCGATCGACGGGGGGTGGTGGTACGCCCCCCCCTCTCCTGATTCGTTGCCGGGAACTTCCGGGTCCAGGGGAAAGCAGCTCGGGGCTGCTGCTCAGGGGGCCCAAAGTATGAAAACTGCCCGGTACAGCCCGATCTCGCCTCGCCCCGCACTGACCTCAGTCGCTGCCGCTGCTGCCGCCGCTGCTGACTGAATATGACTCAGTAATTCAGGAGTGGTGCCTTTCCTGTCATCTTCATTGGCATGTAATTGTTTTACACTTCTTTCTCACAGCTAGGGGCACAGATTCACCCAAATTATTATTCTTTTCCCATATTTTCTACCCTGCCAGACATTTTGTCTTCCTATCTTGTATGTACATGTTTTTCTTGGTTTTCAATATAGTGGTAAAGCAGGAGCAAAAAGCAAGTAGGCAAGAGGCTAATCTCTCTCTGATTCTTTACAATATATTCAGACTATCTTATTCTATCACTATGATTCATATCATGTGAAGTCACTATTCTAAATAGATAGCATGCCTAGCCCAAGGAAAACATCATCATATTACACAGTGGTATTTGGAATGTTCAGGTATTTAAGCATATCTGGGATACTCAAGTTTGCTGAGAAAACCTTTCCAAAATGCTATTGAACCAGCATCAGCAGCTCCACAGAAAACAGATGTTAGTCTTCCATAACTGGGGATACAATCCTGTGATATTGTAACAGTGAAAGTTAGCAGCTGACGTTGAAAACTTATTGAGAAAAAAATCAGGGTACTTTTAGGATTCTTTAGGCTGAATATCTATGCCTGAGATGATCAACGCTTTTAAGTTGCCACTTTCTATTAATGCTATTAGTGCTAGCCACATTTCCCAAAAAGTTCTGGATATTTCTGTCTATTTTTTACTTCCTCTTTTTAGTTAAGAAGCACATAATATAAAATCAAAATACAGAAGATAATTTTCAAAAATGTCAGATGCTGGAATGTAGGCGGATGAATTCCAACAGCATAGTGGCTAGACTTGATAAATGAAGAATGTGTCTCTTCTGCTTTCTATCTTAATCAACTCATGCTTTGGCGATGTAAGTTAATGCTCTGAATTCTTAACTGCTTCGCAAAAGTGACCTGTTGTTATACTTACCTGTAAGATTACTTCGTAACAGTTTTTAGAGAAACATATTTTAAAGCTTGCACTGAAGCTATTGGCATGTGAAATTTCTTTGTGATGGACAGAGAAAATGATTGTAAGCTTCAGGTGACAATATTATGATCTGCTTTCATATCAAATACTATTCAAAATATTTAGTAATAAAATAATGGGAAATAAATACAACAAAGTCTTCCATTCTGCCACTGAATGTCACCCACCTCATTGTTTGCTGAGTGAAACCTGTGAAATTTTGGTAGCTAGTACAATTTTTTTGTTGTTGGATTTTTTTTGTGTGTGTTTTGGTTTGGTTTTGGTAAAGGTCTTTAGGCTATCTGCTCTTTTTTTAACTTAGATGTTGTCAACACCAAAAGGTTCTTGGTCATAAGTTACATGGATATTTTACAGTATCTCTGGTTGAGTCTTCTGATGGTGATTCATTGGTTGAAATTTGAGCAATAAAAAGCGCCTGGAAATTTCTGCTGTCTCAAGTGCCCAACAGTCATTGACCCTTAATAGGATTTTGGAGAATAAGTAACCTGACATCCTCTGGAAACTCAAATACTGGTAATTAAAAACTAAATTTCAAGAGCACAGACGACAAGCGTCAAACTCTGGTGAGCATCAAAGCATCAAACTGTCATTTTTAATGCAAATTTATTTATGCAAACTTCTTTTTATATTTTTGAAAGGAAGGAGGATATTATCTAGTGAAAATCTCTGCTGTAGTATTCTGCCTAATTATTATCAATAAAGTACTGTTGACATGCAACTGTAAGAAAACATTCTGTATGGTTCTCAAACATCTTTTCAGATTTCTTGTGAAGATTGCTTTAATTTCTAAACTGCAAATGGCAAAAAAAGTACTACATCTTATTTGAAGCACGTATTTTCATAATTTTAAATTATTTAATTATGAAAAAAAAAAAAACCACAACGTTTTTTGGATTTTCATCATAGGAATATCAGGACTATTTTTTGTACAGTGACAAAATACACCTTCTTTGATTTGTCACTCCTAAAAATGTACACATTTTTTCTTGATCTCTTTTTTACATTTAGGAGGCAATGTATTTTCAGATTACTTAATATACTAAAACCCCTGTGGGAGTTTTCTGAAACGTTATTGGAAGAAGATATAGTGCATAACAAAGTAACCATTGAACTCAATAGTTCAAAGTAACCATTTAACTCAATACAAAATCAAGCAATGTGTTTTTGTTTGTGTCAAATTATTGGGGAAAGAACTTAATTTAGAGATGAAGTCAGAATCAAATAATATGAAGGATTAAATATCGCAATAGCAGTTTTATTTCACTGCAACACAAAATCCTGGATGTGTAAAGCAAAGACTTATTTAGATAAGTGAAACGTGATTTCTGTCTTTTTTGTGTCACCATATGTGAAAACAATACCAATCACTGAAAATATGTTGTCTTCTGTAGACTCACCTTCTTCACACTGTGCATGTTAATATCTGGATCTTGGATAGAGAGTCCCATCATAAAAAATGTAACAGTTATTTTTAAATTTGTAAGAGAAATTAATTGAATTCTGGAACCTTTTTTCCTGGGAAATATTCTTTTATCTCAAAAAAAACCAAACCAACCCAACCCAAAACAAAAAAAAAAAAAAAAAAAAGGCCTCATGTTACTTTTTAAGGGAAAAGAAATTAATTAAGAGTTAATTAATAAAGAGTTTTGCTTTAATCTCAACAAACCATTTTCATTTTTTCCTCTGTGAATTCTCACAGTATTTTCAATTATATTGAGATTTTTTTAAATTTATTTCCTATCCCTGACACTATGTAGTGCTACTTCCTAGTAGTAAAGCAATTGCTATCCTTCACACTACAGTTAGCTGCATTTCATTTCTGGATGAAGTGAATACTAAAAAATATGGTTTCTAAAGTAATTGTAGATAATAAGTTCTATAGAAATATAAAAGCTTCTCACAAAGTTAATCTCCATATCTACCTCTTACAGGCTTTTTTCTGCTTGAGTTGCCAGGGCGTATGGTGGAAGCATGTGTACATTTGCTAATAACTGCAAGCGTCCTCTTACGGAAAAAATATATAAGCACCAAGGTGTGGTGATGCAAACTTGGAAAAGCAAATATCTACTTTTACAAACTACTTTTCTGTGTGGTTGCTTCTAGATTCTAATTGCTCATTGTTCAAATTAAGATCAATGTTCCTAGAAAACAGATGAGACTTTTTAGGGTATGGGCACAAACAGTTCTGTATTTATGACTGTCGGACTCAGAAATTACATTTACTAAACCTTCATAGCTCTATTAATGTAATTTGAAAAATGTAGATTCTTATCTCTAACATAATTGAATTTTTTTTATCAGCTGCTCTCAGGAAAGCAGCTTGACCTGCATGTTTGCAGGGTCAGCGATTTTTGAACTTAGTGATTCAATAAAGATTATAGAGTAGGCATGTGTAATAGCAGTACTCACCTGAGTTTTACTTTCTGACACTGTTAGTGGGAAAAAAGAATAAACATATTTGCATTAAAAAGATTGTGCAGGTAGATTTATGTCAAATAACTTCATAAACTTTTTCCTGATCTATTATTCATTCTGCAGCCTATATTTTCATGTTGTTTTAAACACGTAAAGTGAAATTTCATTATTTGTTCTCCCTAGAGCACACTGTAGAAGTTATCTGTAGCTACTGAAATAACCAGTTAAGCTTTATTTGTAAAAATATAACAAATGTTATTAAGAACAGCAAATATATTATAAGCAGAGATATTTTCAAAATTCCGAGAAGGGCTGGTAAAAGCAGGTGATTGTTGTTTTCCGCTGTTGATGTCTTTTGTAAGAAATAAAGTGTTGATGCTTTTGTAATGAAAATGCTGTTACTGTGTATCTGTCAGTTTAATGGTACCCCAGGGCTTCATTGTTGTGTTTTATTATGTGTTACAGTAAATAACATTTACTGTGAAAAAGTGAAAAATTAATTTCAGTGGAGCAGTTGTCTCCCACTTAGCAATCTAAGTGGATTCTTGGAATGCAATCTAAGAAAGTTTCTACAGGGAAGATAAGATTTATTTCATGTAGTGGTATAGAGCTAAATAATCCATGCATGAAAAAGGAAATGGAACCAAAATTTAAAGATTTACTAAATTGTTTATAGCAATGATATGATTAAAGCAATATATTGTTTGATATTGGAAGTTAGAGCTGTTGAGTAAGATGTCAGGACTAATTTAAGACAGCAAGCTACAAAACCTATAATTCTTTTCTGCGTATTCTGAATATATTTGAACTTGATAGCTCCACTGCACATGAACTACTTTTATACACAAAGACTTGGCAATGTTTTGCATCTTATACATTTAAAATAAATCCATTTTGTATAGATCACCAACACCAGTCATATTTAAAATAGATACATCTGATAATCACATCAAACTGATATTTTCAGTTGATAGAGACTGCAACAACCAGGTGACCTTGAATGCACTACCACACATCATGCTATATTGCTTCAGGAGACAAGCTAAGGGACATGTTCAATTTAGTATGACTTTTGTTTGACATCCCGTAAATCCTAACAGGTACATTCCTTTATTATCTTTGCCACTACAATCTTTACAAATGAAATGTCTACTTTCATTCCTGTAGTTAATTGGAAACTTTCAGGTTTATTCTCTTCCCTTCAAGATGTTTTCCTGTAATCTCAACATATCTTCATATCAGTGATGGGTGAATGAATAGATCTTTCTCATTGTCCTTTCTGTTGGTGCTGTTTTTCTAAGGAAACTGTAATGAGATGGTGGTTGTCAAGACTGTTGCTGAAGGTGTCACTAGGGAAACATATTACTATTGCTTCCACTTTGGTAGGTGCTTTGCAGAGGAAGCAGATTGCCATCAGAACTTCTTCTAGAGATAACCTTGGAGTTATGTGGCAAGAGTTTTCCATTGCTACTGTTATATTTATCTGTAAGTTTGCTTGCCTGAAACTATTGCCTAAAAAGGGCCATAAGCAGGAATGTGTGAAGGATTTGGGACATCAAATAAAGCTCAGACAGCTTGGTTTAGTACTAAACAAGCAGGATAAACACATAGTGTCAAGTCTTACATGATTATGTTCTTGCATTTCCTCCTTTCCTGTTGGGAAGGATCAACAATTAATCAGTTCACCCTTAAAAATGCTTTAAAATTACATGATACTTGGCCCATTTATAGCATGATTGAGCTGCATCACCAGTTCTACAGCACTAATAATTATCAAAAAAACACAAAGAAAGAAAAAAAAAAAAAAGCATAGCTGCTTTGGTTCTTGGAGAAACTAGTGTCCGCTTTCTTTTTTTCTTTTTTTTTCTTTTGACAAAGAAAACATCTGAGTATGTTAAAGAGAAAAATGTACTTTCCTTTACTGCAGCAGTTCCATTACTGCATCACCCTAAGCCAATGCAAAAATTATTTCTTATGCCAGGTGATGAGTGTTACTAGTGGCAAGATAGTGAACTGTACATTAGCAGTTCTGATTGGGAAAAGATACTGATAAGGCTTTTTTCATTATAATTTACTTAACACTCCGCTAAATAGTTGTTACTGGATTTTAAAATAGTGTGTTTCTGCAGCATTGCTCTCTCCTGTGTGAAAGGAATAGAAAGCAAGAATACTCTTCTCTCTTTCTCCTATAACAGTAAAAGTTACATCCTCTTTTATTTCCTTCCAACTTCTGGAACACACACAGAAAAATCAGGGTTATTTCCTGCACTGTTTCTCAGCTTTAAAGAAACAGGTTACCTGTATCTTTACTTCTCCTTCTCTTTCCCAGTCATTGTAGAATTTACTCTTGAGAGTATGGTATACATAGAACTGTACGATTAATTGATTTCATCATTCACTGGATGAAATGAAAGTAGTAAACTTTTACTTCTATGTGATTTGAAATAATTGAAAAATATTTTCCTTGTTTTCTGTCCCACACTGTCCTTTGGGTTTACTAGACAATTTTAATTTAAAATAGAATGTCTAATTTAGTTTTTCATGTTTGTTTTTTGACTCTAAAATACTACTATCTTATGTTGATTAAAAAGTTAATCAGATCAAAGTAAAATTATACCAGTTTTTTTTAGAAAATTTATTGGTTTGAAAATTTGACTTTTGAGATTCTTGGCCAAGTAGGTAGAAATTGGCATATCATAATCAGTAGTAAAAAGTAATCTGGAAAATGTAATTAATTTGCAGTCATAAGTCTTGTGGATTAATAATTTATTTGGGAACTGTCACATGTCAGGCATTTTGACTAAACCATAAATACATTTCAAAAAAAATTACTTTGAACTCTATACTATCTTGTAAGAGTATTCGTTTTATTTTAGAGTATTGGTAATAGATTTTTTTACAGCATATGAAAAATTATGAATGAAAAAGTAATTTTTTATCTCACGATCTGGGAATGTTGTGTAAATTTGGAATTAAGCAGATTCACTAAACTTTACACCTTGAATACACAAGTTTTGGTCCACATTAACACTTCCTTATCCTGGACAATCAGTGTTTATTGAGGGATATGAAGAGAACAAAGGAGGCTGTACCACCTTCCCCTTTATGTGCCTATGAAAAGTTCAGGTGGGTTCTGCTGCAGTTCCTGAGCCAGTAACAGAAGTGACAGAGTAGTTTCTCAGATATTAAGCCCTTTGGCAGTAACAGGTTAATCTGGCCATATCACTGCTGGACCTCTCTTTCTTTGAGATACAAAGGTGAATGACATCATAGAGCAACTAGAACACATTCAGTTTCCTCTGTACCAGAGGATATCCCTGAGGAGGTTGCTGGTGAAGCTGGACTTTCTGTAAAGGAAAGTTCTTCTCTAAGGGCATACGTAAAGTTGACAGAGCATGAAAGAGGCAAAAGCTTTTGGGTAAGTAGTCTGAAGGGCAGGAATCTTATAGGAAAGACTAATTTTTCTTTCACACAAAGTCAGTTGAATGATAGCCCTTTTTTTGACCGTTCAGAATATCACACTAGGTCTTCTGATAAGGAAAGTATCTAGTTTTTTGAAATAAGAATGCTACTTTTTACAATGTAATATTTTTGCTTTAGTATTCCCATAAACATTTAAAATTTTTATTTTAACAACTGTTGCTTATTATTTTAGTCTTCCTTCAATTACCTTCTCTTTTTTTTTCTGTAACAGTAAAACACCTAAATCCTTCACGTGTTTTTCTTTGCTGTGAAAATTCCAATCACAGTACTGCTAGTTATTTGATGCTAATATTTTGCTATTATTTGATGCTAGTAGGACTGTCTTCATAGCACAGTATATTATGGAAAAAACATCAAAAAAGCTGGAAACAAGAGATCTATTTGTGCTTCCACATAACTTTCCTCTTAATTCCCCCTTTTCAAGTAAATTATGAGACTGGATTGATCATAACAGTAATATTTAAGTACAGAAATTATCTTGTACAGAAGGTAAAATAGTTTATGTTTTAAACAATAGTGGCCTTGTGATTTTAAAAAAGAAATTTTGCCTACATTCACTTCACTTCAGTAACTACGAAATTCAAAATTCTTTCTAAAAAAGAAGGCATTATCAACAAACCTTAACAGGAAGGCTTCCTCATTCTGTGTGTTACCTTCAAAATAGAGATGAGAGATTAATCCACATTTTCCATTAGATAAAACTTTCATAGAAGTCATGTGACTTGTACAAAGATAAGGACTGCTGAATTCACCAGGCCTTACCATATCTCAATAGTACAGTAAGAGCATTATTTAGAACACATTCAGTAGGTTTTTCCTAGGAGTCCTATGAAGAATTCCTTGGCTTAGTTCCCCAAAAACCTAACCACATGTCGAATGACAAGAATTTGTTGGCCCTGCGCCCACTTATCAGTTTCAGACATTTCGCTAACCCCCCTGACTAACACAAAGCTTAGATATTGTGCTTTCCCACATGTTCTCGTCTGGAAGGCAGCCCACACAGATGATGGTAGACTGAGCAACTAAGCATATTTGTAGAAAACACTGAAATGTAGCATAGCTGTCTCCAAGGATTCTCTGACAGGGAAGCAGGCAAATGAGTATTTCTTCCTTTGTTTAATACATATTCTGCATATTCCTCACTTATCTAATTTTTGGCCACAATAATAAGTCATTTAAAAGAATTTTTTTAGCAAGCTTTTCCTTCAAAGTTTCCAATTTCGATCTTCCATCTTGTCATGGTTTAAAGCTGGGACGGCTATTAAACCTGTGGCAGATGCTCTCTGTTAACCCTCCCCACACCCCCAAAGGGAAAGGGAAAGGGAAAAGGGAGAGAAACTTATGGGTTGGAAAGTTAAAACAGTTTTAATAAACTATAATAATGAAAAAGAGTATAATAATAATATTGGAATAATCAAATATATACAAATATATACAAATATATACAAAACCAAGATCGAGCTCCCCCGATGTCGGCCATGTCACCACCGGCACTGCAGGGCAGGCTCCGGGAAGGCCGAGGCTGGGCCTAGCGATGGTCGAGAGCTGGATTCAGGAATGCACGGATCGGGATCGGGGGAAGCAGGAAAATGGACAGAGTCCTCCTTGGACACTGGCCATAGCAGAAAGAGAGCGAGACCCTCGTGATCCGCTGCCTTTATACTGAGAATGACGTGTATGGGATGGAATACCTTTGCTGGTCAATTCTGGGTCACCTGCCCTGTCTGATCCCCCCTGCATGTGCGACCCCCCTTCGGCTCTTCACTCGTAATCAGTGAGGAATTTAGCAGTGACCTTGGTTTCTCTAAGAACAAGTACAGCAAGAGCCTTTCTGCATAACATCCCTACTGGTGCCTCAGTGATAACTACAAATTTCGAGTGTTATCAGTCCTGGAGGCAGACACAGTCTGCAAAACATGCAGTTAGTTTGAGAAAGTGCAGTTACTTAGAGGAGACTTAGCTGAAAGTAAAAATCACTGAAAGGAAAATTGGCCTGGTTTAGGCCAAACCAGGACATTCCACCCCTTATTCCATACCATTCACGTCATACTCAGATCACCACTACCTTTTCATTTTCAAATATATACAGATATCGCTATTTTATGATTCATCTCTATACAAAAACGTTCATTAAGTTCATTTAGTTCAGGATTGTGGGTTTCCATCTGGCTAGCAGTCTCTCAGGGCAGGAGAGATGGTATGAGCTTTGTCACTGTTCGTGCCCATGGGTTGCAGGTTAAAGATGTCAGTCTCGAGGAGGTTACTGGATGCCACTTGAAGCTAGCTCCGGTCTCATCACCACTGTCTCAACTTGAAAGACACTTACGCACACTGTTAGTTGGTGGGGACATAGCTGTTATTTTATTGATCACCTCTATTGGCATCTGGCGACGCCCTCTTGCCATTTAATCCCTAAAAAATGGATCTCCCGGGCAGGTCCCTTGACCTTACCTCTTTTTATGGCAAAACCAGCTTTCAGAAGAATTTGGATTATTTTCTCCCCTTTGTCAAAAGCTTCTGCTGCTGTATCACCCCACACAATGATGTCATCAATGTATTGCAAATGTTCTGGAGCTCCACCCTTTTCTAGTGCAGTCTGGATCAGTTCATGGCAAATAGTAGGACTGTGTTTCCACACCTGAGGCAGTCGATTCCAGGTGTACTGGATACCTCTCCAGGTAAAAGCAAACTGTGGCCTGCAATTTGATGCCAAGGGAATAAAGAAAAATGCATTAGCAATGTCTATGGTGGCGTACCACTTGGCTGCCTTTGACTCCAGTTCGTGTTGAAGTTCTAGCATGTCTGGCAGGGCAGCACTCAGCGGTGGCGTAACTTCATTTAGGCCACGATAATCCACAGTTAATCTCCATTCTCCATTAGACTTTCGCACTGGCCGTATAGGACTATTAAAGGGTGAGCGAGTCTTGCTAATCACTCCTTGATTTTCCAGTTGTCTAATCAGTTTATGAATGGGGATCAGGGAATCTCGATTGGTGCGATGTTGTCGTCAGTGCATCGTGGTAGTAGCAACTGGCACCTGTTGTTCTTCAACTTTCAGCAACCCCACAACAGAAGGATCCTCTTAGAGGCCAGGCAAGGTAAACAGCTGTTTAATGTCCTCAGTCTCTACAGCTGCTACACCGAAGGCCCATCTATACCCTTTTGGGTCCTTAAAATACCCTTTCCTAAGGTAGTCTATGCCAAGGATGCACGGAGCATCTGGGCCAGTCACAATGGGGTGCTTTTTCCATTCATTTTTAGTTAGGCTCACTTCGGCCTCCAATACAGATAACTTTTGAGATCCCCCTGTTACTCCCAAAATACTGATAGATTCTGTCCCTTTATGATCCGATGGCATTAGGGTGCACTGTGCACCAGTGTCTACCAAGGCTCGATACCTTTGTGGTTTTGATGTGCCAGTCCATTGAATCCACACAGTCCAATAAGCTTGGTTGTCCCTCTCCTCCACCTGGCTGGAGGCAGGGCCCCCCTAATTAAGGAATGGATTCATGCTGCTCAGGGGAATTAGACCTTAATTTCCCCCATTCACATTTGGGAAATAGGGATCTGAGGCCCATCTACTGTGACTGGAGTCCTGCTCACTGGTAACTGGAGCAGCCATCCTCCTAGGAAAATTCTCTCTGGTATTTCTTTTAGCTTGCAACTCATGTACTCGTGCCTGTAGGGTACTGGTAGGTTGTCCATGCCATCTGCTCATGTCCTCCCCATAATCACGCAGGGCAAACCACAGGACACCTCGTGATGTGTTCCGTTTCCTTTGAGCAGGTCCTGTAGGAGTGAGTTTTCTCCTAACGGCTGCAGCACGGGCCTGTGTAGGTAGTCAAGTTTATTCTCTATCCTGGACAGTTTGTCTGACAGTTGTTTAAATGAGTCCTGGTTTTCCTTAGTCAGCTTTTCCACAGCTGAGACGTGGGCCTGCAGTGGGGAAGAAATACTATCTTCATACTGTTGCATACAGTTAGCCATTTTACCCACACTAGGTCGTGCTATAGCATCTTCTCCCCATACTAATATTGACAATGTATGGGTATATGTCGGTGGAGCACTCCGGAACATGGATCGGTTGCATCCACTTCATCAGGATTTATAGGATCTACAATTTCCCGTGGGTGTCTGTAAATGATCTCTTGCACAGCTAGTTCTCTAAGGTAGTTAATACCTTTTTCTATAGTGGTCCATTTGCTTAGGTGGCTCATAACATCATCTTTATAGGGATACCTGCTCTTTACAGCTGACAAGAGTCGCCTCCAGAGACTGATAGTGTTTGACCTTCTTGCAAGCACCTTATCAATGCCACCATCTCTGGACAGGGATCCCAACTGTCTGGCTTCTCTACCATCCAATTCCATGTTATCTGCCCCATTATCCCAACATCAGAGCAAACGGGTAGTAATTGGTTCACTGTCATAACGGCTGAAGTCTTTCCTTATGGTTTACAGGTCCTTCAAGGATAAGAAGTGGTAGGTTATCTCTACATCTGAGTCCTCCTTCTGTGATAGTTCTGCTTTAGAAGGACATTTCTTGTGTGATGGTTCTCTTTTAAAAAGACGATCAAGGAGACCCTCATCTGTGTCAGGCCCTGACTTGGCCTGAGAAGGGCCCTCATCTGGGTCATGTGATGGCTCTGCCTTAGAAGGCTCTGAGTCATCATCCTTCTCTTCACGAGCTGATTTCTTTGGGTATTTCTTCCTGGTTACAGGGGCGGTTGGTACCGATTGGGTAGATGCTGGGGTTTGAGTGGATTTAGTGGCTGTAACGGCAGCAAAACACCTACATCTGTCCCTGCACTGACATTTAATCTTATACCACATCAGAAAATGAAACACATTCAGGAGACCCGAAAATAAAAACATGCCCCATCCAAATTTCGCAGAATCTAGTGGAATCAACTTGGCAAAAAAGGGGAAGGTACTGTTTCCCGAAGTAAAATTGGAAGTGTAATCTTTAACAGAATCAGCTAAAGGACGCCCGGAGTGTGCAGATGAAGTCGCTGCTACTGATTCGCGATTAAAGCTGCCCATCATTGTGTCATAGAGATGAGATAGTGGAATAGTAACGGCCCAGTTTCCCACAACATAAACATGTAACAAACCCCATAGCAAAATGAAACGTTTCGAGCAGTGCCCACTGTTAAACCACATGTAAACGTTCATAAGAAGCAAGCAATAATACGCTGCATACGGCAGGTAAGGCACCATTGCAATACTCAGCTGTGAAAGAAACTGTATAATGAGATGAGATAACATGGTGTTCAAAAGTGACATTACCATCTTAGCTATCTGTTTTAATTTCCAACCCCTTGTAAAATCTCAAATGAAGAAATCTGACACTCCCCCATCTGAGCTCCCCGGGTCTCCTCCTGCCGGAGCTGGGATTTGACTTATCAGAGCAACCTGTCGGAGTTTCTCTTGTGAGCCAAGTTGGGTGCCAATAATCTGTCACGGTGTAAAGCTGGGACGGCTATTAAACCTGTGGCAGATGCTCTCTGTTAACCCTCCCCACACCCCCAAAGGGAAAGGGAAAAGGGAGAGAGACTTATGGGTTGGAAAGTTAAAACAGTTTTAATAAACTATAATAATGAAAAAGAGTATAATAATAATATTGGAATAATCAAATATATACAAATATATACAAATATATACAAAACCAAGATTGAGCTCCCCCGATGTCGGCCATGTCACCACCGGCACTGCAGGGCAGGCTCCGGGAAGGCCGAGGCTGGGCCTAGCGATGGTTGAGAGCTGGATTCAGGAATGCACGGATTGGGATTGGGGGCAGCAGGAAAATGGACAGAGTCCTCCTTGGACACTGGCCATAGCAGAAAGAGAGCGAGATCCTCGTGATCCACTGGCTTTATACTGAGAATAATGTGTATGGGATGGAATACATTCGTTAGTCAATTTTGGGTCACCTGCCCTTTCTGATCCTCCCTGCATGTGCGACCTTTCTACAGCTCTTCAGTTGTAATCAGTGAGGAATTTAGCAGTGACCTTGGTTTCTCTAAGACTAAGTACAGCAAGAACCTTTCTGCATAACATCCCTACTGGTGCCTCAGCAATAACTACAAACTTCGAGCGTTATCAGTCCTAGAAGGAGACACAGTCTGCAAAACATGCAGTTAGTTTGAGAAAGTGCAGTTACTTAGAGGAGACTTAGCTGAAAGTAAAAATCACTGAAAGGAAAATTGGCCTGGTTTAGGCCAAACCAGGACACATCTTGTCCAAGAAATTATCCAACCCTTGGCCCGGTTAAATAACATTACTTATTGAAACAACTACCTAATTCTCAAACAAAATTACAGCATGTAAAGTTATTCTGCGTCAGGCATATCTGCTACAAAGAAAGAATGTTGTGGACTCCAAGATAGGCAGCTATCATGCTGAAGAGTCAGGTCCCTTCACCAGAAAAGGTGGCTTCATCACCATGTTAGCTATAGGCTCTTTCAATGACTTTTTCTGCATTAAAAAGTGCCCTATTGCCAAAGCTGATACTTGCTTGTTTCAGTGTGTTTCTTTAAGAATATTTTTTGGGAAAAAGAAAAATATCAAACTATTCCATTTCATTGTTTCATAAATGAAAGACTAATTCTAACTTTTTGGCTTCTAAAGACTATGTTTCAAACTTAAGCTATTTATGCACAATTTTCAAAATTAAGAAATTGTTTGAATACAAATCTTTTTAAGAGCTTACATTGAATTGGATCATTTAAACCTTACCCAAAATCTGATTTTTTTGTTTTCAAACCATTATTGGGAGTTAAGCTTTTCGTCACAACCTGGGAAAAGTAGTGTCTTGCTTGGCATCATTCAGAGTACTGTGATGACATTGAACATCATCATACACTGCTCTTCTTGATGAGAAGAAGTCATGTGTTTTTAATTTATAAATGACTACTTCCTTTTTGTTATTTCAACTCAATCACCTTCACTCACAAGGTAAATACAATGCTCTCCAGGCCATTCAAATCTAATTTGGGCCTTTAGGCACATACTTATTTTCATCGTCTCTTCCAAGAGTGAACAAAGCCAGGGTAAACATCCTTTCAGGAATGATGTCCCAATTCTGCACTTTGTTGGCTGCTGGTCCTTATTTTCACTCACCTGCTTTTTTCCCAGTGAAAGGAATTTGTCACATTGCATACGGAGCAAGATATGCCTTCACTATTTTAAGACCAATACACAACCTTGTATGAGAGCCAAGGTTCCGTTAAACTTTAATTCCACCTTCTTGAACTAGTTCCTAATTTTTTTTTTGCTTCCCATACCTTCTTGTTAGTCACTCCTACATTTTTCTGGTTTTTATTTTCTTTGAATTCATGCCCCAGTCCATTCTGACACCTTCTTCTAACAGCGTTACTGTTACAGAGACATTACACTTGAGGACTCTGCACTTTGTAGAGATTCATGTGTATCTAGGTTTTTTTCATTCCAAAATGTTTGGGTTGTAGAAGACAACTGCTGAAGTGTACTGTTGTGCTGCTTCCGTATTGTTCAGAAAAACTGTTTAGTGTGTTCTCTATTTAATAAACTGGAAAATAAGACTTCTATTTTAAAAAAATTGAAATCCTAATAAAATTGAGAATTTTATTGACTATTTAGTTCACTTGCAGACCTCAGAAGAGAGCAAGAAATTAAAAACATTTTACATATGAGACCGATTCATTTTCGAATCATGCAAAACTGATTTGAATCAGTAAAGCACATCATAATTCTAACCAAGAAAATGCTCTTAATATAAGTAGTAATAAATTTCCATAGATTACAGTAACTCTCAGTGAAGATGAGATATTCCAACACAAATAATAAATAATCTTGGTGTCAGTGTATAGGAATTTTTTTTTTCTCCTAGTTCTAGATAAGAACATATTGATACCTCATTGTCCTGATTTCATTGGGATTTCATTTCAGTTTGTGGCCAGCCATGGTGATCAAGGCCCTTAGCAGTTAAATCCAGGGCAGCTGACCCAGGCTGACCCATAGGTGTATTCTATATCATTAATAATCAAGTTCACTATAAAAGGGAGGGCTTGAGGGGGAGAGGTGGGCCTGTTTTTGATCTACTCTCTTCTAGCTTCCCTTTTTCTCATTCCCAAGGATTGGTGTTCCTGGAACAACCTACTGCAACTTTGTAGCTAAGTACACTTTTGAGTGTTTTGTGTCATCATTTATATTGGTTTCTTTATTTAATTAAATCTGTTTAATTTTAACCCACAAGCCTCCCTCTTTTTCCCAATTTCCTTCCTTGGTTGGGGAAGGGACATTGGGTGATAGAAAAACTGTTATTGTTTAGCCCCAGGTGCGGGCTAAATGAAGACATTCATTCAAACAAAAAGACAAACTGAGTAGACTCCAACCTTTTGTTTGCTACAGAATGTGATGGCCACCACTGATAAGAGTGAAATGAAGTATCAGAAAAGATCTACAAATGCAGGGGAATTCATATCCAGAGGCAAACTCCTTAATTCATTCTTATATATTTTTTTATACTGAGCCCAAAACCCAAATCACTACTACAATTTGAATCAAAATTTGTCCTTTACAGATCAAGAGAGCCCACTGAGATAATGCTATTTGTTATGGCAGTCCATGCTGGAAAGGTCAATGGCATTCCTCAGATACCCAAGAAGGCCGTGGGAACTACAAATGAAATATGAATGTCCTAGACTGGTCTGTGATTGCATGACTAGGTGGAATAAAACTCTTCTCTTCCTGGAGTCAAATTTGTCAGTTAGTAAGATACTTTTCACCCATAGCAATGTGAATTAGTGGCAAAGACAAAGTTATTTCCCTACAGAGATTGGCTGACATACTATTTTGCTATAATTACTAAATATAATACTAGTTCTCTTATTTTTCCCATCCGCTTCTTTTGCGCCTTCTAGCTTATTATTTTTTTATGTATTTGGGGGAAAAATATCCTTTCCCTAACCCAAAAGGTTACCTGCTTTTCCCAGCTGTGAGGTTTTCTTATAGATCACAAGCTTATAGAATGGTAGCATTCACAAAATGTCTAGGAATAAATTTCAACTGTGCCTCCTAAGAGAGACATGGATCTTCTAGAGGCTGAAAGCTGCAAAATCAGTTTGTGCTCTCAGAGTTTAACTATTTTTTTCCCCTATTGATTTTATTGTTGGGAGAAAGTGTTGTATTGACAGTCGTTATTATTGAATCTTCTACTTGTTCATGCATCAGCTTTGTATATCACCAGCAGTGATAAATTCTCCTTGCAGCCTTACCCATGTGTCAGCCGCTTCAGACTCCTCAGATATTTTATCTTTGACTGTCCTTTAATAATTTAGCTAAAAATGTTGCTGGTGGAAAAATACTAATCACATAATGAATGTGATTCTGTACTTGCACCTTGGGTCATTTACAGTTTTCTGGAGTTATCACAAAACAATTACTCAGCTGCTAACTTATTTCAAGTCTGTAGTGCTTTAGACTTCTAGTCTTATATCTGTCTGTGCTTGGTCTTTTCCAACACATAACCTATAGCCACACTTTCCAGAGTGTAGGATGATCTTTGAATTCTGTTTCTTAACATCATGACACTGTTCCACAGAGCACTCAGTTAGCAATAAACTAAAGCACATAAACTAGTTGCTAGTATGGCATGGTGGGGCCATAGATGTCAACTACAGCTCTCGTTTGTTTAGGTAAAATCTGGTAAAGGCATAAAATTTTACAAGTGTATATTTAAATAAGTTTTGTGAGGAAAAAATCTCAGGAGATGCTAAGTAACCTCTTCGTGGATTTTAAGGCATCCTGCCTCATATCATAGGAGCACGTAATATAGGTCTTTACACAGAATCTCAATATGAAATACAAACCTATAACATAGGCAACACAGTAAAAATGAAATCTATTGTTCAAAATCAGCTGCAAGTTCTTAGTATTTTGAAGACCTTGCCAAGAATCTTAAAATAAGCTTAAAATAATATTTCGCAATACTCTCTCAATTTTCACTTTTGCATAAACAGAATTTTCGAATAGGGCAATAGAAGGAATAAAAGAGTAAAACTTTCCTGAAATCCTGGGTTAGGCTAATAGTGGATACAGAAAAAAGTATTTAAAGCATATTAAAACTAATAAACAAATAAGTACATATTTCAAATGTACTTTTTCTATAAACGTGTGTATATTTGTGTGTAGTTCTTTTTACCTGTGTATCTTAAATTGGCTTTTGTAGATTAAAAACACAGGCATCACTTTCTACGCTGGAAAACTGAACATGTCAATGAGTGTTTGCAGAATTAGGATATGGCTGAACGAATAAGCATGGAAAAACTATATATTATTTCTCAAGATGATAGAGGGAGCTATTGGTTTAAAATAGCAGAAATAAGTATTAATAACCCAATGGCTCAAACTGCATTTCTTAGTTTTTGTACATATTCTTCAAATTCAATAGTCACAATCCCATAAAGAAAATCAGTCCCTACAATAATCTTGAACTGTAACTAGTTAAAACAACATTCATTTGAGATTTCTCCTAATCTAGGAGAAATCAAAAGTCACAGCTTTTACTGGAAATGACTGGCACATGGCATTTTCTTCTTGCCCATTCTGTTGCGATCCTGACCACAGTCCCCTTCGTACAAGTTCAGTGGGCTGAGTTAAGGCATTCGGTAGGCTGAGTTAAGGCACTCAGTGGGATGAGTGAAGGCATTTAGTCAAAGTTTACTTCCATCGCTGATGAGAAGCCAGAAGCCTGGGTTGCCCTCCTTCCCTACAGAGCTGCTTCTTAGCGGAGGCTGTCCCTGCTGCACCTGCCTGAGCTGTGTTACAGCTGCTCAACAGCTGTGTCTGTGCCCAGGCTCATACCACTTCAATCCTGACCCGACCTGGACCCATGGACACAGCTTTCTGGCTTGGTCTCGGACCTACTTTGCCCCAGTAGACTTATCAGGCTATCACTGCACTAAAGCTGTCCCTGGCCGCTCTCTCTGAGCCTGATCCTGGCTTTCTGTCTCAGTGCCCTGGCTCCTTGTCAGGAGAGGGCATTACCTTGCCTGCCTTGCCTTCACCGTTGGCTCCTGGCTCCTTCCCCACAGTGAGCAGCCAGACCTTGTTCCTTCCTGTTATCTTCATTCAAAGTCTAGGCTAACATTTATCAAAACTATTTGCATACAAAACATGCAATGAACTTGGCTTTGTACCAGGAATTTAACATCTTTGACATTTTGTTTCAGAAGGGAGTGTTCATCTGGGGGGGCTTGCTTTTTGAGGCTTTTAGTGGCTTATTTTACTGAGAGTCTGGCAGTCACAAATATATTTCAAGGAAGCATCACTCATTAAATGAAACTTAATCATATTGGCCTTAAATAAAGACTTGCAGTATAAAAGATCCTCTCCCTGATCCTTTTTAGAGGCAAGTATTCTGGAACAAAATAAGCATAGGGATGTGACTAAAACAGTATTATACTGTTGGAGCTGGAGATAACTTGAGACTGAAAAGAAGTAAATCAACTATAAATGAGCATCACATTAATAAAGCTGATAAAAGAACAACTAAGACAAATTTAAATCATGTGAGGCACCTGAACTTGCTCTCTGATCACAGAATCACAGAATCACAGAATGTTAGGGATTGGAAGGGACCTCGAAAGATCATCTAGTCCAATCCCCCTGCTGGAGCAGGATTACCTAGACCATATCACATAGGAACACGTCCAGGCGGGTTTTGAATGTCTCCAGAGAAGGAGACCCCACAACCTCTCTGGGCAGCCTGTTCCAGTGTTCGGTCACCCTCACCGTAAAGGAGTTTTTCCTCATATTTATTTGGAACCTCCTGTGTTCCAGCTTGCACCCATTGCCCCGTGTCCTGTCAAGGGATGTCACTGAGAAGAGCCTGGCTCCATCCTCATGACACTTGCCCTTTACATATTTATAAACATGAATGAGGTCACCCCTCAGTCTCCTTTTCTCTAAGCTAAAGAGACCCAGCTCCCCCAGCCTCTCCTCATAAGGGAGATGTTCCACTCCCTTAATCATCTTCGTGGCTCTGTGCTGGACTCTCTCTAGCAGTTCCGTGTCCTTCTTGACACGGAAGACACAGAACTGGACACAATATTCCAGGTGTGGCTTCACCAGGGCAGAGTAGAGGGGGAGGAGAACCTCTCTTGACCTGCTAACCACAACCCTTCTAATACACCCCAGGATGCCATTGGCCTTCTTGGCCACAAGGGCACACTGCTGATATGCCTGTGTGTCTCTCCACAGTGCTTTATAGCAATACTAGCTCACAGTTGGCACTGCACTGTGCTTCGACCAACCAGTTACTTTTTGTAAACTTGATCAGCTCTTGGAAATACAGTTTTCTGACAGTGGTCACTTGGGCACTAGACACTTGTTAAGGCAAGCTAAAATGAGTACAGGCTCAGGCAGGTACAGCAAGGTCCCGAGACCCTGCAACTGTGAAGTCAGTACAGACCCTGTGGCCTTATACCAGACCTGAGAGAAATCATTTATACTGGACTACAGTTGCAACTTGACCTAGCTGTCATTATGAAATCTCAAAGGAAAAAAAAAAGTTATTGCACATGTAGTGGTTTCTTAAAAAAACCTGTGTCTTGGAAATAAAAATAATAACAAAAAGCTAGTAAATACTATTGATTAGGATCATTGCACTATTTTCCTACGACAATTGGGATGAAAGGGCTCTTGACAGTTTTCCCCTATGACCCCATTGACATGTGCAGACACTTTCTTGCCTCATGAGCAAATAAAATAATAGATTTAGAGAGAAATCACAAATATGTGTATTTTGGCAAGACAGAAATGCAAAAATAAAGCCATTGTTTGGTCACTGATGATTAAAAGCAGTAAGAAAGGCTGGAAAAGATAACAGTGCAGATAACCTCATTGCTGAGGTGAATGAAATGGAAGTCATAGATAAGAAAGTACTGAAAAATGTGTTAGTTGGGATGTATGTTTTTTTGTTTGGTTTGGTTTTGTTCCCCCCCCCCCTTATCTTAATCATTTTGCATGCCACAATTCTGAAATGTGTAAGTGAGATTCTGAAAATATAACTAATATCATTAGGTTTAAAAAGTCCTGGCTAACTCTGCTTTCATTTCAATGGTACAACTCTGTAGGTACATTGTAAGGATCTGACAATAGTTTTATAACAGTGAGAAGAAGGAAATTGCATGGGAATCCTGATTTATGATGAAAATTTGACCAAATCCTTTATTTGTTGAGTATAAAGTGCTTTGAGACTTAAGATCCCGAGGAATATTTAATTCTTTAGTCTTATGTAGTGAAACAGATTTGAACTGTACTTAACAAGCAGAATTATATTTGAATTGCTTTAGGAAAAAAATCAGTTTTGATCTCTTTGTTACTTATAATTTAATGTGTTCAGAAGTGAAACAGTTTAAGAACATAATGTTCCACACAGAAGGCTGAGTTTTGCATTATATAAGACATAAGATTTATACATTGTGGGAAAGCCTAGGGCAAGTGTGCTTTCTAAGATCTGATCTGCTGCAACATAGACCAGGCTTCTTTGTTGAAAATCAGAGCTTAGTCATAACACTGCACTTACTTTTTGGTTTATGACTATGTAAGCAGAAAGAATCTGCAATACATAAGCATGACCTTCAAATGCATTACAACTTCATACTGGATTTACACCAATCATCTTCTACATTAAGGAAGAGGAATAAAAAGTTTATAAATTTATATATCTGCTATCTAGATTACTGAGACTATATAATTATAAATGAGAAGTGCTTGAATTCATTGAATTTACATTGAGCTTTTTTTGTTAATTAAATTACCATAGGCATAATGAATGAGGAGAAACATTGCATATCTTTAAACTATTTCAGTTATAGTTTCTCATTTAGTGGAGTTATTTGACTTCTTACATTCTTTTTACTGCAAGTTCAAATGCAAACATCTGTGACAACATAGCCATGATAACACTAATAATTGGATTATGCATTGAAAATGCTCCTCAAAAATTACATTTGATACAAAACTAGATTTAGTACAGAATCGTAATAGCCAAGTGCCTACAAGCTTGTAAAATCTAATAGTATATTATCTGTTGACTAAAATGTATTGTGACTGACAACAGGTTTTTATCTCCTTTTTATTCCCTCCTCTGTTATTAAAAAAAAAAAAATTAAAGAATCCATAATTTTCTTTTTTTTTAGATAATTATTTGGCTTAGTAAACCTTTATTAAGAAGGTCAGTCTCACACAAACAACAAATCAGATTACCTGAACTCCATATCTTGTAAGAAGCTAATCTCCCATCTCCCAAATCAAACCAAGAAAATATCTCAAGACTTTTTGTTGCATGCTCCTGAACAGGGAGCAGTACCTGAAAACAGTATGAAGCATGTGGTGTTTGTGGCTATTCATCTAGTGTACTGGCTATTCAGTCTGCATCATAGCAAGTTCTGCCCTTGCTACATAAATGGCTTCAGTTACTTTTTAACTACTTATTCCCAATTGAAGCCACAAGGAAGAATTTGGAAGCAGTCCATTACATCTAGCATATTAGAAGAACCATAAGGCTGAAAACTAGCTCTTACTTTAGGACAGAAGAAAGCAAGGCAATGAATGAGATGTATGACATCCAAAACTGTTGCTGCATAGTCAGGATTCAGCTGGCAGCCATACAGAAAGGTTGGAGGTGGAAGGTTACCTTTTCAGGTCATCTAGTCCAAACCCACTGCTCAGCCAGGGTCACCTAGAGCAGGTCTCCGAGGCCCACGTTGTCCAGATGGCTTTTGAAAATCTCTAAGGATGGAGATCCTACAACCTCCCTGGGTAACTTTTTCCAGTGCTTGGTCACCCCCACACTGAAAAAGGTTTTTCTTATGTTTAGGAGGACCCTCCTGTGTTTCAGTTTGTGCCCGTTGCCTCTGGTCTTGTCACTAGACACCACTGAAAAGAGCCTGATTCCATCTTCTTTGCACTCTCCCTTCAGATACTTACACATATTGGTGGGGTCTGCCCTGAGCCTTCTCTCCGCTAGGCTAAACAACTCTACTTTGTCATCCAGATAATTAATAAAGATGTTGAATGTGATCTGTCTCATGTTCCTATGACCTAACTTTCCATGATGTATTTCAGGGTGCCATGTGGGATAGAGGCTCCCTTGGGGGCAAGAATGGTGGGGATTCCCTAGGGGCTGGTAGGGCACGACCTCAGACAGAATCACAGAATCACAGAATCAATCAGGTTGGAAGAGACCTCTGTGATCATCGAGTCCAACCGTTGCCCTGACACCACCATGTCAACTAGACCGTGGCACTAAGTGCCATGTCCAGGCTTTTCTTAAACCCCTCCAGAGATGGTAAATTTATTGTCAATCTTCTCCAAATCATTTAGAAGTGTGTTCCAGAACACAGCTTCCAGTGGAAAACACTGCAGGACTCTCTCCTGGTAATGCTTTCCATTATCAAAGCCAAGCAATTCTTTGTTCCTTACCTTTTAATCAATCAGTAATCCACAAGAATAATCCATCCCACAACAATTTAGCAGCCTTCCAGTATCTGAAGGGGGCCTACAGGAATCACAGAATCAATCAGGTTGGAAGAGACCTCTGGGATCATCGAGTCCACACATTGCCCTGACACCACCATGTCAACTAGACCATGGCACTAAGTGCCATGGCCAGTCTTTTCTTAAACACATCCAGAGATGGTGACTCCACCACCTCCCTGGGCAGCCCATTCCAATGGCTAATGACCCTTTCTGTAAAATTCTTCTTGATGTCCAACCTGAACCTCCCCTGGCAAAGCTTGAGGCTGTGCCCTCTTGTCTTATCACTAGTTGCCCTGGAGAAGAGGCCAACTCCCACTTCACTACAACCTCCCTTCAGGTAGTTGTAGACTGCAATAAGGTCACCTCTGAGCCTCCTCTTCTCCAGGCTAAACAACCCCAGCTCCCTCAGCCGTTCCTCGTAGGTCAGACCCTCCAGACCCTTCACCAGCTTGGTTGCCCTCCTCTGGACTCACTCCAACACCTCAACATCTTTCTTGAAGTGCGGGGCCCTTCAGACAGAGCGCATCCTGCTACCCCTAGCCAGGGAGCATGGCAGGCTGGGGGGGGGACAGTCATGGGTAGCCCCAGAGCAGGACATCAGGCACTTCTGTGGGGATGAGGACAGGTGGAGTCCAGGCTGCAATGTCAGTGGCAGGTTGGTGTCGGGACTGAGCCTAGTGAGTGTCCCCACGGTCAAACAAAGCCCCAGGATGACTGAAACAACTTCATCAAAAATTTATAATTGACAAGGATGAAGGTGGCACTTGAGTAAATCTGCTCTTCGCATAGTAATGTAAGATGGTTTAGAACATTTTTGGGTTTGGTTTAGAATGAAATTGTCTTTTCTAGTCTTTTCCAATATAACTTTTGCATTCCAAGTAAAACCTGGCATATTAGCATAATTATCAAGGGCTACATGCAAAGTAAGTATATTTTTCAGTTCCCTGATGAGAGACTACATAAAATATATTTGAACAGGTGTCACTCCAGATCACAGCTTCAACGTGGCTTGTGCATGGTTAACACTTTCACCATTCCCCAGCTCTCGAAAACGGACAGCAGCTATGCTGATGCCTTATATAAAGTGCTGTAGCTTATGACAGTGTTTGTTTGTGTTGCCAGTAGTCACTTTAGATTTCCAGATTCATTCACAAAAACAGAGACAGTAGGATATCTGATACCAAAGAATTCCAGAAATCAACCAGGAACTATTATGCCTAAGGTTATTGAATAAATCAGAATTTTTCCAGCCATACCTATTGTTAAAATAGGTCTGCTTCAGAAGGACAGGTAAGGAAGAAAGCCTTACATTTTTAAAATGTAAATCTTTTATTTGGCTTTATGTATTGTTGCTGGAGCTGTAAAAAAAAAATTATCAGTGACAAATGAAGCTTAAAAATGGGATCCACCTATATGGTTTTTGAAAACTGATTTATGCCACTCTTTGGATATTTGAAGAATTGTTTTAGTAGTGTTACCGGAAAATAGTAACCAACAAAACTCTCCAAACCAAATGATAGTTTAGGAAGGTGACATTGGTTTATTGCAGCGCTGCGTGCATGGGGGATATCTCCTCCTAGCATGCACATCTAAGAACAAAAGCTTGCCCCTTATATACAATTCCAAGGGAAAAACCCACCCAATTAAAAAAACAACTTATACATAACACATCATGTAATGCATTACGTAATGTCTTTACACATGCGTACTAAATTGGGGAGGGGGTCTTTGGTGGTCTCTGGGGGTCGCTGGTGGTCCCAATGCCCCTTAAATCGTGCTTGTGCGCAAGCGTGGTTGAGGCTTTCTTGTTTACAAGTACATGTGTTCCCGAGAAGAAGATATCGTTTTGGACTTATCTCTCCTCTGACACAAGAGTTTATGAATCAAATTAATTTAGACATCACAAAGTTGTTCTTTACAGTTTTGTTTTGTCTTTTGGCCTTATATAATTAGCAGAGAACTTTGTTTATCTAAGAGTAAGCGTAAACAACATGAATCTTTGTTTACTAGAACCTTGTTATCAATCCCATAAACAAACTTTATCTACAAAACATGTAGATACTTCAGAACCTATTATTATTATTCTCTATTATTCTTAGCTAAAAGGAAGATTATTGACAGGAAAGTTTGTTCTGTACAAAGGTAACACAGAGCAAGCCTTTAGAGCCTACTCTGAGGCCTACTCTTGCTAAACTGTTGCTAACTCTGAGGCCTACTCTTGCTAAACTGTTGCTAACTTGAACCATCTGGTATCAGTAGCACAACCATTCTTTAACCAGAGACTATTTATGCACAGTTAAGGATTTCTGAAATCAAGTCAGAATGGATCAGTAATTATATCGTTTCCTGACAACATATCTTCCTTTTCTGATGAACAAGCCTATTGCAACATTTGTCCAAACAAATGGGAAGTTAGAGCACACCTGATACATCTGGCCAGATTTCACTAGTACATTTCAGGATCATACTTTGTGAATGGAAGAGAACGGTAAGCAGGCTGTACTGAATTGGCTAGGATGAATAATGAGTGGATAATGAACAATGCATTCAGAAGTATGAGGAAAGTTTTTAATGAGTGTTATCCTTGCACAAGAAACTTGGGCCCTTACCCTGACATTCACTAAGGTTAGTCATTAGGGTTTTGTCTGCATATGTTTTCAGAAGCATGGTAGCTGAATTTCACATAAAATTTTAATCATGATCCATATGAAAGCCCAGAAAATCCAAACACGCTTGTTTGAAGCCAAATAAACCAAAATGAATAAATTAAGAGTTTAGAACTTCTAAAGCCTAAAGCATTTTTTCTTCATATCCCAAAGCCTAGTAAACATCATTTCTGACACTGTTGGACAGTGGTTTTACATCAACCAGTACAGTTTCAGGACCTGGCTGGGCTTGCCTTGACCCAGGCTGATTTTATCTTCCTTTAACAAATATCTAGAGGCCAAATGATGATTGTCAGACTTGTTGGAGCTGCAGTTCTGTGAGTTCCATTAGGCCAAGGCCTGGTGCTTTATATCACCATCATAACTTGAATTTCCAAAATTTTGCCGTATTTGATGTGCTATATCTTCATATAGGTCATAAAATATCAAAAATATTGGTTATCTAAAGCATCCAGCTAAAGCTTATCTAACAGAATTTTGAGATAACATTATCTGCCAGAGTATTTGTATATGCACATTAACTGACTGCTTTTTGAGACTGAACGGAATCATTGTTAAGTAGGAAAAAAGGTGTCACAAGGAGTCAGCAGGGATATTTACTGAGACGATTTTTTTAATCATCTTACTTGGCTTACAATTACTGCATCCTTCTCTGTCAATGTCTGCCTGCCTTCTTAAGCCAAAAGTTTTAAATGGTAGTATTCCCATGTGGTAATATATAGCCTATTTTTTTAATCTTAGTACTTCTTAACTTACATTCCTTCCTGCTTGGATTGTACATATCCCTCAAAAGAACTACATACTCGTATATCCTTTGCTTCACATACATGAGGACATAGAAGAAAAAGAATAATATATCTGTATGTGTTGTATTTGGTAGCAGAAAAAATAGAAAACATTGTGATTCTCTTTCCAAAAAGCAGCCTGGATTGCACAGGAAATTTGGAAGGGTGGTGTATAATTCAATTTTCAAATCAAAGGTGGAACTGTAGAAACTTCCTATCTTTAAACAGAGGAAAATTCTGCTTTCAAAAGTTAAAATCAAATTGAAGTTTGGTAGTACCTCAGTCTCCCTTGGTAAACTGTGGTTGCTAGGGTTTACAGTGTAATGGCTTCTAGTAAGATCTAGGAAACTTTACTAAATCCAATGCTTTTCTGGTAATTAGGCTCTGTGAACTGGAATCCCTGGGGTTCTTTGTTTTAATTGTCTCCATTAAAAACTTTACCAAACACCATGCAATGCAATCCAAGTTGTCTCTGCTTTGAGTGGAGAACTGGACTAGAAGAACGACTCCGAAGTTCCCTTCCAACCTAAATTATTTATGATTTTATGGGTTTGTGATAGAAAAGCATTTACAGTGACAGTCAGTTTTGTCTGAGAATTCCTTGCCAGCTATCCTTGCCTCATGTTGTGATACTGCATACCAACATATCAGAAGACAATTTGTTCAGCCAGTTTCTCCAGTTGCATTATTATTTCTTCTTTTCCACCTCTGTAATGAACTTACATGTATTTTGCTTGTATGTAATGAACATCATCTTTAAAAAAGCTCTCTTGCATCAGTAAATAAGTATGGTCTAAGCAGGGACTTGTCAGTATGCTGAAACTGTATATGCAGTTATATTTCTTGTATTTTCTTTTTTTTTTTTTCCTCTCTCATTTGAAAGGATCTGTGAACTCTGTAGCTATCTTACCTACTGCATCCTTCAAAGACTGTGTTGCTTAGTAACTCTGAAGCTGGCCCTGAGGTTGCAGGTTAAGATTGCTAGAAAAATTGCTGAACTTACTCTTTCTTACTCTCAGAAGTAATTATAAGCAATTTAGCCACCTTTATGATTATAATAATAAGGGTCTGTGGCACCAAAATTAAGTAAAATTGTATTTTATTTTAACAGCTGCCCAAGCAGTTTCCAGCCTTTTCAGTGATTTTCCTGCCATACATGTTAACATGTTACGTGTCTCCATATTAAAAATGAGGACGATTTGTTTAAGAAATTACTCTGTACCCAACTACAGCATACATGAATGATGATTATTCACTCAGCCATGAGGTTTAAGGATGGAACAGTTTGCCAGGGATGGAAGACAGAACTTTCATTCTGAAAATAGAATCAAGCCAGCCTTAAAATGCAAGACCTCTGAAGATTAAGTTGTCTAACTTAATCAGGGAGAAGACTGAGGGATGAATCCTACATGAATATATACGTATATGCACATAACTATAAGAGAAAGGAGAGGACAGCTGTTTAACTTTGAACACAAAATGATTACATAAATCTAGTTACTGAGAGCCAACTTCTAGACAAGTATAGTATTAGAATTAGAGATGAATGTTCTAGTTTTGAGATATTTAAGTATTGTCAGAGTAGTGCAACTTGCAATCATTTAATAACACAACTATTTCAAATGTATACTTCAGCGTATTTTATAACCTCTGTGCATGGTTTTAATGGATATAGAACTGCTTTGGTTCATTTGGACCTTGAAATCTTTTAATTTCTGAGTCCCCATTTTCATCATCATCTTTCAAGACTACTAGGGAAAACAAAATTTAATGCATTGACATTTTAATGTTCTTTGTACTTGCATCTATACATTAAACTAACAACAAAATCAAATTTCATGCTTCAGAGCTTTAGCCAGTCATCAGCAAAGTGAAGGAGTACATTGTCTTGATGAGCAATTGGTTAGATATATTTTTTTTCTTCTTCTGATGAAGAATCAGAGGCTAGCCGCAACTATAGACTGGAAGAAAAGATAGATACAAAGACACTTAAAAAATATTTCTTCAGTGTGTCTACTGACATGTTCAAGGTTATACTGATCACCAGATTTTTATTTAAGTGGTAAATTTTCCCTGCTCAGTCTGACGGGGAGTTTCGAAGACTTTTGCCTTAATTTCCTCTACAGCAAAATGAGTAGATGGAGCTTCTGAAGTATCATAACATAAAAATTATTTTTCAGCTTCTAAATTTTATGCTCAGAATAAATCACTTTGTGATAAGAAGTGTCAAAACCGGACTCGGTTTTGTTTGGATTATCTGTGTGTATTTCGGATAATAAAATCCTGCCACTGTTAAAAAGCTGAAGTACAGGAGTACGTGCAGTCCTCCCTTGATGCCATTACCTGCTCAGAGAGAAATGCATGTAATCATTACACATATTGGCTGTGAGAAAGGAAAGTATCAACCCTTTCAGCACTCAGATCAAAAGACAGGCAGCTGTGGTGGTTTACCTTGGAGAGCTGCCAGATCTCCACCCAGCCGCTCTCTTGCTCCTGCTTATCAGGACAGAGGGAGAAAATAAGATGTAAAAGCTTGTCGTCTGTTAATGTCTCTACACTGTTTATGGGAACAGAACTATACCACATTGGAAAAGCACCTGGTTAAAATTAGGTAAAAGAAATAACCCAGCAAAGTTCTGACTATTGATTATACATTTAGGATAAAAAGAAACAATGTGGAAAATCTGTACCTTCTTAAAGAACACTGTAAGTGTGAGGTTGAATAAATTAATTTATAACTCTAGTTAAATAAGAACATGATGAACCTCAAGGAAATCTAAGCACTTCAGTTTTCCTAATATCCCCCATTTACATCTTTTTCTTAAGGAACAAGTAACTGATATAGTTTCTTTTCCTAAAAATAAGATGTTTCTGCGGTGAGTTAACCTTCGCTGACTTCCACATGCTCACCAAGCCATTCTCTTGCTTCCCCACCTCAACACAACAGGGGAAAAAATACAATGGAAAAGCTCACAGGTTGAGATAAAGACAGGGAGATCACTCACTAATTGCTGTCAACAGGCAAAACAGGCTTGACTTGGAGAAAATTAATTTAATTTATTGCTAAATAAAAATAGAGTAGGGTAGTGAGAAACAAAAACAAAACTAAAACCACTTTCCTCCCACCCTCACCTTCTTCCCAAGCTTAAGTTCACTCCTGATTTGTCTGCCCCGAGCAGTGCAAGGGGATGGGAAATGGAGATTACAGTCTGTTCATAACACTTTGTCTCTCCCCCTCCACACTTTCCTTCTGCTCCAGCATGGGGTCCTTCCCATGGTATACAGTCCTTCATGAACTGCTCTAATGTGGGTCCTTTCTGTGGCTGCAGTCATCCCAGAACTGCTCCAGCATGGGTCCTTTCCATGGGATCCAGACCTTCAGAAACAGACTGCTACAGTGTAAATCCCCCATGGGCTGCAGGTCCTGCCAGAAAACCTTATCCCACATGCGCTTCTCTCCACAGGCTCCTGTGTGGGCTTTCCACAGTCTGCAGCTTCCTTTAAGGCCTGTCTTCCTGCTGTGGTATGGGGTTCTCCATGGCCTATAATGTGGATATCTGCTCCAGTGTGGTCCTCCATGGGTTGCAGGGGGACAACCTGCTTCACCATGGTCTTCTCCATTGGCTGCAGAGGAACCTCTGCTCCAGTGCCTGGAGCACCTTCTCCTGCTCCTTCTCCACTGACCTTCATGTCTGTGGGGATGTTTCTGTCATGTTTTTTTCACTCCTTTCTCTCATAGCTGCTACGCAGTATATTTTGCCCTTTCTTAAATGTGTTATCACAGAAGCACCATCATCTTGGCTGATGGGCTCATCTGTGTCCTGTGGTAGGTCTGTTTTGGAGCTGGCTGGAACTGGCTCTGTCTCATGTGGTGGAAACCCCTGTTCTCACAGAAGACACCCCTGCAGCTCCCTTCCTCCCCTCAATCTTCCCACATAAAACCAATATAGTTCCCCATGCAGAAAAAAAGGAGTAGTTTATGGAATGAAGAGTTTCCTCACTGCAAAGGATTTACCAGATTCCCATTATAAACTTTAATTCATCTTCCATCCACTAAAAAACCCAAAACAAAGTAAAACAAGCAATCACACTGAGCCCAAATTTGAATTAGATGGATTACATCCAAAGTAAAGTTACTCTATGTTTGAAAAGAATTAAACAGATTATGCAAACAGGACCTTATAGAATAAACCAGGCAGAGAAATTTTTATAATTATGACTATTTTTGCAGTATTATGTCAAAAATGTTGAAAAACATGATCAACATTTTTCTCTATAGAATCCTAGTTGATTATGATTTCAAGCAGTAAATAAACTATTAAAATTTGGGAACGGGCAGAGAATTAAGAAGCTGTGCTCAGAAATCAGCTCTTGCAATTCCACAAACTGCTTTAAAAGATGTCTTTGCTTTTATTTTTGCATAAGAAAGACATTTTTCTGGCATAAATCAGAATGTGGGAATCTCAGTCATTTTAGGTTCTGACAACAGGATCAATATATTTATTAACATCTTGCAGTCTGTGAGGATGTGCGAGAGATTTCATAGAATCATAGAATCATAGAAGTGTTTGGGTTGGAAGGGACCTTAAAGATCATCTAGTTCCAACCCCCCTACCATGGGCAGGGACACATTCCACTACACAAGGTTGCTCAAAGCCCCATCCAACCTGGCCTTAAACACTTCCAGGGAAGGGGCATCCACAACTTCTCTGGGCAACCTGTGCCAGTGTCTCACCACCCTCACAGGAAACAATTTTTTCCTAATACCTAGTCTAAATCTATTCTCTTTCAGTTTAAAACCATTACCCCTCGTCCTATCACTACATTCTCTTGTAAAAAGTCCCTCTCCAGCTTTCCTGTAGGCCCCCTTCAGGCACTGGAAGGCTGCTATGAGGTCTCCCCGGAGCCTTCTCTTCTCCACGCTGAACAACCCCAACTCTCTCAGCCTGTCTTCATAGGAGAGGTGCTCCAGCCCTCTCATCATCTTCATGGCTCTCCTCTGGACTCGCTTCAACAGCTCCATGTCCTTCTTATGTTGGAGGTCACAGAACTGAATGCAATACTCCAGGTGGAGTCTCCTGAGAGCAGAGTAGAGGGGCAGAATCACCTCCCTTGACCTGCTGGCCACGATGCTTTTGATGCAGCCCAGGATACGGCTGGCCTTCTGGGCTGCAAGCGCACATTGCTGGCTCATGCTGAGCTTCTCATCAATCATCACCCCCAAGTCCTTCTCCTCAGGGCTGCTCTCAATCCATTCTCCACCCAGCCAATATTTATGCTTGGGATTGCCCCAACCCACGTGCAGGACCTTGTACTTGGCCTTGTTGAACTTCATGCAGTTCACACAGGCCCAGCTCTCAAGCCTGTCAAGGTCCCTCTGGATGTCAGCCCTTCCCTCCAGTGTGTCGACTGCACCACACAGCTTGGTGTCGTTGGCAAACTTGCCGAGGGTGCACTCAATCCCACTGTCCATGTTGCTGACAAAGATGTTAAACAGGACTGGTACCAATACAGACCCCTGAGGAATGCCACTCGTCACTGGTCTCCACTTGGACATAGAGCCATTGACCACAACTCTTTGAGTGCAACCCTCCAGCCAATTCCTTATCCACTGAGTGGTTCATCCATGAAGTCCATGTCTCTTCAATTTAGAGACAAGGATGTAATGCGGGCGAGTGTCAAATGCTTTGCACATGTCCAGGTAGATGACATCAGTTGCTCTTTCCCTATCCACCAGTGCTGTGACCCCATCATAGAAGGCCACCAAATTTGTCAGGCACAATTTGCCCTTAGTGAAGCCATGTTGGCTGTCACCAGTCACCTCGTTATTTTCCACGTGCCTTAGCATAGTTTCCAGAAGGATCTGCTCCATGATCTTGCGAGGCATAGAGGTGAGACTGACTGGCCTGTAGTTCCCCGGGTCTTCCTTCTTCCCCTTCTTGAAGATGGGGGTTATGTTTCCCCTTTTCCAGTCAGTGGGAACTTCACTGGACTGCCACGACTTCTCAAAAATGATGGATAGCAGCTTAGCAACTTCAGACTTCTCAAAAATGATGGATAGCAGCTTAGCAACTTCATCCGCCAGTTCCCTCAGGACCCGTGGATGCAACTCATCAGGTCCCATGGACTTGTGCACCTTCAGGTTCCTTAGATGGTCTCAAACCATCGATTGCTCTCTCTGCGTTGCCCTGGCTGAAATATTATCTTTTTGTCAAGTTTCTTCCAATGTCAAGCATGGCATCTCTTGTGGGTTGTGGACTTGCAATCTTATCTAAAAGCTGTTGCAGTTGACGAGAACCTTCTTGTTAGATCACGAAAGCTTGGAAAAATTGTTCTGAGAGATCACTAGAATAGACAGTAGGATACAGACTTTACATCTTCGGGGGCAGCAGGAGACTAATAATCTCATGCTTTCTTGAAGACAAGTTACAGCGAGAGAGATCCTTTATGCTTCTTTCCACAAAGAGAATTGAGTATATTCTCCTATACCAAAATGATATATGACTTTCTGTTGATAAATATAAATTTTTATAAAGGGACTGTGGCTGGTAATTTAAAGAGGTAATAGAAAAACCTGTCATGGATTACCATGTTCTGTCATGCAAATATCTTATTGCTGATGCTAGCAATAAAAATTCTGAAATTGTACACTTAGAAACAGGACCATGGTGCTCAAGTCCTGCAGAAATTAAGTGTATTTTAATATATTTCTTACATTTGTAATTGTTCAGTGCCATGCTTGTGGTGTAGTGGTGACATTGATGATAAAAACTTTTAAACTTAATCTATACAAACCTTTAAGAACTAAAAAAGGCTTCATATAAGAGCTTGATTTTCTTTTTTTTTCTTCTCTCTTGTTTTGTTTTGTTTTTTTAAATTGTATTACTATGTCTGTAGGTAATGACCCAATGGCAAATGTTTTGATACTTTTAACTAAAGAGAGAAAAGAAGCTCTCAAATACATAAAAAGTAATAAATATCCCATCACTGGGAAAGAAAAAATTACTCTTAAAGAGTGTCACTTTCAGGGATAGTAACTAAAGATAAGATGTGCATTCATATTATTAGTTTTATTAATTTTGTGTTATTTGTTCTATTAGTTTGACATTGTTTGCTTATGCATAATAAAAGAGAAACATGAACTGTCTCCACATAAACTTATCTGGAGATCATAAACACAGGTAAAAGATGCAGAGTAAATGAAGTCTTAAAGTTAGAAAGGCTTATGTAACTGTAAATGTGGATGAGTTGTTAAAATGGACAAACTGTATAATGTAGGGTAATATCCCACATGTGTGAATGAAGGGAAATAGAAAAGAGGTTTCATTTTTTTAAAGTGAAGTCATCAACATCACATATAGCCACCATTTCTGTCCACAGAAATCAGTAAAGGCTTACTGAACTCTGTGTTGTTGCTACTGTTTATAGAAGCTGAAAGAATATCATGTCATTTTTACAAATAATTTTTCTTTTAATTTAATTTGTACTACTATGAGGAACTTGAAAAGTATTTTCCCATCTTCAGAAATCATGAGTATCATGTAAACATTCCTTAGTTGGGAATGATCACTGGTGTATTGTTTCTGTTATGGCTGAGGCAGGATTTCAGAATCTGTGTTGTGATTTTAATAAGTAATTTTCAAACAAGCTATAATATCAGTGTCCCATGTGACATCTATCATACCTGAATTACTCTTCCCTATCTTCTTTTGACTTGAACAAGGACTTTTGTGCCAGCATCTTGTAATTTTTTTCCTGTTCTGTCAACAGATTTACTAAAAGGTATTCTCCTCACAAGCCTTCCATTACTGTCTAGCTTGTGTCTTTGTGCAGCAGCACCTTAAGTCTGAATTTAATACATTGGATTTCATTGTGACCAGAAGAATATATGTAAATGTCAATGCTAAAACTTAACCTTTTTCTAATATTGTCAACTGTATATCGGCATCTGGCTTTCTCGGCCCATTTTCTGAGAAAATGTAGATGTTTTAGCCCTCCTGCCAGGGAATTTTAGCATGCATTACAGAAGAGAGACACAATAATGCACAGTGCTCCTGTAGTGGCTAACAGAAGTAGCAGACAGCCCAAAGCTTCATGATTATCTGCTGCTTTTATTCAGGAGCCAAAGTGATGTTTCCTTCTGTTCCCAACTGATAACAAGTGCAAAATACAGGCAAAAATAACTTTGGGACAGCTGCATCCCTATCAGAAAAGAGAAAAAGAAATTGCTGGGCTGATTGGCAAGAAGGTGGTGAAAGTGTTCATAGGTTTGCTGAGTCTGAAATGTATATAGTTGAAGGCTAAGAGGAAGGGAAACTGAGTTATAGGAAACAAAAAGAGGAGAGAAGCCAAGAAAAGGCATAGGAAAAGAATAAGTTCTTTGAAAGAAAACATAAGAATTTAAGAAGAAAAAGAGATTCTGAGAGAAAGGAGTTACTTGCTTCACTGGAATGGAAAATGTGCACCCAGTTTGTTTCCCTACAACAGTCTAATTGTGGGAGGAAAATGTCATGGTGTTGCTGTCACACAAGTTTGTTTTCCAATTTCAAGTTAGGAGTAATAAAAGAGAGATTTCTACCCCTTAGCCTCTCCTGATGATTCAGTATTTAGTTAATTGTCATATGTCTCCTGTGCTGTTCTGCCTTGGGGAATTCCAAGCTAGAGCTTTTTCAAAATTTACCATTAGAATAATTTCTCATAAGAAAATATTAATCAGTTGCAAAATGCGACTTGTAAGGGCATATACAAAAAAAAGAGAGTTTATAGTTGAAGCACTTTGGAGAGATTTAATTCTCCCTTCCCCATTCCACCTATTTGTCTTTCCAATGTAAATGTATCAGGAAGACACAGTTAGATTTACCTGTTCTCTTCCTTTGGAAAGATTGTTAAGTTTCTGACAAAGTCTTTTGGAATGCTCCCTGTGCAAAAAAAAGTTTTGAAACTCAAACATATTACTATTGGAAAAAACTTCTAGTTCAGTTCTGTTCTAGATAGCTATTCATGATCAAATCTGTAGGCTTATTGAATTAAATTTGCCTGTCCTTAAGGGAATTTACATGTATGAATAACTTCCACTAAAGCTTGTACTGAAGGAAAGAGTAGAAAAAGGCTTCTGAGAAAGCAAATTTACTAATTGTGTCAGTCTGCAATTGCAGTGTTCATGGAATAATGTAGACTTTGCATTCTGTGGAGTTATATTAACTTCCTGAATCTAAGATGAGGAATTTGGTTCTTTATGTTAGAATTACAACACAGCAGAAGCAGCTTTCAGCTGTTAGGAAATTACATCATATTAATTTTATAGGTTTATTTTAATCGTTTATAATGAATGAATTCTTTGACCAGATAGAGGACAGGAGAAGTGTTATTGAAATTTTTTCATGTTTAGCTCACAGCTGTTTTTCTGAAGAAATAAAAATGTGCCATTTACCTTCAAGAAAATAACATTAATACATAAAATAACAATAGTACGTAACATAGTTTAGTTCTCCTAGATAGTTACACTGTAAATGAAAGGTCACAAATTTGTCAGATGTGCAGTGCCTTTCCAACCAATGTTTGTATACAGCGTTAAGGAACTAACTATATACTATTAATCATTCTTCTTATCTGGCCTTAATATAACCGATGATTGATTCACAAGTTGTATACCCTGTACGACAAGGAATGTTGATGGAAAAAGATCTGAAACTTTTATAAGTCAGCTGTGATATTCTGAACATTGCTGTTCTGTACACAGTGCTAGCGTAGCATACAAGCTCACTACAAAGTTGTTTTAAGGCAGTAAGTTTGAGAAAAATTACGCCCTCTGTAGAAATCCATTCATTGTGTTGTAATACAGCTGAGAGCTGTAATATGACGATGATTTCTCGTGATGTTTGTTTGGTGTTCTTTTAGTTTGAACCACAGATGTATAATGTGGACAAGAAGACATAATAAAATTCCTGAATATTTTAATGCTATAGATATAACAAATGACAATTTTTTCCCACTGCCTTTTTCCACATATGCATATCTTCATAACTTTGTCCTTTCTGAAATACAGTGGTATGGAGGAAGCTGTGAATCTCAGTATATAGAATTGGAACAGATATTTAAGAAATGCACAGTTTTGTATTTCGTCTTTCATGTTATTAACTTTTATCGTGATGCTTGAGAAAATACATGGATTTCACAGCTCTCACATCACCCACCACATGTATTATTACATTGAGAAGCAATCAGTCTGGTCAAGCACAGTTTACACTTGGTAAATCACAGAATCACAGAATGTTAGGGATTGGAAGAAACCTTGAAAGATCATCTAGTCCAATCCCCCTGCCGGGGCAGGATTACCTAGATCATGTCACACAGGAACGCGTCCAGGCGGGTTTTGAATGTCTCCAGAGAAGGAGACTCCACAACCTCTCTGGGCAGCCTGTTCCAGTGTTCGGTCACCCTTACCATAAAGAAGTTTTTCCTCATATTTATTTGGAACCTCTTGTGTTCCAGCTTGCACCCATTGCCCCTTGTCCTGTCAAGGGATGTCACTGAGAAGAGCCTGGCTCCATCCTCATGACACTTGCCCTTTACATATTTATAAACATGAATGAGGTCACCCCTCAGTCTCCTTTTCTCTAAGCTAAAGAGACCCCGCTCCCCCAGCCTCTCCTCAGAAGGGAGATGTTCCACTCCCTTAATCATCTTCGTGGCTCTGTGCTGGACTCTCTCTAGCAGTTCCGTGTCCTTCTTGACACGGAAGACACAGAACTGGACACAATATTCCAGGTGTGGCTTCACCAGGGCAGAGTAGAGGGGGAGGAGAACCTCTCTTGACCTGCTAACCACACCCCTTCTAATAGACCCCAGGATGCCATTGGCCTTCTTGGCGACAAGGGTACATTTTTGTTTTTTTCTGTGTTGGCTTTTTCTAGAAGAGAATAGAATAGGATTACTTCAGTTGGAAGGGACCTACAGTGATCACCTAGTCCAACTGCCTGACCACTTTAGGGCTGACCAAAAGTTAAAGCATGTTCTTAAGAGCATTGTCCAAATGTCTCTTAAACACTGATGGACTTGGGGCATTGATCACCTCTCTAGGAAGCCTGTTCCAGTATTTGACCACCCTCTTGGTAAAGAAATGCTACTGAATGCCCAGTCTAAACCTCCCCTAGTGCAGCTTTAATCCATTCCCAAAAGTCCTATCCCAGGATACCAGGGAGAAGAGAGCAGCACTTCCATCTCCACTTCACCTCCTCAGGAAGCTGTAGAAAGCAATGAGGTCACCCCTCAGCCTCCTTTTCTCCAAGCCAGGCAACACCAAAGTCCTTAGCCATGCCTCATAGGACATGCCTTCCAGCCTTGTCCCTGGCTTTGTTGAGCTCCACCGGACACATTCGAGGACCTTCTCATCATTCTGAAACTGTGCGGCCCAGAACTGCACGCAGTACTCAAGATGAGGCTGCACCAACACTGAATACAGCAGAATAATGATCTCTTTTGACTGGCTGGTTATGCTGTGTTTGATGCACCCCAGGATGTGGTTTGCCCTCTTGGCTGCCAGGGCACACTGCTGACTCATGTTGAGCCTGCTGTCAACCAGCACCCCGAGATCCCTTTCTGCAGGGTTGCTCTCCAGCCACTCCTCTCCCAATTTGGACTTGTGCCTGGCATTACTCCATCCTAGATGCAAAGTTCAGCATTTTGACTTGTTAAATGTCATTCCATTAGTCATTTCCCAGTGCTCCAATCTATCTAGATCCCTCTGCAAGGCATCTTGTCCCTCAAGAAACAGCACCTCCCAGTTTGGTATCATCCACTAACATGCTTGTTAACGGTGCATTCAACTCCTGCATCCAGATCATTAATGAATTTATTGAACAGAACTGACCCTAGAATTGAACGCTGAGGAACAGCTCTGGTGACTGATCACCAGGATATATACCCCCATTGACTACAACCCTTTGAGCCCTGCCCTTCAGCGAGTTCTCCAGCCAGCACACCATGAACCCACTCATCCTGCAGTTGGACAACTTGTCCAGAAAGATGCTGTGAGGGACAGTATGAAAAGCCTTACTAAAATCCATAAAAGCTACATCCACCATCTTCCCTTCATCCACTAAGTGGGTGACCTTACTATAGAAGGATATCAAATTAGTTCAATAGGACTTCCCTTTCTGAACCCATGCTGACTGTGCCTGGTGATTGCATTATTCTTTAAATGCCTTTCAATAGTACCCAGTATGATCTTCTCCATAATTTTTCAGGAACTGGGGTTAGACTAACAGGTCTGTAGCTCCCTGGGTCTTCCCTCATGCTTTTCTTTTAAGTTGGAATAATGTTGGCTAGCTTCCAGTCAGCAGAGACCTCCCCAGACTCCCAAGATGTTTGGTAGATGATATTGAGAGGTCCTGCCATAACATCTGCTAGCTCCTTCAGTACTCTGGGATGAATCCCATCAAGCCCCATGGATTTGTGAACATTCAGCCGATACAACTGATCCCTTAAATTTTGGTGTCCACAAATGGAAAGTCACTGTTCCCACACTCGTGGTTCTTCGACTCAGGGGACTGGGCAGCCCAAGGTCTATCTGTATTATTAAAGACTGAGCTAAAAAAAGCATTGAATGACTCCAGTTTTTCTTCATCCCTGTTAGTCAGGTGACCATCTTCAACAAATATTTGTCCAATGTTTTCTTTAGATCTCCTCTTGCTATTAAGGTGCTTAAAACCCCCTTGTTATCTGACACAATGCTGTGCAATTTCAACTCTAATTGATCTTTGCTGTTTCATGTCTTCTCCCTGGATATACAAACCACCGCTCTCTAATCTTCCTGTGAAGCCTGATCTTGTTTCCAGAGAACATACAATTTTTTTTCCTCTTGAGCTTCATGAGGAGTTCCCTGTTCAGCCAAGCTGGTCTTCTGCCCTGCTTGCTTGACTTACGACACAGTTGAATTACCTGCTTCTGTGCTTCTGAAACATGGTTCTTAAAGACTGATGAGCACTCTTGGACTCAAGCCCTCAAAAGCAGATTCCCAGGGTGCTTCGATAAATAACTACCTGAATAGCTTGAAATTTGCTCTCCTGAAGTTAAGGGTAGCAACTCTGCTGTCCTCTTTTCTCACTACTCTGAAAATTTTAAACTCAACCATTTCATGATCACTGTGGCCAAGACAGCGACCTACCATCACATCTCCTGTGAGTCTTTCTCCATTCCCAAATAGCAAGGCTAGGAGAGCATCTTTCCTAGTTGGCTCACTGAGTACTTGTGACAAGAAGTTATCTCCTGCAGACTTCAGGAATTTCCAAGACCTGCTCATCACAGCAGTATGATATTCTGGGAAGCTGAAATCTCCCGTAAGGACAAGGCCTACTGATCCAGAAATTTCTCCTAATTGCCTACAGAATAATTCATCAGTACTTACACCCTGGCTGGGCGATCGGTAGTAGACAGCCACTACAACATCTCCTTTGTTTTCCATCCCCCTAATGCTCACCTAGAGGCTCTCAACCACATCATCACGAACTGTGAGAGCTGTCCAATGAAACCTGTCCCTTTCATATAGCGTGACACCTCCACCTCACCTGCCCTGCCTATCCCTCCTGAACAGCCTGTAGCCCTCCATCCCAGCATTCCAATTGTGGGACTCATTCCACCAAGTCTTGCTAATACCAATGTTATCATAGTTCTGGGTACTAAACAACACTTCCAAGTCATCCTGTTTGTTTCTTATACTGCATGTGTTGGTGTACAAGCATTTCAGATATGCTCCTGGGCCCTCCATTCTCCCAGGAGCAGTGTAAATATTCCCACTAGCATTGTCATCCTCTTGCAATGTCATGCTAACCCTTGGCTTACTTACTGCAATCCTGTTTGTATCCCCTTCCCCATTGAATCAAGTTTAAAGCTCCCTCAATCAGTCCTGCCAGCTTACGCCCAAAGATGCGGTTTCCCCATTGGGACAGGTGGATGCTGTCAGGCTCCAGCATAACTTGTGTCTCGAAGGCTCTTCCGTGGTTTAAAAAGCCAAGGTTTTGGCGGAGGCAGCAGTCCTGGAACCAGGTATTGATATCCTGGGCTCGCCTATTTCTTCCAAAGTCTCCCCCAGTTACTGGGAGGATAGAGGAAAACACTACCTGTGCTCCTGAATTTTTTAGCATTCTTCCCAAGGCTCTGAAATCTCTTTTGATTGACCTCAGACTTTTTGTTGTGACATCGTTAGTAGCCACATGAAAGAGCAGGAACGAATAGTACTCTGAAGGTTGTACTAAGCTTTTCAGTCTTGTGGTGACATCCCTAATTCAGGCCTCAGGGAGGCAGCAAACTTCCCTGAAAAGAGGGTGTGGTCTGCAAATGGGTGCTTCTGTCCCGCACAGAAGGGAACTACCAATAACCATAACTTGCCATTGTTTCTTCTTGGCGCTGGTCTTAATGCAGGTTTTGTTACGAGGGGTTGGTCTCTCTGACCTTGGCAAGACTGCTTGCATAGGTTCCTCCTCTATGTCATTATGCACTTCATCCACCGTACCCAGGGCCTCATACTTATTCTGTAAGGGTATCTTAGAGGATAAGGGGGGGTTTCTCAGACTCATGCATGCTCCTCAGTCTGACCACCTCCTCCTGCAGCTTGGCCACCAAGCAGAACAGTTCATCTATCATCTGGTCACACCTCCCACAGGCTTGCTTGCAATCACTCTCCACCTCCAGGAATATCCCTTTGCATATCCCACAGACAGAAAGCTGGGTGGCTGCATGCTTGGACAAGAGCTGCCTGTGTGGCTGCATTGGTTCTACCAGGTGCTAGGAGCTCATGAGAAGCAGAGGACACTGGTTTTTGCCTTGTGGTCACCAATCTGCCGCGCACCTGCCTTCTACCATGCACCTGCCCACTGCCACGCTTGCCCTTCTTGTGCCTGCAGATAGCTTTGATGAGGACCTGTTCTATGATTTTTCCAAGGAACTAAAGTGAAACTGATTGGACTATGGTTTTCTGAATCTTCCTTTTTACCTCTTTTTTTTAGTTGGATATAGTATTTGTCACTTTTCGAGTCAGTTGGGACTTCTTTTTATCTTCACGACCTTTCAAAGGTGATAGAGAGCAATTTAAATTTGAGACACTTTTTCATTAATTTTCTGTTTTAAAAATAGTTTGTCATGATTTTCAAGGCTATAGTCCGTAATAAGGTGAAGAAATTAAGAAAAACTAAATAGTACTCTTAAGATCAAAATAAATGTGAATCTTCATTATTTGGATGCCTATATTAAATTACTTTTCTCTGAAACCCTTCTATTTTCTGTTGCTAGATGTTCTGATTTTCCTTTCTTCACTACCGGCATTTAGAAATTCGTACCTTATATGAATAAATATTTTTTTTAAATTTAACAGTTATGAATGAATATAACAGTAAATTTTATATGAAATTTTTATAGCAATATAAACTATTATTTAGAGCATTTATTTATATACTTGTTGTACCACACATTCAAGGAGAAATTCGAGAGTGTAATAGTTTATGCTTACATCCTTTGTGTGTGTGTTCTGATGAACCCTTAATGTGACAGGTAAAGATAATGTAATGAATGTCTTATTGCACTTGGAAGACTGTGAAAAAAAGTAACTGACACAATATTTTATTCCAGGTGGGAGTAAAAAGCAACTGCTTTCCGGGCCCTTTACAACCTAGTTAAGAATTTGACTGATAGAATGTTGGCACCAGCTATGGAAGAGCTGATCAGCCTCAACTCCAAGTAAGTGAAGTCTTACGCATTTGAAGGTTCATTTCAGACTAAATTTACAAAGCCTGCTGATTTCTAACAGCAAACATAAATTAAAAATGCAGTTTCTAAGACGCTGTAGAGCACTTTGGTTTCCCATGTTGTGGAATTCAATTTCTCTTTAAACACATCTTTAAATCAGTATGTAACTTCATCCCTTCATAGTGTTATTTGCAAACTTAATTACGTCGCATTCTGATTCCTTTTCCTTTCTAGACAATTGAAAGCACTCACTTAAAGTCGTGACAAATTATTATAAAACATAAATAAAAAAGTCAACGTATATGCATGTATTCAATGATCAAGAAAATATAGATAAATAGTAATCTGATGTAGAAGACAAACTGGTGAAAAAAATGTAAGGAGCAGTATTTGGGTGCTAATTAAATGGACCTTCCTTCCTATTGCATTTCTCATGGAAGAAAACATGGGAGACAATTGTGGATGAAGGACAGAGTCAGAAGCCTTGATTGTCCAAAAATGATCTCTGAGGGAGTCCCACAAGTTATCCTTCATGTGCTAGGAGCTCAGGTGACAGCAGTGCTAAAGCCACAAAGTACAGGAATTATATACACACATAAAAAAAAATCTGCAGAGAACTTCTTAATGGAGATATGTGGAAGATACCAGCTGTATTAAAGCACACCTCTCACCCTCGTAGTCTTACCGGTATCTCGGTTCAGCTTAGAATATTTTATTTTCCCTGGTATTCTTTCCTGATAAGCGTGAAAAAATTCTACTTTTCTGTAGCTAGTAGGAACTCACAGAGAACATAAAGGCAGGATGGTTTTCAGTTTGTCAGATCTGCTTTTTACTCACAGTATGAAAGTCTAATTTCCTCTTTGAACAACTGCTAAGAAACCTGGAGGATACTGGCCTGGGAAAAGGATAAAAGGCAGAGAGGGAGAAGGAGAAGAAGAAAGAAAAAGAGGTGGTGAGGGTGGAGTATCAGTAAAAGATATTAATGTATCGGAGAGATAGGCAAGATACAATATTATAAAAAAAATTTGAATATCAGAAAACATGCTAGTGTCACCGCAAGATAAACTCTTAGCTCACATTGTTACAATACTTGACAGTTTGGAAATTGCTCAAGATGTTTATTTTTAGAGCTGTTTGCATAGAGACAGTCTAATAGAGAAGTCGAATTCCTCTCAGTGGCTGTGTTAATCTTGATTCACCAATAGCTTTACTGATTATTAGAAATGCTGATGAAGTTGAATGGATGCTTTGTCTTCTTTGTCTACTGCTAACCAAGCCAAGCTAAGCTATGACTCATGTACAGTATTTGCTACATAAAATAAAAGAACTAGGACTCTTCACACGTTCTCAGATGTACCGAATAAAATGTGTTAATCTTGCTTAAGATTTCTTTTATATCAGGTATAGAGGGGAAAAAAAAACGTAATGTAGCATATTCTTGATTCAAACTGACAATAATATTTATGTAAGCGATTATTTTTCTTTTCAAACTTTCAACTAGCAATTTTACTCTCGAGGAGTGTTTGATGTGTGACTCAAAATTTTCTGGAAGAGTGAGAGCATTCCTTCAGCAATTTAATGATTGATAGCTGCATTTAGGAAACCCCTCTATTAATTATAGGCAGCTTATTTTCTCCAAATCTCTGTTACTCTTTGAAAGCAAAAAAGCCTGCGGCCTAAAGGGAGTTTGTGAGTGGTTACTGATAAAGATGAAGCCCAGTGATACTTTAAACTAAAAAAAAAACCAAGATTTTGAGAAGGGGAATTCTTTGTTGTTATCCAATTGCTGGTGAGAGGAAGCAACTAATAAGCAAGATCCCATCTGCTTTAGACAGACTGTGACATTTTAGATAAAACTTGAATAACTGTAAAGTTTGTATGTAATAAAGAGAACATACCTTGAGCCTTACCAAATCTTAATTCTGATATCACTTTTTATGGCATCCTAGGAGAAACTAGAAAGGGAAAAGGTCTTTGAGTTATCTTCTAACATTAGTGCTCTTTTTGCGGCAAGACCTCTGTTAAAAGCTCTGTTTCCCACCACTCCTTGTGTTTAAGGCAGGCCTTTTGAGATAAGCAACCTGCAGCAGATAGAAACAGCCGAAAAATGTATAAAAGTCATCAGGTTTCTTGAGATGAACTGACAGGAAGTAGCATTCTAAAACACAGATGACAGTGAGAGCCATCCTATACCAAAAGATCACATTTATACACAGTATGCAGTAGAGGTGCCTTGATTTCTTCATGAAGTCTAGAAGAGCTCCTAAGTGTTAACGATAAACTCCCCAATTTTTGTTTTATAACTTTGTCAACAGCCAATCATGAATGGGATACATACCTAGAGAGGGGAAATCTCAGGTAGGAGATCTCAGGCTAGAAAATAATTGCCTTGTTAGCCCTACTGAGTCTAACAGGGATGACTGTGACTATTGCCTAGGTATCCTGGAGACTGGTAGGATTACTTAATATACATAGATTTTACAGTTGCCATATTATTGGTTTTTGTTATGCTTTTGCAGTTGCTTGTGAATAGAGCAGGTTTTTAATGTTAAAAGTGAACTATTAGAGACAATAAATTTTCTTCTCTTTTCTGGCACAAATCAGCAATCTTTAGATTTTTAGAAGGCAACCCTAAATTACTAAACCTGGAAAGGTTTGCTACTGACAACACTTTGTGGAAGAATATTTCTTTTAAATTCATGGTTTTATTGTCTATTTAAAGCAGACTACTTTTTACAGTTGTGTCCTGGTTTGGCCTAAACTAGAACAATTTTCATTTCAGTGATTTTTACTTTCAACTAAGTCTCTTCTAAGTAACTGCAGTTTCTGAAACTAACTGCATGTTTTGCAGACAGAGTCTGCTTCTAGGACTGATAATGCTCGAAGTTTATAATTATTATTGAGGCACCAGTAGGAGCAGTATACAGAAAGGCTCTTGCTGTACTTAGTCTTAGAGAAACCAAGGTCACTGCTAAATTCCTCACTGCTTACGAGTGAAGAGCCACAGAAGGGTCACACCTCCAGGAAGGAGCGGACAGGACAGGTGAACCAAAATTGACCAGTGTGGTATTCCATCCCATACACATCATTCTCAGTATAAAGCAGGGCGATCACAAGGGGCCCTTCCCCCCTCTGCTATGGCCGGTGTCCAAATAGGACTCTGTCCATTTTCCTGCTTCCCCCAATCCTGATCTGTGCATCCCTGAATCCAGCTCTCGACCATCACTGGGCCCAGCCTGGGCCTTCCTGGAGCCTGCCCTGCAGTGCCAGTGGTGACGTGACCATCATTGGGGGAGCTTGATCTTGTTTTTGTGTATATTTGTATATATTTAATAATTTTCATTATTATTATTACACTCTTTTTCATTATTATAGTTCATTAAAACTGTTTAACTTTCCAACCTATAAGTATCTCTCCCTTTTCTCTTTTCCTTCCCCTTCTGGGAGAGGGGAGTAGGATTAATAGCCAGCATCTGCCACCGGTTTAATAGCCAGCCCAGCTTTAGACCGTGACAAGTTGTTTACCCAATATGTCAATATTATGGTGTCGGACAAAGAAATCAAGTGATTCTAATTCTCAAGCAGAAAAAAAAGTGCTACCTCATAGTTACTTGGATATTAACCAGAAACAACGTGGAGATGCATTGGAGGTTGCCTATTTCTTCGATCATGTGCAAGGTGAAATTAGCACCAGTGTATCGACACACTAATTTTTACTGGATGTTTCATCTATTCTGTTTACAACATCACGTTAAAATTCTGTGTCTCACAAACTCATCTCAAGATCAAAGAAGCTATCTAAGCTAGTGGCATACAAACAGTTTCAAGATTCTGCTCAATGTTGCAGAGCACTCTGTTGTGTTTTATACACTTTGCTAAGCTAAAGCAATATCCCAGTAATTGTTGAAGAAGGAAGAATCTTTTGTGAACAAATTTCACATTAAAAAAAGAGAGTGTCATAGGCAGTGGACATGTTCAAAATGTTTAGCTGATTGATGCTTGTTGGCACTTTACAAATTGAAAAATTATTTCTCATCCGAGTGGTGTATTTATGTGACATATCAGATGACCAACATTTCTGAAGTGGGAAAAGATGATATGAAATTATCAGAGTTAATAAGCATAGTGATGGAAAAAAACAGACCTCCACATTGTATTGTGGATTGTGGATGGTGTGCACATCATAGTCACTTATAGTAGTTTTATTTCACTTATTTCTTATTTCAAAATGAAATTATAAATTTAGAAATATCACAATAATCATGTAAGACAGTTAAGTAGTACCTCATCTTTTTAACAGCTTCTGTTTAAACTGTAGCACAGAGGTTGCTCTAGATCACAGACCTAATAATTAACAAGTTCAGGAAAATCCAGGTCCGTGCAAATCATGCCTATCCAATGTGACAGCCTTGATGAGAAGACTGTAGACAGGCAAAGATGTATACTTGATAACTCTGATTTCAGAAACGCAGCTTTCATAGTATCTTCATTGCCAGGTTGGTGATATATGAACCAGACTGCGGCGGGCGGCAAGGAAGGCACAGACTCTGAGATCGAGGATGCAAGGGCCTGAAGCCGAAAGGCCTAAGGCTTTTTATTGTTATGCTACTACCCTATTTAACTGCTACAATGCAGGAGCCAGACTAGGCAGTTCAAGATAACATCAACATTCACACGCTAAGCACTCATCACCCATTCTGGCAAGAGCCACAGTGTCCTGGGCTCAAAACATCAACAACCATTCCCTGTTTTCAGCTCTGTGTTCAGAACTGACCTTCAACACATGTTTACTTCTTTCATGCCTCAAAAAGCCCTGTGAACTGGTCTCGGCTCCTTTATCTTAGAAGCAAGCAAAAACTATTCTCAGTGCAGTGTTCCCGAGCAAATCTTATGCTCCCCAAGTAAAGCATAGCTGTTTGCAGGCTGAGGGTCTTCCACATTTCCCCCTTTTTTGTTTATTCGATGACAAGTGTGGTCATGATGTGGGCTTCAGCTTTTCAGAGTCCTCTGATTGCAGACCAGGTAAAGTGAAGAACTCTCAAACGGAGAAATCTCTGAAGCAGCACTCGGGGCAAAGGCACACAAGCAGGGACGCAGGCACCATGGAGTTCAGTTCCTGCTAGAGAGAGAGTGAGAGAGATTCCGGGCCTGCTGCCTTCGCCTGCATATTAGGGATTTCTTGCAGGCGGCAGTTTTCCACTGTGCTTTGATCTTTCTCACAGCAGGGCAGGAATCTCAGGCATAAACAATTAGGTGCCCTTGAGTCTTATCACAGGCCTATGTTATCTGAATGCAGATGCTCTACTTGTCCAGTACACAAGACTAAATAACAGTTAGTAGTATGATATACAAGTTTTTTGACACGCCAGGTGCAAGTCACTTGAGCGTGTTTACAATCCTTCTCGCCAATCTTCCGTTATATTCCCACATTCTACCCCCTCGCTCAAGAGACCGCTTCTCCTGGGTAGTGCAAAGCTGGACGTGCACATTTGGCTTGCGGGGTGTAGAGCAGAGTAATATACAGAGGCACGCAATAAATACATATAGAAAAAGGAATAAACATAGATATCTATAGAATAATGCTGTAGCATCACTAATTAAAAAGAAGGGCCAAAGATAAACAAGACTGTGAACAACATCCCTGTAGTGTCCAAATTTACTTGATTCACACGCTCTAGAAGAGATAACTGCTGTGAGAATCAAAACAGTATCTTCTCCTCAGAGCCACCTGCACGTGTCAACAGAAAGGCCTTAACCACGCTTGTGCGGAAGTGAGGTCTCACAGCAGACAGCACAACTATGGGGGGACCACGACCACCAGAGACCACCCAAGACCCCTCGCAGCATGCTACTTGCGTGCTCATCCAGTCATTTCAGCATTCCCCAAGTAATGCCTGGTGTCAGGTTGACTGTTCTACATCGCTTGCGTGGTCCCTGTACTTTCAGCGTCTGCATTTCTGGTACCGGGTTCTGGTTGCAGTTTCTCCAGCTCATGGTATGGCTTCACGCATCTCGCAGGTAGCCAACGAGGACGTGTTGGGAGTAAAACACAAGCATATCCCCTCCCCCATGTCAACAATTCTACTGGTCCACGCCAGTCAGTTGGGCCTGGCAGATCTTTATACCAAACCTTAGGATTTTGTGTAAAGGGAACTTTACCCTGAAAATGTCGTTCCACTGCCGTGGTATCTAATCGAGAAGATGACCGATTTAGAAAATTTAAAGTGAACACAACCATATCTAATTGTTCTTGAGGAGCTGTGGCTACACTCCCCCTTTTTTGTTTTTGTAACATGTGTTTCAAGTTTTGATGTGTCCGTTCAATTATGGCTTGTCCGGTGGGGGTGTGCGGGATACCTGTAATGTGAGACACACCCCACTGTTGTAGGAATAAGGCCGCTGCTTGAGATACATAAGCGGGTCCATTGTCTGTTTTTATTTGTTTAGGGAGGCCCATAAGTGCAAAGCACCTTGTCCAATGTTTCTTAACATCCTGAGTCCGTTCCCCTGTAGCTGCAGAAGCAACAACATAACCAGAAAAGGTATCCACAGTAACATGAACATACTTTTGCCTGCCAAAAGGTGGATAATGTGTAACATCTGTTTGCCAAATTTCATTAGCCTTCAGTCCCTTGACATTTACACCATCATGATAAGTTGCAGTATTATATAGTTGACAATCGTTACATGCCCGAATAATATCACGAGCCTGCATTTTTGTCAGAGCAAATTCTTTCTGTAAACTGCGAGCATTTTGATGGAAAAAGGAGTGAGATAATTGTGCACATTGAAATCGTTGAGTAAGGGAGGATGATGTTATGGGCAAAACAGTGTACTTATCAGCTACTGCATTCCCTTCTACCAGAGGTCCTGGCAAGCGAGTGTGAGACCTAATATGAACAATAAAGCAAAGATGCTGTCGTTGCTGAAGCAGAGTTGCAATAGCAAGGAAAAGTTTATACACCTCTTGATTGCTAATTTCTTTGATAAATGCAGCTTCTAAGCGGTTAATAGTGCCAACAGCATGTAGTGAATCTGATACAATATTAATAGGTTCGCTTGCAAACAACGTCAAAGCTAAATGTATTGCAGGCAATTCAACAATCTGAGTGGACGCTTCCACAGTAATTGATGTGTGTTGCCATTGTGCCTTTTTTTTTCCAGGCCACTACGGCCTTCTTTGTTTTACCTGAGCCGTCTGTAAAAACAGTTTTTGCATTTGGTATAGGGTGAGGCACCATCACTCTCTGTGGTTGTAAACAGAGGGAAGGTAAGGCTTTCAAGATTTTATTCTGTGGCAAAGTAAAATGGATATCATTCAAATAATCAGCCAGAGCAGCCTGAAATTCAAGGCTGTCCCTCATCAGAGTAATGTGCGTTTCCTTATGAAAGGGTAGGTAAATAATGTCAGGGTCTCTACCTGTCAGCTGCTGTATCCTGAACCGTCCTTTCTGAATCACCATAATGACCATCTCCAAAGGAGTCGTAATTGTTTTTGTAAAGGTGTGTGATAAGAAAATCCATTCCAGGGTAACTAATTGCTGTGATTCTGTCAATTGAGCAAATAGCCCATAAGGCTGGAATTTCATGTGAATCGCAAAAAATAGAAGAGGCAAATGTAAGATTATATGTCCTGCTTGGGAAGTTGTAAGTTTTTGAATTACCAATGCCAATTCCTGTTTTGCTTTGTCAGAAAGGATTCGAGGCGAAGTTAAATCTGAATCCCCCTTCAAGGTGTTAAACAGGGTACTTAACTCTTCAGTAGAAATACCCAGCACAGGACGAATCCAATTAATTGTCCCTAGTAGTTGCTGCAAATCATTTAATGTAGAGATATTGTTTACCAAACGAAGTTTTTGTGGTCATAAGGTTCTGGTAAACAGTACCCATCCCAAATACTTCCAGGGCGGTTCTGTTTGTATTTTTTCTGGGGAAATATGAAGCCCAAATTGTTGTAAAGAGTCTTTTAGATGATTTACAGTTTTCATCAGTTCTGTCTGTGTCAAAGCTGCAATGAGAATGTCATCCATATAATGGTAAATAAGAGACTGTTTAAAAATATTTCGAGTCGGCTCTATTGCAGCAGAGACCACTAACTGACAAACTGTGGGACTGTTCATCATGCCCTGTGGAAGAACCTTCCTTTCTGCTCATCTTTTTTCTTTACTGTCGACTTTGGGCAGTTCTTTCTAATATGCCCCATTTGATTACACTCAAAACATTTCATTTCTGCTTGTCCCACAACGAGTTGCTGAGCCAAGGCACTTGCAAGTAAAGTAGCTTTATGCGCTTCAGAACCCACGTTCTGACAAGCTTTAATAAATTCTGCCATACTTTTGTAAGAGTTTTTTAGAGGGCCCAAAATTCTTTGACAATCTGCATTTGCATTTTCATAAGCCAATTGTAATAACAGCGTTTCTACTGTATTTTCATCATCAATCTGCCTGCTCAATGCTGTTTGTAAACAATCAATAAATGTAACATAGGGTTCTTGAGCTCCTTGCCTAACTGCCGCAAAAGAGGGCTGGCGTTTCCCTGCCTCCGGAACGCGTTTCAGGCACTTTAAAGCCAATGCAGAGATCTGTTGTAAACGCTGCCGAGGTAACCGTGCCTGTACCTCTGGTGTCGCATACTGATTAACTCCCAAATATTCTTGCCTATTTTCCAAAGTGTCTGCAGAAGCAGCCTCCTGGTACTCTGCCAGCCACACTGAATACTGTGCAGGTGTCAAAATCATCCATAAAAGTGACTTCCAATCATGTCGAGTCATAGTATAGGATTCCCCAATGATTGTTACTAAATTTGAAGTATAGTTACTGTGCAAACCATAGTCTCTCACCTCAGCCCGTACTTCCTTAATCATTTCATAACTAAGGTAGCGATACTCAGGAGAATGATTTGGGCGATAGATTACCGGCATCGCCGTCAGCATGGCAAAATCTCCTTTATGAGCAGCTTCCTCTCTACAATTTTCTGCCAGCGTTTTGTATTTCGTCACACTAGACTCTGGTACCTTTTCAGCAAAGCCAATAGGTGGCTCGGCAGACGCAGGATACAGAGGAGCTGTTGGTGTTAACTGTGCTCTGGCCGTAGCCGCTGCCGCTGCTGCTGCCAGCTGCGAGACCCCCCGCACCGAAGGGACAGCTGCAGCCGTTTCTTTTACCGATGTTAATGGTGGGTATAAATTGGACTGTATGTCTGGATCTCTGAAATCAAGATCGTAAGGATCGTCTGATTCTCCAGAGACTGTTTCATATACAGGCTCCTGTTGCTCCTTCACATCCACTAAGGTGTTAATAGGAGTGGATGCCAGAGATTGCAAATACTCCTCTGCAGGCTGGAGTGCAGAGAGCGCTGTAAAAACAACCCTCCACGTTGCTTCTAAATCCTTTAGAATATCAGACTGCGACGTGTTCCGTTTTTGTATTTCTACCCCCACTTTCGCCCAAATCTTTGCATCGTAAGTCCCTGATACAGGGAACCAGGTACAGTTGTCTTTGATCCACACTAATAACTGCGCCAGTTTCGCTAATTGGACCTTATAGCCCTGTTTGCATAATATACACTGTAATACCTCAGTGTAGAGCTTATGCTCTTGGGAACTAGCCTGTCCCATGTTTATTGCGATCGCGGAACTCACTGATTCTGGGGACTCTCCGGTCCTGGGGACTCTCCGGTCCTGGGGATTCTCTGATCCTGGGGATTCTCTGATCCTGGGGACTCTCAGGTCCTGGGGACTCTCTGGTCCTGGCGCGCGCTAGCCCCTGACAATCCTTCGATCAGAGTCGCCGCCACTTCTTCGTTAATCTTCAGCCTTGTTCGGGTGCCATTTGCGGCGGGCGGCAAGGAAGGCACAGACTCTGAGATCGAGGATGCAAGGGCCTGAAGCTGAAAGGCCTAAGGCTTTTTATTGTTATGCTACTACCCTATTTAACTGCTACAATGCAGGAGCCAGACTAGGCAGTTCAAGATAACATCAACATTCACACGCTAAGCACTCATCACCCATTCTGGCAAGAGCCACAGTGTCCTGGGCTCAAAACATCAACAACCATTCCCTGTTTTCAGCTCTGTGTTCAGAACTGACCTTCAACACATGTTTACTTCTTTCATGCCTCAAAAAGCCCTGTGAACTGGTCTCGGCTCCTTTATCTTAGAAGCAAGCAAAAACTATTCTCAGTGCAGTGTTCCCGAGCAAATCTTATGCTCCCCAAGTAAAGTACAGCTGTTTGCAGGCTGAGGGTCTTCCACACCAGACAAGCAGTCAACAATGTGGGTTGTAAAGGACCTGGACTGCTGGGGTTACTGTGTTGTGATCCATAATGCAAAACCCAGCTAGTAACTAGAAAGCAGTAGTTTCTCTCAGGGAGCAATATCAGAACCAATACTGTTTAACATTCTTCATTAATGGCCTGAATGATGGTACAGATTTCACTCACATCATGCTTGCAGATGACACAAAATGTTCATGGAGCAGTCAATCTGCTAGATGGCAGGGCTGCTGCTCAGAGAAGTTATCTGACAGGAACCCCAAGAAGGTGAATGCAAAGTCCTGCAACTGGGAGGCAACAGTAGAGGCTGAGGCTGACCAGCTGGGGAGTAGCTCTGCAGTAATTGCCCTGAGAGCTCTGAGAGACACTATGCTGGCCCCAAGGCAGCGGTACACCCAGCCACAGCACTCCCTCATCCTGGAATGCATTAGCAAGGGTGCAGCCAGCAGACCTGGGGAAGTGATCCTGCATTGCTGTTCAGTACCTGTGAGATAGCACCTGGCATGCTGTGCATAGCTTTGGGCACCCCAGTATAAGATAGACATTGATGTAATGGAGATAGTCCTGACCAATGTGATTTGGGGATGGAGGACAGGTTATTCAAGGACAGGCTGTAGGAACTGAATTTGTTGAGCCTGAGGAAGGGACAGTTTTGCAGGGGAGGAGAGGACTTATTGGTATGTACAGCTGCTTGATCGTAGGATGTAGAAGAGGCAGAGCCAGACTCTTCCCAGAGGTTCACAGAGGAAGGAAAAGAGGCAATAAACACAAGCTGGAACACAGAAAGTTTTTACTAAAAATAACGAAAAAAGATTACTGTGATGGTAGGCAGGTTGCCCAGAGACACTGTGGAATCTCCATTCTTGAAAATACTCAAAACCTGACTGGACATTGTTGAGAACAATATACTTTAATTGCATGTGCTTTGCACAGAGGGGTTGGACTAGGTGACATCCAGAGGTCTGCCTATAGATTAAATAATTCTCTAGTTTTGTGACTGCAAACACTAAATAAAACACCAAAAGAACATATATTCAGAAGCTTGACCTTTATTTAAGAAGTGCATGTCCATGAGAATCTGTCAAATAGTCTCTATTCCCTATGCTTTTCAGATATGCAGCCTAGATTAGAGTTATGGAATTTACCCGTTGAAAGAGGAATGGAGTTATTTAGAGACACCTCCTTACTGTAACATATGGACCTCTATTCTGGATGTCAGGATAACCTTCCTGAGGAAAAGTATGAAAAGTAAGTGAAATGAACAGAAATTTAGACTAGAATGTGGACATGCTGCATATTGTTACAGATTGCAGCTAAGTGCATGCCAGATTCAGCGTTACATTGGTATGTATTCAGTACATGCCTTTCAAATAGTTTCCAAATACTTCCCTGGCATGTGGTGAAAAACTTTTACAGGACAAATAGAGTGGTCTGACTAAATTGTTTAAGACCTGGAAACCATTTATATCCTCTGCAATACAAAAATCAGATGAACAGTGAGTGTGTTATCTATTTCACAAGTATGTCCAGTGAGCAAAGTGCAAGAGTTAAAGCAAAAAATTATTTTAGATTAAAAATAAAATCTGTGTATATTAATCAATTTAGCTTAACAATTGCAATCTCAATGACAACAAAGATATCCTAGTAAAATGAAGGATATAAAACCAAAAACTATTGCTATTCATGTTACAGCAGTTTAAAATACCCTGACACCAGAATGCTTTTGTGCTGGTCTCTTTCTAGGCCATCTTTGTACCAGTGCTAGCAAATAAAAGGCAAGGGAAAGAAACACTACTGTATTTATTTTACATTGGGAACCAAGCCACAGCAAAGTGAGCATTGACACCAGGAGTCTGGTGTTAAGCCAGAAATGGAGCCTGTTTATCTTGACCCCTGCTCCAGGGCTTCAGTTTTCATCTCTAAGGAAGCTTAAAGCTTTGCATCTGGATAACATCAGGATCAGATTTTCACAAGCTTTTAGTAGCCCCATTGGATGAAATCTTCTATTCTTTGCCCAGAGAGCTCTTATCTGATTACCAACTGTTTATGCCTGATTTTAATACATACTGAAGGTCAAGTTTAATATTTTTGCAGCTTTCCTGAAGTCCTGTTTGATGGCAAAATTGAACAAAGTAGAATTGGTTATGATTTGTCTCTTAATCTTATAATCTCTTGCCAATGTCCCATTTATGTGTGTGAAGATACCAACTATCGAGACACACTGAAACAACAGTTCCCTTAGACACAGGAAAAGAGAAACCATGTATGCACTGATGACTTCTCCCTGCATTAACTGAAGTTCTAAACAAGGGGAAGAAAGAAGCTTAACCCTTCTGTTTCCCTATTTTTAGCCCTTTGAGTAGGGAGGTAGTGAGTATGGGCAATAGCTCCTGTTGCGAGTTTTGAGGCTGTTATTTGCATGATATTCTCTGCAAGGTAAGAACTTCTATTTCCTGGTTGATCATCAATAACAAGTTTTAAAGTTATATATAGACAAAACAGCAAACTGATTCTCATTAAGCATGATGAAAATTGTGTCTGCAGGTCTAACTCAGGTGTGTTAATGTATTAAAATTGAGACTTGACAGTATTTTACATAACTTTTAAAGAATCTTCTGAATAGTAGCGTGTTTATGTAAGTAACATATTCTTGGAAGTGTTTGAAGCTAGAACACCTACAAAGATAGGATTTTAAGTACTTTTTGCATATTTATAAGTGCAGAATTTGCTAATGTTTAATAGTAACTATGCCGTAAGTGTGACAGGCATACAAACTACTAAATAAATGAGGCAATCTAAGAGCAGACCAAACAGCAATGGTATGTGAATATAATAATCCTTTCTAGCATACCAGTATCATTACCAAATATGTAGGAGCTTGACAACTTCTATTTTCATCAGTCCTGTGGACTACTCTTCTTTTTATGCATATGTGAAATTGAGGTGCAGAAAGACCAATTATTTTCCCCAATGTTATATAGGGAGTATATAGAAAGCTAGGGAGATGCTTTCCAAAATCCTAGGTTAGGATCTTGAAAATGCAGCTGTCCTTTGTGAAGGGCTGTCTGAAATACAGCAAACAAGTAGTCCAAGATCATTACTTTAAATTTCACATACAAGCATTTGTATTTTAAAAGGGAAAAAAAAATTTGGAAATAATTTATTGAAATGGGGATATATTTTCTTTGTCATATGTACAGACTGGCATCATTAGAAGATTAACATATGTCTATATTTCATATGATACACAAGAGGATTATTGAGGAATTTTCTATATACTTTAAGTCAAGTAAAATCCCTGACTGATTTCTGGTTTGGTTTTGGTGTGGTTTTGGTTTTTTTTTTTAATTTGGGCAAATCTCTATCTGTCCATGCTAAGTTCATCTCAGAAGAACTTAGTGCAGGCATGTCAGTCCCCTTGTGTGAAAATCTCCTCCATCTAGAATTAATAACTCCATTTTGAAATTGTCTCCTCAATTTCATAGGGTGAATAGTATGAACATCACTCCTGATTTGAAATAGTATGCAGTACATAGACCAGAGCTATGTAACTTGATTTAAGTACACGGATATGTATGGTAACCTCTCATATAGAACATGAACAACATGTCAGCTAAAACTAACATTAAAGTAATCATATTTTGTTTTTCCGATTGCAGCCTAGAATGTATTTTTTACATGTAATTAAATATATATTTCCCTGTATAAGGGTTACTCCAGTTTTTGTCATGTAAAACCATGATTTCAGCCACTTTTCACTTGCTGAAGTTAAGCATTCAAGCTGAGAGTTTTCACGCAAAGTGATTTGTCTTGAGTCGAATATTAAAGTTTCAGCTAAAACTGTTCAGTCATTTTCTGGGTGAAGCTTGGACAAAATGTATTTTTTTTTTCCATGATTTTTTAAAAATGTACAGCTTTTCCTCGAGATAAACTATTGCTTCTGTCACTGGAAAAGAGAGTGATATTTCACAAGGCCATAGTTTGGTGTTTCTTCAGTTCCTAGCAAAAGCTGCCACATTTTGCAAACTGGTTTGCTTCTGAAAATCTCTGTGTACACGTTCTCTCTAAAAACTTCTTAGAGTTATTATGTGTATGGAGGATACCCCAATATTCAATTGCTGCTACGTGTGGCTATGCAGTCTTTATGCCTGTGTGCTAAGGTGATAATGATTATACAGTCAAAATCTTGTTAAGGGTGAAAAGGTAACACACTTTATTTGTAAAGCCAATAATGTATTGTTAATATAATTTAAATATTGACAGTTTAAATAAAATACTATTATTAGTCCAGACCTAATTATTGCACAGAAGGAAAAAAAAGCATGTTAGTGGATGATACCAAACTGAGAGGTGCTGTTGACTCTCTTGAGGGACAAGATGCCTTGAAGAGGGATCTAGATAGTTTGGAGCACTGGGAAATGACTAATGGAATGACACTTAACAAGTCAAAATGCTGAACTTTGCATCTAGGATGGAGTAATGCCAGGCACAAGTCCAAATTGGGAGAGGAGTGGCTGGAGAGCAACCCTGCAGAAAGGGATCTCGGGGTGCTGGTTGACAGCAGGCTCAACATGAGTCAGCAGTGTGCCCTGGCAGCCAAGAGGGCAAACCACATCCTGGGGTGCATCAAACACAGCATAACCAGCCAGTCAAAAGAGATCATTATTCTGCTGTATTCAGTGTTGGTGCAGCCTCATCTTGAGTACTGCGTGCAGTTCTGGGCCGCACAGTTTCAGAATGATGAGAAGGTCCTCGAATGTGTCCGGTGGAGCTCAACAAAGCCAGGGACAAGGCTGGAAGGCATGTCCTATGAGGCATGGCTAAGGACTTTGGTGTTGCCTGGCTTGGAGAAAAGGAGGCTGAGGGGTGACCTCATTGCTTTCTACAGCTTCCTGAGGAGGTGAAGTGGAGATGGAAGTGCTGCTCTCTTCTCCCTGGTATCCTGGGATAGGACTTTTGGGAATGGATTAAAGCTGCACTAGGGGAGGTTTAGACTGGGCATTCAGTAGCATTTCTTTACCAAGAGGGTGGTCAAATACTGGAACAGGCTTCCTAGAGAGGTGATCAATGCCCCAAGTCCATCAGTGTTTAAGAGACATTTGGACAATGCTCTTAAGAACATGCTTTAACTTTTGGTCAGCCCTAAAGTGGTCAGGCAGTTGGACTAGGTGATCACTGTAGGTCCCTTCCAACTGAACTATTCTATTCTATTCTATTCTATTCTATTCTATTCTATTCTATTCTATTCTATTCTATTCTATCCTATCGCGTAAATAAAAAAATAATATTATTACAAGAGAGGTCTCCATAAAATAATTCATTTAAAACTGCTATGCACACACTCCTAGTATCTAGCTCTTTTCTCTTTCACTGCTCCTGTAGGTTCTAAGATTGGCGATTTTGGTCTGGAGTCAGGGGGAAGGTATGATAAGCAGTTAGCATCCTGACTCCTTTGATGGAATGAGTATGATGTTGTGGTAGAAGGTTTCTTCCTATTCAATCTAGGACTTACTTGGCATCATTTTTGCATTTCCTAAAACTCTTTACACTTTCCTCTTTCTTCATTGGCGTTCTAGTCTGTGTTACATCCAAACTGACTGTACACAGCGTGCTATCCCTATGTTGAGCATATATTCTTTAGGCTTTTTGCAACACATAATTGGTACAGGTCTGCACTTCTTTAACTGAACATTGGTGAGTTGTTCATAACTGTAGAGTCTCCAGCACCAGACTGGGCATCTTTTCTTTTCATTTGCTGCATGTGATCCTCTACACTCTATCATGTACCCCATTTCAAAGGCCTCTGCTTTCATACCAGAAAGACCTCTTGGCAAAATCATTAAGTTAAAGCCATAGACATTTCTATACAGAATACCTACTTGTTACTACTGCCTGTTTAAAATTATGATTATACACTACAAAAACAAAGCCAAAAAATATACAAAAACAAAACCTCAAAGTAAAACAAGTCAGGCTTAGCCAGGTGTTCATGAGTAAAAATTATACCTAAACGAGTTATAATACAGCTTCAGCAGGTCAAGGCAGTTTCAGACAAAGTAAGACTGACAAACTTCAGTCCTGAAAGCTTGCAAAATGAAAACAAAGCCCATGATCTGTTACTAGCAATAGTGAAACTCCTACAGCACTACCGTGAGCAGTGCATGAACTGTAATTGCTTATCCTAGTTACTAAAGACTGATACAGCATTAGTATTGAAACTGAGAGAGAAATCACAGAATCACAGAATCACAGAATGTTAGGGATTGGAAGGGACCTCGAAAGATCATCTAGTCCAATCCCCCTGCCGGAGCAGGATTACCTAGATCATGTCACACAGGAACGCATCCAGGCGGGTTTTGAATGTCTCCAGAGAAGGAGACTCCACAACCTCTCTGGGCAGCCTGTTCCAGTGTTCGGTTATCCTCACCGTAAAGAAGTTTTTTCTCAAATTTATGTGGAACCTCCTGTGTTCCAGCTTGCACCCATTGCCCCTTGTCCTGTCAATGGACGTCACTGAGAAGAGCCTGGCTCCATCCTCATGACACTTGCCCTTTACATATTTATAATGAGGTCACCCCTCAGTCTCCTCTTCTCCAAGCTAAAGAGACCCAGCTCCCTCAGCCTCTCCTCATAAGGAGGTGTTCCACTCCCTTGATCATCTTTGTGGCTCTGCGCTGGACTCTCTCTAGCAGTTCCGTGTCCTTCTTGAACTGAGGGGCCCAGAACTGGACAGAATATTCCAGATGCGGCCTCACCAGGGCAGAGTAGAGGGGGAGGAGAACCTCTCTTGACCTACTAACCACACCCCTTCTAATACACCCCAGGATGCCATTGGCCTTCTTGGCCACAAGGGCACATTGCTGGCTCATGGTCATCCTGCTGTCCACTAGGACCCCCAGGTCCCTTTCCCCTACGCTGCTCTCCAACAGGTCTGTCCCCAACTTGTACTGGTACATGGGGTTGTTCTTGCCCAGATGCAGGACTGTACACTTGCCCTTGTTATATTTCATTAAGTTTTTCCCCCCCCAACTCTCCAGCCTGTCTAGGTCTCTCTGAATGGCTCCGCAGCCTTGCGGTGTGTCAGCCACTCCTCCCAGTTTTGTGTCATCAGCAAACTGGCTGACAGTGCACTCTATTCCCTCATCCAAGTCATTAAGGAATATATTGAATAGTACTGGTCCCAGTACCGACCCTTGAGGGACTCCGCTAGACACAGGCCTCCAATTGGACTCTGTCCCATTGACCACCACTCTCTTGCTTCTTCCCTTCAGCCAGTTCACAATCCACCTCACTATCCGATCATCCAGACCACACTTCCTCAGTTTAGCTGCGAGGATGCTGTGGGAGACCGTGCCAAAAGCTTTACTGAAATCAAGATAGACCACATCCACAGCTTTACCATCATCTATCCACTGGGTTATGTCCTCATAAAAGGCTATCAAGTTGGTTAAGCATGACTTCCCGTTGGTGAAGCCATGCTGAGTGCCCCTAATGATCCCCCTATCCTTGATGTGCCTAGAGACAGCACCAAGGACAAGTTGTTCCATTACCTTTCCAGGGATGGAGGTGAGGCTGACCGGTCTATAGTTACCCGGGTCCTCCTTCTTGCCCTTTTTGAAGACTGGAGTGACATTTGCTTTCCTCCAGTCCTCAGGCACCTCTCCCGTTGCCCACGACTTAGCAAAGATGATGGAGAGTGGCCTAGCAATGACTTCTGCCAGCTCCCTCAGCACCTGCGGGTGCATCCCATCAGGGCCCATGGATTTATGGATGTCCAGATTGCTTAATTAGTCCCTGACGCAGCCCTCATCAACCAAGACAGACTCCTCCTCTATCCTGACTTCTTCTGGGGCCTCAGGGGTCCGGGGCTCCTCAGGACAGCCTCCAGCAGTATAGACAGAGGCAAAGAAGGCATTCAGTAACTCCGCCTTCTTTTTATCCTCTGTCTCCAGGGCCCCCACCTCATTCATCAGTGGGCCTACATTGCCTCTAGTGTTGGCTTTACCTGCAATGTATTTGAAGAAGCCCTTTCTGTTGTCCTTGACCTCTCTTGCAAGGTTGAATTCCAAGGAGGCCTTAGCTTTCCTAGTTGCCTCCCTACATCCTCTGACAACAGACTTATATTCCTCCCAAGTGGCCAGCCCCTCCTTCCACGATCTGTACACCCTCTTCTTCCACTTGAGTTTGCCCAGCAGTTCCCTGTTTAACCATGCAGGTTTCCTGGTACCCTTTCTTGACTTCCTACCTGTTGGGATGCTCTGATCTTGAGCTTGGAAGAAGCAGTCCTTAAATGCTAACCAACTATCTTGAGCCCCCTTACCTTCTAGTGCCCTGTCCCATGGGATTTCCCCTGGCAATTGCTTGAAAAGGCCAAAGTTGGCCCTCCTGAAGTCCAGGGTTGTAATTCTGCTAGCTATTCTGTTCCTGCCACATGAGATCCTGAACTCTACCATCTCATGGTCACTACAACCAAGGCTGCCCTCAACCTTCACCTCTTCAGCCAGACCCTCCTTGTTAGTGAGGATAAGATCCAGCAGCGCTCCTCTCCTAGTTGGCTCATCCACCATTTGCATCAGAAAGTTATCATCAATGCATTGGAGGAGCCTCCTGGACTGAGGATGGCTGGCTGAGTAGACCTCCCAGCAAATATCAGAGTAGTTGAAATCCCCCACGACAACCAGGCCCTGTAATTGCGAGACTGCTCTCAGCTGCCTGTAGAAGGCCTCATCACCGTCCTCATCCTGATCCGGTGGCCTGTAATAGACACCCACAACAGTATCACCCCTGCCAGCCTGCCCCTTAATTCGCACCCACAAACTCTCAACTCACTCCTGATCCGCCTCTGGACAGAACTCAATACATTCTAGCTGCTCACTCACATAAACAGCAACTCCACCACCTCTCCTTAGTGGCCTGTCTTTCCTGAACATCTTTCCTGAACAAGACATAGCCATCCATGACCACATTCCAGTCATGCGAGGTGTCCCACCAAGTCTCTGTAATTGCCACTAGATCATAGCCCCCCGACCGAACACGGATTTCTAACTCCTCCTGTTTATTCCCCATGCTGCGTGCCTTGGTGTACAGGCATTTCAGGGAGCGAGCTGAGCACACCGATTTCACCCTAGGGGGATGGGAGGCCTCCTGGTCTACCTCAACACTAGAGTGTTGCCCCAGTGGTGCAAGCCCAGCTACTACCCCATCCCCCTTCGAATCTCATTTAAAGCTCTCCGAATGAGCCCTGCTAATTCCTGTCCCAGAACCCTTTTGCCCCTACGACATAAACCTTTCCCATGTATTACCGTCACGCCTGGTGTCTTATAAAACCAGCCATTATCAAAGAACCCAAAGCCCTGCCTGTAGCACCAGTCTCGTCGCCAGGCATTAATAGAGAGAATCCTACTATTCCATCCCACGTCATCACCTGAAAATGGAAGGAGGGAGGAGAAAACAACTTGTGCCCCAGACTCTTTCACCAACCGTCCTAGGGTCTTGTAGTCTTTCTTCATCCCCCTCAGACTACGGGATGCAGCTTCTTCCCCACCTGTCTGGAAGATCAGCAGGGGGTAGTAGTCTGTGGCCTTCACCAGGCTGGGGAGTTTCCTGGTGATATCACTGATTTGGGATCCAGGCAGGCTGCATATTGGGCCTTCAGTTCCCTTTAGGAGCGAGTCTCCAACCACTAAAACTCTTCTCTTCTTCATTGTGGAGGAGGTAGCTATACGCCTGTCAGGTTTTTATGGCTGTGGTGGGACCTCTGATATAGGTTGCCTCTCCACCACATCCCCATTGGACTGGCTGTATTCCACCAGGGCTTCATATCTATTTCTAAGAGGCACCTGTGGAGGCGAGGTAGGCAAGGAGGGCACTCGCCTTTTGCCATGGCCATAAACTTGCCTCCACTCTCTCCTTTCATTTAGGTTACTGTTTTCCACCTGAGTGGGGCAGAGTCCAGGGGCCCCTCGATCCTGGGAGCTATCTGAATGGTCTTCTCTATGCTGCTAGCGTTCTCTGTCTGGTTTATAGATAGAGGAGGAGTTAGTAACAACATTCTATCATAAAATGTTATCTATTCTTTAAATGAGTATTATCTCTTGCATTAATTGCTTACATGTGAGGCTTAAAAATGTCAGAAGTGATACAAATAGCAAAAGGAACTCCTTTAAAGCATTTTTTAAAGTTTTACTTTGTCAGTTTATCCACATTTACTGTGGAAGGGAGTGATGCTTTCCTTTATCTCTGAAGAACTCTTCATCTCTGATTAGGTTTTGTATTTGCATACACGCTCCTGTAAATTTTCTGTAAGGTGTTTTGTCTAAATTCAGAGGCAAATGTTTAATCAGAAACATTGCTAACTTATTTACTCTGAATGTAATAGCAGTCACAAAAATTATGTTGTTTTCATCTAAATATGCTGGAATAAAATACACGTCACTTGTACCAAAATGGCTTGAATTCTTTTGAACAGAAAATAAGAGGAAACATTCTTGTCTCTGTACCTCATCTTTCTACAGCTCCTTTTGACCCCAAAATTAAAATAAATAAATAAATACATAAATCTAAAATTGACAGTCTCTTAACACTACTAGGTTTCTTCTTTCTTTCCTTTCTGGTATTTATTCTTATTTTCATATATAAATACATATATTATCCATAGAATTATACTTGCTGATTTAATTCTTTCTGAAGAAATGTTTTGTTAACTTCCTTTGCTGAGTAATGTTTGCAGTAATTCATACAAAAGAACTTCTGAGTTTGTTGTTAATATGACAAATCAAAATGCAAGCAAACATGTTTTATCTCAGATGAGTCTTAAAAACTCCCAAACCATTGTTGTTTGATGCTGTATTTCTTTTTTATAAAGAAATTTAAATCTGACTACTGTTCTCTAATAAATTATTAGCATTAAAATAGTGTCAGTCAGATTGGCAAGCAGCCTACATGCACACAAACACATCATTGCTTACTACAACAAAAATCATGTTTAAACATTCACTGCTTCGAAGCGTATTAGCAGTAAATGTAACACCTGATACCTCTCTAATCTCAACACATTTAGTGAGGTTGTGAAAAGCTCAGCAGTATTCCAAGAGGGCAGCTAGTGCATCTGGGTTTTTTTGTCTGTCTTTGGAGCTCCTTTCTGAAGCTTGTATGAAATGATCCGGACCTGGTGGGTCCCTGTCAAACTCAGCCCTTTTAGGACAGATCAGCTCAGTATTGACCTATTCCATCATCACTGAAAGGTCTCATGCAAATTGAACTTCTAATTTTTGGTGGACCACAGTACAGTACTTAGAATACAGGTATTTACTCCAAATTCCAAATGTGGGGACTCATGTTGCACAGCAAAGAGGAGTCTGAGGGGTGATGGGTACATAATAGATTCATAGATTACATCTTCATTCATAGATTTTGGTTCCACTGTCTGTAACCAACTCTTCAGACTAAACTACAGTTTTCTCTGTTCACTACAGTTACTATCTTCCGCTCCTCGGGGAAGCAAAGGACACATGTCCTGGAAGGACTGTGCATGGATGTTCAGCTTAGAATCTATGTGCTAAATAGGTCTAATTAAACTGTAAAAAAGAGGCAGTAGTGTATATCCCTCTTGTGTCTGACCAGAAAGGTTGTGCACTGTTAGCTAGAAAGAGAGCAGCTGTTCACACACAAAAAATAATGAAATAATTAAGATGATTTGCTGATTCTGTGGAAACTTTGCAATTGTTACTTTAAATGTAAAGTTGCCTTTTTAGTAGGGAAAAGCTAGAAAAGATTATTCTTTCTCTAAAACATGTTTGAACTTGGAAGAGAAGGAGTCTTAACAGCAAAAGGAGGGTCAAGGAGAGCCTCCACCACTTGCTGAATGAGGAGGGTAGTGTAGTGTCAGGGGATGAGGAAAAGGCAGAGGTGCTCAATGCCTTCTTTGCCTCGGTCTTTAATGTCAAGACCGGTTGTCCTCAGGAGACTCAGCTCCCAGAGCCTGAAGTCAGGTGCGGGGGGCTGTGTGAACCCCCCGTAATCCAGGAGGAGACAGTTAATGACGTGCTGTGCCAGCTGGACACCCACAAGGCTATGGGCCCAGATGGGATTCACCCCAGAGTAATGAAGGAACTGGCAAATGAACTTGCCAAACCACTCTCGATTATCTACTGGCAGTCCTGGTTAACTGGAGACATTGCAGCTGACTGGAAATTAGCAAATGTAACGCCCATCTACAAGAAGGGTCAGAAGGACGATCCAGGGAACTACAGGCCTGTCAGACTGACGTCGGTGCCAGGCAAGGTGATGGAACAGATCATCCTGAGTGCCATTACACGGCACATGCAGGACAATCGGGACATCGGGGCCAGCCAACATGGATTCATGAAAGGCAGGTCCTACTTGACCAACTTGATTTCCTTCTATGACCAAGTGACCCGCTTAGTAGATGAGGGCAGGGCTGTGGATGTAGTCTATCTAGACTTGAGTAAGGCATTCGACACTGTCTCCCACAGCATCCTCCTAGACAAATTGGCTGCCCGGGGCTTGGATGGGTGGACTCTTCCATGGGTTAAAAACTGTCTGGATGGCCAAGCCCAGAGAGTGGTGGTGAATGGGGCAAAATCCAACTGGCGGCCGGTCACTAGCGGTGTTCCCCAGGGCTCAGTTCTGGGGCCGGTGCTGTTCAATATCTTTATAGATGATCTAGATGTAGGGATTGAATGCACCCTCAGTAAATTTGCAGATGACACCAAGGTGGGTGGGAGTGTCGATCTGCTGGAGGGTAGGAAGGCCCTACAGAGGGATCTGGACAGGTTAGATAGATGGGCCGAGACCAATGGCACGAGGTTCAACAAGAACAAGTGCCGCGTCTTACACTTTGGCCACAACAACCCCATGCAGCTCTACAGGCTGGGGGAAGAGTGGTTAGAAAGCGGCCCGGCGGAAAGAGACCTGGGGGTGCTGATCGACAGCCGGCTAAACATGAGCCAGCAGTGTGCCCAGGTGGCCAAGAAGGCCAATGGCATCCTGGCCTCTATTAGGAACAGTGTAGCCAGCCGGTCTAGGGAAGCGATCATCCCTCTGTACTCGGCACTGGTGAGGCTGCACCTTGAGTACTGTGTCCAGTTCTGGGCCCCGCACTTCAAGAAAGATGTTGAGGTGTTGGAGCGATTACAGAGGAGGGCAACCAAGCTGGTGAAGGGTCTGGAGGGTTTGACCTATGAGGAACGGCTGAGGGAGCTGGGGTTGTTTAGCCTGGAGAAGAGGAGGCTCAGAGGTGACCTTATTGCAGTCTACAACTACCTGAAGGGAGGTTGTAGTGAAGTGGGAGTCGGCCTCTTCTCCCAGGCAACTAGTGATAGGACAAGACGACATAGCCTCAAGCTTTGCCAGGGGAGGTTCAGGTTGGACATTAGGAAGCATTTATTCTCAGAAGGGGTCATTAGCCATTGGAATGGGCTGCCCAGGGAGGTGGTGGAGTCACCATCTCTGGATGTGTTTAAGAAAAGACTGGCCATGGCACTTAGTGCCATGGTCTAGTTGACATGGTGGTGTCAGGGCAATGTTTGGACTCGATGACCCCAGAGGTCTCTTCCAACCTGATTGATTCTGTGATTCTGTGATTCTGAGTCCTAGCCAGGTGTAACTAACGTGCAGGAACTTCCCCAGTTTATTTATTTTTTCTTCGAAGTGTTTAAGGTAGTCCTTGTAGAAGGTGGAAGAATCAGCAGGGACAGAAAACTGGCACTCTTCCTGTGGTAATGGACAGCTGGATCATGATGGACAGATTTCCTGAAGTCGTATGACATTTCTGGAGGATTTGTATGTGACAGATGGGATACCACCTGCTGAGAAATAGAAGGGGCTATATTAACATTATTGAAAATATGAAACTATGAAATGGGAGTAAATTAAGGGTGTCACATCTTTTGCCTCTGTAATAGGTCAGGGAATATCAAGATTTATAAAAAGGTGAAAGAACAAAGGACAATTGACTCATTTGAAACTTCTTCCATAGTCTTGAATATGTAGAAAGTAAAGGACATTGGAGGTGTATGTGGATTATTAAGATGGACAAAGGTCTCTAAGGCCATATTTACCATAGCTGTCACTATTAAATCTAATGTGGATGCGTGGATGCACCTGACTGTGTTACATTCGTAGAAGAGTAGCTTCCTTGCTGCACTTGCAATGGGTAACTATATTACTACCTTTTTCAGCTGTTATGCAGGGGGGATTTCTATGCCTTTTATTTTCAGTTGTCATGTGAACACATCCAGTGTAGACTTACTTCAAGCAACAAACTAAATTGATCTTAACCAAACCTTGGCCATTTGATTTCTGAATTTCTATAGAGGAATTAGGTGCACTTTAAAGTTATTTGGAGAATTTTTATTTATTTTTAAGTGTTTTCATATAGAAAGGCTCCATCAGAATGATTGTAGAAGGGAAAAGAGTACACATACTGTCGCTGTTTAAGTCTGGGTGGGCTGTTAAGCAGAAAACAGATGCTATCTATTAACCCTTTCCTTCCCCAGAGGGGAAAAGGAAGAGAGAAAAGGGAGAGAGAGACTTACGGGCTGGAAAGTTAAGACAGTTTTAATAAACAATAACAATGAAAAAAAAGAGTGTAATAAATAATGAACTATATTCAACACCACTATCAAACTCCTCCTGATGACAATCACGTCATCACTGACACTGCAGGGCAGGCACTGGGGAATCCCAAACCACACGCGGCAGCAGGCGGGAACCGGGTTCAAGAGTGAAGGCAGGAGGGCAGGCAGAGTCCTCCAAGGATGGTGGCCATAGGGGAAGAGAGCGCGACCCTCGTGTTTCCTCAGCTTTAAACTGAGTATGGTGTGAGTGGGATGGAATACCCCGTTGGTCAGATTTAGGTCACCTATTCTGTCTGCTCCTCCCCACAGGTGCAACGCTTATATGGTCCTTTCCTTTGTGGAACAGAGAGACCCAACAGGGACCTTGGTTTCCACAGCAACAAGCACGTGTAGTCAACTTCAGAAAGTACAGTAACTTAAAAGAAACTTAGCTGAAAAGTCTGTCCTAGTCCAAACCAGGACACACACATACTTTGATCATGTAAAACGTAGGTCTAACTAATAAGTATTTTCACCTTTCAGGTACGATTACTGTTTTGTTTTATTAAAGGTATAGAAAATAAAATGTTCTTTTAAATGAGTAATAAAGTTAGGTGAAGAACTTGCAGCAGCAGATAATCCCTAAAAGTGGAAACAGTATAAATAGGAGCAGAGCAGCACATATGGAAAAAGAAAAAAAAGACTCTGCTTGCTTGCATAGACTTTGGAACTTATAGTCCTATGCAATGCAAAAGTAATTAGGAAGAAATGCATTTTGCCAAAGAGATAGCCAGTTTGCAATTTAAAATTATTGTTTTCTAGAACAGAATGGTCTAAAATAATTCTAAGCTTCCAGAATCACATGGCAAACTGCCTCTTATTCTCCTTTTTTGTGTATTCAAAAGGCGAAATTTGTTCATTACTGAGTAGTGCTGTGCCACATTTTGCCTATATTACTCATACTGAATGCATCCCTTCTCTGAGAGAATTTTCACTGAAGCCAGTGTGACTCATTGCAGAAGAAAGCACTTGTCAACCTGAGAAAGGATGTGCAATTTCTCTTCTTTAATATTTAGAGGAATATTATATACCTTTAAGACTCCATACCAATGGGATACGGGACAAGTAGCTGACCTATTAAACAGCAAAGAGAAGTCTTTTGTTAAGAACTAAGTCCTGCCTGTTGAAAGATTTTAGGGCTCTTAAGTTCTTCGCCAGACTTGACTGTAAGCAGTCATTTGTCTCACATTAGTCAAAGTGCTAGTAATTAAAAAACTCTGTCCTGTCCTTTGCTCTGCCTTCTTTTTCCTGGTAGCTTTGTATTAAAAATGGAAATTTGTTTCAGAAGGCATTGCGGTTAATCCAAATAATATCACTTGTAGTACAAAGATCAGAAGTGCTCTGTTTTGTTTTGTATTATTTACTTTTTTGTCTGTTGCTCTGAATAATTAAGTTGTGTGAAAAATATAGGGGCATAAGCAATAGTTCACAAACTACTGACTAATTCGTCGATTACTGCTGCTTTGAAATATGGCTACAATTTGTGCTGGCACTTACAAGTAACATGATTTAGGGACAACACTTTCCCAATTAACATTATAACATATAACTTTATTTAAAAATCATATTACTATGCAAAACCTATTAAATAGGCAATAGAATTCCTATCGCTAGTGCCCAGATATTTATGTTATAGAAATTCACAGTTATTTAAATATTTATAAAATGAGAGTTTAGAGAAGCACTTTTGAAAAGCAGTTAATAATGAAAAGACATCAAGGGAGCCATCATTATAACAGCAAAGTGCTTTGCAACTCCAATAACTTCACTGGTGCAGAAGCAAGCCATCAAATTTAATTAAAAGCAGTCAAAAATAAACTGAAAAATTGAACTGCAAAAGCCTATCCTTTGCCAGCAGCTGAAGGCAAAATGGAAGAGAGAAGGGAGAACCTTGAAAGTAGTAATGAATTGATAAGCCTTCCTGCCTGCAACTTGTAATTCATTCTGTCAGATTTTAGTATCAGTTAAACTAGATTAATAGAACAATCACTGATTCTCTATCTTAAATCTTTATGCATAGTCCCTCTGTTATGGGTTTCCATGATAAAAGAAAGTCTGAGAGGGTGAAAACTTAAATTAATTTCCTTGCTTGCTAATTTCTTTTAAATGATTCTGACATGTACATTTGCTGGACACAGGCAAAGTCTTCAAAACAATTTAGAGACAGAAATAAACATTTTTCTTGATTTTTTTTTTTGTTCTTGCAGGCAGGTTTAATATCTTTTTACTCAACAAAGGTAGATACCACCTGGAATGTGAAGTATTGACATCTCCATCTGCCACTAGAGGTTCACATGGTGAAATGAAAGATAAGGAGACTCATTTGTAATGTAATAGGGCTGGCAAATTTATTGCTGCTTTATATGCTCAGATTAATGCGAATGTATGCAAACTGTGCAACAAGGACAAAACCAATTTACCCTAGATAATTTTATTTTTTATAATAATGTGCTTTAATGAAGGTAAAGCTTCCCTGCTGTGACCTTATTATTTTTTCCAATATCAGTGGGAAATAGATTATGTTAAATCATAAAAGAGCTCATGAAACAGCAGGAATTTTGAGGCAGAAGGTCAATTATATTTTAGTGGTCAATACAGAAATGGGAAAGGCAAAAGCCAAGTAGATTCTAGGAAATAAACCAGTTGAAAAAAAAGTAAACATTTTTCATGTCAATCAATGTTACACAGTGCAGTTCTTATAGGAGTTATTAAAGACACAGTAGTTTCCCGAGATGGAAATTTCCACTTTAGTAGATGTTTCAGGAGGATTTATATTACTTTATAAAATAAAGTGAAGTAAATAGGAAGAGTGATGTTGAAAGACTGAATAAAATTTCTAGCAATATGAATGATTATTAATTTATTCTTTAGTAGTGAGTCAATCCTTATGAAATTAAAACGTTTTCTCAGTTAAGATATCTGTAAATTATTGCCTGCTCTTCAATTTCCATCAGTTATCAGAAACTGAAAGGTAAATAATATTAATTCAAAGTAGAAATCACACTTTTCCACTCTAATTTCTTGTCCTTCAGCAACAGTTGAAGCTAGTGCCCTTGAGTTCAGGAGAAAGAAAACTTTCAAGAAAGATTTGCTTGTAATCCACTTGATACTAGGAAAAATGCTCTTAAGCTCATTCATTCTTGCTGAAATTCCTAGTTACTTTCTATGTTGTAATAGTCCACTTTATATACCCTTTATATTAAAGTACTGCTTTAAAAAAAAAAAAAAAGAAAAGAAAAAAAAGAGAATAGAGTCTGCTACCCTCACTTATATTAAGAATCTTAGTTTTTGTGCTATGTAGGAAGATTTTGTTGGATTATTAAGCAAAGCAATAGTAACTAATATTCATGATAGAATTCATTGTACCACTGATATGCACAAGGCCTGCATGCTGTTAATAGATATTAACTTTGATTCTTCTAAGTTATTTTTGCATAGTTCATAGCCAGTCAGAAAATGCATACGAACACATGGTGGATTCTAAACAAGTGTATGGAAAGGGTGAATTGGTCTCCAGTCCTTGAAGGGATTCTTTGCAATGAGACTAGGGTGTGCCCAGTGCTCTAACAAACAGGTGTGGACAGACTTATGATTGCTGTGATGCAGTCAGATGGTAGGCTAATCAAAAGTCTTGGGAATAAATACAGGAAACTTCATTCAGTCTGAATAACATTTATCAGCTAAGGTACTCAGACTAAAGAGCTATCCAGCATGATTTTAGAATCTAATATGAAGCAAATATGTGCCAAGGTCTGTAATATTCTTTGAATTCCCACTGACCCCACCTGTGAAACAAGCCATGGAGGCTATGAATGTCCCCATATGTCAGCCACCTAAGTCAAGAGACCTGAGTTCTAAAGCAAGAAGTAAAATGGGTACAATATGCCAGTAATCAGTGTTTTCACAGTCATGAGGATCTGGAACTCTCCAATCCACCAGCAGTATGCATTTTTTTTTGGCTACATCCTTAAAAAGGAGGTCATTTTACCTTTCCCTTGCCTACATCAGTGAAGTCGGGAGAGGTGAAGAAACTCTCTTATGGCATGACTAAGCCAGTGTCTGCTCTGTTTCTATAAGGTTATCAAGAAATAGTTTGAGAGAAGTGACTGGTGCATGTACTTTTCAGACTGTTGCGAGGTCCCTGCTCTTAGCACAAGTCATTTATTTCCAGGGACGCAAAGTCAGGCTGTGACACAGAGATGTAGTCACATTCAGTCTGGAAAACAGAGTGAAAGAAAGAGACTTGAAAGGTCCCTCACCTCTTTACAGAGTGGAATCCTAAATATTTACTTGGTATCCTTTGTCCTGGAGTGATCATGCAAATGCCTTTCCAGATGGTGCAAACTAGGATATGAAAGGATAAAACAGGATTGCATCTACGATTCTGCTGTAAAACAAAGCTTTTCATTTTTTTCCAGCTCTGTCAGTAGTTCTAAAAAAAAATACTTTCTCCTTACAGAAGTCTTAAAATACATTTGAAGTGGAAGTATTTATCTGAATAAAATAGAAAAATATGGTGCTTGCATTTGAACATCAGTTCACTAAAGAAAATCTTAATGGTCAATGCCTGGTGCAAATGTTTTACCTTGTTAAATGGATTTCAGTCTTCAGTGGGTACCTTGGTTTTGTTTCAAAGAAAATGGTCAGCCACCAGTTTATCTTGGGGATAAGGGTGACAAGTTAAAGGTGACAGAGCTCTGCTTTCTAATAACATTACCTATGGGAAGTATTTAAAATTTGAAAGCCTTTTGGTTTTTGTTTGTTTTTCCTGTTCCTCCTTCCTTTTATTCTCTAAATAAAAGCTTCTTTTTATGCATAAATTTAAAATTAAGGTTTTAAGTCTCTGTAGTGAAAATCTGTGTCCAGAACTGCATAAAATCAGTCAAATGTGGATACAACTTACAGAGGACATGCTAACTGTATCTCCCAGCTTTATTATCAATGGAGTGCTGCCTCTAACACAATTAAATAGAACATTAGCTAACATTCTTTAATCAAACCAGCTTTTAAGTAACTTACCAGCCAGTGTGTTTTCGTTCTTTCTTTGATCTTCTCCTTAATTAAGGAAACTTCTGCTGTGGTACCTCAAAGTTAACTAAGTTAACTTAGCTAGAATGAATAAGCAGCTAGAATGTATTGAGTTCTGTCCAGAGGCGGATCAGGAGAGAGTTGAGAGTTTGTGGGTGCGAATTAAGGGGCAGGCTGGCAGGGGTGATACTGTTGTGGGTGTCTATTACAGGCCACCGGATCAGGATGAGGATGGTGATGAGGCCTTCTACAGGCAGCTGAGAGCAGTCTCGCAATTACAGGCCCTGGTTGTCGTGGGGGATTTCAACTACCCTGATATTTGCTGGGAGGCCTACTCAGCCAGCCATCCCCAGTCCAGGAGGTTCCTCCAGTGCGTTGATGATAACTTTCTGATGCAAATGGTGGATGAGCCAACTAGGAGAGGAGCGCTGCTGGATCTTATCCTCACTAACAAGGAGGGTCTGGTTGAAGAGGTGAAGGTTGAGGGCAGCCTTGGTTGTAGTGACCATGAGATGGTAGAGTTCAGGATCTCATGTGGCAGGAACAGAATAGCTAGCAGAATTACAACCCTGGACTTCAGGAGGGCCAACTTTGGCCTTTTCAAGCAATTGCTAGGGGAAATCCCATGGGACAGGGTACTAGAAGGTAAGGGGGCCCAAGATAGTTGGTTAGCATTCAAGGACTGCTTCTTCCGAGCTCAAGATCAGAGCATCCCAACAGGTAGGAAGTCAAGGAAGGGTACCAGGAGCCCTGCATGGTTGAACAGGGAACTGCTGGGCAAACTCAAGTGGAAGAAGAGGGTGTACAGATCGTGGAAGGAGGGGCTGGCCACTTGGGAGTAATATAAGTCTGTTGTCAGAGGATGTAGGGAGGCAACTAGGAAAGCTAAGGCCTCCTTGGAATTCAACCTTGCAAGAGAGGTCAAGGACAACAGAAAGGGCTTCTTCAAATACATTGCAGGTAAAGCCAACACTAGAGGCAATGTAGGCCCACTGATGAATGAGGTGGGTGTCCTGGAGACAGAGGATAAAAAGAAGGCGGAGTTACTGAATGCCTTCTTTGCCTCTGTCTATACTGCTGGAGGCTGTCCTGAGGAGCCCCGGACCCCTGAGGCCCCAGAAGAAGTCAGGATAGAGGAGGAATCTGTCTTGGTTGATGAGGGCTGGATCAGGGACTAATTAAGCAACCTGGATGTCCATAAATCCATGGGCCCTGATGGGATGCACCCGCGGGTGCTGAGGGAGCTGGCGGAAGTCATTGCTAGGCCACTCTCCATCATCTTTGCTAAGTCGTGGGCAACGGGAGAGGTGCCTGAGGACTGGAGGAAAGCGAATGTCACTCCAGTCTTCAAAAAGGGCAAGAAGGAGGACCCGGGTAACTATAGACCGGTCAGCCTCACCTCCATCCCCGGAAAGGTGATGGAGCAACTTGTTCTTGGTGCTGTCTCTAGGCACATCAAGGACAGGGGGATCATTAGGGGCACTCAGCATGGCTTCACCAAGGGGAAGTCATGCTTAACCAACTTGATAGCCTTTTATGAGGATGTTACCCGGTGGACAGATGATGGTAAAGCTGTGGATGTGGTCTATCTCGATTTCAGTAAAGCGTTTGACACGGTCTCCCACAGCATCCTCGCAGCTAAACTGAGGAAGTGTGGTCTGGATGATCGGATAGTGAGGTGGATTGTGAACTGGCTGAAGGAAAGAAGCCAGAGAGTAGTGGTCAGTGGGACAGAGTCCAATTGGAGGTCTGTGTCTAGCGGAGTCCCGCAAGGATCGGTTCTGGGACCAGTTCTATTCAATATATCCATTAATGACTTGGATGAGGGAATAGAGTGCGCTGTCAGCAAGTTCGCTGATGACACAAAACTGGGAGGAGTGGCTGATGTGCCGGAAGGCTGCGCAGCCATTCAGAGAGACCTGGACAGGCTGGAGAGTTGGGCGGGGAGAAATTTAATGAAATATAACAAGGGCAAGTGTAGAGTCCTGCATCTGGGCAAGAACAACCCCATGTACCAGTACAAGTTGGGGGCAGACCTGTTGGAGAGCAGCGTAGGGGAAAGGGACCTGGGGGTCCTAGTGGACAACAGGATGACCATGAGCCAGCAGTGTGCCCTTGTGGCCAAGAAGGCCAATGGCATCCTGGGGTGTATTAGAAGGGGTGTGGTCAGCAGGTCGAGAGAGGTTCTCCTCCCCCTCTACTCTGCCCTGGTGAGGCCGCATCTGGAATACTGTGTCCAGTTCTGGGCCCCTCAGTTCAAGAAGGACAGGGAACTGCTAGAGAGAGTCCAGCACAGAGCCACGAAGATGATTAAGGGAGTGGAACATCTCCCTTCTGAGGAGAGGCTGAGGGAGCTGGGTCTCTTTAGCTTAGAGAAGAGGAGACTGAGGGGTGACCTCATTAATGTTTATAAATATGTTAAGGGCAAGTGTCAAGAGGATGGAGCCAGGCTCTTCTCAGTGACATCCCTTGACAGGACAAGGGGCAATGGGTGCAAGCTGGAACACAGGAGGTTCCACATAAATTTGAGGAAAAACTTCTTTACGGTGAGGGTGACTGAACACTGGAACAGGCTGCCCAGAGAGGTTGTGGAGTCTCCTTCTCTGGAGACATTCAAAACCCGCCTGGACGCGTTCCTGTGTGATATGGTCTAGGCAGTCCTGCCCCGGCAGGGGGATTGGACTAGATGATCTTTCGAGGTCCCTTCCAATCCCTAACATTCTGTGATTCTGTGATTCTGTGATTCTGTGAAGTTTGGATCAGCTTTTTCAATGTGATTTAATTAAAAGATATGACTGTGTCTAAGATTTATCATATTAATGGGATTTTTATTTGACATTTTCCCACTCAAATGTTATTTTTTTACACTAATAAACTGAAGTATCACAAAAAAATGTATTCCGGCATTTCCAAATTAATTTTAAAGTGTCTGGGGAAGAAACAGTCCTTTAAAAATAACTTGCATATTTTAGGACTTTAAAGGCTAGTTCAGTAGTGTGTTAATAAGAACTTAAATTGATAGGATTTTTTCCCTTTAATATAAAAATGCTAAAAATATTAATAATTTACAGAGGAGGGAAGAAAAAACTGAATGTTAACAAAACTACAAGGATAGTAGTACCTGACAGTTCTGAATGATGACTGAGTTGATTCTAAGCAGTTCTGACTTTACAAACACTAGCTAATCCTTGCTCCTTCCTTGATAAGAAATGCTTGACACATCAATTAACATATAAATACAAAATAAGGTTCAGGATTTTTCCATTCATGTTTCTATTTAGTTCTGTAAATGTTGAGCTATTACCGTACTTTAAATACTGTTAAAGATTGTGTCACTTCAGTGAAACAGTGAAGTATATTTTCAACTGAAAAATTGTCCTGTTTATATTGAGCTAGTTCTAAAGACGGTCATTCAACCTGTACCTTTGAATTCTAATTTGAAGCCTACATGTATCATGATTAATTTGCATTAGCATATTGTTTTATTAGCTTTGTCCACCACATTGAATATACATTGCTGAGGCCTCAGGTCATTAACTGATCATTTGTCTTGCCCCTCTCTTTACACACATTGTTATTAAACTTCTTAGAAAGCATCAAATGATTTTATTTTCTATGTTGAAATAATCAGTGTGTGCTAGCTCAATAAAGTTGACTTGATGCATGACCAAATGTACAGATGTACAGAACAGGATGCATTCTAACTTCTATCTAGGATATTTAAAAAATCTTTTAAATTTGATTTGCAGTTGCATTGTTGTAAGATATTAATGCCCTAGAAATAATGAAATTGACATTTTTTTAAAAAATATTTCATTTTTTCATTATAATAATACTAGAAAAAAAATAGATTGGTTTTAAAACATTTTTATTTAACTGAAACCTGTTTGCTTCATTTTCTGCATAGTCACTGTATACGGCATAGTAGTTTCAGAAAAGATGCAAAACACTAACTTGTTCATTGTTGTTTTTTTTAAATAAAAGATCCCAACTATTTAATAAAAGCATTATTGTGACTTTGCATACTTTTCTCGGCATGGAAATAAACAAATTTCTACTATACGCTATTATTAAAATATTTGAATATTTAGGAAGATAACATTAGCAAATATTATTAAAATTAATTTCCTTATAATATTAGGTTGTATTTTCTTTTGAAAAAAAAAACCAGAAGAAGATTATTTGATGTTTATTGTAACAAAGTATGCAGTGAGCATGAAATTTCAGGTACCACTGCTCCTCCAGGAAAATGTATGGTTTTGTCAGTGTATGTGGTTTTGTTGTATTGGCTAATATTTTCAAATTGTGACATTTTCTCCTTTTATGGAAAAGTATGAAATATCATTTGTTATGCTTAAGAATTGTCTATGCTCTCCCAGGTAAGAATGATAATTTACTACATGAGCAGTCTACCTACTCCGTGTTCCCAAACACTTGTTCCTCGTCCTAAACAGGGCAAGGTTCTAAACTGCACTCAGTGGTGAGGAGAGGTGAGTTCCAGTTTAGGAACAGTGGGCAAGGAGGAAGTATTCTCCAGCTGTGAGGCTGTAAATTCTTGGAAGTACTTGTTGCCAAATATTCTACTATGGTCCCTCGGAAGGCTTATTTTCAGTGCCTGATGCAGAGTTCCTTGGAATTAAAAAAAAAAAACCACTCAACCTGCCATTGTCTCTTGTCTTGAAATGTTCTCTTAATAAGCAGTGATTTGTTATTATATAGGTTTAAATATTTTCTGTCTATACAGTTAGTCAAAGTTTTCAGGCTCTTCATTTGTAGGATTTGGTAAATCAAAACTAGGTATCAGATTAATCAGACTTAAATTTATATGAATAATTTAAAAGCAATTAAATAAACTGTAAATGCATTGGTAGTATGAGGAAAAGTAAGAAGAATATTAATTAATTCTCAATGGAAGCACAAAGCTGTTAATGCACAATGAGGAGAGAGCAGAATCGTTCACTACCTTTGTCCTCCTAAAACTCCACTGCAGCGATAGCTGCATGAGATAAGCACGTGTAAGACCTCAGGGTACAATGGGAAGGGAACAGTTGGAGATTACTCGGAAAAAATAGGCATTTTCAAATATCTGACACATTCACGTATTAATTAACACTTATCTTTGAGAACATGTAAAGAACAGACAAGGTTCCAGAAGACTGAAAAATGATGAATGTATTTTCAGGATTTTAGAAGGAGCAGCTGAAGAATTATAGACATGCTACAATAACTTCAGTTTTCAAAAACACGCTGGGACAGATAAAAATATAAACTGTATTTGCACACCTGGAGGAAAACAAGTAAAACAAAAACAGCCAACTTTTTAATTTATTCTAAGCATATCACATCAAACAGAATCACAGAATCAATCAGGTTGGAAGAGACCTCTGGGATCATCGAGTCCACACATTGCCCTGACACCACCATGTCAACTAGACCATGGCACTAAGTGCCATGGCCAGTCTTTTCTTAAACACATCCAGAGATGGTGACTCCACCACCTCCCTGGGCAGCCCATTCCAATGGCTAATGACCCCTTCTGAGAATAAATGCTTCCTAATGTCCAACCTGAACCTCCCCTGGCAAAGCTTGAGGCTATGTCGTCTTGTCCTATCACTAGTTGCCTGGGAGAAGAGGCCGACTCCCACTTCACTACAACCTCCCTTCAGGTAGTTGTAGACTGCAATAAGGTCACCTCTGAGCCTCCTCTTCTCCAGGCTAAACAATCCCAGCTCCCTCAGCTGTTCCTCATAGGTCCCTTCAGACCCTTCACCAGCTTGGTCACCCACCTCTGGAATCGCTCCAACACCTCAATATCTTTCTTGAAGTGCGGGGCCCAGAACTGGACACAGTATTCAAGGTGCGGCCTCACCAGTGCCAAGTACAGAGGGACAATCACTTCCCTAGACCGGCTGGCTACACTATTCCTAATAGAGGCCAGGAGGCCATTGGCTTTCTTGGCCACCTGGGCACACTGCTGGCTCATGTTTAGTCGGCTGTTGATCAGTACCCCTAGGTGTCTTTTCGCCAGGCCGCTTCCTAACCACTCTTCCCCCAGCCTGTAGCACTGCATGGGGTTGTTGTGGCCCAAGTGTAAGACGCGGCCCTTGTTCTTGTTGACCCTCATGCCTACCTATCTAACCTGTCCAGATCCCTCTGTAGGGCCTTCCTACCCTCCAGCAGATCGACGCTCCCACCAGACTTGATTTCCCTCTAGAGCAAGCTAACAAAACTTTCAGAGAAAGAAAAAAGTATATGTCAGTATCACCATTGTACTAAGGCTTTTGTCATTGTCCTGTATGATATTTTCATAAGCTAAATTGGGAAGCATGGTGGTCAAAGTGAAAGTTTCATAACAAGGATAAAAAAGTGTTTGGGAAACCTTACTGAAAAAACATCTATTAGTGGCTTACTGTCAAAACAGGTATCAAGTCATATTCACTGTGATGTTGCCATAGATCAAACAGTCTTCTACAACTAACCAACAATTAGGAAGAAAAAAAAGTTTTTATATGTTTCACCATGACTGGAGGTGTTTCAGTAATGTTGAAAGCAGGATTAAAGTACTATAGCAAATGTTGGATTTAGCCTATATAATGTTGTACTTTTATCATAAATACATTTAAAAAAAAAATATATATAGGAATAAAAAGTTCCTGAAATAAGTAGAAAGAAATAGCTGTCTTGATAGATGAAGTACTGACATCAACTCTGGAAATTAACCTCTAGGGAAAAGGTGAGACGTTTGGAAAGCCTAAAGAAACACAAGAAAGAAGTTTAGCGCTCCAGAAAGCTCCAGAAAACTTGATCAATGAGAACAGGTTTAAACACCTGGAGTTACATTATTTAAGAGAAGAGTTGAATAGGAACTGATAACACTCTCCAAAAACCTTCTAGCTGGCTCCAAAAACAATAAGCTGATTTTTCCTGTCCATGGTAGCTAGAAGAAGTAATGAGATTATATGTGAGATTTTGATTAGAACAATAAATATAGCTTCAATTGTGAGTATATATTGTGCAGGTTGTAGAAACTCCATAATTTAATACTTGTAACAAAAAGATTTTAAAAGTATGGATTACGTAATTATTACTATCCTAGGGCAAAGAATGTCTTAAAGAGTCCCTTACAGACTTAATTTCTGTATTGGTTCTACAACTTGCATTAAAATATCCTAATTATCCTTTGTTCATAATTTCTGATGGATAGTCAAGCAGCCTTTGTTCTTTTTTCTTTAAAGAAAAGACTTTTAAGTGCTAAAACAATTACATAATACTATAATCCTAACGAACAGTAGATTTTTGTAAATAGTTCAGGGTTATTTTAACTTATCAGACAAATGGGCTTTCATTTTTGCATGGGACTTTAAGATTGCCATTTACATGCTGTCGTTATATTTGCATGCATAATATATATTGAGTGAGTGGGTCATGAAATGTATTTAATTTAATGCTAGACTACTTTCTGTAGCAGTTGTCATTTATTAATATACCAACTCTAAATAAATGTGCATACATTTGCAGGAGGAAAAAATCTTTACAGTTTTTTGGTTGCTAAATTGGAAAGACTACTTATCCTTCAAAACTGCAAACTTGTCCTTAAAATCCATTAATCAGCGTGTTAGCCATCCATAGCAGAATTTTATGAAAAACACCATGCTAACCGCACATTTGACAGACATGCTTCTTCAGGTAGAAATCTGTCTCCCTTGTTTAATTTATCATGTGCATTTATCATCAGCAATCAAAAACTATTAAAGTCTGTAAAAGCAGAAGCTGAACTTTGTATTTGAGTCTGCTGTTTATTTTTGAAAGAAGGCTAAAGAGGAAAATTATTGTTCCCAGGATGCAGGCTGTACAAAATGCTGTCAGAATAGGCCTTTCTTCTTTAATAATTCAGTATCATGTTGACTGTGTAGTTTACAGGATAGCAACTTACCTGAGAAAGGTTTAAATTCCTGTTATGGAGACTGGACTAGCAATTGACATCGGCAAGTTATTTTCCATCTCTTTGGAAGAGTTTCTCCATCTGTTAAATGCAGATAATAATTTTTCTTTGCATTTCTTTACAGTTACAAAACATCCATGCTTTCATTTTGACATTTACCAGTCTAGATGTAAATATAATACTGACCACTGTGTTAATTTCTTGATATTTGATGGGCAGCCAGTTAGACAAGCTATACAGCATCTTCTGAAATGTTATGATGCTTATAAGTTGTTGTATCTTGCCATCAGCTGAACAACCAGTTTGCAGTAATTTCTAGACTAATTTGATTTACTATTATCTCACTTTCTTATAATATAATTTGTACATATTAACACCCAAAGAAAGTCAGTATCTTCTGTTTCTACTGGTATACATCTCAAAGCTCTTCCTAGAACAGATCCAATTTAGTTTCTGAATTGGAAGATAGCTGGTTTTTGAAAACTGACTTATATGTAAATCGTGTCTTTCAACAGGCAACCTGGTATCTAGATCATTTGAAAAACAATTTGATAGGTATTATCCCCAATTTAAAGAAAGAAATAATACATGCAAAAGTGTCAATGTATTATTGGGGGGGGAATAATTTCAGTAAAGAATTTGGTATGTTTCGAAGAATCTTATGGTGCCTGTACTGATGTGAAACCCTCATATGGTTTGTACATACTGTAAGACAAAATACAGCAATCAGTTCCAGGAAACAAAAGTCTTGAGATGTTCAGAAAAAGTATAAATCAAGGATAATACATACTTCTATGGGCTTTAAATTAGTTACTGTTGCAAGCAATGAATGTTTTAAACTGCAACTTTTAAACTTTTAAAATGTAACTTTAAAGAATTAAGGGAATAAATCTAAATTGAATTACTTTCTGTGGGAATAAAATTGTGTAGAATTCCAGAATATTGATTTTAAGCTGGCATAGTTTTCCTGTGAATATCCATGTTACTTTCATTACTTTTAGTTTGTGGAAGAATATTCTTTAATTGATATCTACTAAATAGATTCTATTTTTGGCAAATCTGTCCCATCTAGCCCTTCCTGAAATAAGAATTGAAAAGAAGTTGATATATAAGTTACAAGATATTAGATTTCAAAGTTATTTATTCTGCATTTTAGTTTGGATGTTTACAATCAAATACTTCACTGAATCTGTGCTTAGCTAGATAATGTGGCCTGAGTTTTTGAAGTTCAGAGCACTGAAGGTCTTAAAATGAAGTCACTATGCCTGTCTCTGGGGGGAGGAAGCGCAAAATTAACAATAAGCCGTATGTCTAAAGGCCAAAACATGGTCAGTACATAGCTGTTTCTCTCTGCTGCTCCTTCCTCCTTTCCCCTGCTGTAGCATGGGGCACAGCAAAATTTCTCATTTTCTGAGGGGGGAGACCCTCTGCATTGCAGAGAGAGAAGTATTATCTTCTGAAATCACAAAAAAAAATATAAATAATTAAACAATCCAGTGCTAATTATTATAATTTATTTGGGCACTAAATATCTTCGAAGTTTCAAAATGTTTAAAGAAAGAAAAAACAAAGTTGATGTGCTGTTGGTAATATTGAATTATAATTCAATTGGATAAAGCCAGAATATATATGCTGGATCAAGGTTCAGTTAACCTGTCCCCACATTTGTACTCTTTTTCCATGCACACTACTGGGATATGTCACTGTTAGAGTGCAGTTTTTGCTTTCATCACTTCCACATTTCAGACCACATTGTTGACTTAGTATTTCTTTTCTATCTATGTTGCAGCAGTTAGATCTTGTAATATAAAGACAAATATATAGTGCTGACAGAAAGATTTTGCTTCATACCGCTTAGGGAAAATCAAAAAGAAAAAGCTGAATTGCACTGAAACACAACTACTAAATGCCGTAGATTGGATATACAGAATAAATTATTTAGGTATTTATATATAGAAATTATACATGCTGTTCTCTTTTTTCTAAAGGTAGCTTGGAAAATTTTATTTTGAAAAGTTAGGTGTAGTATGCAGACTGTTGAAAAATATTCGTGAATTATGATTTGTAAAGCAAGCAATCATCCTGTGACTGGCCTTGCAGTTGTAACTCTGCCTATAAGTCAGTCAGTAGGTGCTTTAACTGATTCCATTGACTTAATTACTCAACATTCTCCCTGTACTTGGCACTGGTGAGGCCGCATCTTGAATACCGTGTTTGGTTTTGGGCACCTCACTACAAGAAAGACACTGAGGTACTGGAGTGAGCCCAAAGAAAGGCAACGAAGCTGGTGAAAGTTCTAGAGAACAAGTCTGATGAGGAGCAGCTGAGGGAACTGGAGTTGTTTAGTCTGGAGAAAAGGAGGCTGAGGGGAGACCTTATCACTCTGTACAACTACCTGAAAGGAGGTTGTAGTGAGATGGGTGTTGGTCTCTTCTCCCAAGTAAAAAATGATAGGATGAGAGGAAATGGCCTCAAGTTGTGCCAGGAGAGGTTTAGATTGGATATAAAGAAACATTTCTTCACTGAAAGGGTTATCAAGCATAGGAACAGGCTGCCGAGGGAAATGGTTGAGCTACCATCCCTGGAGGTTTTAAAAGACGTGTAGATGTGGTGCTTAGCGACATGGTTTAGTGGTGGACTTGGCAGTGCTAGGTTAACAGTAGGACTTGATGGTCTTACATATCTTTTCCAACCAAAATAATTCTATAATTCTATGATTCTATGATTTATGTTCAGATTTCATTTTCATTTTAAGATTACGTTAATTTAGTGTCCAAATGCATAAGCAATTTTACTTCAGTGTAGCTGTGTTCATTTGTTCCTTCTGTTGGATTCTGCTAATCAGATGTGATTTACTTTGTTAAATGAGACCTTGTTTTATCTATGTTAGAAAATGAAATTAACAAAATTATTTTAGAGGTAACAGGAATGAAAGAGAAAAGGAAGTAGTAATTTTAAAATTTGTTTCTATTCACCTGTGTGAGTGTATTTTTTGTGGTTGCCTAGGGTTTAGACTCCCTCCAGATCGTCCTGGCACAAACAGATACCACAATGATTTAGAAGTCTCTATCATCATATAAAACCAATGGGAGTTAGGTATCAAGACATTTTAAAAATCTTTATAAAAACTGCATTGTTAGGCACCCAAGCACCTTTTACAATCTGCCAACTCTATCTATGCCACTTTTAAAAATGGAACTTGATTGCATATGCTTAGTCACTGTTTTTGTTTGTGTATACACTGGACTGTAGTTACTAACACATCCTTAGTGACTTGAATGATCTGTTAAAAAAAATTGTATCAAAACTATTTAGAATTAATATTGATTATTTTTGTCATAGCATGTTGCTTCACTTATTTTATTATTCCAAACATACACCACTCTATGATTTGCTTCTATACTTGTTTCCTTAAATTCTCCTCCTTAAATGTGGATTTTAAACTGTGGATTTTTATTTTATCCATTATAATTTTGTCATTTTTTTTCTAAATACATATCCAGTAGGATTGACTGTAATTAAAGACTTTAAAGGATTATGAGTTAGCTTTGCATATGACTCTTTCTTCATGCTTTAGCATATGAAGACATGTCTTACAGCATTACAGATTTTTGCAGCACTGGAAAGCATAACAAATAGAAAGAAAACTATTATGTTGGTGTAGACTATTTCTGTCATCTTGAAAAAAGCTCAGCAGCCATCTCACGTGACATAGCATGATGTGATCAAGACCACTACTTCATAAAAGGCTCCAAATGGCCAGCTTAAGTTGTATATAAAATGGATTTGGTGGACTCAAACAAAAACATCTGCTTAGAAATGTATTGATAAATGGTTCAGATTTATGTGATAATATCCTAATGATAAATTGCAGAACAGTGTGATAAACTGCATTTGTGTAACTTTGCCCTGAAGTGTGATTTCGGAATTACATCACTTTTCCAAACTTCAGAACAGCTTTGAGTGATCACTATTTCCCTGTGTCTTTGGGTTAAGGAAGGAAAATTATAATAAATTAAGCTGAAGACGGGGATTGTACAGGCATCTCTGAGGGACAAGCTGAATGTTCAATCTCTTGCTAACGTAAAATACCTTAATTCTTCTTGAAGACATTTCTGTGGACTGTATGATTACTCAAACACTTATAACAGAAATACACAGGATACAGGGAGGTATCAATCCTAAATTTTAAAATTATCATAGAAGAGATAACAAAAAGTTATCTTATTTGAAAAACTCCGCAATTGTCCTATTAAAAACAGAATTTTATTGTATATTAAAAAGTAAGAAAACCCAGTTGTGTATTCTGACATAAGAAAATAAAATGTTAGCAATTGTCTGCATAATTTCTTAACTATGATTTCTATTAAACATGTAGTAGAATACATTATTTTTATTATTACCCACTTGTGTTATGGAGGCAATGAGTGGTCCGAAGTGTAAAATCAGAGTCACATTTTATTAAGTTCAGAACTAAAATATAGTAAGAAGCAGCCTATACTGAAAGACCCTGTATTTTAAATGAACATTGCAGATAATCGATACGACAAAATATTTAGTACTGGAAAGCTGAGCACAATAAAGACTGACTTAAAAAGATAAGTGTAGTAGAATTGGTAAATGAATCAGTATCTTCAGTTTGCAGCTTCAAGATCATCCATCCCTAAGATGTGATTATGAGAAGGTTTTTGAAATCTGTTTAGTAATGACCTAAGTCACCAGTGGATTCATCTGCTTTCTTCTCTCGTTACTTAGTGTCCTAAAAAAACAACAGCATCAAGGATCCTATAGAAAGATGTTTGGACTAATCCTCCCTTACTAGTTTGTTGTCAGGTGCTTGCATATGTGAAAATATAGGTAGATCACTGTGTGTAGGTCAACTATAATGTGAAAAGGGTGTCCTGTGGGGATAAAGAGATCTGGAAATGGAAGCAGCTTTTCAAAGAACTCCTTATCAAGACACTAAGCTTGAGGAACATGTTTATGTAGAGCATTCACTTTTCTAGAGCACATATTTCTTGTTGGAGAGACATAATATATATATTCAAACAGAGCCCATGTATGCTTTTTCTTCACCTTTGTGGATATAGGAACAAGAGCTTGATTATGGATGGGAAGACTGTGTAGAATTTAGTACTTTGATCATACTACCTGAAAGTTTGACACAGAATACTCAAAATACAATGCATTTTTTGCTAAGGTTTTTTGCTAGGTTAAAATAGAAACATTGCAAACATTGTTTTCTATCTGTTTCCTTTTTTCCAAATATTTATTATAGTGTCTGTCCTATGTGTTTAGTTTTCCTCCACTGGGATGAACTACATAATGATTTGATAACGTACTTGATTTTTTTGATTTGATTACTATTTTTCAGAATGTGGTGGCCACACAAAAGTCACTAAATAAATAGAAGTCTTAAACAAAAAAGACACTTTTCTTCCTCTATCCTTTAGGGAACCAAAATGAAAACTGACTCAGGTTGATGTTAATTACTAATATTTAATATTGTTACAAATTAATGTAGTTTCAGTAAAAATATAGCAAAATGAAAACTGACTCAGGCTGATGTTAATTCCTAATTTTTAATATTGTTATAAATGAATGTAACATTTACATGTTTCAGTAAAATGTTTCAGTAAAATTGTTTCAGTAAGAAAAGTTTCAATAGAAATATAACCAGAAAGTAGTGTCGTTCCTGTTAAATCACATGAATCTTGAATGTCATTGCTTTTTATTCTTCGTTGCATGTGTATCTACTTTTTTTTTAAGCTGCATTTACTGATAGTTGATGAAAGGCTTCAGATGAGAATCATTAACAGATTTCAAGTGAATGCAGCAGCGTATTAAGTGAAATCATAGGATTCCATCATATGGCCAGGTTTCTGAAAATACGCTGTCTCTGTTTTAATTAAACCAGTATTTTAACATAGTATTCTTCCTCTTAGAAAATTAAAATCAAAACATCTCAGAACAGAATATATTTGAGAAGTTTGGTAGATAAGCAGGCTCCCTACTACATACACAGCCACCTGAATCTAGCAGATGCTAAATCAAGGATATTCAGCATCTCACTGAATCGAAGCTCCTCAAAGAGCATATTTTGTCAGTGTGATAGCTGTGAGACATGTAGCTGAAAAGACCTGATTGAATGATACCAACTTAGTCTCTAATGGAGCGTTCTGTAGGCTTTCACAAAGATATTAGGAAAAATAAGAATATCCACAACACTCGACATTGAGAATATTGAGATTATTTATAGTCTGGTAATTTTGTGAATAAATAAAAAGTGCCTAAAATTAATGCATTGTGTGTTCAGTTCTGCTGAAAACAGGTTTTAATCCAATTAAATATTCAAAAATAGTTTAGAGTTTAAAGTCAGTTTGCCAGATCAGACCATTGTGCTTAGCACCTGGTTGAATTATCTATTAACTTTATGACTACTAAGGAGACAACTAGCTATAGCCATGCACAAGAGAACACTGGAATCAGCTTCATTGGTTCCAGTGGCTCCAATCACAGGCAAATAAGCAAAGGCAAATCAAATATTGTACTTTATTTGGAAGCAAATAAATACAGAATGAAAATGTAGTTTTGTAATTTAAATATTTGATGGTGATCTGGTCATTATCGTATTGCATGTAATTCTGTCCCTTCCCTGCCCTATGTATCAAAAATCTAGAAAAAGAAGAGAGAATGATCAAAGACATTTCTGTAGGAACTAATGAGAGAATAAATACATTACACCATTCAACCTAAAAACAAGATAACTGAGAGAATTATGATGGAAATTTACATAAATATGTGCAACATAGAAAAGGTGAATAAGATACTATTAATCACTACTTTTATTCATGTAAGAGATTTTTTTTTAAAGGAAGATTTTTTTGGGTAATATGCTATTACATTGTGGAACTCACTGCCACATGATGTTATGGAAGCTGAAATTGTAAATGCGTCCAAGAAGCTTCAGGCAGTTCAAAAAAAAAGGGACTGAAGTGAGCCTTATAATTTTTAAAACAACAGTATAGGAAAAGGACAATGAACACTTCAAATAGCCAGACAGGGTTCAGAATTTAGCACAAACAAAAGTGCCACTCTCATTAGATACCTTGGATGTGTCCAGCTGCTTCTGGAAGATAAGAAATTTCAAAAGTCTGGACATAGACTTTTACATGACAGTAGGTGTCAGAGCCAGCTCTTTTTCCTGAACCCATTTTCTGTACTGTTATATAGCAAATAGATATTATTTTTATAATATCAATATGAAGCAAATTAGACAGACTTCAGAAGGAGCCAAACAATCCCAAAAGGGAGAAGGACAAATTGATCCCAGAGGGGGACCCAACCATCCCCAAAAGGCAGGAGGACAGACCAAACCAATAAGAGCAGAGTCTCACTTCAAAAACAATCCTGAAACAGAGACCAAGATCTCGTAGAAGGTTCATGTGGAATTCAGCCAGGAAGTTCTCAGAGAGAGAGAGAGTCTCTGTTTTGGATAAAAATTAAGTTCTTTTTATGATATTGAGATATAAGAGGGTGTAGGACAGCTTACTTTGAGCAACCATTAGATACTATTAATTTCTATTTTTCATCTGTAACATCCAATAGATGATGATGCTTTCTGTTCTTTCAGAGCAATTTTGTTTTTCCAGATAGTTTTCGACCTTCTCAGACAATAAGTTGCCATTACAGTCCTTTGTTTTAGTGCTTATCAGTGGTATCTCAGGATGTCTCTGGTTTCTAAGTACCGTGGCTGCACTTCGAAGAGGCCAGCCGCACTTTTCAAGGATGTTTCTTGTTCACAGGCCTAGTCCCCAAGCTTGCAATTTCAGGCTGGCAGGCTTTCCTCTGTCAGTATTTTTCAGCAGACAATTTCTTCTGTTCAGTAGTTTTTCCTTTCTAATGAGACCGTCTTTATGGTTGCTCGCATCAACACATAAAGATGTTTTCATCTGTATGCCTGAGCTAGTTGGAGGAAGATCAACTGGATTCTGTTCAGCCTACTCTGGAAGTTAATCTCAGGTAGCTCAGGCAGTTTAGTAACAAAGGGAGGTCAAGAATTATCTTCCCTCTGACCCTAATCAAGAGAGAAGGTGTCCTAGGAGATCAGATAGCCTTTGCTGTCTCAGGCAGTGTCTTTGTTTAGCCTGCATCCAGGGCTAAACAATAACCAGCTGTTCTATCACCCAATGACCACTCCCCAGCCAAGAAAGGGAATTGGGAAAAGGAAGGAGACTGGCAGGTTGAAATGGAAACAGATTTAATAAAATAAGAAAAACAATATTAATACTAATGCTAATATAAAATACACAGAGTTATACTCAGCCCATATAGTGGTCGTGAGCTGCACACTCCCAGCACTGAATACCTGATGTCAAGCACTGCAAGCACCAAGTCTCCAGCAAAAGCGCGATGGTCACAATGAGCAGGAGAGTAGGCCTCGGGAGTGGAATGATGGGAGATATCCTCCAGGGATGGCAACCATTGAGAAGAGAGCGGCTGTCCCCAGCAAACTTTCCAATTTATAATGAACATGACATTTATGGTATAGAATACATCTGTTGGCCAGCCTGGGTCTGCTGACCTGGTTTTGACTCCTCCTAGCTTAAGCACCTGGCTAACTCAAAACTGCTGATGGCCTTGATCACTATAGGAACCCGAATACCATGGCTGGCCATGAACTAAAATGAAGTGTCTTATCAACTTTGTTCCCACTGTATCAGGTGCTGCAGCCTTCTCTAAAGTGCAGTTTTCTGAGCAGAAAATTGCTTCTATGATCCTATCCCATCAAAACCAGGACAGACCCAGTGAGTGAGCCAATGTGTTAAGCAAGTGATGTAGGCTTTACTTAAACAACAGTCCACCAAAGTCAAAATATCTCCAGTTTTCTTCCTGTTTGGCTACCAGAGATTAAGTTATTAAGGAAATGATGGACATGTCAGGCGAATTGGAAGGACATATTTGAGAGCGGTAAAAGTGGTAGCATGGAAACCCAGAGCTGTAAATATACGAAAGGGTAGTGTGGGGTCCACTTCAATGACTGCCAGGAGCTCACAGCAGTAGCACAGTACCAATCTTCACAACCTGTCTGAGTATGGTGTCTCTCCCTCTTTCTCTCCATAGTCATCTGCCACATCCAGCTACACACAAAGTGCACATTTAGTGGTGGAGAGGAAAATCTTCTCTGACCAAGATGGGTGTTGGGATTGTGTATCAGATATTCCCATTTTCTTGCTTGTCACATCCCTGAAAGAAATATCACTTCTCACAAACTGCTATAAGTCTCCTCCATGACTCCTTGTGGCCCCTGCACTTAGACTTTTTGAACAGCCCTTGGAGTTGTCTCACATTCTCTATGTTCTGTACTGCAGGTTCCTTTTTCCTCCCTTTGAGTGGAAAGATTTCTAAGATTTGGAGAAAAGAAAGATCCACAATGTTGAGAGACCAAGAATGTATTCTGGAGTTGTTTCAGCTGAGCTAGGTACATGTTAAGTTAATAGTCACTTCTGGTGCTAAATTCGGGAAGAATGGGTAGTAGAAATGACAATAAATAATGTAAATTTTGCTTAGAAACTATTGCATTGTATGTTTTAAAACTATTTTCACACAGATCATCTATCCTTCCATGATCAAAAATCACGTGTTGAAGTATGGGAAGCCTAGTTAAGTTTCAGAGAAGTGAACAGGCTTATACATTTCCTAGCTATTTTCTTAACATGGGTATGACATATTGTTCCTTTAACAATGAAAATGTAGAGCCACAGATATAATGATGTACAGCAAAACATATAAACCTCCAAAACAGAAACAGATTCTGTGGTCTTTTTTCCATATAATTTGCTGCATTTTGTCTGTCTACAATTGTGGGTGGACTGTTGAGATAAATTACCAGCTGATGGCCTTTAAGAAAATGGTATAATGCTTAAAACTGTGCAGCCACTGGTGCTAAACTGGTCTCTAAACATTTTCATATGCTATATGCAGGGAGAAAAAGTGAACATCTGGTCTTTAAACTGTAAAAAAAAACCCTCTAAGGAAAACTATCTTCTAGAATAGGAAAGCCAAAACATTTTTGTAATGTAAAAGGATAAGAGGTAGGTTCTTTCTTTGGAACCTGGCTATACATTAGGAAACTGCATCTACAGAGATACTTCTTCCAGTTAGAACAACCTGTTACAGCCCTACAATGAAAAAAAGTGAGAAAAACCTAATCGACGTTCAAAGACTTTGGCCAAACTTGAATGCTGCGAAGAAACTCTTCTCAATGATTATTGGATTTTCTTCACCTTGAAATTCTGAACTAGTGACTGTTGAAGACCTTAATCATGATAGATATAAAACTAATGGGAAACTTCAGATAGTTTTTGTGTTTTTTAGTTTTTCCATCAACACTGGTAAAGGAGCTAGAATTAATCAACTGTATTACCTGCATATGCCTACAGTACTCCCTTTGTATCCCTGAATATTTAAAAAGATTGCCTTTGTCTTACCATGATTTCTTTATTTTTTCTATGTTCTGCTACATTTCTATCATTAAATCTTCTTGAGGGATATTCATATGTAGTGTTAGCGGATGTTATTTTGCATTATTTAATTCCAGAGAGATAACCAAAATATTTATGCTGACAGTTGTTGCTACAACTTGTTTTATTACAATTTGAAAATATAAGGAATATTGGTGTACAATGCAGCTTCATGCTGAATGCAGTACATCTGTCACTCTATATAACAGAAAGCAGAGGAACAAACATGGCCAAATAACGTTGGTTTTGGATAATGTTTTTCTTCACTGATTGCACAAAATATCATAAAGCATTAGACAGTCCTATGAAGTCTGATACACACCATTGGAGTAAATATTCTTATTTTTGTCTCAGTGAGAATTAAGGGGTAATACTAACTCTCTTTTAACTATCCAAAGCTGTGATTGCTTTTGGATACAGCCTCACCATTAAGCTTTGGAGATGAAATACTGTCTAGATGAAGAACAAATGCTAGTGGAGATTAAATTTAGATACTAGAAATAAACCACATAATGAAAGCTGTAATAATATTTAGTAAGTATATTTTCAACTATTGACTAATCATGCCTCTTCTAAAGTGCTTTTTATTTTTAATAAATTCCATTCCTGTTGTAGTAGGAAGGATCAGAAATGAATTTTTCAAACAAGAAAAGGTTTTGAGTTTTTATTCTTTTACTAATGAATGTTTTTGGAAATCAAAATTCTGGAAGTAAATATATATTGTTTAAACTTTTGCAATTGTGAATTCAAGAGTTTCTGTTTTGATTTTAGGTCTAGAAATACTGGAACAGGAGAGCAGCAGAAAGAGACAATGAAGCCTGTGGATCTGCTTAGATCCTGGCACTTAGATCTTTTTTTTTGCCCTGATAGCACTATCTGTCCTATACATGCACACGTGATATCATTCTTAGGGCTTAAACCACACTGTTGTATTGACCCATTGTCAGCTGTTCTTGAGTGGCCTTGAGTGAAGATGTCCACCCCAGAATAGAGGTACAGAAAGGTAATACAGCCTCAAGGTGTAGTCTATGCTTTTTCCAAACTAATTTGTACACACATATGGATTAAACGGTCATTTTCTTTCTTCTCGTAGCCTGCCTACATACTTTTCCCCTCCTGTTTCCCTCCTGTGCAGACCACAATTACTACTCAGAGAGAAAGGAGAAAAGTAGTCTATTTTAGATGGAGCTCCTCACAAAACAGTGTTACATGTACAAGCATGTGTGTACAATTCATACAACCAAAGAAATTTCTCTTGCTCCCTGACAGGTGAAGAGGAGGGATAAAAATAAAGAATAAAAGTAATAAGTGTGTGCTGTTATTGAACTCTTTGTGCCAGGTAGGGAGATGTTATGAGTAAGCTCTGTGCCAGCTGTCATTGTGATAAATTAAACACAGTGTGGACACTCTTGTGATGACATTTTAACATCATGGAGGAGTTATGGAAAGGGCAAAAGTTTACCTTAAAATGGATTAAGGTCGTTTCTTCTGATTTGATGGTAAACATGCACGCTTCTCTAAGCAGGAGGTATTTTTGCAGTAACTTGTCATAATGTTTGCCTTGACTGGAAAATTATTTGGAGTGCTGTTTACATCCACTGAACATTGATTCAGCTGAACTGATTGTGTAAAGCATTTGGTAAAGAAGACATGAGCTGATCCTCGTCCATAAACAAATTTTTTGCAGATATGTATGTTAAAAACACCCCTGACCCTAAACCAAATCACAAAGCTAACCTGGACATCCTATTGATTAAATGTATGGAACAAATATTTACATTACTGTAGGTATTCTGAAAAAAATCCTAAAATATTAAGTCCTAGCCTGAAAGCTTTTATGTTCTCTTTAAAAGGAGCATATGATTATCTTACATGTACAACATTTTTCTTAGAAAAATTATTCTCTAACTTCACAGCGTCCCTTTCATGAGTGACTTTTTGGAAGGTCTGAGTGCTATCCTGCTATTAATGAAAGTTCTTCCACATCCTTGTTCTTATGATTTCTACTAATTGGCTATTTTGAAGCAGAAATGTGGAAAGCAATGTGGAAAGCACAAAATTTATAGATTCACCTTTATCCTCGGAGGAAATTCAGAAGTAGTGAAATATCCACAAATGAGGAGATACCATTTTTAATTTTTTATATATATATGTATAGCAAAACTCAACAGTAGAGAGTTTATTTGATTCACTATTTGAATTATTAAAAACTGAAATATGTTTTAGTCTCTTGGAATACACTGGAAAAACATGGAATATAAAAATAAAAATACTTTTTAATGTTAAGATTATAGACCCTCATACTTGATATTATTTAACATAAAATTTACCACTTTTAGTAAACAAAAAGAAAATTCGACTAATAGTGATCTGTCTTCTGATTGATGAAATGGTTGGTTTTATTTTCCTGCGTAAGGGAAAAAGTAAAGAGATTAGTAGTATTCAAAGATCAGGATCCCATCATTCGTCCGCAGAAAAAGCTTATAGCTGCTGAACTTCAACATACGCCCTTGATTTAAAAGGAAAAAGAAATCTATGCTTTAAATTTCATTTTTGGAAAACATAAAATTGAATGTATATATAAATGTATATATCATTTCTCTATGCTAAATGACTTCAAATGTAATACACAGATTTAAAATTCTATATCATGCAGAAAAAATGACCAGTTTCTCTGATCTTGAAGACAGTGAAATTAAAACAAATGTTCAAATGCTTTTTTTTATTCTATCTTATATTGCTGTATTTTCTTGTCTGTGTTTTTTTTGTGTGTTTTATTTCATGCTTAGACTAGGTGACAAACTTTGTGTTACTTTGCAGTCATCATGTTAAAAAAAAAGTAAGCACAACCAAACTGACAATTTCGAAATGTTAAAGTGTTGCCTTATTTGCAAGATGTATCATCTGTGGAATAACTTGAAGTTAAGACATAGTTTGATATCATATGATCTCATTCTGTTTCAGTCTTTCTTGCTGCTCTCAACACACAGAAAAAAAGTGGAAAAAGTTCTTGCTTTTGCCGATAACATCTAGATAGTTTTATGTAATTCTTCCATGTTCTTTAAAAGGAAAACTAGCAACTGTTTCTTTTTTTTTTTTTTTTTAAAGCACACATGTTCTGATGAAAACATGAATCTGTCTTTGTATGCAAAAGACTGAGCCACAAGCCTCTTATCTTGTTTGTAGCAGACAAAGTGTGACAAATGGACCTTGTAGGTTCCCATCAGTCATTTTAGGAGCAAGGTACTACTCATACTCACTTGCCACACAGCCAGATGACAAATAAGCATTTTATAGAGAAAATTACCACATCCATCAGCCAGTTTGGAGTACTGTAATATTTCTTTCATTTTTTTCCATATTGGTAAAAAGGCAAGTGTGCAGAATCCAGCCTTACTCAAAGGTGCAGCTTGCAGTAGTGTGAAAGGGAGTTGAAAGCTCCCTAAAAAATACCACTTATTTTTTAGTTTTCATTTACTAATGCTAGTGGTGTAAGGAGTGTGGAGGATAAGAACCCCTGCGAAGTTCAATAAAACCTACAAAATATGTAAAATATGCTAGACTTATGGATTAGAAAACTTCCATTGTTTTCACTCCTATGCCTCCACCCCATTAACCACTTGGGTTCTTGATTCTCAAAGTCTCAAAACAGATGCAGTACATAAATCTCATCAAAGTACAGCGAGAGAAGTTTCGAGGTTCTTCAGTCATATTGCTATGATGTTGATTGTTGTATTTGCTCAATTTACATAGGAAAACAATCTGTAGTACTGTTCTTCTGCTACTGATCAAATAGTGTTGTGCCAGTTCTAGAGCTGAACAGCTCTTCACTGAAGTTGTGTCACTTTAAATAAAAATGCTGTTAGGTATTATGGGTACATTTTGAAAACCTATGAGAAATCAGGTATGATAATTAGTGACTCTATAATCTATTCAACCAAAAATTATTTGTACAGAGACTTTCTGTCTCCTTTCTGTCTATAAATTGCAGTAGATTGAGATGAATATGTAGTCTGTTGACTTTTTTTTTTTTTCTAGAAGCACTACTATGTGTAGGCACCAGTAAAACAGCAGCAGCAAAGATGAGGCACTAGAGATGAAGTTCAGCTAATTGGTGAATTCTAGGATCTCTCAGCATAGTCAAGAAGGTAGCCCAAACACTAGTTTCACAGGCAAAAGAGAAAAAAGTTCACAGTAAAGGTCATAGAGTCATCAGCAGAGTGAGCAGTTTTTGCTAATCGATACACAGAAACACTTACGTGCATGGCTGACTTTAATAGCTGTCTCGGCACTAAAAAGCATCTCCTTAGAATGATACTCAACCACAGAAATGGACTGCAATAATAACCATTGTTCTTATGTGTATGAAATAATGTCTGTCATTAGAAAGGATCCAGAAAAGTCATGTAAATAATATATTGCTATTACAGATTTGAAATGAGCAGATACCTGCAAACATTTGATAATGTTATTTTTGTGATTACACTATTTTATAACATACCAAGGAAGCACAGCAGTCCCAAAGAGAGGAGTTGGCACCAGCTATGGCACTATTTCTCCCTACAGTGTACCTCATTTTTCTCTTCCCAATCTTTACTTCCTTTTTTTTCTTGCATGACTTCAGCATCTTGGACATGTGTAAAGTCAGGAGGACACCAAAATGTGCAGTCCGCAATGAATGAAAAAGCTTACTATATTTAAGCAATAACATGTTCTTTACATATTGGTGCACACCAGTGAGCTTGACAGTAGAGTTCTCAGTCATATTTTCATTTGGAAAAGACTGCAGAAGAGCAAAAAGTACTGTGAAGTTTATTTTACCTTTGTAGGCTAACTTACTAGTATGAAAAGTAGATAACCTGTTTATAAATATGTATGAAAATTCATTAATGTTTTATATGGTTTCCATACTTGAAAACACATTGAAGAGAATCACTGATACTCAGTGCCTGTGGGTACTTGCCATATGTTAGTGGTCATCAGAGGTTTTCCACAACTTTGAGAACAATAGGAGTTTTACATACTGTAGATAGCATCCTCTGTTTACTTGGTTTCATGGTTGTTTGACTGCTTCTCTGTGGAAAAGTTTGTCCCTATTAGTTGGCACACCCTTTTCAGCTGGGGACATTTTTGGATACTATCAGGGTACATAAGTTTCTTCTTTAAAGACAATTATGATGTAGTTTGTTGTACCTGCTAATACTTATTTTCAGACCAAATAAAGTAAATTTTAAATATGCATTATTTGTATATTTGTTTATTTTACAGATTAGAGAGAATTTTTGACATTGCAAGCGTTACACATTTAAAACATAAAGTCAGCTGAGCTGTGTTCTGAGAAAAAAAGCAAAACAAGCAAAACATTATTAAACATCATCAGCCTTCACCCTCTCTATTGATCTTTCTCATTTCCTGAATCAAGCACTGAAATGTAATCTGCAATTAGCTAATATTATAAAATGCTTCCATCAGTACTTGTGCCTGAAGTTATCTGCTGTTTGTCAAGGTGAATAAGGCTTACACTGTGTCTTCACAGTTGTGTTGTATGATGCTGGGGTTTATATTGCAGTAGACAGCGAATGGGAGGAGAAGGAAACTGTTCTTTCGGCTAATTATTGAATCCATGTTTGAAACTTCAATTTATTTCCTATTTAACATGATACAATACCATTTTTTCTTTTTTTGTTGTTTTTTTTTAATTTCCCTTCCAGCAAATATTCCTGGGAAAAACTAACTTCACCTTTGTTTCTCAGTGGGTTTTTTTTAGAAATCTGTGAATAGTAACGCTTGAGAGTCTTGTATTTGATTGATTTCTGTAACATCCTTATCTATATTTGTGCATCCTATTTTCATGTTATATGTATGTAAATACATAACGCTTATACAAGGAATATTAGGCATGACTATAAATATGACATCTATAAAGAGATTTAAGTAAGTTTTTTTTTCCCCCAAAACTAGTATCTATGCTTTGAGGATACAATATCCACTGTAATAAGTTACATGAAATTCAGTGATGTCATATTTATCCCCCTGCTGAAGATGTGTGGGTGGTTTAACAAATACTTTTGCATCAGGAGTGCTTTATTATATGATCACATCTACTTCAATAATTATTGAAAACTTAAAATAGAATTGTAGTGTCCTGTTGGAGAAAAGGAGGCTGAGGGGAGACCTTACTACTCTGTACAACTACCTGAAAGGAGGATGTAGTGAGGTTGGTGTCAGTCTCTTCTCACAAGTAACAAATAATAGGACAAGATGAAATGGCCTCAAGTTGTGCCAGGGAAGGTTTAGGTTGGATATTAGGAAAAATTTCTTCACTGAGATGGTTATCAAGCATTGGAACAGGCTGCCCAGGGAAGTGGTTGAGTTACCATCCCTAAAGGTATTTTAAAGACGTGTAGATATGGTGTTTAGGGACATGGTTTAGTGGTGGACTTGGCAGTGCTAGGTTAATGGTTGGACTCGATGGTCTTAAAGGTCCTTTCCACCACAAAAAAATCTATGGTTCTATGACTGAGAGACGTTGAATTTGTATTTCCTACGGAATTTAATTTGACTGAAGATATGTTCTGCAGCCTCAAATTTTGCATAATTTTTTCCATTCACCTTTTCATACTTCAGTCTGCTACCCAACTACCACCAGCTTGGTCTGATGTGTCAGGAAATGTCATTTATACTTTTGAGAGCTCTCTATGCAATCTGTATGATGAGGAGAACAATTTTAACTATTTGATGACCTCTGTATAGTTAAGTTTGTAACTCAAACACTTACACAGTGTTTGGTTTGCTACAATTTCTCATGCAATGTAATGTTTATGAAATTTTCTGGAGCTAGGACACTTGCAACAGAAAGTACAGTAGTGCTTAATAACCATATAAATACTTGTATCAGGTCATCTGCATTTAGCTAGAATCAGATAAGAATAGAAGGACTGCCACAGTTATTTTTCTACTAATGTAACATCTTAATTGTCTAGACAGTAGTTCACTGTTTTGGTGGAAAGATTGTATTCCAAGCACTTTCAGGGTTAGGACCTTAAGTGTCACATGGTGGGAGGGATCTTAGATACCCCGATTAAATAACCAACAAATGTTTAAGAGTATATCTTTCTCCCCACCAACCAGATTTAAACACAAAATCTGTGGTCCTGCAACTGACTGATGAAGTCATTTAGACAGCTGGTCTGCAAGTCAGCAGTTTTGTCTGTTGTACGTCTGGTCAACCATTATAGCTATCACACAGTCACTTTAAAATTGGTCTTGAATGCTTCTAACAACAGAGCTGATTCAGCAAAGAGATTGGTATTAGCTCTCCATCAAACATTTTCTCAGTTTCTAACGTTTTGAAGGCCATGATGAGTTCTGTGCTGCCACAGCTATGTTACTGGCATTTTTATTATTCTGGCTGTCCTTGATTTATTCAGATAGTAAATGTCAGAATTAATGAACGTAGAATGATGTTGATATTTCTAAAATAGGAGAAGTGGCAGTAGTTGTGTTTGAAGGTGTTCTTAATGGACACTAATAATAAAAACAAGTGAGAAGAAAAGGTAAATTCATTAAATAAATTCAGTTTAATCAAAGTTTAATAACTACTAGAAATAATTATACCATTTCTTATTCCAAAGTCTTTATAAGTTGGCTTAGCTACTTAATTCCATATAAACCTTTTGTCACAGACAGGCCTGAATGGAAACTTGAAATTCATGTACCTTACCCAGCTCCCCTCCCCTATAATTCAAAACTCTTCATAAAAATCTACGATGGTCCAAATGTGGCTCACATTCATTTTAAGACACAGAGGTGAAATGTGGAAAGTGGAAAGGAAAAATCTTGTCCTGGTAATTTTCTCTAGTAAAATGAATTTCCAAATTTTGTGTTTCTGTCATAAATGATATTCTATCACATTTCTGTGATTATGGGTAATTTTGAGCTGACTTAAGTAAATACAAGAAGAATGAAGAACATCATAGTTGGAAAAAAGTAATTTGGGGAAAGCATGTGACCACAAAAAAGAATCATTATTCCTTGAATAAGATGGAATGAAATAGATGGCATTGACTCTAGCAATAGACCTAAGAAAAAAAAAGCATTTATTTAAAGCAGAGCCTCTGTAGAAAAAAAAAAATGGAAACCAACAGATATAACAGTGAAAAGTTCTACTCGCCTGATAAGGAATAAGAATTGAGAAGACATGCCTCTTACACTTTCCTTGAAGGCGGTCATTAGGGATCATGATAATAATGATTTTGATGAAATAGTGCGGATGGGTGTGTAACAGGCTCCTGAACATACATCCTGTGTCTTTTGATCCTTTCAGTTACAGATTTTTTAGACCTCTGTCTGTATTTTTTTCTAAAATGTTATAATTAGTGCCCATTTATTTTTCTTGTCTCTCCCTGTTGGACAAAACTAATTTTTCTCGAGTGATGTTACAGCCTGTGCTGTGGATTCCAGCAAAGCAGACACAGATAAGCTCTAACTGCACACATTGTGACCGGAGCCTTTGCAGAACAGGTTTAATTGAAAAGCAGTAAGAGTTATTCTATCATTTAACTTGAAGCTGGAAGCAAAATTGTCATCAAAGAAAATTCATCCTCTACTACTCAGATCAGATTGAAGATCTGGTGCATTAAAAACAAAATTTATAACAATTGTGGCTAGTTTTATTGTAATACAAATATGTTTTCTGAAGCAATCCACTCTGGGTAATATTAGGAATTGTGCTTCTAATATTTTTGTCTTAGCACTTCAAACCTGATTGATTTGTGCTTCTCAAAGGTAAAGAAGAAAAAAACTAAAAGATTACTAATATATATGTATTTTGAAATGCCCATACAGGGTTTTTGTTCAATTTGGTTGATACTAAGTCAGTAAATTTTATTGATATTTTCAGTTTTACTATAATAAAGCACATACAGGGTAAATACCAAAGTATTTACTTAGAACTGAAACCTCTAAACCATTTTTGTTTTCTGCAGACACTTTGTTACATGCTCAAAATGACACACATCGCTCCTTATGTCCTTATTCAGTCTCTTTTAATGGTTGTGATCTTCTCATCTTGCTTACAGCCAATCAAAGACTTTGGTTAAAGATGACTGAAAAATTTATATAGTGTTGGGCCAGTTCATATCAACTTTGGGACAGAAGTAAATCATAGATTCTTGGTTAAAGTTAAAACTGGATTACTGTTTTTACCAAAAACATTTTCCATATATTAATATTTCTGTTAGTGATCCTGCACAACGTGAATATAATTGCACTACATGGAAGCATGTGTATTCTTTTATGTCCTTGTGATAGCAGAAACATTTGCCTTGTAATAAGTCTTTTTTAGGAAGTTTTGATTTTAAGTAAATAAGCAAATTAAGTAAAACTTTAAAAGCTGCTTTACTGAATTTTCAGACATACTTGTTATAACATAGGCAGGAATAATTTTTTGTTTTATAAATGCAGTTCATCATCTATCTCTGTCTATAATATTAATTTTGTGATGCTATTTTTTATGAGAACACTTGCATTCTGTGGGACAGCAGTTTGGAAATCCTCTGTGCATTCATAACTGCAGGCAGAGAAAGAAAGCCATCTGAGATACACTGGAAAGCATTTACCTAATTCTTGAAAAGAATATGCAAGTTGATTTGGTCAGTGCTTAGTTTAATGTAGAATTTTACATCTAGAACTTTCAGAAAACATAAACTATATATTATTATTAACTAAAGTCTTGATGGATTGCAGAGTGAATTTGGTAACTGTAGAATCTGAAACCTGTGGAAACATATAATTTTTAACAGTACATGCTGGGAAAGAACTTTCTTTCCAGAACAGATTGTTTGATGGAGAAAGAGGGACATACACATGTATCTCAGTATAGTATGTTTACTGAACTGAAGAAGGTGAGGATAAATGTTCCTGCGTGGCTTGAAACTGAAGAACCCATTTTCAAGAGCCAGCTGTGTCTAATACCAGCTGGTTTCTCTCTTACTCATTTTCTGTGAATTTGCACTAAAACTTTGAAAAGTCTCACTTTTGATCAATGTGGATATAGTTCTAGGTTATCAGGAAAACTATTTAGGGCTCTGAGCAACCTGGTCTAGTGGAAAGCTGCCCCTGCCCGTGGTACGGGGGTTGGAACTAGATGATCTTTAAGGTCTCTTCCAACCCAAACCATTCTATGATTCTATGATTCTGTGATTCTATTTGTTGCCCACCTTACTTCTGTATCACTTAATCATTTGATGCTTAAGTCTGTAAGAAAGAAGTGAGAAGGTAGGATTTATATACAACCAAGCCTTTTCCATGACAAATTCCTATAACTATGTTGTATATGAGTTTTTCTTAACCTAAGGAACCAGAATTATTGATCAGTCCTTCGGTTGTGTCTTACCAAATTCAGTCAATTTCATAAAAGAAAATCTTTAACATCTTCTCTCTGTTTTGGGAAACACTTAATACATTGTGGATATCTTCAAACAATACAAATGAAACCAGCAGTTTACATTAGCTCTAGCCCTCAGTGAAAAGCTTATTATTTAAGATTTCGGTTAAGAAAATTCTGTTCTTGAAAGTGTAGGGTAGTATTTTGTTAAAGCAAGAGAATGGTTTTAGTTCTTCCTAGGTTCAGCTGAAGGATATACATCAACAAACCTTGAAAAATAAGCAAGACAACTAAGACATATGAAGTTTTCATATTGAATGACTTCTCTGTGGGTTCTGTTCTAGTCATGTTTCAATACAAAAATATCAATACCAACCATGTAACAGAACTATTACCACTGCCAACAAATAGTTCCAGTTGATGTGTGCAACAAGTATTGCCATTTAAAAAGCATGAAAAACTCTTGCTAATTAAGCATAATCTTCGAGCACGATGCAGAACTTTAGCATAACCATTAAAAGGCTCTTTTTTGGTACAGGATCATCCTTGTTTGCCTTTGAGAGATGCGTCATGCTAATCACTCAATTTTGTCACAGGAGATTTTTTGTAATTAATTATTATCCCTGTTCTCCATTTAACCCAGAAGAGTTTAATCCCTTCCGTTTCAAGATGATACACCTTTATCTCTCTTTCCACTGGATTATGATACAGGACACTGTCTTTTTAATATGTAAGCTCATGGCCTGCTATTATAGTCCAAAGTTCTTGTCAGAACCTCAGGTTATCTTGTTTAAATAGATAGGAATATTTTCTTGAGACCTGGCATCTCCCAAGAGACAAGAAGAAATTCATGGAAAGTAATGTCTTTGGCAGATGAAAAACATTCGCCTAGTAGCATGTAGCACATCAGTGTGTGTCAGCTAATTCCCAGGAACAGTCCAAATGATTGTGGTTGTCCTTTAGTGCAAGATCATTCACAAAAGCTTATAGTGAAAGGCAAGTAACCATGTTGATTACAGAGAATTCAGGTAGACGGTTGATACCATAGTTAGTCTGATTAACTCTGCTGTAAGGACACTTCTGCGTGAGAAGTTAATGCAGAGTAACTTGTGTCCAATAAGTTCATATCCTAGCTTATTGTACAGTAATTCCAACAGGTAGAAAAGCTCTCAGTGTGGACTGATTTATTTGGTATTAAAGTTTTTTTGATAGATGTATTAGTCCAAATGTGGGTTTGTTTTTTTTTTTCACATCAGGGTTTTTTTCCCTTCAACTTCACCCAAACTACAGTAAGACTAGAGATTTTTTACTGTGTTTGATGCTAGCCTTATGAAGTATTAAGAGTTAACTTGATCAAACATGTTATAACAAACCATTTGTACTACTCTCAGGGAAGCTCAGTGCAAATTATATAAGTTCCCCTATGGCACTAAACAGCATTTTATATGGTTGGAATACTGCAGATGGTGCTCAAGAAGTAAAAAACACCCAACACCTAAATGAACTGTATAATTTTGCAAATGAAGAAGAAAGCATGTTGATGATGTTTGTTTGGCTGATCTTTTCTTTTTGCATGTTTGGACCAACAGTAACAAAGCTGTACTAAGTGACCCGTTTCTGTAAAATCTTTAAAAATGTGATTTATAAAGTGAGTATGGAAAAGGAAAATAAGATTGTGCACCAACTTTACAGAAAAAAAAATACTTGAAACAAAACTGCAGTATAAATGTCAATATATGCTTACAATGTTTTTAGATTATTTTTATATCAGGATTCAGAAGTATAAAGGATACTGGAGTGCATAGCTTGCAAAGAGAAAATTGTCAAGTGTTTAAAAAGTTAGATCTTGAAGAATGAATTTTGAAGAATGGCTGTTATAATTATTGGTGGGTTCATGCTCTTTCTGAATTCCATTATGCACTTTACTAAACATATTTTATTTTTATTAGTTTTATTATGTTATGCTCTTTGCTATTTTCACACATCACAGCACTGTCATGCCATCAATTTTACTTCTGACTGTATCTGCAGAATTCTTCCTTTCCCTTAGCAAGCAAAATGTACCATCTACTCCAAGGACACTGATAATGCCACTCCTGTTAATCAGCTACTGGGGAACTCCCTTGGGAATACATTCAGCATCCAGTCCAGAAAACTCTGACTAAAAGTCACCTCCAGGACACCTGACCACCCTTGAAGTGGTTGTTAAAATATGTTAACCTCCTGTTTCTGCTCTCCCATCAGGCTGAGCCTCAGCTAGGGCATTTACGTTTAGTGGCTTCTTTAATCTAGGAGGTATAAGCTGATGTGATTGGTATGACTTGCATTGTCCTCTGCCTGCCCTGCTTATCATTATTTTTCTAGCTATATGCATGCTGGTGTATAGCTATGCTATTTTTATGTCTCAGCTTCTCCACAGGTTAAGTAGCAAAAGTGCCCTTCACATTCTGCTTCCTTGATTAATAGACAGATGACAAAAAAATGCTTTAACTACATGCATCTCATATATAGAGCTGTCAAAAATAGTCTTTTGTTTATGAATTCTCAGATCCTAACTTACTCCTACAGTTTTGCCTTCATACTGGAAAGAATTTTAATTTCTTCTGAGCTTGTTGATGCTTAGCAAAGTTTTCTCGCAATGTAAGGTTGGGTTGTTCGATATTTCATTGTAACAGCTGATTCAGCTGTTCAAGATAGTGCAATGCTGATAACCATTGTCTCCAGTTGCATGTAATTGTAGCTTAAATGTAATGATAATACCTAGGCATTTACAATCTATATCTAATTGGATCTTCCAGGCTTTTTTTTCTAGTTTTTCCTTTCAGTTGAATTCTATTCTCTCTTATTGTGAACATTAATCTTGGTCAGTACTGTCCTATCTCTACTATGTCTGTCCTGTGTATCTGGTATATTTGTGCTTTACTGTACTATAACATAGCTGTTTGTTTAGGATTTTGTAGGTTTTGTGAGAGGCTTATGCATTGTTCTTCTAAAAGTCTGTTTCCTTACATGGATTGGAAATTATCTCTTTCTCATATAACAAAAATTTGCTGCTTTTTTTCCCTCTTGTATTAGCATTGCTTTGCTGATAGGAATTACAACATTCAAAGGCTTTTGGATGAGGAACAGCAATATTGTATAATTTCTCCTTGAAGACATTTTTCTGGATGATTTGTGAAAAGGACTCCTGCTTTCCTGTCTTTCCTTTGCATTTAAACACTTTCTATAAGGAGAGGAAAAAGAAAAAAAAAATGTAAAAGGTTGTTCTGTTTAAACTCTAATCCTAGATACCAGTGAGAAAATTCTCACCCATAACCTTGATTTCTTTTTTTTTTTTTTTCCCAACATACCTAACTATGTCAAAGAACTAGTATTTTTTTTTTAAATCTGTGATCTGTTAGTGGGGACAAATCTATTGGAATCTATGTGTGTCAATGGTTGGTATGGTTTGATTATGTTATTGTCCTGTAAGTAATTGTATATGTCAATGTAGTGTGATTTTGAAGGGTTGTATTTTAATCCTATTCTACTACTGAATTTCTTTTAAAAAAATAATTAACATAAAAATTAAATCCTGGTTACTGTATGTGTTCTGTAAGCGCGATAGCAAAGCAAAACATGCTGTAAAATAATTGAAAGGGGTAATATTTGAGGGCTCATCAAAATACAGGAAATAACTTTAGAGATTTTCTGTTTTCCAAGTACCTATACAGTAATTGCTACTCTGAATGCTTTTTAGCCCTTATCAATTTCATATAACTAATGGAGTAAGGGTTAAATAATTCTGTGTAATTTAGTAATTATCTGTGAGAGATAGTTACAGATAATGTGAAGCATTATTCCATGTACTTTCTCCCAAAAATGTAAAACTATGTGTTTTTACGATATGGTTTACAAGCAAGCTTTGAATTTACCCTTTGAGAACATCACACGATTCTGCATTAAACCCAGTGGAGAGAGCTGCGTTTCACAGCAGTCCCAGATAAGCCTATGGCTTTATAAATCTTTCACTTAGTTCATTATAAATGCTTAATAGCCTCTGGATAAGCCCTGACAACTTATATGGCTGCATGTTTTTGTTTACCACAATTTTATATGCAGAGATCAGTAACATTTGTTATTTTTATACTGTAAATAAACATTTAAACATCAGGTGAAATTATCAGAAACAAAATGTTACTAATGTTTGTTGTATTGAGAGATATGTCGTAGTAATGAGTTTGCCTAAAACTCGTTTTCATAATGCTGTTTTATTTGCTCTGTTGTCCTTTGCCTCGGTAGAAAATAGGAATATATGCCTTTTTTTATAAACTTCGGCAATTTATTTTTCAAACACGCTCCAGAGAGACCGAATATTTCCAAATATTCTTCAAAGAAGAACTGGTGAGAAAATTACTAAAAAGGACAGATAAACATTGGTGACTGTATTTTGTTGCATTAAATAGTGAAATAAATGTGATATTTGTCAAAATATGACACTGTACTACAAACATCCTGTAGCACAGGAACAAGAATTTCTGTTTCACTCACTAATCTTTATATACAGTGCAAATTTGTTCGGGGAGATTGTAATTATAGTACTTTACATGCAACTGCAAATTATTTATTTGCTGATAGCTGACTTCAAAGAAGGATCGATGTATAAATTCAGAGTAGAAATCACTGTTTGCCCCTTTGCACTACTATTTCTCCAAAAGAATAAGAATATACAGTGCAAGTCCAGTGACCAGTATCAGCACGTCCTCCCAGAAAATACAATTCTAGTGAAGTAGTGGCTCTTGAAGTTTGGTTGAATAGAAGTATGAAAGTGGAGATTGCTTCAAGCTTTGTCAAACATTGTCTGTCTTTCTGCACTCTTTCCAAGTTGCTTTCCACTTATGCTGTGATCTTTAAACTCACTCTCAGACCTGTAATTTTTAGGTTATCTGCATCTCAGCCAAACATCCTTCCCACACTTAGAAGTAGCTGGGCTTTTGATATAGAAGGCTCAGTATTTTACTGACTGCCTGGATGCTGAGCAAGGGCTGTGGATTCTGGAGATATCTAGTATGCCCCATGTGAGTTAGCAGTCTCGAAGCATCTGATACAGCCTTGTTAGCACAGTAATCATTATATTGCTAACAACTTGACCAGTGCTGGAATATTAATGTCTGTACAAGGAACCAGAAGAGATAAATTACACGTTGTTTTTTTTTCTGGAAAATAACAATATCCACTGTCATGCAAATCAGGAATATAAAGGCTGTCATATTAAAAAAACTTCACATTATGAATGTGAAGTTAAAGATCTGCTGTGGAATTAGAAGAAACTTGTTCCTTTGAACTAATTTAACTCTTTCTTACATATATTCTCCAGTTATCTTTTAAAGTACGACTGTGACTTGTTCATTAGAATTATAGATCATCAAAATGATAAGCTTATGGCATTTCTGTTCATACTAAGTTTATTCTTTTATATATATTTTTTCTCTTATTTTTATTTTTCCCAAACAGGTCATGGGACGATGTGAATAAGGAAAAAAATAGCATATGAATCCTGTAACTTTTGCATTATTGTATAAAATCCATTTTTATAAGATTGTGCTTGGTGCAAATATAAGGCTTTTTTTTCTCCTGGAGGTTATCTATCTGAATTGTAGACAAAATATGACAGTATGGTAGTAATTAATAGTGCACAAACTCCTGCTTTTTATGACCTGCCTTAGGTTTCCGTGCAGTGCAGCATTTCCCTACACAGATGTAGGAGCTTAATGGGTGCTAACAGCAGTGTCCTCTCTCTGTTCCCTTTTGCACCCTGTGAACATGCTCAAAAGGCCATAATATAAGCAGATGCATTTACAGTGTGTTTCTTTTCTGGGCAGTGTTAGGTAAAACATATTTAGCAGAACCTTTTATGAGTTACAGAGGAAAAACTGTAGTTTCAGCCACTAAGGGTATCTCTGAGACAGTTTTGTTTGAGGAACTGACCAAGGTTATTTCTCATAGTTGACATCATGTGCAGTATACAAACATAAATCACAGAGCAGCTTTATCTGCCTCAGATTCATGATAAAAAGCTTTACAGTTTGACCTTCACAAGGCACATGTGTTCTAACAAAATTTTACAATGTAAACATCACCTTTAAAAAAGAAATAACAAGAAACTGTTTATAATTGTGTATCATACAGGGAGGTCACTCATCACGTTGTTTATTCTTACAAACACTGTGCTTTGGCTATAAAAGTTTATTTTCATATTAGTACAAACATGAAAAATGAACTTTGAAATAAATTAACTCTTTATTTATGCATTTTTCTATTGTAGAACAATACTGCAGGCTAACAAAATGTTAGCTTGCCTAAAGGATGTTCATTTAAATTAATAGTGAAAATTTTTCTGACAGCTGGTAATTTGCTTATTTACAGCTTCCATACTAAATCTTCAAATATAGTAGATACGAATTAATAACCTTCAGCTGTAGGGCCCTTGTTTCCTTTTGATTGCTCCAGTTGCAGAGAAATAAAACTTTCTTTTGCTTTTTCTGTTTCTAATTATCAGCTCATGACACCCCATCCTATTTTCTCACTTCCACGTAAGCTCAGATATGTTGCTATAAAGTGGAAATAATTAGTTATGAGGCCAGTGGTATATCTCAATTACTTAGTTGTGGCATCAAAACTATTATACACTGTATATCCCTCATGCAACTTTCATTTCATACTACAGTCATAAACCAAAAACAAGGTAACTGGATTGTTGCAAACATTTAGAAGTACATACAGAGATAAAAAAAAAACAGTTAAGAAGTCCTGTTACTAAGAAAACTGTGATTTTTTAATGTCGTTTAGGTTTTTCCTTTTTAATGTCATCTTTTTTCTGTTATCCATGCTTTTTATCATTTTCTAAATTAGATTACTGCATTCCTTATACCTGGGGTATTTGTTCAAGAAACTGCCTGCCCACATACCAACCTTTTTCAGGGGAAACATGAAATCAGTGCTCTTGCAGTCTTCGCTGACTCCTGGTTCATTTTGAAGTGCAACTGATCTATTAAAACCCTACAACTGATCTATTAAAACCCTACAACTGATCTATTAAAAACCTACAAATTAAACCCCCCCACAAACAGCTGAAATCATCTGATTGGCTACAAACAAAAGATAGTAAACATTTAGAGTTATAACATATGCACATTAAGCTGAATAACAGATGTAGCAGTAGCAACAGTGGAATAGTAAAAGGATGTGCCAGAAGCCTGACAATTCAAGGAAGGAATTGCTGCATTTAGTGATGCTTCCTTTTCACTACTATTTTTACTTGTGCTACTGAGATTAGGCTTACACGAATACATTCATCCATGCAAATGCCAAGACATTTTCAAAAATGCAGAGGGCCTTTTAATGAATCTCCAGTAACTCTTAAATTTAATCCACCCGCTGAGGGGATCTTTGAATTTATGGACCATATTTGTGTACAGGACAGTTATCCGTTTGTCTAGAAAGTAATTTAGAGAAATAATATTACTGAATCTTTTTCCCAGGGCAGAAGGAGTACTTTAGTCCACACTCATTAAAAGTGATATGAGATGGAGTAATTAACATTTTGTGCTTAATGTGTTTATTAATGTGATACATATTAATAGAGAAATATGTTAGATCCTTTTAAAAATTTAGTAAAATAAAAGGAACCTAAAATAATCCAATAAATGGTGGATAAGTCAGTTTGGTGAAGGCAATGGAGTTAGTGAAACTTACTACAGTGGTGAATGCAACCAAACTGAAAGGGCAGGATTCTTACAAACAAGGAAAAGTCATGTTAGGTATTTATTTTCCTATAAAATATTTTTTTTTTGTGTATCTGTGTTTGGTTTGGTTTGGTTTGGGTTTCTTCTGAGGTCATGCTGAGCTTGAGAGTTTAGCTATTGGAAAAGTTGTCCCTTTAAGTACTGAGAAAATGCGATCTATTAATAATTGATGGTAGAAGCATTGAACCATTTGATAACATTTTTCTGGGTTACTTCTCAGAATAGAGTTCCACACTGAAAGTATATACTTATTAGGTCAAAATCAAAAAGCGATGTTAAGGAACATGTTAATGGGAAGCAGCTTTTTTTGCCACATGTTCCAAGGTGCTATAGGGAAACTAGACCAAAATTTTTTAAGGTTCTGTCCATGTCAGCTGCACACAAGAGTACCTACTTCACTGTTGGTTTGAACTTCCTTAGTCACATCATTGTACACACTCCTTTATTCTTGAGATCTGTATTTGTAAGGGGAAAGCTGACTGCATTACTTATAAACTTTATACACTTTATACACTATCATAGTGAAATGATACTCTGATTTGCTTTGTTAGTGGGGATGTATAGTACATTTTACTTTTTTTTTGGATACCTGACCTGAAACTCCTAGTGTGTGATTTGAAGAACTGTTGGATCTTCACATGTCAAGTAGAAAAGTCCTGCCCCTTTTCATTTATTATATCTTAACATCTGCATTGATACACTAAAGACCTAAAGGTATTTTATTGCAAGGGAAATTATGTATTCATTTCTACATACACTTAAAAAGTCATGGTCTCTATCAATTATGTTGAGTTTCCCCAAATAGTAAATATTCTTGCATTGAAATCTCTGTGCATTCGTTCTCCACTTGCAAAGTGTGAGGGGCAGTAGTAGTTAACCATATCGCAGTTTGAGAAACATAATTTTTGGAGAGAAGCTGATATGATATGAGATCACTGGAGTAAATTAATGGATCATCAGGTAAATTAATAATTTTCACCTTACTCCAAGAACTGAATGGGACACACAGAAGTTTACAGAGGTCTTCATATTGAACATTAAATCCAAAAGAAATAGTTAATACACTTTTGCGCAAAGTACACAATAGTTTGGGCTCTTGAAATAAGCAGGTTTTATTCAAAACAACAAACTATGCTGTGTAAACATGCAGCAAGATACATTTTGGGTCTGGACAACAACTGCAAATAGTAAATATAGTATTTGGAGGTAAGTTTGCATAGTCCGTCACAAAGGAGCTGAGTTTGCTTAGAGCTTTAAATATAGCATGTTTGTTTTCGTCACGGAATGTTTTCTTTAGAGATTTAGTTCATTAACTGAGTTTTCTTCCAAATTACAAATGTAATCTAGTGTCTCATAAATATGTGAAAATCAAAATAAACATTCAAATTATCACTTTAGTGGAACTTGGCACAAATAGAGACAGTTTGATTAATTTCATTTTCTTTTCTTTAGAATGAAATAGTTTTGCTACATATTGTTTCTAATATTATGCAAACAAAGCAATAATAGTCCTTATCTTCAAAATATAAACACAAATGATTATTCAGTGCTACTAAAGGATTATGCTTTACACACAGTTTAGACAATCCTATGGTAGGAAATATATTCATAATTCTTGTTCAGAAAAAAACATTTTATTTAAGCATTCCAGACGTAAGCCAAGTGAGTGAATTTTCTAGCTCTACATAATCAGTTTAAAATAGGTCTTCTCAGCTAGCTTCCACCTATTGTATCAATCAGATTGGGGGGGCATAAGAGTCATCTGGTTGCCAGGGAAATTTTCTCTCACAGAGCTGTATTCATACTGTGTTGTCTGGTATGGATTTGTTTGCAGGATGTTTTCTCTCTGTTTTCTTCCTTAGTAGTATTTTGAACTGACTTGCTTCATAAAGAATCTAATCTTTTATTTTCATATTATATTGAGCAGCTAGTTGGGTTTTTTTTTAATAACCATCAGGGGAAAGAACTGTTTTTGCTACTGGCATTTTTCTGCATGCTCGTACACTTTTTACTACATCTGGATGAATACTGAAGGGAAAAGGTAAAAAAAAAAACAAACCAAGACATTATGTCAAGTCTATTTAAAAATCCTTTTGAATTTTGTTCCACACTATTTCAGCAAATGCACTTGCTGGCACGGATGCTTCCAAGGGAATACAACTTAAGCAAATGTTGGAGAATATTGACTGCCAGTGAATTTCAGATGATTAATTGTGAAAACTCACATATGATGCCTGATATAAAGGTTTTCGGTCACCTAACGGTAGGATGAAGTCATTCAGTTCAGTTATACTGATTTAATGATCAAGCATGCTTTGATACACTTTGAAAATAAGGATTACTTTTTTTTTCCTTTTTTTTTTCCTTTTTTTTTTTTAAACTAATTGTAGTACCACACTGCATGAAAGCCACTTACATGTTCTTGGATTCTGTTTTCATAGGCTTTTAAGAACCAAAATTTTCCACATAATAATACCAACTACAAAAAAAGTTAAATAACAGACAACTCTTAGGTGATTTTTTATCAAACATTTTATTTGCTGCAAAATATTTTGTATTAATACTCACCTTCTTCAGTGCCCACTTTTGCCATTTGTCAATTCTGGCTCTTTCAGAAGGGATCTTTTTATTCCCAAGACCTTATCTGCAAGAATTTTGCTTGAAAGAGTTGAAGAACAAAAAGACTGGATAATTAGGGTATTTATTATTATTTTACTTGCAGATGATCTGATATGGTTCTTGATACATTGCTTCCAGTTTTGACTTTGACAGGCATTGTGTCATTTTTAATTGTTCAAATAAGGACAGTGATGCATAATTTTACTTTGAGACATTTTGCACACATTTGAGAAATTTGAATGTATTTGAAGCCATTCTACTAGAGTGCATTGGATCACCTTTATCTTTGCATTTAATTTAATCAAAAGAATTTTCTGTTTAGCACATGCAGTTGCTAAGTGTGTGTGCCAGTGTTTCATTTCTCATTGCTACATAGGTGCACTGGGAAGAAAAAAAATGGCATATTCAATGAATTTGGGTGGCATTTAGTTTTTTTCATCATTCACATATTGTATAGTATATAGACTTGAACCACATGAGGAAAGCAGATATTGATCAAAGACACTCATACAGTTTCACATCATTGTAAAAATGAGATTAGATGTTGCCCACCCAATGTTAAGCATCCTGTGTGTGCTGCCTTGTACGGTGTTCTTACAATTTGAGAGACAAAGCCTGACAGGTAACGTTTCAGTTTAAACGGAGGGTTAAGTTGCTTCTCAGAAGGAGTTAAAGTTTAATTCTTTACTTACAAGGTGGAAACTGCATGAAATGCCAAAGTATCGGGGGGAGACATGTTTTTGCTTTTAAAATCTATACTAGCCATAAGGTGGCAGTGTGGCAACTATTTTTTAACTGAAGTGGAAAAAAGGGAACTGTAACTCCTAAAGTGATTTCCAAGGTACAAGAAAAGTAACAGCAACAGTTTCTGTTTAAGGGATTTTTTTTTCTGTAAATGTATATACCTAAAACAACTTAGGTTACTGAAAGACAGAAATTCCTAGGAGTGAAATCTCTTTTGCTAATACCTGACTTCAAGCGAAGAAAAATTCTGTCAAGCTATAGAAGAAATATGTAAAAATATGTTAAATATGCAGTTGCAAAATATTATTCCAAAGCAGGATGAGATGCTTAGTTATGAATATGTTACATGGTTTATACACATTCCTTAAAGGAAGTTCATTCTTTTTGTGGAGAAATAACATTTCTTTAAAACATTAGGAGAGCAATTGTATGCATGTGCATATACCCACATAGGTTCACCCACACATGAAAACAATTCCAAAAATAAAACACTTTCAAACAACCTGATGTTGTAAATTCACAAATGCCCTCCCTCTGCTCCCCTTCTCTTATATCCACTTAGCATCCTTCTTTGTTAAACACTGAAGGTTAGACAAAACAGGTGTGGGAATGTTCAGTGGATTCTTCACTGGCTTCCAATGTGCATCATCCCAAAAGCTTCTAAAAGAAAAAAATTCTCAAAAGATACGAAGTGTATCACCAAAATGCAGATGGAGAAGAGCTCAATGCCTTTTCTTCTCAGATGTTTTCAATAGGTTTGATCTCATTTCTGCAGTAAAAGTACACATATAGGAAGTAGTTGGCCATTCCTACTCAGTTCTGAACGTGCAGATGGATAATGAAAAATTTGGATCAATACCAAATGTGAAATTTTGATACAGACCACATATTCATATGAAGTCTTTTCAGAGCTAATTTTCCTTCTAAAAAATATTAACTATAAAGGCACATCTTGCAAAGTGCAGAGAATTTCGACACAAACAAGTCTGTTGGTTTGGAGATGGAACTAGAAGGCCTTTACATCCTAAAGAATTAAAATAAGTGAAGAGAAAAAAAAAAAGAGGACAAGTTAATGTTCAGAACTGAATTAACTGTTTTCCATTCTCTACAACAGATTGCTGATAACCACTGGCTTTGCTATTTTAAGTCAAATTGTCATGCTCAAAACCTAGTTACAATCCCAGATTTACAGTGAATTTTTTGCTTTTAATCCTTTGGATTAAAATTTTTCTCACACAACTGATTTATACACATAACAAACCTACAAAAAGCAAATAAAAACAACCTACGTGTACTATGACATTTGTCTGTAAGCACTTTTCTGTGCATTTGTAAAGGCCTGCAGAATAGCTTTTCTATTCTATGAAAGTGCTAAAATTAGTATGTACCTTCTTCAGAATTTCATTCATGCCTTTTTTCTAATTGGTAATGTAAAACTATAGCTATTTGCAAACATAGTAACTTTGTAGTTCCCTTAAAAAGCAAGCAAGCAAACAAACAAAAAATTATGTATGCTACCAGAGAAAGAATTGAAAAAAGTGCATTTTCCCAGGGCTGTAAAAATGTTGTCTTAACCTCTTAAAGGTATCAGCGATAAATTTTCATCTTTCTGACAAGTATTAGATGAAAAACAGTTAGAAATGGTTAATAATATGTTTTACCTTTAGAATACTTGAGAAATAGTAATTATTTTTTCACCTGATAAGTGGTAAGTACATTTCAGGAAATATTTAGGTATCAGTAAAACAGCCAGCAAACAAAAAAAATCTGCTAAAATCAGATTTTAAAAAAACAATCAACCAAACAAAATCCCCAAAACTGCCCTTTTGGTCAGTTAGGATTAGAGTTAATGAGAAATAAATTCAATCAAAAAAAGAAGAGGACTATAATTTGTCAGCAATGTAATGATGCATAAGTTACTCAGTGCTTTAGGTGTCTGAATTAAATGTTTAAAGCAGACCATGCTGCTGTTAGGTTTGTACTGGGTTTTTGTCACTTCACAAGGGCAGTTCTCTCTTGAACCCTACAAATTACAACTGGAAGCAGGTGGCAGCCTGCCTGGCTAGTCTCCCTGAAGAAACCCCCACCCCTGACACGCTTCCTGGGGCAACTAAAGGACTCAGGAGGGAAGAGTGAAGTTGAAACTGAGAGAGCAGGGAAGTGTTGTTTTAATGTTTGTCTTTGTTTCTCACTACCCAGATCTATTTTAATGGGCAATAAATTAAATTCATTTTCCCCAAATCAAGTCTGTTTTGTCTGTAACAGTAATTGGTAAGTGTTCTCCCTGCCTTTACCTTGACACATGAGCTTTTTTCATCTTATTTTCTTCTCCTGTCCTGCAGAGGAAGGGGAGTAAGTGGCAGCTGGGTGGACCTTTGACTGTTCCCAAGGCTTAACACCGCAAGAGACTTCCTTGTTTAAAGCCCAAAACTGTCACTCTTACTGCTACAGGTCCATTTACTTTCACAAACAGTTATATCCTCTCCTTTGCCTCTCTTTCTACACTGTTAGGGTTAAAGGGGTGGGTCTCAGGTGCTTGTGCAACTTGGCCTACTTAAACAGCAATGTGTCACACTCTAGATTTATATAGGAACATAAATATGTCTCAGTCATTTTGTTTCAAGTTTCTTCAGATTTTTCTTCTGATTTCATCCATATCTCTTGCTACCTTCTCCTATATTCTTTTTACCATGTTAGATCTTTCCTCATTTCTCTCCTGTTTCTTTTGTGTTTTTTTTTTCTGTCTGAGCTTTTATAACACCTGATTTAGAAGCTCACTTTTCCCACTGAGAAAAGAAAGAAAGGATGAGACAAGTGTCATTATGAAAAAGAAATGTATGGAAAAAGAAGAAGGAAAAAGAAAACTGAGTTTTCTTGAGAGGGTTCACAGGAGAATCAAACTGCAGTGAACATTGCTGTTTTCTTTTGTCTGGCTTTGGGGATCTGTCGGGCTTACTCTCTTGGAAATTTAACTTTAAAAGCTCAGGTTTCTCTCTGTACACTCCTAGGCACCCTGTTGACATTTTCCTTTCCAAAGTCAGCAAAATCTAAAAGAAACCAGTGTTTGGAAGTTGTATTCTTCTCTTCCCTAGACTTACACACAAACGTATAAGCAGACTGCACAAGACTTGTTTTCTAGCACCATGTGTTTTGAGAGCAAGCATATCTGGGAAAACGGGGATGATAATAGGTGGCAGGTGTGCTATGACGAAAGTAATAGAGCCGAAATGTTCCCAGGACATGATCTTTCACTTTCTTCTCATTTGTCTACTCAGCACATTGATGATGAAAGAAATCTCTTTTCTCAGGTAATGTTACTTGGACAAGCAGAATTCTGATGTGGGAAGCCTCTCCAACCTTTCCAGCCTGGCTTTCATGCCATTTGTTGTCCTCAGACTGTATAAGAAATCAGTAAAGCACAGGGTCATGAACTGGACCCTATCTCTTCTTGTTATCACACTGTCAGAAGGTCCTGTTTAAAACAAAACAAAAGAAAAAAAACCAAAACAATCTCAGTATGGTAGAGAGGTACAGGGATAAGAAAAAGTGTGAGTTTGTTGATTAATGATCTCAGACTATTTGTGTTCTTTTCAGAAAAGAGATACTTACTTTCAGACTCTTTGCTGTCCTTTCTTCATGCCTCCACAATTAAGAAGAAAGAAACAAACTTATACTGAATAATTTAGTGATCTGTTCTGTGTTCACCTACCAAAATACATTATTTCAGTATGGAACTTGCCTTGTGCAAATCCAATAAGCTTCGTATATTATACCTGTTCTTCAGTCCTGAGTACCCTACCTGCCAGCCACCAATAAGACTGCTTAAACATTTTGGGTTTTACACTTACCGTCATAGTATGGCAAAGTTAAAACTTTCCCAGGCATTCACTGATCAGTAGTTAATTTACTCTGTATTCTTTTCTCTCCCCTCTGCTCCTAAGTCCTAGCTTCTGAAAATGTACTTTTTAAGAAGCCTCAGCAATCTTTTACTTTCAAATATACATGAAGGAATTGACAACTTCCATTGCCCACTCAGATTCTTCATGACACTACCAGTCATGAAACAATTTTTGAAATGTCTGCAAGGGAGGCCTCCACATTCCCAAGAATTATTATACCATTTCCAGTGTTGTAACATTGGTCTGTTGCTGTTTTTCATAGTGAAGCTCTTCTACTCCACTTTCAATCCCAGGGTGTGTTCAAGAATAACAGTCTAACAGCATGCACATTTTTGTCTAAGTCAACCTTTAAGGAGCCTTCTGAGTTGCTGATTAGTAACGGGTATTTGCCAGGTCGTAGTTTCATTGCTGCAGGATGGAGCACACCAATGTACCTCTCCCCTGAGTCAGAATTTCTGGTGGAGTAACTATGAGTTCTTTATTAGCGTTCCAGAAAATGAAATCCAGTGATCAAGAGTGGCACAAATTTCTCCCAGCAACATCAATAGGGAAAAAACATTACTTAGCTGCAAGGAAGAAGGAGAGAGATGCCTTAGAATAATTAATAGCAGATCCAGAGGCTGTTGTAAAGTAAAAAATCCTCCGTGAATCTGAATCATGTTAGTCAAAATATGTGAACCATCCCTCACTGTCCAAAATGTGAAGATTCTGTGAATCTTATTAGCAAAGCATTCATCTAGCTCTGCAAAATACTAAAGTGTCAGAGTGAGAGCTCTCAGCCTCAATAAATTAATTGCAAGAGGTGCTTCAAAAGATTGGAAAATTTCTATTATTTTAATATTTTTACATTTTCTTTGGTGTGTGTTGAAAGAGTGTAAAATGTAAAAACACTGAAATCCATCTTACCTTGAATGTAATACAAGTTTTGATAAGTAGTTTACATTTGTGATCAGGACACCATATTATGCATGAGTGGACTAAATGCCATGAGCATGTTATCATCATCTGAAATAATTACACTGTATTTTAGTTTTGTTGTGGGATGTTAATTTGGAATGTTATGGCCACCAAGCACATGTTTTGCCTGAGAAGACTTAATCGAATGATACTATTATTTAGAGCATTATGTCCTGTGGGCAAATTAAGCTCAAGTGTTTAGCTCTGTGGATCCTTGAAAACCTAATGAGCTGCCTTGGGATCACACACAAGGCAACAGTGTATATACAGTAATATAAAGAAAATCACATTTTAATTTCTTCAAACAAATAAATAAGTTGTGATATTTTAAGGAAAATTATTAAATTTATTTTCTATTTTAAGTTTGACACTGAACCACTTAAGTGTTTATGCAAGTATACAGGGCTTAGCATTACATTAATTTGAACTAGAAAACAAACAGAAAATATCACTATCTCCTTTTCAGATAGAACAATGGCATTTGTGCAGCCTTTAGCTCTATTCCTCTGACAATTCAATGCAATTTGGGATATCAGCTGATACTGTGTTTTAACAATTTAAAATGCTATCTTTATCTGCTTCGGCAAAAACTATCTGTTTCAAGAAAGTTTATGAAAGAGATACTTTTGTGATATTATGGAAACTTTAGTTGTCAAAGGAAAGGAATTGCCTCCTGAAGCCATTAGCTATGAGACGTATGAAGACATAAACATCTTCTGAAAGATTTTTAAAAACCCAATAAAATAATTCACCTAGTGTATTTTTTACCTGTTAGTGGGTAAGTGACTTTTGTATTTAAGTTCACTCACCAAACTGAGAAAGAAGCTTTTTCAAGAATGATTCCTAATGCTATGAATTACCAAGACAGTCTCTAACGGGACTGAACACACTGATCACTCACTAGTCTCATTAGTCTTTTGTTGACACAGAGAAGGTAATTTTCTGCAACTTCTTATTTTTTCCTCGTAAGATATAGGAGAAAATAAAGATGTAGGAATCAAATAATATCTTACCAAACCACCAAGAAAGTACAACAGCATATAAAATAAATTAATGAATTTGGAAAAAAATCAAGATCTGTCACAATTATAGATTTATTATTTAGAAAGACTCTGTGTATATCCCTGTAAATGATTACTTGTATTTTATGAAAATTTTCTCTTACTCTCTGAAATTAGTTTTTAATAATAGAGCCTAAGAACCATCACATTATTTACCATAAGTTTTAACAGGTTCCCTCTCCTACTTCCCAAATATCAAAACAATCAAAAATATTAAAAGAAGAAAAAAATAATATATGGTGTTGGCTTCCATTTGTAATTTGAAAAATAAAATTTTTCTGTTATTCTACCAACTTGGCTGGATATAATTCAGTCAAAAGATCTTCAGGTTCCAAACTGAGGAAGGTTATTCTTGCCTGATCCATTTTGTGTTTCATTCCACTGATAGAAAAAGTCTTTTTTAACCACTGTTACTAGGCTATTTATTAAAAATAGATTTAGCAACACTACTAACATGAGAACTGCGTGGCAAAAATACTTAAAATAAGTAAAACTCAGATTAGTTTTGATGATTATATGGCAACTGTGTAAACTCTATAACTGATCATTTTTAGTACATTTTTAATGTCACATAGCAAAGGGAAGTTTTTTAGCAATAAAAAATAATTTTAGGGATAAATCCTTTTTCCTTCCTATATCTTAATTCAAAACTACTAAAAAAATGACCCAAACATAATCTTATGCCCATTTCCCTGACAGCCAACATTTCTGTGAGCAGTATAGTATTTTCACTTGTGTATCTCTGCAGTGAACTTTGGCAGGAAGGAGGAAGGGAATCTCTTTCCTAATGCTTAAGAATGCTTTATTATATTAAAAGCCCTACTTCGTATAATTTGCTTACTGTAATACAACTCTAATGAAGAGAAAATGGACCACTGTAATAACCTGACAACCACATTTATCTGTAAAGAGGGTTAGTTTCATACCAGATCCCACCTTCAACTCTATGAAACTGTAGTATGGTGGGAAGAATTCAAACAGTAGGAGAGAAATCTTCAGAACTCTATTATTTTTTTTTTAGATATCCATCTAACAAGCAAAGCTCTGTATCATTTTCCAGTTGCATAGTCACAAATCTAATGCAGCAGCAGGATCACTGGAACCAAGGAACATGTTATTTTCTTTGATTTTTATAAACATGTAGGCAAGGCCAAGAAGAACAGTGTATCATTTTAATCACCAGTCCAAAATCATCTGTAAATGAATACATATCTGAGTAAAGATAGTGCTCATAATGATGCCAAAAGTATCCTGACCTGAATCAAATCAGCTGGTCCATCTTGTGTGTTTTGTCTTTGACAAGTGCTAAATGCAAGATATTAAGAAAAGTACAAAAAAATCCTTGCCCAAACTTCAAACCTCCACATCAACAGTCTTTCAGTCTTCATACAGGATAGTCTCTTCTTAGCTGGAGGTTGCTTCCACCCATTGTTGAGTGGGTTTGTATGCTTCTCAGAATATTTTTTAAATTTACCATGGCCTTGGGTTTGCCAGGAGCCAGTCACAGCAAGGACCACTCCCAGGTGCTGTCCTTCACTGTTTCCCTGATGAAGTAGGCTTTCTAGAGCTCCCATTGACTTGTGAAGGGTGCTATAGTTGTTTTCTGTCAATAAAAATCTTCCTACATGGACTATCTAACCAAGTTAATCTACTGTGAGGCCTCAACCCTTGATCTACATGCCTGGGCTCTTGCTGGAGTTTGATAATTCTACCTCATAATCAGGAAAAGAAGAGTGAGCCAATAACCAGACAGAGGAGTTTTCTAAATACCATTATCTTTGTGTTTTTCCGATGTTCCTGAAAATAATTGCTTTTTGATGTATTCTTTTTAATCAGAATAGGCAAGAGATAAAAGAATCTGAAAAAAAAAGAGCATAAGATAAAAGAATCTGAAGAGGAGCATTTCAGGGGCTTTCCTTCTTTTTTTTTTTTAATTTCCAAGGAGCATTTTTGCCTTCCTTCTCACTACACTTCCAGCCTGTATAGCTATGTACTAGGAGCTGAAGGTGAGAGTTTTCTATCTCTTGAAGAAAAAAAAAGAAAATGCATATACTAAAAAAAGATTATGAAAATGTTGTGGAATGGCTCAAAAATAAGCAGAATTTCTGATTTTTTTATATCAGAGTATATTCACTATCTATGGTCATTAGTCAAAGTATAACAGTTCTGGTTTTCCAGGAAAAGAAGTGAATGTCCAGATATGAATGGGTTAATTTTAAACCATTCCTCAGTTACGTAAATGCACAAAATGTAGTGCCACTTTCTATTCTTATTACAATTGTGAGATTGTCACTATAACTGATTAATTTTGTGCCATTCTTTCCCAGTGCTCTCTTTGTCACAAGAATGAGCTATCACAGAATTTTAATGCTTAGTACATTTTAGTTTTCATAATGTATTCTAATTTTCATTCTAGTGACAAAGGTTGGCACAAAATCAGACCGTATTCATAACAAAGGCTGCAAAAATAAAGCAGGAATCAGTATAGAATCCATCTTCATGACAATCTCAGAACAATGAGAACAGAAATATCACAAAACAAAACTCTCTGTTCTTGTGGCAGTCTTGGTACTGTAATATCACAACACTCCAAAACACATTTCTGAACCTTTTGAATCAGATGTATTAAACTCATTTTGCAGTATGGGTATCTTTCACAAGATTTTGAAAAGGGGACAGTAGGAAAAAAAAATAGTGTCAAAATGTGATTTGTTAGAAATAGTTGTAGTTTAATGGAAAATACTATTTGGCTGCTCGCTAATTCCTAAATCCACCACTGAGTTACTGGAGGGAGGGAGGACGGAAGGGAGGGAGGGAGAGAGAAAGGGAGTGGTGGAAAGGGGGGATGAATTAAAAACCAGTGATTGCTCTTCATAGAACCTTTACACCACAGAATAGTTGTTTCTTTCTGGGCCTGGTGCTAGAAGTTATTTGATAAACTGCTAACATGGCAAAACTGTGGGTATCAAATACAAGAAACCTTCAGTAAGTCAGAAATAATTGCCATTTATTGAAGTTGTGGGTTGTGATGTTATAAATTACGCATATTCTCCACGTTCTGTTCCTAGAGGAAACATGAGCCAAGAACCAATGGTGGATTTATTTCTGGTTCTCTAGGGTAAACGATGTCCTTTAACACCAAACCCATGGATTGCATACAATCTCTATATTTGTCTATCCTTCTGTCTAAGGATAGGCAGAATTATCCTTCTGTCTAATGTTAGTTTTTCTTTTAGCACTCCAGTATTTCAAACTCTCTGTGGTATGAAAATTATTATTAATACATAAACAGATAGGTAAAAAAGCCTGGCTATGAGGTACTTTATTATAAACAGAAAGAAAAACAACCTGTTCAACAGCTTGGTGGACAGATAATTGGATAGTGAAAATATTTTCTGGTTTAACAGTGAAACAATAATCATAAATGTTTTAATTGAAAGGTCAATCCATATTTCTAATTCGAAGAGTTTATGTATTTGACTGTGAGTTCACACTTGACATACAACTCAAAGTTTTATATTATTTTTTATATATATTTTTGCAATCTGAGAGGAATAGGAGGGAATACCAAGTACTTGCAGTAATGTTTATTAACTTTTAGTGTACTACAAAATAACTTCAGAAAGAACATTAAAATATTTATGCCTGTATGGGACATCTCCTGTCACCTGTACTGCACTACTGCACACAGAGGCTTGACACATATTTAAATGTTGCAGACTGGAAGCTAAGAAGGTATACTAGGGAAATACTCTGTGCTTAGCTTTTATATTCTAACCTTTGTCTCTGCCATCGCCCACTGTTGAAATTAGAGTATTTTGCTAGATGTGCTTTTGGTCTGACATCCCAGGGCATCCTCTAACAGCAGGTAGATACCAAGAAGTACAGAATCTTCTGCAATAATAATATTAAAAGGAAACAAAAAAATATTTCTTGTTATTTCCTGTTTCCACTGCCCTACAATTCGATAGGTAGTACAGTAATAAACACTTCCCTAGCTCTGCTCAGGTTTGTGCATTTATAATACCATTGTTTTCAACATTGAGAGGTTAGTCAAAAATTATCCCTTGTTCAGACTGTGGTGAAATATCTGTTCTTCATGGGATCAAGATTAAATTAAATGCCTTATTTAGCTCTCTGAACTGATAAGCGTATGATCATCTACTGCCCTGGGAGTCCATGGCCACCCTAGGTGGGAAGTAAAGAGGTCTTGCACACAGGAATCAGTTTTTAATCCACAATTTCAGTATACAAAAAGAGAAGCTGGCATCTGTTATTGAAGCCAGTGAATTTTAAAGCTCAGCTCCCAAACATAGATGACCGAGAACTATGCTCATATGTGTAGATATTCAAATGCTGTATAGGCATTTTCAACATTCATCATCCATCTGAAGTAAAGGCTGAACACATCCCCCAAAAGAAAACAGAAGAATCATATCTGAAAACAGAAACATACACAATTATTTTGGACTTAAATTAGTGGAAATCAAGTCTGTTACTATCTCAACTGAAATGATCTCAGAAGCAAAACCCAAAGATCAGCGGTTTCATAATCTATAAGGTATATGTGGAGTTCCTGGAATTAACTCTTTACAACATTTGTCTGCATGTTTTTATCTCATAGGGACATTTCTTTAAATGTTCAGAGAAAGCTGTGCAATTGTCTATGAACCTGTTTAGTCCACATACTAGATTTTCCAAAATATGCAGTCATTTATTAATAGTTGCCAACCTCATGCCCATTACATTAAGAAAAAATCAATTTATCTGTAGGAGGAGTGCCTACACCGTTGTTAACACAGCAGGACCTGTTGGTATATATTGCATGCTCCCTCTTTGCACGTCTAGGTGTCCCCAGTCAAAGGAAGCAGAGGTATGGGAGGAGAGAGGAGACAAGTATTTGTGGCCTTTCACAGTATTCAGTAGGCAAGATGTGCCCTTAGATCCAGGAACTGGGAAGTGCTTACTAGTCCTACAGACTAGATTTGTACACTGGGTATATAGTAGCACTGCTAACGGAATGAAATGCTTCCATCGAAATAATTTCCTCTGGGGCATGCTTTCATAACCTTCCTGTGATACATGATACTGCAATTCAGAAGTCCATTTCGTGAACTATCCCTGCTAGGTGTTACTGTTCATTGATAAGGAGACCATCAGGTCTCCCAGAAGAGGGATTTGCACATCCCACGCAGGAAGCACAGCCCCAGCCTGAGAGAGTAGTGCCACATGACTACAGACTTTCTGCAGCACAGGGGAGAACTGGCCAGGTGGTCCAGGAGTTTCCAGCAGGAACTCAGTCTGGTGACCCAAGAGCTCTCCAAGGGCAGAGGCCTAGCACTCACAGCAGCATCTCTCATGCTGACACTCCCTGGTTCAGCAACTCCAGCCCTCCGGGGCCTCTGTCCTGGCCACCTGGGCATTGACACACCAGGCTGGTTTTAAATGTGGTTGTATTCAAGTGTGTGTGAGTGTGGGTGTCTTGAGCATTTTACCCCGCATTCTGCAGATTTTACTCCTCTGCTTCAACCAGAAGTAAAACTCTTAGACAAACCAAAGTGAAAGTGGTTTGTATAAGAATAGTTATCCCCCTGGGTGACAACTGCAGGAAGATGGCCGGTTTGCTCCCCTCCAGACCTTGAGTGTGTGTGATCCCTCCTCCTTGTGCTCAAGTGTCTGTGCTCTCACCCTGAATAGTAATGGGATGCAAAATGTGCTAATGGGATGAGAGCTCCAAAGCATTGCCCTAGTTGAGTGGCTTATTAAAACCAATGACAAATTAACATTTAAATTTGTCCCCAGGTAAACCAAAGGGAAGCGCTGCTGGGGATCATACCTGTGTAGCTGCAAAAAGGCTCAAGAATGAGGGTCAATTCTACAGCCCACCTTGTTCTGTACATTTAGGGAGGAGAAGAGTCAGTTTTGGCACTCTGAGTAAGGTTGTCCCAAGTACAAGTGAAAGGACAAGAGACCCATGTCTCGAAGAGTGCAAGTGACCCATTTCTGTGGTTTTGTTTTTTTTTATTTTTTTTTTTAACACAAGTTTGAAATATTCTGTGGACATATTTTACAAACTGTGAGAATATAGAACTGCTTTATGAAATTACAACTTTCAAACCCTCTTCTGAGAAACTTTAGCAGTTATGTACTAGCAATACTCCATCTTCTTCACTTTTAAGAATTGTTCAATGTAAAGCATGTTTTTTCTTTTTTCTTCTTATTTTTCTTTTTCTTTTTCTTTTTTTCTTTTTCTTTTTCTTATCTCGTCAGGCAAAAAGATTATGCTATACTATAGAAACATGAGTTTCTCAAACCTCTGTTCTGTTTGCAAAAATTTGGTTTTCCTTTGATAGAGACAACAGTGACTATTACTGAAACCTGTGATTTCTCTGGTTTTATAATTCTTTTAAAGAGGGGATTTAATACCTTCCTTTCATTATATCAGCTGGTGAATTAGTTAATTTAGTTTATAAAGCTTTTCAACCAGCATTTACAAACATCATTCAGTACTTTGGATAGCTGGATTTTAGGTGACATATTTAATGTACTTTATAAATGATGAAATTTAGAAGACAAAATTGTGCATTTAATCTCTATTTGACTGTATTTCATAGGGAGTAGCTTAAATTGGGACTATGTGTGAGTTAACAGAAACAAAATTATTTTGTGAAATCCAGCTTTTACGTAGGTTGCTTTTATATAAACAAGGGTTTTCCATCTTGCAGGAATTTATAGTTGATCCTTCAATGAAGTCAATAAAATGTTGAACGTGTCTGTCTCAGTTATGCCTGTCGTATTAATCCTTGGATACAATGATTTAAGATTATTTTTCTGATAAAACGAAGACTTGATAAAAGATACATATCACAAACATGCATTTATCTAAATCAAAATAATGGATGATGTAAAGACCATCTGGAAATATGATTGCTAGGTAAATGAATGTTTTCCTTTTTCAAGTAAAACTGCATATAAAATGATGCCTCTTCCTTCTTAAAGATTATTTTGTCCAGAAGAGGGAGTTAGTCAAATTTATGATGGAAATTTTTAATGTAATATATAAAAGAAATATTTTGTAGTAAGTGTAGAAACAGACCATTCATGGAATCTCATGAAACCTTAAAGAGGTTGCAAAATATTAATAGTTAATGGCACAAAAAAAAAACCCCTAACCTTTAACATATGGAGATTTCTGTGGAAGACAGGAAATTGAAAGAGAATTACTAAAACCCAATTTGCACAATTTGAACTTAAAACAGAATCAACAAGATAAAACAAATCCAAAAATATAATACAAATTATTTTAAAATTAATGTGTCAACTTCAACTTTTAATCTGAAATGTTAGTGTCTGTTCAGTCTAAGGTCAATGTCACACTTAAGATCTTAAGGGTCTTTAAAGTCTTTTATTCTTTTTATAATCTTCTGGTAGTTATCATCTTGTGCAAAAAAAAAAAAGTGCTTTTTGTTAAAATTAAGATTTTTTTCATACTGAGTGCAAATACGTGACTGAAACATTTCTGACATTATTATTATTTTAGAAAGTTTGTTTTCAGTCCCCTTATGGATAACTTTCACCTCTGTTACTTGTCCTTTTAAGAGCCTTTCTGATCCAATATTAATGCAAAATACATTGTCATGTTTTGTGACTTTTTTACACTTATCACTCAGCTATAGCTTAGATTCAGAGATTTTTTTAATTATTATTTTTATTTTTTTTAATCCTAATGGATTTGCAGCTAACCTATGGCTCCATCCATGGTCAGTTGCCTTCAGTATCATTGATGTATGCATTGTGCTGATAAGTACTGTGGTTCATTTTCCTCTTAGGTAAGCACAGTTAAAAAAATAAGGGGAGGTGGGGGAGAGGGAGAGAGAAACTCTCAGACTAATAATTACCTTAGCCTGAGATGGGGTTGGCAAAACACACTTAATTGATTGCTTTCTAACCTTCAGTACTGTGTAATGAAATATGGCTGCTTCACGACAAAAAATGTGTGATAGCTTCTTTTCGTTTTAATGTTATTTCACTGAATTCCTCAAAGCTGCATTTCATTCAGCATTATCAGTGTTATCAGTTAATGTTTTAATCAAATGTTTTAATCATTTCATTCAGCATTATCAGTTAATGTTTTAATTAAAGGGCAAATATTGGTCTTATGAATTCTTTCCGCACATCAAAAGGACTGTCCCTAGTATTCTCAGTGTCATCATTTCATATTACATTTTAATTTGTTAGTTCATCAGTCTGAACTGAGTATCCTAATATGTAAAGAATCATTCGTCATGATTCAGTGATCTAACAAAGCTTGTTGAAAGGTGAAGTAATTACTAAAAAGAAATAAGATTTCAAACTTATGGAACATATTATGATATAAATTTTCTGTGCAAGAGTACTTGTATCACAGAGGAATACAGGAAAGACTGTTCTTCTGATATGTATTTTACTGTATCACATACAATTTTGTCTGTTTTTTTGGTCTGAAAATTAAAAAAAAACAACAAAACTTTTAATTCCTTGCTAGTGAGATTTTAATTCAGCAATAGTGGTCGTTGCTGTAGGACAAGTAAATATTTTGTGATTTTATTACATACTGAAGATCCAGGGTAGACCTGGCCAGATAAATGGATACACTCAGAAATTATGTATATTCAAACTGCTCCAAGAAACGTCTATCTGTATATCTGCATGTTTACATAGTTTCTCTCATTAGTGTCCTATTATTCTTTTATCTAGAGATAAAAAGTGTAAGAGAGAAATGAATTAACCAGACCTGAGAAACATATTGGTATGCAACTGATTAAAACTAAGAAGATATTTGAATATACATAGTCATACTTAGAAAAATCACACCTCTTCTTTCCTTATCTTGCTACAAAATTCATGTAGGTATCTCTAAAAATCCATCTGTTGTTGGAGTTTTGCAGTATTATAAGCATTTGCTGCATCATGTCATCTGTTGACATCATAAATAACTTGCAGTTACTTTTACGGCTTGCTTCATCTGGAGATGTTTTTAGAGTGTATACAACTGGGTGTTTGAGAAACAGCAGAATTCCAGAAATATTATTTCCAGAGCTGTCCAAGTATCGAGATCTTGGAATGAGTTTCTCGTCCATTTGTCTTTCATTTTTATTTGCTTCATCTGCAAATGTAAAGTTGGCTTTATTTACTTTAAGATTTACAAGTAAACTGGGTTACAGTAACAATTTATAAACACAATGTTAACATTAGCATTAGAGTCTAGACCAGGCTTTTGAAATGAATCTTCTGACTGTCTCCACTGACCATCCTTTGGTTCACTTTGTGTCCTGGGTCTGCAAACTGGATACCTTCCAGATGAAACTGAAGTGGAAAATCTGCTTCAGGAGTGCACACAATGACCCAGTTATTAGTGGGCATTCATTGTTGAATGACAGACAGGAGCTAATCTCAGTTAAAATTGAATCACATGTAGTTTGATTGCTGGGTCCCAGCACGGACTGGGGACTACATCAGTCTTTTACCACATGACCCTTAATATGTCTGTGTTGTGCCAGTTTTCAGTGACTGAATTTAATCTTGAGTGCTGAAATCTGAATCTTGAATCTCTGAATGCTTGCTTTAGGTCCCCCATACATTTGCAGGGAGAGCTATGCAGTGAAATTCACAAACACCACACAGAGAAAGTGACTGTAGCTGGACTATAAGTAATGATAAGAGCAAACTTAATTTTTACACCATATTTTCTGCAGTGTTCCAATATATTTCCAACTGATGTAGATGAGTATCTTCTGCAGATCTTTTCTCTGAGCTCTCTTCTAAAAATTCCTGAGACCTTTCTCCTAGTTAGGGTCATTCCTTTATACCAACACATAGCAATGACAATGACATCTCCCTCCCACTCCAGCTACAGCTAGGTAGAGATTATTCACTCATTATATGATAAAGCTGTCACAATTCTCTATTTCTTTTGTTGGAACTCAAAAACACATCTGATTTGTTTTCATGTAGGAGGAGAAAAGTAAGAGATGATGATGACTGTGGACTAAGGTTGTGCTCAGCCTTCCCTACACAAACTGTTCCTGTACGCTCAAAGAAGAAAAGTAGAGGGATTGTGATTCCCTAGCCTACTGGTTATTTCGGTGGATAGAAACACTGATTTTCAGGATCTTTCTGCATCTTTGTGTTTTATAGGACATCTGATTCTTTCCTAACCTATCTGAACTTCTCAGAAATACTACCTTCCCACAGCATCTATTTTTTCTGACACAGATTGCAGTTTAAAAGTCACAATGCAGCTAATTGAAAGCCCTGTTATAAGGCTCATCTCATTAAACACTGAAATGCAAGCACCTCCCGAGTGAAATGTGGCAGCTGTTAAACAGTGAACAGCAATACTGAACAAGAGCTGAGGACAGTGAAAAAGAACATTGTATCTCATTGAAACTTCAGGAGAATTGTTAGTGGACAGAATGCAATTATCCAAACTGGAAAGTGTCCAAAATACTAGGGTTAACATACATGCCTTTTCCTTGGTTTTTAATGTTGGAGGAGAGGTAAAATGAGTCTGTTGTTGTGCTACATTAATGCATAAATCATTGGAATTTGTGACACTAATGTGTAAGTCATTAGAATCCCATTTATTTGTTTCAAACCAAAAGAAGATCCTCTTTGGAAGAAAGTCCACTACATTATAGGTTCACAATAAAGCTACCTCAGCAGGAAGTGTAATCAGTTTACCTCCTTCAGTACAGTTGTCCTTTTGGATCTTCTAAGTTCTGTTCTGCACAAACCCTGAACTCAAAGTGGGTGTGCTGGCTCATAAACACAACATCTCTTAAAGAGTGGTTTTACAGAATGATGTAGCATGAAAAGCAAGCATTGGTAAGAAGGTACTCTTTTCCTTGCAGCATGATGCCATTATGTGGTGGTGGTGGGTTTTTTTGGTAGCTCTTTTGTCCGCTTGCCATTCAGTCCTATCACCACTTACATGCTTGCTGGAGCAAGCTTTTTGGTCAGTTCTTTACTGTATGGTCCTTCAAGTAAAAGAGTATCTTAACAGATCTTCTTTTTTAATTCATTAACATAGAGAATTATCTTTATTTCATCTGCAAGGGGTTCCTCCCTGTCCTTCCTATATGCTGTGTCAAAAAATACAAACTTCCTATCTCACTAATATTAACAGTATTTCAAGATTCATTCAGGTTGAGAAAAAGCATCCCTTGAAAGTTATCACTTTCAGTCTACAATTCTGCAGGAAGGAAAGCATTTGCAGCCAAAAGATGGGGTAGAATAATCCATTTCCTTTAGAGGACTGAGACTGTTGCCTCTGAAATACTTCCTCAGAAGGAAATAACGCTAAAACTAGAAACAGAAAAGATAACTGTGCAGCAGAAGTTTTTTAATGTGTTGTACATTGCCAGGAGTTACAAATAAAGAGTCCGAACTAGTTGATGAGATAATTCCTGCCAAGTTATTGGAGGTAATGGAAAAACAGTAGATGAGAATAAGCCACCTTACAAAAAACACAGTTACAAAAAAGGGCCATGCTTTTAGTGATGAATATATTACGTAGTTACATAGCTGTTCTACTAAAGTTGAGAGGCTAGAGAGAGGCAGAAAACTTAAATTGTTAAGACTGTCTGGAGAGAAGGGGCAGAGGAGAGGAGGATGAAAGTAAAGCTTTCAGTGAGCTTTTTTCTTGAGAGAATAGAGTGATGTAAACACAAGGACATGCCTAACAGAAATGTTTGAAGTACTTGCAGTGTCTCTAAATGTACAGAAAATAGTAAGACTTAAGGGAAGATGAGAATGTTTACACACTGGTTGTTGTCATCATCTTTTTTTGATATGTTTTAGTACTAATAAACAACCTTCCCTTGGGTAGGGTTGACTATTTACTGGGAACAGCTTCCAGAAAAAACAAAAGTCAGATAGACAATCTGAGATGATAACAGATAGTACCTAGGGCCATTGAGGCTAGTCCTATGCTAAAAGTTAGTGTGTTGTGCAGCTCTTCTTGGAGACATGTGGTGACGTCAGATCCAGATGCTTAAAGGTCTGAAGTGATGTTGTGAAGGTGGCTGAGTCACTGTAGCAGAAGTTAGCAATGAGTTTACTATGGTGAAAGATAGAGGACAAATTGCATAGCTGGATTTTGTTTAGTGGACGGACAGTGCTCTCTGGGTATGTTGTGCTTGCTTTTGTTGAGAAGAATATACAGCAGGTTTACATAAAGGAAAAACATAAAATAAAGCTAATAGAGAAAAACTTATAAAACAGATGCATAGATATTAGTATGATATCTGTAGAAATATTCCTCCTTTAGTATTCTGTTACGTGTCTTGCACAGAAAATATTTTCTCTGGTAAAAATTAAAAAGAAATCAAAGACAAATATTACCTTTCCATCCATGTAACAGTATAGTGGTGTGACACGTTAATGTCAGTGTTGCAGGCTGTTAATATGGTACAATTACCATTTTATCACTCACAGGTGCAATTCAGCTGCCAGAAGTAATACAGACCACTTACACAGATTCTGACCCCCTACCCCTATGAGAGGTTCTGATATTTTTTTATGAACTAATATGAATCAGTCTGGGCATACTTCTGACACTGCTGTCATTGCACATTAATATAACTACTCTCCTTGACAGTAGAAGAGTTCTGCAGTGATTTTGAAAAAATAATGTTAAGATGTGCTTTTAGGAGTATGATGTAATGTGTATATGATGAAGAGCTATTGCATTTATTAGGTCATTATCAGTGCAATGATTAAGAATACCTCTATATCATATGTATAAGAGCAGAATGGGAGTCAAGTATAGCATGATCATGAAGAAGATTTTACATTTTCTTTAAGAATAACTGTTCTGGAATTGAAACATTCACAGTTGCTTAAATTTTCTACCTCTTTATGACTAAGACTCTCTTCACAAACTGTAAGGAAAGTAAATAACCTCAGTGATTTGGACCCAATCTTCATGCTACAGTGGACTCACCTCTGGACTGTCAAATTTGAGGCCTATGTGTTCAAATTTATGCTGAAATAGTAAGACTGGATTAAATTTCTGTAAAATCCTACTAACAAAGCTAGTGAGTGAAAATACTAATAACTTTCTTATGGACCTGATGATAATGGAAAATGTTGGAATTAGACAACAAACAATTGTTCAGTGCTGCTGAGGTTGAAGACAAGGAATTAAAGCACTTCACAGAATCACAGAATCACAGAATCAACCAGGTTGGAAGAGACCTCTGGGATCATTGAGTCCAACCATTGCTCTGACACCACCATGTCAACTAGACCATGGCACTAAGTGCCATGGCCAGTCTTTTCTTAAACACATCCGGGGATGGTGACTCCACCACCTCCCTGGGCAGCCCATTCCAATGTCTAATAACCCTTTCTGAGAAGAAATGCTTCCTAATGTCCAACCTGAACCTCCCCTGGCGAAGCTTGAGGCTATGTCCTCTTGTCCTATCGCTAGTTGCCTGGGAGAAGAGGCCGACTCCCACTTCACTACAACCTCCCTTCAGGTAGTTGTAGACTGCAATAAGGTCACCTCTGAGCCTCCTCTTCTCCAAGATAAACAATCCCAGCTCCCTCAGCTGTTCCTCATAGGTCAGACCCTCCAGACCCTTCACCAGCTTGGTTGCCCTCCTCTGGACTCACTCCAACACCTCAACACCTTTCTTGAAGTGCGGGGCCTTATTGGAGTTAAAGTCAAGACTATCAGAAAACAAAGATATTGAATGCAACTTATGTTGCTTGTTTATTTTATATTAGAAAACAATCATTCAAATCTTGTCTAAATGGGTCTCACAGCTGCTTTTTTTTGTGCCTGTAAACTTAAGTCAGGGTATTGCCAAGACTTCCCAGCAGTTTCCTCTTTTTATAAGAGTAAGAGTGGAGAACAGGCAGTATTTTATCCAGCTTTCTTATTCTGATGCAACTGAAGATGTAATACCTTTGACTCTTATATTTGTGTTAGATAATACATAGTTAAGTAGGAAGAGAAAGATCGTGCATCTTCTGTGATTCCAAAGATCTATTAGTATTTAAAAATTATCATTTATTGGTAACATATGAAGAGGATTTTGGAGATAATATGCTGTGACTAGAAGCGATTCATTTCAGTCCTAATTCTACATCCAGCTAGACAGTATTTAAGAAATCAAATTCTTCTCTTCTGTGTACTGTGTTATATAAGGAAAGTCATTTACACAGATATGAAATTAACTGTGACACAATGAGGATTTCTGGGTAGCATTCCAAGACAATGTTTTGAATATATTTTCCTCTTTTTTCTCTCTGGTGTGAATCAATAATATGTTTATGGACCCATGTCTTGGTGAATGCTTTTCTATTTATTTTCCTTATGTAGGTGTTTATAAGCTGTGCATTTTATCTGTTGATAGCACTTCACTCTCCCCTTCTAGAAAGATTTTGGTACACAAAATAACTCTTTAGTTTACTGTCCCTATTCTGAACCCTTTTGCTTTTCCAATGTGTGTATTTATCTATAATTGTCAAGCCTTTGCAAGGAACTATGTATTCCCTAGCTAGCTGGCCTTTGTAAAGAAGATCCTCGAGGGCAATCAACAAACTGAAATACCACACATTTGCTTAGCTTGAAATTCCTAATAAATCAATATGAGGCAAATATTCATACATTAAAGGTTAAATACTTTAAGTTTTTTGACAGTAATTAAGTGTATTTTCAAGAGAAGTTTAATTTTGATAGAGATAATTTTTTTTCTTTCCATTTCATCACTGTTTGTCTCAGATAGGTAGTAAATATTTCATACTACTGACTGACACTACACAGTTGACACGAGTAAGTATACAACAGTCAAATCTAGTTTAAAGGCCTCCAGATGCAACTTTATTAAGAAATACCATTCCATATAAAGCTAATGCTTTCTCAGTGGCTTTGTATCCATGGAAGCAATATGCACACACACATCATCAGTACTGCAATAGCTGAGACCATAAGTCTCCCATCAGTCCTAGTCCCAAAAGAAGGATCAGATGCTCTTGATTAAGATGCTTCCATAATAAATCTCAGAATAGCTGTTGATGTCGTTAACATCTGTCTAGTCATGGCAACATCTCTTTAATTTTGAACTCTGAGATAAGGCTTGCAGACTGTATTTTCAAATGAATTAGCATGCTTGGAAAAGCACCTGAACACCTAACCTACACAGATGCTTTTAGAAATCACATTGATCGAGTTAGATGATTAAGTGTTTTGGCAAATCTACATCCGTCTTTAATGTACTGAAATACCTTTCAAAAATCTTAGGGCTTAGGCACCTTTAATAACATAATCAAGAAAAGGCGCAAGACAAACCCAGACAAAACTATTCCTGGGGACAGCAATATACTGTCCAGAATAGATTTTTCCTTTTCTACATGTTGTACATCATGGACATATGATGAGTAAGGAACAGGCCTTGGAGTTCGGAGCATGAAAAATCTTCTATTCAAAGAAAACATTTTTACTTACCACAAATACACTGACCATCCAAAATACTGAGAGTTCTTTGAAGAACAAAGCTTCTATGACCTTTTTTCTGGGTCCACGCATCATGAAACTAGAAGTATGAAATACCTCAATTACAGTTTAGTGCTTGATCAGATGAAGTGGGTGGGAAGATTATTTTCTGTTCAAGTATGAAATGAGTGCACAACCCCCCTCAGCCTTCATTCACAAAGCTCCCCAAAAGTCAAGCAAATGAGGTAGAAATTCATCAATCAAAGGTTACCATAAATCATTTGAAAGCATCGTAAAAGGTTTTGCCCATTGGTACAGGCTATATTCATGTGAATTTTTATTTCTTTGCTCAAATATGTATTGTCTGAAAGTACCCTTTGGACTTTTATAAGTGAGCCAAATCACTTTACCATTTCAGTGTGAAATCTTGTAATTTCTGTGCTTACTTTCATCATTGTAACATATCAACTTCAGTGACCTTTTTTTCAATTGATACTAATGTAAATAAGGTAAAAAGAAATTAATTCACACTGACCAAATATCACACAGGTCACTCAGTTGCTGCCAAGAAACCTGTTTTCTTAGGTGATCAATAAAAGCTCAAAACACATCTTTGATCTCTGTTTAGGTTCAGTGCATAGCTCTTTTTTTTTTGGTACCTGTAACTCTTCTTGACACTAACTCTTTATTTCTGGAATTCTTGTAAACATTAGTGCTTCAAGTAAATCACAATGCAGCTTCAGGTCTGGGAAAACTAACATGGGGGAGAGGAGGCTGGACTATTATTGGAAGCCAATTACTAATTTATCTGGAAGGACTATTCTCCAATACCTCTGATTTTAAACTATATAGGAACATAATAGAAAAGTTGGTATTTTGAGGAATGGGTTAGGAAGGGTGGCAGAAGGGAATAACTGTTTCATGAGGAAGCATGTCACTTAGCTGCCAAACAGATATCATCTTGGTGAGATGTCGCCCCAGGACATGACTGGTTTTTCTGTACTGAAGAATAAGTACTTGGTGCTCTGTGGCATATTTAGTATCCTGAGAATGACATCCTGAAGTTAGATATTTGCCATGTGAAAGAAACTCTTGCCCTCTTCTAATTTGTTTTTTTTTTTTTAAGATGTTATGAATTAGATACTTTGAAAGAGTCCTATGTACTTTCACTGATCCTTACAGATCCTTAACTTAAAAGAAGTGCATGGGTTATTGAATCTAAAGAATTCAGTAGCCTTTCCTTTCACTTCAAATATATGCGCTCCCCCTTCTAAACTCAGTTAAAGAATTCTTGCAGAACATGATGTACTCTTTTCTCATGCCCTCCGTATAGATATTGATCAGTAAACCCTGGTTGAAACATTTCAACAAATCTGACAAGTGACAAGACTGGTCACTGCTCTTAAAGGTGAGCTGTAGGAGGTTTTTAGAGTGTCTAAATTATTTCATTAGATTCAAAAGAGGGAAAGTAATAATTTACATTAAGGTCACTGCTAATTACAACTTTAACCCTGAAAAGTTTAAAAGTGTGAATAAATCACAGGACCGTAATTCAGCTTCTGAAGTAAATGAATTCAAAGTCTAACTAGCATGAACACAGACCGAAATAAATTTGTGCATTCTGAGCCCTTGGTTAGATCTGGTTATTTTTTCGTTTGTTTGCTTGCTTGCTTGCTTTTGTTGGGCAGAGGAACTGGAATTGTCAATAACTGTTTAGGCCAACAGATGCATGTACAGAGCAGTAATAAGCCATGTAGTCAGTCATGTTATGAACTGACCATATGTTATTTCTAATGTAAATCCTGATTGCAATTTTTACCTCTATCTGCTTTCTGCCCACTTGTCCATATTCATAGAATCATAGAATCATAGAATGGTTTGGGTTGGAAAGGACCGTAAAGATCATCTAGTTCCAACCTCCCTGCCACGGGTTAGGGTTAGGGTTAGGGTTAGGGTTAGGGTTAGGGTTAGGGTTAGGGTTAGGGTTAGGGAGAGACACCTTCCACTACACCAGGTTGCTCAAAGCCTCATACAACCTGGCCTTAAACACTTCCAGGGAGGGGGCAGCCACAGCTTCTCTGGGCAACCTGTTCCAGTGTCTCACCACCCTCACAGGAAAAAGTTTCTTCCTAATATCTAATCTAAATCTATCCTCTTTCAGTTTCAAACTATTTCCCCTCGTCCTGTCACTACATTCCCTTGTAAAAAGTCCCTCTCCCGCATTTCCTGTAGGCCCCCTTCAGGTACTGGAAGGCTGCTATGAGGTCTCTCCAGAGCCTTCTCTTCTCCAGGCTGAAGAGCCCCAACTCTCTCAGCCTGTCTTCATAGGAGAGGTGCTCCAGCCCTCTCATCATCTTCATGGCCCTCCTCTGGACTCGCTTCAACAGCTCCATGTCCTTCTTATGTTGAGGGCCCCAGAGCTGAATGCAGTACTCCAGTTGGGGTCTCACAAGAGCAGAGTAAAAGGCAGAATCACCTCCCTCGACCTGCTGGCCACGCTGCTGTTGGTGCAACCCAGGATACGGCTGGCTTTCTGGGCTGCAAGCAAACACTGCCGGCTCATGTTGAGCTTCTCATCAACCATCACCCCCAAGTCCTTCTCCTCAGGGCTGCTCTCAATCCATTCTCTGCCCAGCCTATATTTGTGATTGGGATTACCCAGACCCACATGCAGGACCTCGCACTTGGCCTTGCTGAACTTCATACGGTTTGCACAGGTCCATCTCTCAAGCCTGTCAAGGTCCCTCTGGATGCCATCCCTTTCCTCCAGCGTGTCGACCAGACCACACAGCTTGGCATCGTTGGCAAACGTGCTGAGGGTGCGCTCAATCCCACTGTCCGTGTTGCCGACAAAGATGTTAAACAGGACCAGTCCCAATACCGACCCCTGAGGAACACCACTCGTCACTGGTCTCCACTTGGACATTGAGCCGTTGACCGTAACTCTTTGGGTGCGACCATCCAGCCAATTCTTTATCCACAGAGTGGTCCATCCATCAAGTCCATATCTCTCCAGTTTATAGACAAGGATGTCATGCGGGCGAGTGTCACATGCTTTGCACAAGTCCAGGTAGATGACATCAGTTGCTCTTCCCCTGTCCGTCAGTGCTGTAACCCTGTTGTAGAAGGCCACCAAATTTGTCAGGCATGATTTGCCCTTGATGAAGCCATGTTGGCTGTCACCAATCACCTCCTTGATTTCCGTGTGCCTCAGTATAGTTTGCAAGAGGATCTGCTCCATGATCTTGACAGGCAGAGAGGTGAGACTGACTGGCCTGTAGTTCTCTGGGTCTTCCTTTTTCCCCTTCTTGAAGGTGGGGGTTATGTTTCCCTTTTTCCAGTCAGTGGGAACTTCACTGGACTGCCACGACTTCTCAAAAATGATGGATAGTGGCTTAGCAACTTCATCCGCCAGTTCCCTCAGGACCCGTGGATGCACCTCATCAGGTCCCATGGACTTGTATGTCTTCAGGTTCCTGAGATGTTCTCGAACCTGATCTTCTCCTACAGTGGGTGGTTCTTCATCTTTCCAGTCCCTGCCTCTGCCTTCTGCGACTTGGGTGGTGAGGCTAGAGCACTTGCTGGTGAAGACTGAGGAAAAAAAGTTGTTGAGTACCTCAGCCTTCTCCATATCTCGGGTAACTAGGTCTCCTGTTTCCTTCCGGTGAGGGCCCACGTTTTCCCTAGTCTTCCTTTTATCTCTGACATACCTGTAGAAGCATTTCTCAATGATACATTTCAAAGATCTTGATCCCAGACCGGTTTCAAGTATTCATCATTTATACAGTCAAATTGCTTAAGAAAAGTTTCTTACTCTGTCCCCATAAAGTGAAATATCCTTCCTGTAAGTAATCAATCTTCTCCTGTTTGGACACTTAACATTCAGCATTTGTAATTATTGCAGGACTAAACCTAAGATCTTTATGCACTGCTATGGTAGATTTCAGCCTCCTAATAATAACTGTTGTTATTCTTTGACCTTGCAGCCCTTAAAATTTCACACTTTTACAACCTTAAGTTTTTCTGAATAGAAGCATTTGGAATACTTATGTGAACATTGTATATATAGGTTTCATGCTAGGGATGCGGATATACTTGTACCAACAGAAAAAAAGGGTGACGAAAATGGATGAACAGAGCTTTGGAACATTTCCCTCTTCAATGCATGAAGATCTTAAGACGTGCACATTAGAAATGTTAGTATAGATATTACACGTGATCAAATCACTTGTGATAAAAGCGCCAATTCTCAAATCAATCTGATTAAGCTTTCATCCTTTATTATGAAATGTTGCAGAGTTCTGCAATGACATATTGAAATTCTACATATGAATAGTTTTGTTGCAATATCAAGGACTCAGATGCAGGAACACTGAAGTTAATGTTGATAGCCTACTCTGGTTATTATTATCTAATTATTATTACTTGAATCCTACTTTTCCAAAAATAAATACAAAAAAACCTGAGACAATTTATAATATTTAATAGAAAGCTTTATGCTGTCTTGCAAAAAGTGCATTTAAGGGCCTTACATTATAGATTTTTTATTTGAGTTGGTCTCTAAATGTCATTAAAATCTGTAAACCAATTCAAAATTAATTAAAAAAATGCTTCAAGAATTACAAAGGTATATACCTGGAAATGGTGACCCATACAAATATATTGAATTCTGCATCATTATTAGGCTTTCACTTATGACATCATTTAAACATTCAATTATGAAAATTGCAATTAAAAATATTCTCTGATATTATTTGAAATTTATAATAAGACTGGTAAGAAAATTCAGAAACATCAGATACATTTTAAAAAAGGAAAGAAAGAACTGCAGAAGTGCATTTCCACTTTTATTGATATTTTTTCTTTTCAGGTATGTATCAGGTATTGCAATGTTTATGAGCCATAATTCTTTCTGACTATTCCTATTAACAAACATAAATCTGTGTATGCATAAAACCATGGTATTTGACAATCACTGTTACTACCAGTAATATCAAATGCTTTTTTATTTTTTTTTAGATCTCTGTCCTGAGACACAACAACAGGATGTGCATCGGAGAAGAGTAAGTTAAAAAACTTCTTGTCCTTGATATTTTTTCAGTATAATAATAACAACTGGATACTGTATCTTGAGTTTCAATGAAATTAATCTGTTATCCATGAATTTTAAAAATAGTAAGACACTCCCACTGAGTCCCCTTTAACAAGTCCTACACTGTTTATTCAACCTAACCTTGATTTCAGCAGGAGCTTTGCCTAAGTAACATGCATTTGAGTACATTGAATTTAAACATTAACAGTTTCAGTAAATTAGTATCAAATATTTAAGCAGCTATGTTTCTCCTGATCTCCTAAAATTTTATGAACAGAGAAACATCCTAGGTGATTTTGTTTCTTCAGGTAACTTTCCTCTAGAAAGGAAACCAGGAGGAAGATGGGCTATTCTTACAAAACAAAGAAACAAAGAAAGAGATAAAGTGCACTTATCAGTGTCTCATTGTTAGTGTTCATTGATGTACATCTTCCATATGTAAAGACTATATGAAATATTAACTTTATGTGTTTAGCTACCTATTAATCACTGGGCTTTCTCCTTTTTCTGTCTGAATTGTCTGTCTTCTCTGTAGTGCTTGGAAAGTTGCTTTTTATTGTAAAAAAATTACATAAGGATAATAGATAATTTATGTGTCTCTCTCACGTAGCATATGTGATGAGCTTTAAAACGGAAGCATTTTTCATGTCCACATTTTGTATTGTTTTGCTTTATCCCGATAACAGCAGGTTCAAATGCCAATGACTCAATGACATAACTTGAGCAGAAATGAACAATATCTGTTAACTACTTGGTATTGAGGGAACGACTAGCAGCAAAGTCTTTCCTATGTCAAGTCTCTGCTGAGTCAAGAAGTTGTCATGCTGTTTTTCAACAGCAAAATTAGTGTAATGTAAGTAATATTGATTTCCAAGTGGTATGATCTTACATTACAATGCTGGCTGCTAATCCTTATTTCTATTTGTTAAAGATACCACAAAGTGTGTTTGAGTGGAAAAAGTAAAGTAACTGTAATCCTGCAGTTATAAAAGAGAACATGAGCACACTTGGAATTTTGCCTTTGGTTTGATGAGTTTAGGATTTGCATTTTAGACCAAAGACTAACTCCAGTCCCTAAAGAACAGAAGTTCTCTAGCCAGGAAAATGAATCTTGCCTAACTGCACACAAAAAAAACCCTGATGCAATGGGTCAAAGGCAGGAGCAATACTGGGAGTAGGTCATCTGTGCCTGGCTCCTAGGAGAATCTTTAATTTTTCCATTCCCCAAATATAAAAGAAATCTCCCACAGCCACTGAAATCACTTGAGGTATATCTTCAATTCATTTCGGTCGTCACAGTTCCACTCCATTCAGCAGAGCGGTATTAATTTTCATCACCTCACTGCTTGAACATAAATCTTTATTACCTCAATTAGTGAGTTTCATTTTTCCCTTCCTTTGATGTGTTTTGTGAGAATATACTATATTTCAGTCGCATTTGCAGGGCACTCTAAGAGACATTTGGCATAAACCCTTCAGTTTTGGAGCTACGCTGCTTTTGGGCCTACTGAGAAATTGGTATTGTACTTGATTCACAAATGTCTTTTTTTTCTGAAGCTATTCATTACTGTTCACAGTTGTATCCTGATAATGCTTCAACCTATTTTCGCTAGACAGGCAGAGATAAAGTTCTAATGGGAGGAAGCAAGCCAAGAAGGAAAAAAGGTTTTCTTTCCTTAAAGTTACTGTGTTGCAAACATGAGATTGTTCATAAGCAAAGTCTGAACCACACATTTAGATGTTAGAAGGGTAACTGATCTTTTCATTAATGAAGATATTTTCAGATAGAAAACTCTATGGATGCAGTTTACTTCATACGGCTGCATGTAACACTAGCAAGACATTTCTGGCAAAATGTTGTGGAGAAAGGGATAGTGAACAGGAAAATGTGAGTGTTATGTCCTAAAACCAGTATTTTGATTCAAAATACAGCAGAATACTTATGCCTTACTACCTTTTACCCATTCCTGATATGTACTACAGTTGTATTCATGGAATCATAGAGTAGAATCATAGAATCATTTAGGTTGGAAAAGGCCCTTTATATCATCAAGTCCAACTGTTAATCTAACACTGCCAAGTCCACCACTAAACCATGTCCCTAAGTGTCACGTCTACTTCTATTGGCAGGTAAAACCAGGTTCACTAATTTGCAAATTACTGTTTCATGTCAGCAGGGCTGTCATTAGAATAAACATGTTTTCACACAAAGTTCAGAATACAGAGTTAATCTAACATTATGTCAACAGAAGTGGTATGATAATATTTGCAAAATTGTAGTCCATCAGGTTAATTCTGGACTGCACTTAAATGCAAAGCACCTTAACAAAATAATTTTTTTTTAATTAGTCTTTAAAAAATCTTTAAACTTAGCAAGGATGCCTAAAAAAGAACAGCTTTAGAATATGGGAGAACAGGATACTGAACTTTCTTTCAAAAAACAAACCATGTCTTTGTCAGGAGAAATAAAATGGAGGAGCTGAAATTTAGTTTTTAACTGATCCTGCTCTGTCCTGTCAAATGACAAATGTTTAACACCTACTTTGAATATCTGCTTTATCAGTCAGACTAATATGAAACTCCAGTAAAAACTGATGAACAGGTAATGTATATCCTTGAAAAATTTCTAAGCAATAGTGTCTGGAAGCAGGTACATTTTTAATTTTAAAATTATAGTGTTTATTGGTTTAAACAGCTTCAGGTTTCAAAGTTTGTAGACACTGAACAGTTTATAATCATTGGTCTATTCCAAAGCTTATTCCCCTTATTATAATGATAAAAGAAGTTATTTCTTACAATAAAACCAATCTAGAACTCTAAAAACATTAGGACTAAAAGATTCCTAGAAATGCAGTGCATGCAAAAGGACAGAAAATTCTCCCTTTCAGCTTTATTATTCTTTTGATATAATCATATCACTCTCCAAAGTCAACTAAACATTTAAAAAATGTTGGATTAGAAAGCATCTTCACCTGTTTCTTTTCTTCTGAACAGCCAGCAGGAGTGTTTGGCTGCAAAGGAGAATAATTATGTTCCTTATTTGCAAGTAAAGGTAAAAGTTGTTATTACAACTGTTATTATGCAATAATGTAGTTAACATAAAATAAACAAATATATAAAATAAAATTATATAATGTAGGTAAAAATTTGCAGATCCTTGTTTATATCACACAGACACTGTGTTCATACACTGTCTGTTCCAAAGAAACAGAATAAAAATAATGTTAGGTAGTTGAATTTCAGATTGATACTTTTGAAAAATCTTGTATGTTAAAATAAACTTGAAGGAAATGAATGAAAGAAAGGAATGAAGGAAATAAACTATAAATAAATCTATTACACAAAAAAAATTGTTCATATGAAAAAGAACTTTGAAGTGCATGAGTGTTCACAGTTTTCACACAATCATGTGAAAAGATGATTTTTCAAAATGAACCATTGTAACCAAATCTTCATTGCTCACCAAAAAAGTATTGATCAGATTCTATTATAATTGTTACTAACTAAAGCATATGACAGTGGTAGTTGTGTCATCATGCTTCAGCATCTGTACCTTAACAAGTTAAAAAATTGTGTTCTTTAGGCTTTGAAGTACTTTTATATATATATACATATATAAATCTATTATTCATTGTCAATATGAATTGAGACCATCATGTTCATATGATTTCCAGCAAAATTCTTTCAAACCTCTGCTTCAACTGATCAGTTCTGAATCGAGGTCCAGTGTATGTACTTTTGAGCAATGAAATGGAGCAAATTTCAATGATCTTTGGGGCTATAGAGGTAAATGCTTTTCATAGAGTCATAGAATCATAGAATGTCCTGAGTTGGAAGGGACCCACAAGGATCATCGAGTCCAACTCTTGTCCCACCATAGGACAACCCCAGCATTCACACCATGTGTCTGAGGGCATTTTCCAAATGCTTCTTGAATGATGTCAGGCTTGGCGCCATGACTGCTTCTCTGGGGAGCCTGTTCCAGTGCTCCACCACCCTGTGCGTGAAGAACCTTTTCCTAATATCCAACTTAAATCTGCCCTGGCATATCTTCCTGTCATTCCCTCGAGTTCTGTCACTGGTCGCCAGGGTGAAGAGGTCAACACCTACTCCTCCACTTCCCCTCATGAGGAAGTTGTAGACCGTAATGAGGTCTCCCCTCAGTCTTCTCTTCTCCAAGCTGAACAGACCCAGTGACTTCAGCCGCTCCTCATATGGCTTCCCTTCTAAACCCTTCACCATCTCTGTGGCTCTCTTCTGGGCCCTCTCTAGTGTCTTCATATCCTTTTTATACTGTGGCAGCCAAAACTGCACACAGTACTCAAGGTGAGGCCGCACCAGTGAAGAGTAGAGAGGGACAATCACCTCCCTTGACTGACTAGCAATACTATGCTTGATGCACCCCAGGACACGGTTGGCCCTCTTGGCTGCCAGGGCACACTGTTGGCTCATGCTCAACCTGCTGCCGACCAGAACCCCCAGATCCCTTTCCGCAGGGCTGCTCTCTAGCCTCTCGTTCCCCAGTCTGTATGTATAGCTAGGGTTGCCATGTCCCAGGTGCAAAATCCGTCACTCTCCCTTGTTAAACTTCATGCAGTTGGTGATTGACCACCTTTCTGATTTATCTAGGTCTCTCTGCAGGGCCTCTCTGCCCTCGGGAGTGTCAACAGCTCCTCCCAATTTTGTGTCATCAGCGAACTTGGATAATAGTCCTTCAAGTCCTGCATCCAAATCATTAATGGAGATATTGAAGAGCACTGGCCCCAAGATGGATCCCTGAGGAACCCCACTAGTGACCGGTCGCCAGCCTGACGTAACCCCATTTACTATAACTCTTTGAGCCCTACCCGTCAGCCAATTGTTCACCCATTGCATTATGTGTTTATCCAGCTGTATGCAGTACATTTTGCCCAGGAGGATACTGTGAGAGACAGTATTGAAAGCTTTACTGAAATCCAAAAAGATTACATCGACTGGCTTCCCTTGGTCAACCAGGTGGGTAACCTTGTCATGGAAAGAAATCAAATTTGTCAAACAGGACTTTCCCCTCATGAACCCATGCTGGCTGGGACCAATGACTGCATTGTCTTTGAGATGTGTTTCAATAACTCCCAGAATAATTTTCTCCATAATTTTGCCGTGCACCAAGGTGAGACTAACAGGTCTGTAGTTACCAGGGTTATCCCTGTTGCCCTTCTTGAAGACTGGGACAACGTTTGCCAACTTCCAGTCAACTGGGACCTCTCCAGATTCCCAAGAGTGTTGAAAAATCATTGAGAGAGGTCTCGCTATGACGTCAGTCAATTCTTTAAGTACCCATGGATGAATCCCTTCAGGCCCCATTGACTTGTAGGGATCCACCTGGAGCAGCAAATCCTGCACAAGTTCGGGGTTGATTGGGAGTGTATCATTCTCACAGTCATGGATGTCAGGCACAGGGCTCTGGGGGTCCCAGTGCCCATCATCGGTGTTGAAAACTAAGGCAAAGAAAGCATTAAACATCTCCACTTTATCTATGTCACTGTATGTGAGGTGACTATGTTCGTCGAATAATGGGCCAATGTTATTTCTAGCCTGCCTTTTGCTACCAATATATTTAAAAAAAAGCTTTTTTTATTGTCCTTCGCAGTACTGGCCAGCTTCAACTTTAATTGAGCTTTGGCCGCACGAATTTCCTCCCTACAGTGGCGAACAGCATCTCTGTAATCCTCCCATGTTGCCTGACCCTGCTTCCAGCAGTTGTACACTTTCTTTTTTTGCCTTAGTTCAAGCAGAAGATCCCTGCTCAGCCAGGCTGGCCTTCTGCCTCATCTGCTTGACTTTTGACATTTTGGAATCGCTCGATCCTGTACTCTTAGGAGGTGGTACTTAAAAAGTGACCAGCACTGAGGGACCCCGGCCCCTTCAAAAGCTTTTTCCCAGGGAACCTTATTAACTAGTTCTCTGAGCAGCCTAAAGTCTGCTCTCCTCATATCTACAGTAGAGGTCTTGCTGGCAGTCTTCCTCCTGTTACCATAAATTTTAAACTTGACGGCTTCATGGTCGCTATGGCCAAGGCAGCCACCAATCGCCACTTCACCCACAAGACCCTCTCTGTTAACAAGCAACAGATCGAGGAAGGCCTCTTTCCTGGTTGGTTCCCTTAGCGCCTGAACCAAGAAGTTATCATCCAGACGGTTTAGAAATCTTCTGGACCTGTTTGTACCAGCTGTGTGGTATTCCCAGTTAACATCTGGCAAATTGAAGTCCCCCATAAGGACATGGGCAGATGATGTGGATGCATCCCTTAGTTCCTTAAAGAATAACTCATCTGCATCATCATCCTGACTGGGTGGCCTATAGTAGACTTCCACAACAACATCCGCTTTTTATGTCTGTCCTTTAGTCCTTACCCAGAGGCTCTCAACTGTGCCATCGCCGGCTGTAAGCTCCATACATTCCAGTCCCTCCACTACATACAGTGTCACCCCCCTACCTCGCCTGCCCTCCCTATCCCTCCTGAAGAGGCTGTAACCATCCATCATGGCACACCAGTCACAGGATTCATCCCACCAGGTTTCGCTTATGCCAATAATATCGTATCCGTGGGACTGGGCCACTGCTTCAAGCTCCTCTTGCTTGTTCCTCATACTGCGCTCATTTGTGTAGAAACACTTCAAATGCAGTTCATTGTGGCCATCACCTCGTGGAGTAGTCTGAAGAATTTCACTAGCACTCAGCTCTTTGAACTGTGTCGTGCCACCCTTTGTCACTGACTGGCCTGATGTTGCCCCTTTCCCCCTTCCAATGTAGTTTAAAGCCCTGTCAATAAGCCCTGCTAGCTCCTGAGCAAATACCTGTTTCTCTTTCTGGAAAAGGTACATCCCATCGGAAGTCTGTAGACCTGGTGACTAATAGACCATCCCATGATCGAAAAACCCAAAGTTCCACCAATGGCACCAACCTTGGAGCCATGTGTTGATCATCTGGGTCTGCCTAAACCGTTTAATATTCTTCCCTCCTACTGGAAGGATCGAGGAAAACACTACCTGAGCACCCGATCCTTCAGTCACCCATCCCAAAGCTCTGAAGTCTCTTTTGATTGCCTAGAACTTCTCTTTGTTACCTCATCACTGCTGACATGGGGAACCAATAGCGGGTAATAGTCCAAGGACTTCACCAGACTAGGGAGTTTTCTAGTGACATCTCTTACCTGGGTCCCAGGGAAGCAGCATACTTCAGTTCTGTCTGTCTCTGTGCATACAGCAGAAAGTTTTCTAGTACTCTTTTAATAAATTTCTGGAGTCTTTTATTATTTTATATATTATGTGTTCCTTAATTAAATAGAATTTGTTCACATTTCTAATTACACAGAATCACAGAATCACAGAATCACAGAATGTTAGGGATTGGAAGGGACCTCGAAAGATCATCTAGTCCAATCCCCCTGCTGGAGCAGGATTACCTAGACCGTATCACACAGGAACGCGTCCAGGCGGGTTTTGAATGTCTCCAGAGAAGGAGACTCCACAACCTCTCTGGGCAGCCTGTTCCAGTGTTCGGTCACCCTCACTGTAAAGAAGTTTTTCCTCATATTTATGCGGAACCTCCTGTGTTCCAGCTTGCACCCATTGCCCCTTGTCCTGTCAAGGGATGTCACTGAGAAGAGCCTGGCTCCATCCTCTTGACACTTGCCCTTTACATATTTAGAAACATTGATGAGGTCACCCCTCAGTCTTCTCTTCTCTAAGCTAAAGAGACCCAGCTCCCCCAGCCTCTCCTCATAAGGGAGATGTTCCACTCCCTTAATCATCTTCGTGGCTCTGCGAAATTAATTATTTCTATTTATTGCAGCCAAATTAGTAGAAAGATGTTAGTGTTATTTCAAAGTGAAAACAAAAGAGATAAGAGAACAGTTCAGCCTTAAATGTTCTAAAAACTGTGAGCTATTTAGAAAAATGCATCTACATCCCACCTAAACATCACAGGAAGAAAAAATGACACAGGTATAAACTGAGGACAATTTTATAGTCTCATAAAATGATTATGCAGCATACAGCTCAAATTAGAGTAGCCAAAAAATCTCAACCAAAAAAAAAATCTACATCTATGGTTTTGCCTATGAATCACTTTTTTTTTTTTTTGCTTCAGTATTCAAAATGACTATAAAACCGAAAACTCTAGCACATTATTTCTATTATGTCTGGGAAGGTCCTGAAAAATTAGCAATGTTTTTCTCTAACTTGCTCCAACACGAAAACCTTATGTTTATTATAATTGCAAAAGTAAGTTTTGTTAGTCTTCCAAAGAAAAATTCGAAAGGTGATATTCCCTACATGACCACATCAGATAACCTCATTATTTTTTACATCAAATAGTGGAAAGCAACTAAAACAAAAATAAAATAATCAGGCCACTCACATTTTGTGAAAAGAAAAAGTAAACCACCATTGGGGAGATCTCAACCAACAGATGCAAGCCAGGTATCTAGAATGGATATTAGTAACATTTTCAGCTTCAGGATGGGAACCTCCCTCTTCGAAAAGCACAAACAGAAGACCTCCAGTGTATTAAACAACTGGCACACATTCCCAAATACTTTGTAATGTACAGCAGGCAACTCAGCACGGGGTTTTAGCATTGTGGTACTTTTGTGAACTCCATGTTTAGAAACCTATACACAGTTACCATTACCCAAGGATATAAGATTTTATGACTGCAACAAGAACAACATATTTCCTACATAGCTTCCTTTTATATATGATATGCTGATGCCCATGTAAAAATCCCAGTCAGCTGTCCTTTTTGGAAATGACAAATTCACCAAGTTCTTAATTTCATCAGGAAAGCTGTGTGAGAAAGGTAGGAGTGAAACTAGCTCAAGAATATCTTCTAGAACTTACACGTGCTACTAAATTCATTATACACAACGGCATGTTTCTGCTGTATAAAATACATCTGTTGAGTTCTTATGGTTCTTTCTCAAAGGACTGTTTTCATTTTGCAGTCTTTACAACATGTTGACTTTTTGAAAATAATAAAAAGGCAGTACATTTGGGTTTGGGCTTTTTCTGTTTTGGTACTTAAGGTGTTATAAGCTCTGTGTAGGAGACATCTCAGTTTTTACAGTTACTATGGCTTCACAGAGTTTCTGTAAATTATCTGATTATTTAAGTTAACATACTAAAACTAATGCAAAACATTGCAGAGGTTTGATAGTGTGATGGCAATAATATATGATTTTGTGTAGATCAATAGGGTTGGTCATGATGGTAAGTTTCTGAATTAACTTAACAAACTTAAATTATTACTATTTAAGGTAAATACAATTTTAATTTTTTCTGTGTGAGGACAAAGGTAAATGACTAGTGACAGAATATTTTTCTGCTCTGGTATGTGATTCATATCTGAGGTCAGTAAATGAGGGGTGAAGGAGCTACCCTTGGATGACTGCTATGACTTCTGGGAGAGACAAGTTGCAGTATAGTCTGATTCTGAAGGCCAGCAGTCAAGTGCAAGTCCTGTCTGCAGCAAAGATTCCTAGTTTTCTTCCTCCTTTCTTTTTTTAATATTCAGAATGTTTCTAGTCAAATGTTTTCTGAGAGTCTTAATGCCAGGTAGGGCCAAAAATACAAATGTGTAAATTTTATACTGATGGAAGTGTCTCTCTGAAGTTTGATTATGAGGAGGACAGGTGAAGAATTTAAACGCTTTTATATGGATTAAAAATTTTCACTGAGGTACTTGAAGATCTGCACTGTGGTATTTTCTATGTATGTTCGAAGCAAAGTAAAGGGGAAATAATTAGAAATGTATTATGGAGAAAAGTAAGGCCATATAGTTTTTGTCACTGTCCAAAGACTAGTGTTTTAAATTGTTCCCTTTTCTGACTGTATTATTTTAACAGCAGCAAGTAGGCAAAATAATGTAGATGTAGAAGTTTTGTCTTAATGATGATGTTTCTATAAAGGACCATAGGATATATCTTAATATAATTCACTGAAACCCTTTTAACTATGCTTATTTTGAGATCTGTGCTGTTTTGCTAATTTTTATAAGTTTTTTTTTTTTTATTTTGATGTTCTTTAAAAATAAAAGGAAAAACTATGAACATTACACTTGAAACAATCATGAGGTAAAATTAATTTGATACAGTTACCAGTAGATAATTGTAGACAAACAAAATGTCATATTTTGCCTCTGCCAAAGAAATAAACATTTTGCATTATGCAATATAAACAACAATATTATTTTCCTGCAGTGCAGAATTTTGCCTGCTCATTCTAATATTGTGGATCAGGCAGCCAAATTATCTTTTTCTTTTCCAGCCTCAGTGTTTCAATATGTTTACTAATAAATGACTTCTAAATAGATTGTTTTGCCAGTCTTGTATTGTTAAGGAAGACTTTTTTCAAACACTTAACTCTGTGTGATTTGAAACTAGATTCCAAGGAAAAAGAGAGGAACCACTAATCAAATATTTTTTAAAAAATCTTCTCTACTTTATAATCATAGTGGCAGGAAGTTCAATATTTCTGCTCAAACAAAAAGCCTGGTAGACATGTTTACCAAAGGCCTTATGATGTTTGCAGTTGACTTTGCAGAAGACAACATTTATAAACCCTTTACAGTGTCTGGCAGGTGCCATGCATTCTCCTGAGGATTGGTGTTATTCAGATATTGTCTTTCATTTGAACTTCAAACCCTTTTTCTATTTTAGAGACAGCTTTTTAATAGGTTTTGGAAATGAAAACCTTTTTATTTGTGTCATTATAATACCTGCTACAAATTTACTTTTGGGATATAAATGCTGGTAAACCTAAAGGCTGTTGTAATTTTTAAGAGGGAAAAAGACAGAGAGGCATAAATGTACTATGGATCACTCAAAGAACCTGTGCCATGTTCTTCTTTCTTTTTTTTTTCTTTTTTTTTTTCTGAATAAAGCAAAGGCAAGTATTTTCCATTATTTAAATTTTTCAATATCCAGTCCTTATTGTGCTATAAGTAGACAAAATACTGTGTTTAGTAAGACTTAGTCTTAGCAACAAAAATCAGTTAAGAATTCCATTTTGAAAGTGAAAAATAAGATCTGAAAAAGAGAGACGTAACTGATTTTTCTTCTTTACAGCCCCACAAGTAGGTGAAAAATGTCGTTTTCAGCTTTCTAGATTCTAGATTTCTAGTGTATGTAAATTTGTGAAAAACAGGGAATTTAGGAAGTAAAAATGGTGCTCAGAAAGAGGGTCATTAGACAGTTGCTTATAAATTGTTTTTCTTTTGGTACTTTTTGTAGTTAAAGAGTATGTTTAATTCCATAGTATACCTTAAAGTATACTTTTCATATATATATATATATATATATATATATCAAGGTAAGAATAAAATGGAAAAAAAAATATTTAAAATGTCGATAACAGAATTCAGGCTGCCAAAAGATACCTAGGGTTTTGGGAACCCAGATGATACATTTTTTTGGTTTTGGAACAGATAAGCACTTTTTTTTCCTAGTTTCTAAAAGGAAACATTTCCAAGGATCTACCTCCCGTCCTCTCTGGTTTACCACAGCTCTTTTGAGGGCTGAATGAAAAGGAGGTCGGGAAAGATTCCTACTTTTGTTTTCCTGGAAGAGATAAGAATCTCCTCAGGTCTCAGCCCCTCTGACAGCTGAATGGAAGTATGTCTACGTTTTTGTTTGTTTGCCTTTTCCTCTAGAAATGCTTGATAAACGAAACTCCTGTCCTTTCAGCAAGGCATTTGCCTGTTTTCTGCTGAACAACAGGCCTGCAATTCAGTCCCATAAATTTCTACACTGCTAAAGTTTCCAGCTATCTCACCCAGAAGCCCGCTATGACGTTGTGCCTTGTGGATTCCTCTGTGCTGGTACAGTGTTCATAAGAACACTGTTTTTGTTGATTACAAGCATTGGTGCCAAAGAAACTCTGAGGTACAGCTCCAAAAGGAAAAATAAACAGTTTTTTAAAAGCTGTTTTTCACAGTAGCAGTTTTAGTTGCTTTCGGGGTAGCACTGGGCTGTAGGTTTTGTTTCTCATTATTTGGTATAGTGGAAGGAAAGGAAGGAAAAAGTCTATAAGTTACATTGAGATTTCTGAAGAAACGGTAAAATGAGCACAGGGCTTGCTAGCCCATACAGACAAGTTGGTGGAGAATAAGGAAAAAAAAGAAGGCAGACTCTGAAAAAGGTGAAAAGTGAAATAGGAAAGAACTGGAAATGTGAGGACTGCAAAAGTGTGAAGAAACTTGTACTATCAGATTCACACCATGCACAGACTGGCAAAACTCCACAAATACCTGTCACATTTACATGTTTTGGTCACATGGAAAGTTTTCCAAAGTTTTTAGTGGAAAATTGACTTTTGTTAAATTTCTTTTATGTCTGAAGTTGGTCCCCACAGGTTTCCAGCTCACTCTTAGATCTTCCCTGGTACAGAATTGTTTTCGACTGAGTAAGAGAGGTTTAATAAACACTTATCTATGTGTGTTTCATATCTTGTTGGTTGTGAAATGTGCAACCTATTTTGTTTATTGTTGTTTAAAAAATGTTATGTGACCAAGAATTCTAAAAACTCTTGGATGAACTGCCAAGCAGAAAGTGGACAGTTTCCCCACGTGGCACCTTTAAACAAAAGAAAAAGGTTACTAAAAAGAAAGATGTCTTATTTAAGAATTTTGTAAGTAATCTAAAAGTTTTTTATACTTTCATAAAGCAATTTGGTATTTGAGATGCTTTCCTCCCGAAGTGAAGTGGTCTTTTCAAATTTTTGAATTATTATAACAAAGACTAAATATTAATGAACATTCTGCAGATATGATTACTATGTGATCACTCAACACAATGACTTCTTACCAATGTAAAAAATAATTTTTAAACAAAGTATTTTCTAGTTTAACAGGTGTTATTTAGCTTTCTCCAAAAACGAATCTGAAAGACTATGTAGAAGAAATGGAAGAAAAGCACATTTTTGTTTTCTATTTCTCTCTTTAATCCTTTTTTGAAATGTAGGCAGATACTAGAGTTTCTAACTTGATAGACACTATTTCATACACTTGTATGTAAACAGTATTGGTTTTTAGGGGCTTTATGTCAGTGTGCATTCAGAGAGGTAACTGTATGTTATTAATCAGTGCTCTACAGCTGGAATTAATTTGTCTGACAGTGAAGACTCCTCCAGAAGAGCTCTCCTCTCAGGCAGCTGTGGTTTGAGAGAAATGAAGGGAAAGTAAAAGTCCCTAACTGAAAACCAAAAACTTCTTCACTGACTTACTAGTATAACCTGATTTTATTAGAAATCAGTGCATTTTTAATGTAAATGCATTTTTTGCCTCTCATGAAATGCTTTATTTTTCCTTTTAAATTTCTATTCAACTTGTATGAAACATGCCTGTCATTCTGAGTACACTATCATAATGACACATCATGACTTTCCTGCATTTTAGAGGGTTGTACTAATACCAGCTTCACCCAAAAGAACTTGAAATCTTGTTAAAAGGTTAAAATTTTTACTGTCATGAAGGACAAGTTCAAGGTCTTTAAAAGTAAGAAGGAGAGAAAGACTGACCTAAGGCCAAATGAAAAGGTACATATTTCGAGTTTTTCTCTGTCAAAAAAAAATGATGCCTACATTTAAGGAATAAACTGCTATTGTACTGGATCCTATACAAATTTAGAAAAGCAGTAACTGCTAATTTGGATTGCTTATGATCTGAAACAGAATTTTAAAGACTGATTCAGGACAGCATTACAGGGCAATCCCAGTTTTGCAGTTCCCTCCATACTACAAAAGCCCACATGAAGTGGAGGTTGTTACAGTGTTGGTTTACTACTTCTGTGGTCTACAGAAGCTTAGCAAACTTTGAAGAAATAAATACAGGAGAGATTTTTTGCCTAGGAGCTCACTAGAAAATATAGAAATAAGAGATGATGTAATGAAATATGACCACTCAGAACTTTTACTTACAGAAATTGTTAATGAAATGGAAGATTTGCTTTAATTTGTCTCTTTAACTCAAAGAGAGATTTTTCCCATTTCTGACATTAATTACAAATATAAGTTCCTTCTGGAATATTGGCTTCACTTTTGATCTATTCAACAATGGAGAGCAATGAAAGTGACTGAGTAGAAGAGAATTCATAGTTTATTTCTTTCTCTTTCCTGTGGTACATAATCTTTTATTAGTGAGGGAATTCAAAGAGGAGGAGGATATGTAATAACTGCTGGAATATATACTCTTCCTGGTCATTTTCCTACGTGCAGTATTATTTATGTTAACAACTCATCTCCTGCATGAAACCTTTTCAGTGGCATTTTGAAAGAGTAATTTTACAGAATCTGGAGAATTTCTCTTATCTGTCGTAACAGAAATATTTGCAAAGGATGCTGTGTAATTAAGCATGAACTCCCCTGCCTGAGCAGAAAACCTGAATCAAACTGTGTTTTTCCAGGTGTTTCTCCAAGCACTTTAGAATATTTCCAGGTGTACCCCCTTACAACTAATGTTTCACTGGTTCATCTGGAGTTTCCTGGTCTTAATCTTCTTTTTTGTTTGTTTGTTTTTCTTTTAATGATAGCTGTGTTCTAGAAAATATACTACTTCTCAGATGTTTATGTTAAAGCTGATGATGGACTTCAGGTGTAGAAACCTGAGACAGGGCCAGATTCAGAGACAAATTAGGAAAGATTTAATACAATACTTTGTCCACATATTTCAGCATGCAAATTAGAAAGCTTTTGCAGTTTTTGTCTGCAGATTTCTCTGTAATGACAGCAACCCATTTACATGAAATTTACGCTTTCTTCCATGTTTTCTGATTTAGCCCTTTGAGTTTGAATGAATGATTGTGCATAAAATTTATGGCCAAAAAAGTCAATTTTTAGAGGTCCAAACTAAATTGGAAAAAAAATATGAAATTGGTTGATTATACTATTCACTCATTTGATAGCTGCACTCCATGGACATTTCTGAATCACAATACTTTTCTTCTTTTTAAATTAGATGTATTTCCAAGTACAATTTAAAGAAATCTAATGTAGGGAAATTTACTTAATAAATGGGAAAAAGGAAAGTATAACTTACAGCAGACTAGATTAACTTCGGAATTTCCTTTACAGCTACATGTAGTTAGATACAGAAAAGGCCTGCTGAATGACACTATTCAGTGTCATTCAATGAAAGACTAGTCCCTGAAGTACTGTAAGAAATGTCATCATGGAGCAGTAATAGATTTTATTTTTTTTTGACACATTTTTAATTCTAAATAATCCCTGATTCATTATTGACTTTTTTTTTGAAAGCTGTGCATTCCAAAAAATAAAAAGAAAAGGAAAAGTTAATTCTTAGGTTGGCTAACCTATGCTTAGTGTTGTGTCTTTTGTCACTATATTTTCATTTCCTGCTTTGACCAGACTTGAAGATGTCTCATATCCTTCTTCCCTTTTGGATATCCTTTTAGGAATACTTTTTTCTTACTAGTCAGGCTAAAGTTTTAATTTCAACTCTCCCAGTAATTCCTAATTAGAAGTTCTTCAGAACTTTTTTCACTCTAAATAATCATAGACAAGATCTACATCCTAAGCTTCAGGCCTGCCAAACTGATTGTGATGGAACTGCACTTGACTGTAGAGGTTTTCCCACTTGGTTGTTTGTGGAGAATGAAAGTATTGGATAGACAGGATGGAAATCAGCTAGTTGCAGAAAACTGGCAGATAAATTTAACTTTTCAGAACATTCTAGATTTTAACAATCTGTCATTGTTTTCTGATAATCAGTTGATGCCACTTCACCCTTTGCCATTAATTGAGGAAAGAGAGTTAAAAAGTCGTTAAAAAAAATCATCTGTGAGGAAGGGGAAAGAATGGACAAGCAAAACAAAAATTCCTGCATGGATCATTTACCATAAGTGGTGTGAAGTTGTTTTGAATTATGCAAGGCTGAATCTGTTGCAGAGTACTGAACATGAAAATCCCCTTAACGACTCAAATGCCCAAGAGCTGAAATATTAGATTTCCCAAAGCAGTAAAGGAAATCTTTTAGTTGATGTAATATGTGGTATTTCCTCAAACAGTCAGAATATAAAGAATTTTCATAAGACAATAGTAAGCAAAATATGTGAATAACTCCGGGGACAAAAATAAAAGTGTTAGAGGTAACATTACACTACACAGCATTTTGCCCCTCATTAGATAATGGATCTAATGTTAAAAATACAGAAGAATTAAATGTCAGGGACAACAAAACACACTGGGGAGTTTTCACAAAAAAACAGATATTTGCATTAAATATGGAAATATGGAGTACTAGGAATATGCCTTATCATGATGTATTGGTTTTTTGTTGCTGAATATTTCAATAGAAAGCACCATATTTGTCTGAGCCTACGCAGTCTGGTAAAAAAAAACCAACCAAACAAACAAATTTGACTAAATATTATTTAGGAAAAAAATACACAGCTTTAGTATTTTCACAATAGAATATTTTGATTTATAAATTTGTTTCAAAGCAAACAAGTGGCAGATTATATATTTTTATGTTTACGTAGTTCATAGTACAAAGTTTAAAGTCTGAAAAATACTACTTTTTTATTGAAATGAGCAATTACATCATTTTGGTGTTTGCACATGACTGTCAGAAGTTATTAAAGCCTTTTTTTTCCATAAAAGGTAAAAATGAGCAGACAGGGAGCCAGAAAGTTTTTTTGAGTACTTAGAATGGAAAGTACGATCTGGATGTAAGCATTGCCTTAAAAGGTACATATTTGATTCTTAAATATCATGCTGATATACAATTTTACGTCTAATATTGTTCTAAGATTTCTGATGTCTTAATTTCATCATATGTAGTGTTCTGTCACTGTGCTGCTGTACCGCTTTGTCCTGTTTCTTAAGTTATGTGCAGTGAACACCGAAAAAATCAGAATCAGTTGTCCTCCCAGGAAATACCTTATACATACAGAGTGCTGCTAGTGTTTCAAATAATTGTCAGTAGTTTGGATTTCACCCCATACTAAACCATTTAGAACCTCTGTTTCTCTTAGGTTACATAGATTCTAAATAATTTACTTCCTGCTATGTGATCTATTTTACATGTTTTCCCCCCCAGTTTTCAAACTCAGTTTTGGAAGTAGAAATCACACTTCTTTATTCTCTGGTGGTTGTTATTAGTTTACATTCATACAGGACAAACTGTTGTAGTTGAGAGATATCCAGTATAAATCTAAATGTGTTAGTCGAAGTAATAGAACAAGATGGAAGATGTGAGAGGCATGAGCTTCCTATGGGCTTGCTTTTCAGGCATACTTTCAGAGTTCACATTGGTTTCTTTGATATGAGAAAAGCCTTCCTGTTCCACTTTAAAAAAAAAAAAAAAAAGAAAAATTGTCTCTTCTTGTAATTGCTTTGCAGTTGCAACTACAAATTGTAATAATTTTTAGTGGTTATAAGCTATTATCCTGGCTTGAGTACATACATTTTGTTTGTCAGGTTCTTCAGTTTTGAAGTTGATGATAGAAGTCCAAATCTTTTAGCCCAGTTTTCTTGTAGGAAGCCTACTCGAAATGAATAGATAGGCACTGCAGTGACTAAAATAAAATTGCTGACAAAGAAGCAGGCACGAAACCTGTTTCTCCATCAGCCACAGTTTGAAGATCTACTTCAAAGGCACTATAATACAAGAGCACTTTGTGCCAATATACGGATGTAGCCACTCACAAGCTAAGAGGAGACATAGCTCTGATCAACTTTTGCTTTCTCCTTTGGAGTGTGCCACAATTTCACAACACTCCTGGACGAAAGTTGAGGACGGTCAATTGCACAAAGGTCATTTTCATGTCAAAGCAACAGCTTACTTCCTGCTTGGTGTTAGTCAAGAACAATAAACTACAAAGATCTATTCCACCTAAATTCTTTTCTATCAGTTGTGCATGTAAACATATGCACTGGCATGGAGGCAGTGCTTCAGACTAAAAGGTACATGCTGGGTTAACAAAGGAAGAAGAGGGAAGTTTTTACTGAATAAAGAAATTGTTAGTTAAGAAATAAAGAATAGTAGGTTTTGAATGGTGAGGCAAATTAATATTTGTATGACTTATGCAAACTTGAAGAGTACTAATATTATCTCCTGCATGAGTTAGAATTAACTACATTTTTGGGAACTGTCTGAAACAGTTCTGCAGCTCTTTCTTCAGACTGGTAAAAGGGTACACACACACACATGCACACACACACAGTAGCCACACACTAGTATAGGCTAGTTTGGGATAAGTATTTTGGGAGAGAAAAAGTGATAACCAACTTTTTTTCACTGGTGTTAACATGAAGAGTATACTGACACATGGCAAAGTAGTGAAGAGGGCATTTTTGGATGCTGAAGGCTCCCAGATGGGTTTTGGTCTTGCCCGCACTGGCCCGCTTTTAATTCTTCTGATGTTTATTTCTGCTTTTTGTCACATCCATTAATGCTAGTAACAGGGGAGTTGTCATTAATTCTGTCTGGTTAGAGTTTAAGTATCTGGTTAGTGCTTATGTATGAAGCATTGATGATGGAAAAAGAATATGCATAGTCTCAGAAGCTATCCCATTAATCACTGCTATTGAAGTGTTGTGCTGTGCAGCATGTGATCAGTTTTGAAAGATCTTCAGCTACTATCACTTCAGCTACTTCAGCTGATGTGTCTTTTGTTTGTCCCCCAGTCCAACCGATCTTATCACATAAATTTGCCCTTGCCTATTGAGGCATCTCCCACTGTGGGGCAAGAATATTCACCTACTGAAAAGAAATCTTGACACCAAAACCACAGCAAAAACCTGTAATTCTAATTGTTTATGATGCATTAAAATACATGTTTCCTAAATCACATAGAGAGATTGACATAAAGAGGTTGTTCCTGTCCCAGGTAGCTATTATAATGATGGTTTGTAACTGTTTTCCTAAAGTATATTAAGCAGAGGTGGTATTTTGGTTGTTATGATAAGTCAGCACTGTTACTTAAGTTACTACAGTGTCTAAACAGCCTGGATTCATCAGACATAATAAAGAATTAATATAAAGGGAAAATGGAAGAGGATGAGAAATAACTACTTCCTGCAGTTGTACTATCAAGACAGCTGTATAGTTCACCAGCTGTTAGGCTGTTTGGCATACTATTCCCTTTTGGATTAGGATGTTACATGGTGATATTCCGTATTAGGAATGATAAGAAAAAAATGGGACTGTGATAACTGTAAATTTTTAAAAATATAATCTTCCCAATGTTCCACTTTCATCTTACCAGCAGCTCCTGCAACTTAGCTGTGAAGATTCAGTTTCTTGTGTATCAGTCTGTAACGACTCATCTTTAGAGAACAAACAGCACCCTCTCTTCCATTTCTTTGTTTTTAATTAGGCATTTTAAAAAATTAAAGTCATTTTGTGATGTGTTAAAAAACAAAACCACAAAAAACCTACCAACCCAAAACCACAAACAACAAAACATCACAAAAGCAATTGAGTTGACACAACTGAGGTGGAAGTAATCACTTGGAAGGAAGCTGGAAAAAAGCTGCTAAAGGCAAAAATGAGTCATTCACCTCTGAAAATGGATCTATTTCTGGTAGGAAAGGACACACAAACATGGTCTTATACTACTTCGATTACAGAAATTCTTACAGAAGGTGTCTCAAGGAAACAAAACAAAACACAAGACAATCATATATTTAAAATAATTGCCCATAGTCTTGATGAAAGAGATGACGGTGCTGTTCACTGTGTTGTATTGTCTACTTCAGTCTCATCTTTTGCTAAGTTCTTATACCCCAACCAATACTGTGACAACTAAAGGCTAGCTGTCCTGGGACTCTTGTTTCTTACCAGAAAAAAATAATCAGAAACATGTAGCTTTCTAGTTATGTGATTATAAGTAAGCAGTAATCACAGAAGCAAGAAAAACTTTTAAAATCAACACTCAAATTAAATGCAAAAATTCCGAAGATTAGCATCTTTCTGATCTCCCCTTCCTTGTAGCCCATCTTAATCAGAAATATAAACCCCATTTTACACACACCATGCAGTCATAGAAGTTGCTGCAGGGTATTTCTATTTCTAGTTAGTTGGAGACTCAAGAAATTTTTACTTCCAGGTTTTGGGGCTTTGAGGTTTTTTTTGGATTAAGGAGTTTGTTTAGTCAGAAATTCAGTAAGTAAAATATTAAAAATGAAGCATTGCAATAAACTGAGAGAAAGAGAAAAAGAAAACACAAAAGAACCCCAAAACCCCAACCAAGCCAAGTCTCAGGCAACAAGAAGGGTTGGTGTTTTTTCAGCTTCCATCTCTCTAATGTGTATTTGTGATGAATGATGTGGAAATGAACATCAGAGTAAATTTTAAGATTTGAATACCAAAGATGCTTATAATGTCAGGCAACATTTCTGTTCCTCTTTGGTTTTCTCCCCATTTTTGTGCTGAAATAAGTAGCCCTAGAAATTGCTGAAAGCTGCAGCGCAGTCAGCTTCCTGAACAGTGTCTGAACTGCTGGGCCTTTGACAAAGACTTTACTTCATTTATGCCTGTAAAATTCCTAAATATGTGACTGTAGTTAACCTTTTATATATGCTCTCGAGGCCTATGCAAAACTGTCAAGGCCCATGAAGTCTTCAGCTCAAAAGTGACTTGCACAACACCCAAGCAGGTCCAGATCAATGTATGTACTTATAAATGATTAACAAGTTCTATAGCAGGATAACTGTTACTCATGATGCCAGACATATTTCAGGGGTAACCCAAGTATCTATTTGCAGTCATAGGATAGAAACTTCAGACTTTTAACAGATTGACAAGTCAGCAAAGCTACAATGAAGGAAACTGCAATGATGTGAGCTTTCAGCATGGGTGTTAATCCCTACTATGTGTCCTTTCTTCCTGTCACATAACTCCATCTCTTCCTTTTCCCATAACACTTGTGTCATCTCCCCATTCCTTTCCTGAAGAAGCCATTTGGTTTTGAACCTCAAAACATTTGTTGCTCAAATCTCAGAAAGTCTCCTGGTTCTGCCAAGACTGTGGTGAGATTAAGTCCCTCAGTTAATGTGTAGTGCAGCTGTTCAGGGCAGGGGAAGCTCTGGCAGCAGGAACATCCTGTTCTGAATAGGATCATTTCTGTGATCCTGTTTACTCAATGGTTCAACAGCAATTGGGTCAACACACTAGATGAAGGACACTTACCATGTCATAGAGGCAGAAATATACCTCTGGATAGGGGTAAAAAGAAATTTCTTAAACTGGTTTTGCTGCCAGAGGAAGCACTGGGGTAACTACGCCTTAAAAGGTCATATCTCAATGCAGTAACTCAGTCAATTACAATCAGTCATAAGTAACCCAGACACCAAATGTCTAACTCCGTTCAAGCTAATGACTGAAGATAGTATGATTCTTTGGAGGAATAATACAGTAGTAGGCTAGCAAAAATGTCAAGCAATGTATGGATTAAATGCAGGTGAAACATATCACTGTGACTTGGGGTTGTTCAAAGGTTGTGCTAATTTTATTTTTCCATTGTTCTCAAGATCTTAATCAGAGTCAGAGTAGAAGCCTGTGGCCTCACATACTCCCTCACTTCAGAGCTTCAATATCTGCCACCTGCTGCTTTTGTACTTCAAAACCCTCTGAAATTTCACATCACAGAAATGTGGAATATCCTCCCTTTGTTCTATTTTGAAAAAAAATTTAGATCTATAATACACTACTTAATTACATACTGAGGATCTGAATCCTGCCCTTTGAATAAAAAATACTTTTAGATCTTCATTGAAGGGGTGTAGAATTTATGTTGTATTTTGACCTCTGTTTCACACATCTGTATTTGCAGATCTAGCATGAGAGAGGATGTGAGACTCAGCTCTTCTGTCACAACAGGATTATAGTGATGCTGCTGTACTGCCAATTCTTGACACATGGTGCATAAAGTTTGGACTATCAGCTATCATATTTGTGTTGTGATGAAACAGTCAGTGTTTGTTTCTGATTTTGTTCATTGGTGGGCTCTAAGCTGACAGAGATAAAGGTATTGACGTTCAGGAATGCCTAGATACGAAAGCTAGATTCATTGAGTATGAACAACACTTCAAGGGAGACATCCCCACAGCATAAAGCAGCTTAAGTCCCTGAAGCATTGCCTAGGCTGGCATTTCTATTTATTAGCATGTTAAATTTCACTAGAAGAATAACACACCTAAATGCAATTGTAAGATTTCTGATATTTTACTCAGCTTGGATTTATTTTGTATATTAATTTGTAGTGCTGTAAAGTTTTCTATGTCTCTTTTGTGTGTGCTGTGTTTTCTAGGTCAAACATAGGAAAATGCCATAGATCACAGCAAGCAGGAAATTAACAAGTAAGAGGTTTGGGATTTTTAATAACCTTCACTGAATTCACCCTATGTGGTATTTGGATTATAACATCTGTTCTTAGTACAGTGAGGCTGTCCTTTTGTCTCAGAATGTTTTTTCAAAGTGTGGTTAATTAATTTTCATAGCTATCCGTTCCTTATTGGTATCTAACTTTTATACAAGGCTTAAAAATTAATATGTTTGTTGAAAATACTAATTTCTGATTGACAGGAGTACTGAAATTCAGAATGCATGAGAATTTTTTCCTCATTCTGTCTTCATAAAGCTGCAATTTATGACCTCCATGACAACTGAAGAGTTATCTGGAGAAAAAAAAACCAACCAAAACTTTTATTTCAACAAATACCTGCTCTTGTCATTAGTTTTTTCTTTTCTTTTTTTTTTTCTTTTTTTTTTTTTTTTTTTTGGGTCTCCTGGAATATACATTCTCTTCTGTGGGAGTGTTACAGATCACAATATCAAGCAGTTGATATGTTCTCATCTCTTTCTTATAAATGAAGTGTTTGATAATCCAAAAGAAATGGTTTATCATTGTAAGAGTAATTGTTTCCATCCACTGCTAGCTAAACAGTCTTGTTCTCCCAGTCATCCACTAGATTTTCTGTTGCTTGCAAAGCCAAAAGATTATTGAATAATTGTGCTGACTTTCTGTGCAACTAAAGGGAAACTTTCTTACTGTACCTGGTTGGTTGTTTGGGCCTGTACACTCCTATAGTGTCCCCCATTCTTCCTTCAACTGACAACATTGGCCGAATATATACATATACATGCACATATAAATATATATGTACATACACATACAAAATGAATTGTTATTCTGTCAATTGTTATATAAAAAGCAGTGTTATTTTGACTTTTATACAAATAAGTCTATATACACATAGAAGTGTAAATATTATTTTACATATGCATAATACATATAATCAGCAAAATAGCAATACATTTTTATGTAATAATCAGAAAAATAAATATACATTAATATAGGCATAATTACATATATGGATACATATATAATCAGCAAAATAACAACGCATTTTGTTATCCCCAATACAGATTTTACTAGATAATTCTAAAATAATATTATGCCCTGTAAAAGTCTTGTAAATAATATTGTATAAAATATGCTGTTGGCACAGAATATCCACACTGATTCTTTTAGTTACCAGGTAGCAGTGGAGTACAGCCTTCGGAAAATAAAATCTAGGAAACTTTTTTAGACATGTATTTTAAGTCTCACCTCCCATATAGTATGAATCTCAGATGTGATGCTTTATGGGTGAAACTTAACACAAATATTATTCTGAGAGGTTCTTTCGTTCTTTACTAGGGATGCATGTTGCATCTCCAGAGAAGGAGACTACACAATCTCCCTGGGCAGCCTGTTCCAGTGCTCTGTCACCCTCAAAATAAAGAAGTTTTGAATCATATTGAGAGGGAACTTCCCATATTTCAGTTTGTGCCTGTTGCCCCTTGTCCTGTCACTAGGCATCACTGAGAAGAGTTTGGCCCCATCCTCTTGACACCCGCCCCTAAGGTATTTGTAAGTGTTGATAAGATCCCCCCAGTCTTCTCCAGGCTGAACAGACCCAGCTCCCTCAGCCTCTCCTAGTAAGAGAGATGCTCCAGTCCTCTGATCATCTTTGTAGCCCTCCACTGGACTCTGTCCAGTAGTTCCTTGTCTTTCTTGAACTGGGGGGCCCAGAACTGGACACTGTATTTGAGGTGTGGCCTCACTAGTCAGAATACAGGGGGAGGATAACCTCCCCTCAGCCTGCTGGCCACACTCTTCCTAATGCACCCCAGGATACCATTGGCCTTCTTGGCCACAAGAGCACATTGTTGGCTCATGGTGAACTTCTTGTCCACCAGAACTCTCAGGTCCTTCTCCTTAGAGCTGCTTTCCAGCAGGTCAACCCCCAGCCTGTTCTGGTGCATAGGGTTATTCCTCCCTAGGTGCAGGACCCTACACTTGCTTTTGTTGAACTTCATTAGGTTCCTCTCCACCCAACTCTCTAGCCTGTCCAGGTCTCATTGAATGGCAGCAGAGCCTTCTAGTGTATCGGCCACTCCTCCCAGTTTTGTGTCATCAGCAAACTTGCTGAGGGTATACTCTGTCCATTCATCGAGGTCATTGATGAAGTTGAACAAGACTGGACCCAGTACTGACCCCTGGGGAACACTGCTAGCTACAGGCCTCCAACTAGACTTAGTACCCCTGATCACAACCCTCTGAGCTCTGCCATTCAGCCAGTTCTCAATCCACCTCACTGTCCACTCCTCTCACGCACACTTCCTGAGCTTTCTTATGAGGATGTTATGTGAGACAGTGTCAAAAACCTTGCTGAAGTCAAGGTAGACAACAACCACTGCTCTCCCCTCATCTACCCAGCCAGTCATCCCATCATAGAAGACCATCAGGTTGGTCAAACATGATTTCCCCTTGGTGAATACATGCTGCCTGCTCCTGGTAATCTTCTTTTCCTCTGCATGCTTAGAGATGCCATCTAGAATGAGCTGTTCCATCACCTTTCCAGGGATAGAGGTGAGGCTGACCGGCCTGTAGTTGCCTGGGTCTTCCTTCCTGCCCTTTTTGAAGACTGGAGTGACACTGGCCTTCCTCCAGTCCTCAGGCACCTCTACTGTTCTCCATGACCTTTCAGAGATGATGGAAATTGACTTGGCAATAACATCTGCCAGCTCCCTCGGTGCTTGTGGATACATCCCATTGGTGCCCATGGATTTGTGGGTGTCCAGTTTGCCTAAATGATCCCTAATTTGATCCTCCTCAACCAAGGGAAAGTCTTCCTTTCTCCAGACTTTCTCTTGTACCTCCAGAGTCTGGGATTCCTGAGGGCCAGCCTTAGCAGTAAAGACTAAGGCAAAGAAGGCATTCAGTAACTCCACCTTCTCTGTATCCTCCATCACCAGGGCACCCACCTCATTCAGCAGTGGGCTCAGATTTTCCCTAGTCTTCCTTTTGCTGCTGATGTACTTGCAGAAGCCCTTCTTGTTGTCCTTGATGTCCCTTGCCAGATTTAATTCCAAGTGGGCCTTAGCCTTCCTCTTTGCATTCCTGCATATTCTGACAACCTTCCTATATTCCTCCCAAGTGGCCTGTCCCTTTTTCCACATTCCGTAGACTTCCTTCTTACGTTTGAGTTTTGCCATAAGCTCCTTGCTCCATGCAGGTCTCCTGCCCCCTTTGCTTGATTTCTTACTCATCAGGATGCACAGATCTTGAGCTTGGAGGAAGTGACGCTTGAATATTGACCAGCAATCATGGACCCCACTACCTTCTAGAGACCTAACCCATGGGATGCCCCCAAGTAGGTTCTTGAAGAGGCCAAAGTCAGCTCTCCTGATGTGCAGGGTTGTGATCGTACTTATTGCCCTGTTTCCTCCATGCAGGATTCTGAACTCCACCTTCTCATGGTCACTGCAGCCAAGGCAACCCCCAACCTTCACATCCCCAACCAGACCTTGGTTATTTGTTAGCACAATGTCTAGTAGCACACCTCTCCGTATTGGCTCCTCCACCACTTCTGTCAAAAAGTTACCGTCAGTTCTCTGCAGGAACATACTGGACTCTGGGTTCCTAGCTGTGCTGTCTTTCCAGCAGATAACTTTTTCTAGCTTATTAAAATATCATTTCCATGTGCTTTAGAGACCATGCAACCATTGAAAGACTAGACAAACAGTTGACATATAATACACAGCTATTTTCAACTATGTTGTTCCACAGTTATTCGCCCAGTAGGTGTAAGACATTTTAAGGAATATAGTGACCTTGTTATTCAGATTTGTGCTGGTGATATTTGTTAAGTGTATACATGAAACTTAAGTATTTGACCTTTTGTCACAATCTCTGATGATAAGTATCTAGGCCAAAAGTATGCCATGGTTTGGGCTTCTGAATATTGGCAAAATTGTGAGTGCTGAGAGTGTTAGTAATAGACTGTGGTGTGCTTACACCTTCTATATTTTTTTTTCCTACAGAACTATTGGATGTGGAATTAGACTTCATCATAAGAAAACACTGTAAAACAAAATGCAGATTCTAAAGTATACTTTAACATGAGAAACGGCCACTTTATGTCCCAAATAGAGGAACACTGTCCTAGCAATAGTCTGTTAGAACTTTTTCCAGTGTCTGTGAAATAGTCACGCTGAAATGTAAACATTTGCTCTATTAACTAGAGAGGAGCCAAAATTTCACCCATCATTTTTTATTCTTAGAAAAAACCTTCCCTGTGGTCTCTGTAAGTGTTGTCAGAAGTGAAATTTCCTATATTTATTATTCCAATCTAGAAATAAAAAAACAGTCTCATGAATTCATATTATTTCCAGTTATGAATTAGGTTTGTCTGGTAAATGGGGAAACAATTAGTATTTTTAAATTATTTTACTCAAATTTTTAGTTGGTCACTTCAGCGGTCAGTTAAATGTCAACTATTCAATTCTATGTTACTACATAGGAGTTGTCCAGTGGAAGTGAACTTTCACAAATATTAGCACAAATTACCTTGCAGAAAGAAAGTTTTTCTCAGTGGAAAACATTAAAATTGTTAATTAGTATAAGATCTCAATGAAATGTAGACTCCTGACTGCTTAGCACTACCACTGACGTCAATAGAAATGTCAGTTTGACAAAAAAAAATTATTCAGCAGTAAATACATTTTATCAACTAATTTTGGTTCATTTGTTGATTTTCAGCCATTCTTTCTTACTGGAAAAAATATTTTATGTGTGTAGCAGATACCTTGAACGATCAAATAAAACTGAAGTCTTGAAGTAAAAAATGAATTGTTATGTACAGTCAGCACAAAGACAAGAGCTTAGTCAATGCAAAGTCACATCAATTTATTCTGATAGAATCTATTTTAAATCATCACTTTGCCTATCTAAAGGTCAGAAAGCAATAGCTGTATTATGTCATATTTATAATGCTGCCAGTTATATCTGTCTGTGAGAATTTTCAACATCAGAACTAACACTGAAGCCAAAGTCAAACACAGTGGAGAAGCAATAGTAGTATCTCTACCTCTTTGAAAGTTGCTTAAATTTCACCTTGTGCTAATCTTAAGCAAATGATCTGCTACATTACCCAAATATTGTTGCTTTTTTCCCATTTTTAAAGGCATGAAATGTGAAATGTATTACTTAATAATGGTTGGACTCGATCTTAAAGGTCTTTTCCAGCCTAAACAATTCTATGATTCTAATCAAGCAGAGGCAAAGCTTTGTGCTTGTTTTAATATAGATTACTTATATGAAATATACGTATATTTGTTTGAAATGCTTATTATAATTTAAATGAAAAGGATACTCCTCTTACAAATTTACTTTCTAGTCCTATCCTATTCAAGTGCTTCTTGCTATAGAAACTTCGTTTAAATTAGCAATTTCTGTTAAAAAAAAAAGAAAATAGACCTATGTTGCCTCACTTTATATAACCTAGTTAGTCAAAGAGGCTTAAACATTGAAACACAAAGTGTTAGCTCCTATTTTAAATACCATAAGGTAACTGTGAGAGAAGCTAAGGAATTCTAAATCTTATGCTGTATTATAAGATGATTGTAGAAGGAAAAAAAATGGGTGGGGAATTAATTTTGCATGATGATCTTAAGAATAATTAATTTAGAAATAAATTTTCTAGGTTTGGATTGTCCGTAGCTTTGGAGAGAAAGTGATTGCCCATGGAGTGCAGCATAGACAGTGACTAATGGCATTCCTATCCTTACAGTAGTGCTCTGCAACTTTAAATCTATTCTTTGAATGCATCACTGTGTGATTCTTAAATAAAACATAGAGAGCTTAGTTTGGAAATATTTCCAGATTACTTCTCTGAGGTATGGGCCATAGTTCTGAGTTTCAATTTTTTCTACTTGTACAAAGACATTTTGTATTTTTAAAAAATGAAATTAAAATTAATATAGCGTGAATCTAAAAAGTAACTATATGCTCACCACTGCACGTAAAAGCTAGTCACCAAATATATTCCTTTATTATGAAATTTCTTTGGAAATCTTTTTCAAGGTCATCTTTTTCTGCCTAACTAGCATTACAAGTACAACTGTGGCAGATGCATATTTTTGTCTAAAAAGTATGAAAAATGAGCCCTACATGGGAACTATGATCTAGTATTCATCAGATGCATTAATCTTACCATTCAAGATCATCTAGAATAGTTTTCCACTGGACTGGGAAATAGAACATGTTCACACAGAGATTCAGCGATGCAGATCAGGGAAAGGAAGAGAATGGTCAAAGTGTAGAACCTCTATTTTAAATTGTATTAAGCCGTAAAATTTTGAAGTACTTAAGAAACAATTTGGGGTTTTGTTTTGTCTGTTTGACAGATTATCTGAATTAGGACCTTTGTAAGTGAACAAACTTTATGAAAGCTATCCTATTTTGCAAGATTACAGAATTTACATTAATGGAGTTAAGGGCTATGATAGGAAAATAGTTGGGGAAATGACTGACTAAAATATATGGGGAAAAGGGGAAAAATATTTTTGGTAAGGCGTCTGTGTTTTTTAGAGATCTCTTTTCATTTAGTGTTCCTTACAGTGGAAATTATCTTTTTCTTCTTTTTTCTTTTTAGCCCAGGCAGTACGTGTCCTCAGCTAGAAAGCTTCAGATCAGAATAGAAGAGATCATTTGATTAAAACTTTATCTGTATTCTGTTCATTGGATTATATACTAAAACAAAGCTGTTAATTGCATTCATTTTTAATTATGGAATTTATCCTCTGTATTTCATATTCTTAGCCCCGAGTATACTGAAAACCTATAAATAAGAAAAATCATGCTTCCCTTTTGTTTGAGGCAAGTTAGAAAAGCAATAACATTTATGAACATTAAAAATCAATGGTTTTCCACTAGTTCTCTTATTTATGTGTTCTGTAATGATGTCCGTGGTATTTCATGGTGAGCATGGTGGACTATTACTATCCTGTTTTAGCATCTCTGATACATCTCCTTTGTTTTGCAAAATTATTACATTAGACATAGATTCTTAACTTCATATAGCATCATTTTGCTCAGGTGAGTGTCTTAAAGGACTAAAAGTATTCTGCAAGGAATAATATGAGATCCTAATTCACAACGGCACTTACTCACCCGAGTTTTTCTGCTGACTCTAGGAGGACCAGTTCAGTGATATTGCAGCTGAGCAAAGAATAAATTTTAGTTAAGGAGTCAGTATAAATGTTTCTCCTTCTGCTCCTGTTTATCAGTTTCTGTCTTCACACTTGTTTGCTTCTCCCTCAATTGTTCTAACAGAGCTTTATGTGGGACTGTGCGGTAAACCAGACAGCTGAATTGACTGGAATAAAAACCAATAATACAGTTGTTTTTTCTAACCCTTGTTACATTTATGTAATGGTGCTAGCAATGAAGCCCTCCCCTGCAAACAATAGTTTTAGCTTAATTCAGAAAGCTATCTCCATTACAGAGGAGCAAAAAGGAGCTTCTGAAACTGGTTTCTCCCCTGAATAAAACCTATCCTGGAACAACACCCTGAGCAACTGTTCGCCTCTGACAATGCTGTCCTGCGAAGAAAAGTAATCATGAACTTGATTATCCACAATTGCATCTCATGTAGTTGTTTATTTTGCAAAGTAGGTGTGAAAAGCTACACTTATGGTCTGGCAGCATTTTATACCTCAGTTTTCCTAGGGGTAACAGAGAATCAAGTGTATTGTGTTACTATTTGCTATGCAAGCCACAGCCCTCAGGTTGCATTGTGTTCCCTCCTCCTGAAAAGTAAAACATATTGTGAAGTTTACTGTACTGAATTATATCACTTTGTGCCTCTGATTGCTATGTGTAGAGAGCTATTATTTGTATGGCACAACAAGCAATCAGCCACTGAACGGCATTATGTGTATTGATAACATTATTTTTCTCTATGATTATTAGTACTAAAACTGAAATACATTCTAGTACTGTGGGGGGAAAAAATCAACCAGAATATATTGCTTTTTCGGAAGTAAAGTCTAATAATATCTTTGTCTTCACTTTAAAGTAGGAACTTCCAAACCTTGACTCCTCTGCTTAATTCCTCATATAATTAAATTAATTTTGGTATAAAATAAATAATTATCCATTTCCAATTTCAGCTGAATATTAGTTCAGTTATGAGAGTTCAGCACTATGGAATGGGCAGCTTAGGACTGAAGAAGCCATTATGAAATATTACCTGTCATATGCAATTCTATGAATGTTTACTGAGCAGTACTTGACCTAAGATACAGCTGAGCATGTAAGATGGATTTCCAGGTCTTTACAAAGGGCTCCCTGTAGCATAAAAAAATAAATGTTGAGGCTGATTCCCAGGAGAAGAGGAAAAAGAAGCAACAGAAAACTGTTATTTGACTGTATTGACTGTATTTATGTTTGTGGTTTCAAGCTGAAATATAATTGAGTATTTGCCATCTTCTGATAAATGGTTGTCAGATTTTGCTCATTTAGGGTCAGAAACTAATCTCATTGCTAGGAGTAATTTGGCATTCTACAATGTTTGAATAGAAGTAACTGAAAGAAACAATGGGTCCCATGAAACTGAAAAAGAGGATTATTTCAATTGTATCTTTATATTTGAAGACTGAAATATGATTGTAGAAGGGTGCATTTTTAGCTGCAATTATATCCCACCTTTTAGGGAGGGCACAGAAGATGAAAGTTATTAGATCACAGCTTTTCTCAATGATTTTATTACCGTTTATTTCTAAATGGTACTGAAGTTTTAAAATATTTACCTCTTTGTTGAGCTTAAATAATTTAAGCAGACTACAGTTGGCAATTTCACCATCTAGAATTTTTTTATTTTCTTTTACTCCTTTCAGGAGCAGGTCCTAGTCACCCTGGGTAATAATCTCTTAGTAGTGTGCTGGCCAGTGGTTATTCTGCAGTATTGTTGCCATGGAGTCTTGCTGAGAGAGAAAAAAACCCTAGAACTTTAGGATTATGCTTCTACTATTTTATTTGAGAGCATTTCTAATGGATAGCGACTTGTGGTATCCTGCCAGCTTCTTACATGTAAAGAAGTTTTTCTATTCTATCGTTCTTTTACAAAGGATGAGAGGGAATAGAAAGCATTGATGAGAGTAAATTGCAACAGCAATAGTCTGGGGGCTTGCATGTCATCTCTCTCTTTCTCTGAACTGCTGTGAAATCCATAGATATCAGTGAGACCGGAGCAAGAAAATTAGGCATGGTAATAATTAACAAAACCATTATCTATATATGCCTAGTTTCTATTTTGTCTTGAAAGAATAAATGTGATCCCCAAAGGCCCTTATGACTAAGACTTTTTTTTTTGTGTGAGAAATTCCTATTTGTCCCTGCATTTTTTGCTGGAAAGTAGAGAGATATTTAGATATTCCTTGAAGATTTTGTATTATTTATGAGACCCGCAAAAAATGAATTACTTTGAAATAAAGGCGAGCTGATGTTTAATAAAATTTATGGGCTAATAAAATCTCAGTCACACCACTAAATGTCCTTCCATGATAGACACAACACTTAGGGTAAAAAAATTAATGACATATGTCTCTTTGCCTCTCTAGTCTTGTCCTTTGCTATTTATGTTTCTCTCCACGTCACTGCAGGAGTCTTGAAGCTCTATATAAGGTCTCTTTTTTTTTTTTCTTTCTCTTTTGCATTAATAGTGATAGTATTTGTAGCTTTCATTTGTGATTCTTTATAATGATTATATTACATTTCATCATAGCATTGAATACTGATATGTCTTTAAATTATTTTGGGAAGCGGACTGTGTCAACTTATTTCACTCAAACTTACAAAAACCTACATAGGTCTTAATTTTCTTCATGTCTCTTTGAAACTACTGTCAGTTTTAAAGGTGATTATATGCAAGGTAATTATATTCCCAGGAGTGTGAACTCAGGCTGTACTTTCTTGCAAGGAATAACCTTGAGGGCTGCGTAACTGCAAAATTTCAACCTCATCCCATACAGATTTGTCTCCTCAGAACAGAAAAACGCTGCAAACTAAGATTAAATGAGCAGCTGCTAAAGAGTTTCTGATTTGATCATGTTGCTTTTTTAGACAGACTAATTGTTCTGATTTATGGTTATCACCTGTATTTCATGGGTGCTTGCTTCCAGCTCTAATTAATGGATAATTTTTAACTGCTGCAACTTTAATTGTTCCTTGGGTTTCAAAGAGTAGAGGAAACATGGCTGTTAGCAAATAGAGGCCTTGCTTCTATGACCTTTTTTATGTTAGAAAGGGAAATATAATTATTGGGGATTGGTTTTTTTTGAGATACGGAATTTTACACCATCTATGAAATAAGAATATTATGCTGTGTATATAATGATGACTATGATTAAAAGGATACAAAATTCATCTTCAATGTAAAAAAAAGATTATCTTAAAACTTTCTAGGACAAGGTTCTTCGACATTATTTAGGGCACAACAGATCTTTTACATGATTTGTTCATTTACTCCTGATCACTAAATAACACAACAGCACAGTTTCATTAATCCCTCGGTAAAATTCTTTTGACTAATGAATTCCTTCCAGAGATACATAAAATCTTGGTCTGAAGATTTAAAGAGATGGAGAATCCATCATTTCCATTTGCTATGTCATTTCAGTGATTTTGTGAACAATAAGGTACAGTTATGCTATTTTTTATAGAATCTCTTCTAGTCATGGTATGAATAATGAAGAAAGAGTAGATAACAACAGAACATGAATTATAAAAGTCAATACTTTTACAAGAGCAACAGCAGTGCACAGATAAATATGAAGTAAAAAGAAGATTTTTTTTAATTACAAAATGACAACAGGATTTTCTAATACATAAAATAGAATGCATAATATATAAGAGGTCAGAGATTGTGCTGAGGTGATAGTTAGAAGTTCATGAATATTAAAGCGTTTTTTAATAAAGTCATCCAAACTTCATATGTACTCACAAGAGAAAACAGAGAAAACAGAATTCAGTCAAAATATCATTCTTGTTGTTGAGGCCTTCTTGAAATTGTTGTTAGAACTACAACTAGAAAAGTTCCTAAGACTTCATGATTTGTTTTTTGTTATTTTGAATGTAGATGATAGCATTGGTGAATCAACTGTAAAAAAAAAAAACAAACAAACACAAAACCACCAAGCTGGTTCTGAAAGGTGGGTTTTTTAATCTACTAGTGTTATAAACCTGCCTTTCCCCCAAAAATTGTAAGTTTCTCTAACATCTCACCTTTGACCGTTACTGTCACAAACACTCCCATATCTGAGTAAATTTTTACAGCTGATGTTACTTGTACCTTCTCTGTATCTTTCAGACTTTCCATAAATGTTTTCAGATTCATTCCTCAGATTTCATTTCTGATTTGCTGGTTACAGAGCCTATATGAAGCTTAGCGGAAAGAGAACACAAAAAAAAAGGTCTAAATCTCAGAAAATAACTAAAAGGGGAGAAAATTATACTGGGAGTGTACAGGGAATGTTTGCTTGATCATGTAGCATTTAAGTTTCCCCTTCAATAGTCTCCAACAATATGTGAAATAAATTGTTTCTAAAAATTGACTGAATGATTAAAAATACGTCCAGATGCACCCTGTGGAGTACACTAGGGTACTCTGAAAAGGTTGAGGATTATTTCAGAAGATTTTAAAATCGTTCATACATATATGTATACATAAGCATAGTTTTCATTAAAAAAAAAACCAACCAAACAAACCTTAGTCTTTTTTTCTTTTGAAATGAAATGTTTTGTGGAAAAGTTGTAGATTCAATAACATATTCGTCTGAGAAGTCTTTCACTATCTTTGGATTAGAGTGTTCAGGAGCAGAAACTCTCTCTAAAGCCTGGCCATAAAGCCCTGCACTAGGATACGATGGGAAGAACCTAGCTTTAAGACTTGCCTATGCCTGGTTTCATTATATCACAATTCTTTTACAATTTTGCAAAAAAAAGTAGACATCTTGCTTTATCTTTCACCAAAAAGGTTAAAGCATATTATAGCCATGAATTCTCCTTAAAATAGAATATTCTATCGAATATCGAACTTATCATCTATTTTTCAAAGGATGGAAGAAAAATCAGATTGAGAGATGTGGGTGATACATACAAATATCAAGTGAAAGTAAATATTAATGTAAGAAGAGGATTAGCTGTTTTGGTAGCCCACAAGTTGTTATCAGTTTAATTTGTGAACTGCAGAAGAGTTTGACTGTTTGTTATGAATTACATTTTTCTCAAAAGAAAGAATAGTTCCATAGTATACATTAGTCACGTGTGATAGAGGATTTAGATGTGTCTATTATAACAACTGTGCAAACACTATCCTGAGTATGAATGCTCATTCACTTTTTATTTTAAAATATCTTTGTTTTCTTCCAATACAGAACAAAACTGAAATTTTAAACCTCTCAGTAATTAAACAGAATCTCTCTTCCCCTTCCTCTTTCCCTTTCCCTTTTCCTTTACCTTTCCCTTCCATAAAACCAAGTATCAATTTTCAGAAAAACCTATTCTTAACTCTGGTAAAACTATTTCACCTACCAGTTAAAATCATCATCTAGTTTTCAGATTAAGTTCTCACCCCTAGCCTATCTACATCTTTATAGGTCTGTTCTTGTTTTTCCTCTGAGGCAAATGAAGTGCAACAAATGATCTTCAACCACTTTTATAACTATGTATACATGGCTCTGTTATCAGTGGAAGAATGGTAATTAAAGAAGGTTGGGATACTAAGAAAGGGCTAGTTTTCTGAAAACAGTTGTTTTAAAATTTCATAACCAGTATCTCAGTTGAAAATTGCTGTAAGACTATGCTGGTCCATCATTTGTCATTGGCTAGCCATACACTTTTTGCACATACTGCCATCTGTTTCTGTAGCTAGGCAGGCTAACTGCCATTCATTGACAGGCAGTTGTTAGCACTTACATTGGCACTAAATCCTCACACATATATTCTGTGCTCTGGTCTTCAGACACCTGTGGCCTAGGTGTGAGCCTTCAATGCAAAACAGAGATGTTATTGCAACATCACAATGCTTATTGCATCCCCCTGGAATGGATAAAAGCAGCAGGAAAATTGCAGTGACAAAATCATTATTATGTTCCAGACATCAAAAGGAAAAAACTCACCAGTCAGGCAAAGAGGGATGTGGTTCTACACTGTGCTAGAGCTCATCTTACCATGTAGTTGATCTGCCTTTATAGAGTAGATGGAGCTTGCACAAGAACATCAGGAGCAGGCTGCAGTCACACCTTTCTTTTGATAAATAGATTTATTCTAGGGACTAGGGCTGTACAGCTGCACAAAAAATGTGGTAATAAATTTAAAAGTATTACTTGGTGAAATACAGTTTTGAATAGTGTGCATTTTAGAGCTACCAAAATAGATTGCATTTCAATGGTTTAGTTACCTGTAGATTTGCCTACAGAGCAAGTTAAGAAAAAAATAATAGTCTTTAAACATTTAAAAATAGTAAATATTCTAGCTGCTCCTTGGCACAACAGAGACAGCTTTAGCCTGTCTGACCTTGGTTATGTCAAGCTCCTGCTAACTTGGTAAATACTCTGTTCGTGTGCTGCATTAGTGAGCTTGGCCTTTGCTGATGGGAAGGAGGGGAAGACAGGTTTATTGAGGTCCATTATGTTCCCATTAACCTAAAAAGCAGAGACACTTTCTGTCATTTTAAGTGTTTATATTCTGGATTCAGCAGCATTAAAGTCGACCACCTCTGCCCTTGCTAACATATGTCATTATAATCAAAGGAAATGACTAAAAAGCTGAAGTACTCCATCTGTATCTTACAGATCAGGCTTGGCTTGAGTTCATGGGAAACATATCCTTATGGATATGAATATTAATGCTTTAAAATGGTAATCTTTGTGAATAGTTGTGCCCTTTTATCCCCTTGTTTCCTTTTTGAACTTCAACATTTGTTTGATATTTCATAATTGTATCCTTTCTGTCACTAAACAGACATGGACATGGCCTGCTGGTCGAGGCTGCATTGAGGTTCTTCAACCTATAACTCTGGCAAGGAAAAAAGTTGTGGCCTCAAATTAATTAGAGGGAGCCTTATAAAAACAAATCAAGAGCATACATAAAGAGGGTCACTGGAAAAACTTGGTGATCCTGAAGTATATTTTTATTTATCTGTATCTCTTTGGTTTCAATAGCTATTTTTATTACTTTTTAACTTCTGTCTCCCAAGTATATATGTGAATGTATAAGGTTAGCTAGCAAATGCACCATGAAGATAACAGAGTTTGTGTTTGTGAATAGAGCTGTGTCTGAAACTTGGGTGTAGGAAATTGCCTTGGCTCTACTTTTAATAGTTTTCTTTTCCAGTTGCTTTGTTTGCTTTTTCATGCCCAGGTTTTTTGTATTGTCTGGTAGATAAGTTCCAGAGACATCTGCATATCAGTCACATACTTGCGATTTCCTTAGGATATTGTTTACTCTCCTTTTTGGTGGAAAAGATGCAATTGCATGTCACATTACACTGATTGTGTCAGCATGTTAATGCAGGACCTCATGTTTACCCATGCTTTCCTTTTTGGAAATCAAAAATCCTAGGATCATCATAATACTAAAAGGTGTATCTTAGAGTATTTAAATAATATATTGGAGAAAATAGTACAAGAAGAAACTAATCCATCTATATGGTTCGTTTTCTCTTTGATCTGAGTGCTCTTTCCCTCAAATTCTGAACCTTCACAGCATTGCTGCATCAGAGAAGAGTATCTTTTATAAACTTCACAATGTGAATTTTTTAGTTACTGAAGTTACTTGTCATATTTTCAAAGCAGAGTGCTTTTTTTTTTCTGTCTGCAATTTATAGAAAATGATAGCAAGAAAGCTGAAAAAGGGATCAAATTGAATCATGTATGAATTTTAATTTAAACTGTTTAAAATACAGAAAAGGAGGCCAGGGGCCAGCCTGTAGGATAAGGCTGAAGGTTTTATTTAGCCTCTTTTGAATAGCAGAAATTAAGAATAAACCTGTTAGCTAAATGGGCTAAAAGTTTTAAAAGAGATGGAAGTCACAGCCCAGGTACTCCTTGTGTCTTGTTACATTCTTTTTCTCTGACTGGTGAAAAAACTCAGTTTCTGTGCCAGCAGTTAGCTTAAGAAAAGAGTTGCATTAAAATGCATGCTGGGTTCACATTATAGTACTTCTTTGCTGTTATCCAGGTGCTATTGAGAAAGGTCTTCTGCAAATTACAAATTTGGCAGTTTAACTAGTCTGTCAAGCTTGTCAATTGTCAGTGAGAGAAAATGGGTAATCATCAGGAAGAAAGTTCAAGGTGACGTCTTTGCTAAGGTGCAGAATGCTGATAGCAGCAAATAAACATAAATATGAACAACCTCTACCTGAAAATTATAAACCTTGTTGCAGTATCTCTATGCCTTATAGTACAACTAACACCCTCCAAGTGGCTTCCCTCTGCTGGTTATTGTGTGCCAATTATTTTCAACATTAAAGCAAAAACAGCTAAAAGAAGCCAACCCTCTTGTGATCACCTTTTTGATTAACTGTTAACTGTTAAACTTGACATGCAGCTTCCTATTATTAAGGTTACTTTCTTTTGCAAAAGGATAACACTGAAAAGATCAGTTTCCTCAAGGAGGTTAAAGACGTAAAAGGAGGAAGAAGTAAACTCTCACTACCTCATAAGGTGATCTCTCAGATACAGTGATTTTAAAAGCTATCAAAAGAGAGAGTCCCTTTTTTTCCCAGGTAGCCTTTGTTCCAGGATATGTGATAACCAACATTTTTACTACTGGAGTTCTTCCCCTCTTGTAATTTCAACAAGTAGGCACTTTTCAGTTTATTATTATTTTGTTTGCAATCTAGAGACATCTACAATTTTTAAACATTGTGAAACAGAGTGAACCGAGAAAATCAAAGGGAAACTAAACCTCCTTGTTTAAGTTTATCCATCATAGTATGAACAATTTCAGCAGGTGACTTGTTTAAGTCCTTTACTTTGTAACTACAAAAAAATATAATGCAATGAGATATGCTACATGGAAGCTTAGATACTCAACAAGGAAAACTAGACAGCAGATTATTATTGACTTTATACAAAATTCAGTCAGACTTCAGCTGATAATTTTTACTCTTAAATTTTGATATGGAATAGATTTTTAACACTTTTACCAGATAATTGTACAATTTAATAATTAATAACTGGTTTTGCTTATGAATTGTAAAAGCTGTTCTTGCTTTGCATGGCAATGAGTCCCTTTTTATTTGGGTTCTGCCTTCTATCTATCAAAAGTTCAGAATCAAATCACTTGTCTTTACAATAATACTGCTTCTACCTATTTTGATGAGGTTTAATTAACCTGGGTGGTTTCTACCTGCTAACTTGGTCATTGTTTATATAGTATTAAGTAACTTATGACTGACATTGTGAATTTCTTGAGCACGAATACATCTAATGAAGGGGAATACTGTCTATTAAAATTAACACTGCACTCTGTATTTTATTAGGTGCATGATAGTGAAAATACTGACAATTCAGACTGCTTTGTTTATGCATGATGTACACATTTTCAGGATGTATGAAAAGAAGCATATTAGACCACTTAACTTTTACTGGCCTGTGCATGATTATGCAATAGTTATCTATGAAAAGACCTTTCTCTTTTCTCAAGCATTCTACTTATCATCAGTAGAAAATGAAAATCTTAACATTCCTTCATATTTTAGTGCAAAAGAGAATGTAAGTATAATTTTGTAGTTTGTAAAGCACTGGGATAACCTGTGAAATCAAAGACAGTATAAAACAGTAAAATGACCAGATCTGATTCTCTTTTGGTACAAGATGACATGCCTCCCTTAAAGTCAAATGATCTATCATACTTTTTAAATAGTTATTCTTCTCTTTACTCTCTTTATCCAGCATGGTAGTTAAAATTAAGTGGGATTTTTCATTTCTTTCTTCCCTGTCTTCTCATTCCCACTACATGTGCTGTTTGAAAAAAAGAAGCGTAACAAAAGAAAATGTTACAAATTTAAGCCTTTTAATTGTGCCAATTAGAATGCAGAAGTTAAAAATATTGTTACAACTGTAGGGGATGCACTGGTTAATCTTTTTCACAATTCAGCTATTAGTTTTATATGGTGTGATGAAACTAATTTCCAGTGTCATGGCTGTCTCCTTTTCACTCTCAGTAAAAGTTTACATAGTGTAAGTTGTTATGTTTTTAGCTTATTTTGCTTAAACAGACAACCTTATATGAGTCATTATTTTTTGTCTACCTTCTGAGGAACGGCACAGTTCCCATAAAAGTCAACAGGTTTTTCAAGAACTCAGCATTAACAAGCACTTGGTCTTTGGGGCTTGTGTGTACACACAGATGCATAATACATACATATTTGTAAGTAGATACATATGTTTATATGCACAGGTGCAGGCATACATTTGTGCAGCACGCACAATGTAGACTGATCTACCCAACAAGGTCACCAATCTCCTGAATGACTAGAAGCCAAGTTCAGATTTCAGATACACTGTTTTGAAATTACAGGAAATTTTTGACCAAAGCTAGAGAAGGCAGCTGAGCTTTGAAGCTTTCTGAACGTACAAAGGAGAAATTACAGCTGCAGGTATCCCTTACTTCCTCATGATCAACTCACTCCATATTGTTTTGTTTATTATTAACATTATTCTTTAGGAATTTGTCGCTGTTTAAGGCTGGGCAGGCGGTTAAACAGATGGCAGACACCCTCTGTTAACCTTTTGCTCTAGAGGAGAAAGGAAAAGAGAAAAGGGAGAGAGACTTATGGGTTGGAAAGTTAAAATAGTTTTAAAGAACAGTAACAAGGAAAAGAAACAGTATAATAAATAATGAACTGTATACAAAACCTCTACTGAGCTCCCCCCAATAACAACCACATCACCGCTGACACTGCCTGGCAGGCACTGGGCAGTCCTGGAGCACACATGGCAGCAGGCGGGAACCGGGTACAGGAGCGAAGGCAGGAGATTGGGCAGGGTCCTCCCAGGATGGCGGCCATAGGGGAAGAGAGCGCGATCCTCGTGGTCCCTCAGCTTTATACTGAGTATGACGTGGGTGGGATGGAATACCCCATTGGTCAGTTCAGGTCACCTGTCGTGTCCGCCCCTCCACACAGGTGCAGCACTCTACAGCCCCTTCCTCTGTGGGACAGAGAGACCCAACAGGGACCCTAGTTTCCATGGCAACAGGCCATGTAATCCACTTCAGGAAGTAAAGCCACTTAAAGGAAACTTAACTGAAAATCCCATCCTAGTTCAAACCAGGACAGAATTACATAGTGTGACAATTTGTAGCTACCATAGCAATGAATCGGAAGACTATGACTTCCTGAGTAATTTATAAATGGCTTGGTATAGAAGTTAATTTCTCTCTCTGCAGAGGTAAGGAGGTCTGATTCTTGATCCTAATGGTAGAAAACTTGGTCTTGCTTTGCAGAGAAAAAACAGTACTTCCAATTTGTAGATGTCTTCATCTGAGGACATGTTCTTTCCACTTGAAGATTAGTAGTTTTATTATAACTTGACTCACGTAAACTCCTAGTAACCAAATAGTCATGGCAGTACTAGACCTTCTAACTGTAAGGAAATAAATCTCAAAACAACTGTGGAACTGTTGCCTAAAATTGTCTTAAAGAAAGTGGACTTATTTCTAAACTGAATTTTGCAATTGTTATTTAAAGGATTATTAAAATCAAGGAATTCACACAGATTGAGACATTGAACCTCTGTAAAAAAAAAGGCACACTGAGAGATGCCCTTATATATAATACAACACAGATTAACACAAAGCAATATTTTAATTATTTTTTCCATTACACTGCTCCATTCAAATAAGTTGTACTGCTATGATCAAGAGTTCACAAGCAAAACAAGAAAAGGGAGTTTTTAAACTGTACCTCTTTAAGTTATGTGTTCCACAAGAAACAACATGCCTATTAGATTTTGAAAGGCGCTGCACTGTACATCTGTAAGTACGGCTCCGGGACATCCGGTAAAATGCCTACAGTAAAAGCCTAGATTTATCAGAATCATTCACTTTAAGAGGTAGATGTTACAGGTAATAAAGACCTAGGGAAATGAAGAATAGATCTCATGGAGATCTACAACTTCTTCTAAATATTGCTTAATATATTGTCATCCTTGAACTGAAAAACAGAACACTACAAAGAGCGAAAATTTACATGCAGGAATATAAACCTATTGTAAAAAAAATTTTGGTATTAAGTTCTTAAATTTAATGTAGTTTTACTATTCAAAATTATTTTATCTGTAGTAGCTTAAAATAGTTAATTAATGTTCTGTACTCCACCTAAATACGTGAAGACATAAAGATATGTTTTAGGGGACAAAAGACAATTAATTTCTAGAGACTTGTTGAAATGACATAAAAATCTTCTTACTGGCCCTGAATTCAATATGATGACCATGCACTTAAGGGATTTTTTTATGATAAGGAATAAAATGCCATGTTGGAGCTTTTGAAGCTCCGTGGATTTTATCATTTAACACCACTGAAAACTCTGGACCAGAAGTTTAGTGTTACTTAGGAGAGGAAAGAAGAGATGAAAAAAAATTCTTCATGTAGAATATATGTTACAAGCTGATCTGAATTTACAGTCTTTCCAGCATTTTAACTGAAAAAGTAGTTCTGATGAAAGACTGACTATACTCATATAACTGAAGAATTCTTAAAGTATAAAAATAATCTCTTTCTTTAAATGAGACAAGGATCTATTATTGTCTGCTATTTCCCAGTATTTTACTAGATTTTCCCTGATTTCAAATCTTTCCAAAGACTGAAGAGATTTTGTACTGTTTAAAATAAAAAAGAAATGTGTTATGACTTTTACAAGAAAAATAACCTCCGATTCAAGGGCTGACTTTAAAGTTAGCATGTTGCATTCAGAAGTGACCTTGTGACTTTTTGATTCTGTACACTATATTATAAAGAAGTCCACATCTACATTAGTCATCTCATCTCTTTCTGTTTCAGTAGGTGTTAAGCTGAAAGAAGTGTCAGTTTGTAAAGTAGTTAGTATCTTTTGGCACTTTTGAAATATGTTGCTATACCATGAAAGAGTTAATAAGAATTCGCCATGTAGATTATGTAGATACCTGAGCCCTTGATCCTTTGCTCTAAGGGGAAATAAAGGAAACTGATTTATTTTACTTAGTTCTACTGGTGTTTTTTTTTCCCTTCTCCTTCTCCACCTTCTCCCCCCTCCACTTCTCACCAATAAAGGACTTAAATCTAATTTTATTTCCTCTGGAGAAAAGAAATGGTAAGTATAAATATAATAGATTTCACAAACCTGGCTGAGATGTAGCTAATATCACTAAATGAATGTGTGTGTAAACAGCCTTTTTTTAAAAAAATGTGGTTTTCATGTAGTGCTTATTGCCTATAAAGTCTGGTACTTTATGAAAGCTGGCTGATAACTGATTAGTTCCATCACCAGGGTGCTGGTGATCAGGACTCCCCATCAGCTAGGAGAAAAATAGAAGGCAGAGCATAAATTTGAGTCTTAATCACAAAAGCCATACAGGCAGTATCTCTATAGCTTTAATGAAGTGTTTTCACAGAATCACAGAATCACAGAATCAACCAGGTTGGAAGAGACCTCTGGGATCATCGAGTCCAACCATTGCCCTGACACCACCATGTCAACTAGACCATGGCACTAAGGGCCATGTCCAGTCTTTTCTTAAACACATCCAGAGATGGTGACTCCACCACCTCCCTGGGCAGCCCATTCCAATGTCTAATGACCCTTTCTGAAAAGAAATTCTTCCTAATGTCCAACCTGAACCTCCCCTGGCGAAGCTTGAGGCTATGTCCTCTTGTCCAATCGCTAGTTGCCCGGGAGAAGAGGCCGACTCCCACTTCACTACAACCTCCCTTCAGGTAGTTGTAGACTGCAATAAAGTCACCTCTGAGCCTCCTCTTCTCCAGGCTAAACAACCCCAGCTCCCTCAGCCGTTCCTGACAGGTCATACCCTTCAGACCCTTCACCACCTTGGTCACAGAATCACAGAATCACAGAATCACAGAATGTTAGGGATTGGAAGGGACCTCGAAAGATCATCTAGTCCAATCCCCCTGCCGGAGCAGGATTACCTAGACCATATCACACAGGAACGCGTCCAGGCGGGTTTTGAATGTCTCCAGAGAAGGAGACTCCACAACCTCTCTGGGCAGCCTGTTCCAGTGTTCGGTCACCCTCACCGTAAAGAAGTTTTTCCTCATATTTATGTGGAACCTCCTGTGTTCCAGCTTGCACCCATTGCCCCTTGTCCTGTCAAGGGATGTCACTGAGAAGAGCGTGGCTCTATCCTCATGACACTTGCCCTTAACATATTTATAAACATTAGTGAGGTCACCCCTCAGTCTCCTCTTCTCTAAGCTAAAAAGACCCAGCTCCCTCAGCCTCTCCTCATAAGGGAGATGTTCCACTCCCTTAATCATCTTCGTGGCTCTGCGCTGGACTCTCTCTAGCAGTTCCCTGTCCTTCTTGAACTGAGGGGCCCAGAACTGGACACAATATTCCAGATGCGGCCTCACCAGGGCAGAGTAGAGGGGGAGGAGAACCTCTCTCGACCTGCTGACCACACCCCTTCTAATAGACCCCAGGATGCCATTGGCCTTCTTGGCCACAAGGGCACACTGCTGGCTCATGGTCATCCTGCTGTCCACTAGGACCCCCAGGTCCCTTTCCCCTACACTGCTCTCCAACAGGTCTGCCCCCAACTTGTACTGGTACAGGGGGTTGTTCTTGCCCAGATGCAGGACTCTACACTTGCCCTTGTTATATTTCATTAAATTTCTCCCCGCCCAACTCTCCAGTCTGTCTAGGTCTCTCTGAATGGCTGCACAGCCTTCCGGTGTGTCAGCCACTCCTCCCAGTTTTGTGTCATCAGAGAACTTGCTGACAGTGCACTCGATTCCCTCATCCAAGTCATTAATGAATATATTGAATAGTACTGGTCCCAGTACCGACCCTTGAGGGACTCCGCTAGACACAGGCCTCCAACTGGACTCTGTCCCATTGACCACCACTCTCTGGCTTCTTTCCTTCAGCCAGTTCACAATCCACCTCACTACCCGATCATCCAGACCACACTTCCTCAGTTTAGCTGCGAGGATGCTGTGGGAGACTGTGTCAAACGCTTTACTGAAATCGAGATAGACCACATCCACAGCTTTACCATCATCTATCCACGGGGTTACGTCCTCATAAAAGGCTATCAAGTTGGTTAAGCATGACTTCCCGTTGGTGAAGCCATGCTAAGTGCCCCTAATGATCCCCCTATCCTTGATGTGCCTAGAGACAGCACCAAGAACAAGTTGTTCCATCACCTTTCCAGGGATGGAGGTGAGGCTGACCGGTCTATAGTTACCCGGATCCTCCTTCTTGCCCTTTTTGAAGACTGGAGTGACATTCGCTTTCCTCCAGTCCTCAGGCACCTCTCCCGTTGCCCATGACTTAGCAAAGATGATGGAGAGTGGCCTAGCAATGACTTCCGCCAGCTCCCTCGGCACCCGCGGGTGCATCCCGTCAGGACCCATGGATTTATGGATGTCCAGGTTGCTTAATTGGTCCCTGACCCAGCCCTCATCTACCAAGACAGACTCCTCCTCTATCCTGACTTCTTCTGGGGCCTCAGGGGTCCGGGGCTCCTCAGGACAGCCTCCAGCAGTATAGACAGAGGCAAAGAAGGCATTCTTTTTAACTTAGTAACTCCGCCTTCTTTGTATCCTCTGTCTCCAGGGCCCCCACCTCATTCATCAGTGGGCCTACATTGCCTCTAGTGTTGGCTTTACCTGCAATGTATTTGAAGAAGCCCTTTCTGTTGTCCTTGACCTCTCTTGCAAGGTTGAATTCCAAGGAGGCCTTAGCTTTCCTAGTTGCCTCCCTACATCCTCTGACAACAGACTTATACTCCTCCCAAGTGGCCAGCCCCTCCTTCCATGATCTGTACACCCTCTTCTTCCACTTGAGTTTGCCCAGCAGTTCCCTGTTCAACCATGCAGGTCTCCTGGTACCCTTCCTTGACTTCCTACCTGTTGGGATGCTCTGATCTTGAGCTCGGAAGAAGCAGTCCTTGAATGCTAACCAACTATCTTGAGCCCCCTTACCTTCTAGTACCCTGTCCCATGGGATTTCCCCTAGCAATTGCTTGAAAAGGCCAAAGTTGGCCCTCCTGAAGGCCAGGGTTGTGATTTTGCTAGCTATTCTGTTCCTGCCACATGAGATCCTGAACTCTACCATCTCATGGTCACTACAACCAAGGCTGCCCTCAACCTTCACCTCTTCAACCAGACCCTCGTTGTTAGTGAGGATAAGATCCAGCAACGCTCCTCTCCTAGTTGGCTCTTCCACCATTTGCATCAGAAAGTTATCATCAATGCACTGGAGGAACCTCCTGGACTGAGGATGGCTGGCTGAGTAGGCCTCCCAGCAAATATCAGGGTAGTTGAAATCCCCCACGACAACCAGGCCCTGTAATTGCGAGACTGCTCTCAGCTGCCTGTAGAAGGCCTCATCACCCTCCTCATCCTGATCCGGTGGCCTGTAATAGACACCCACAACAGTATCACCCCTGCCAGCCTGCCCCTTAATTCGCACCCACAAACTCTCAACTCGCTCCTGATCCTCCCCTGGACAGAACTCAGTACATTCTAGCTGCTCACTCACATAAAGAGCAACTCCACCACCTCTCCTTAGTGGCCTGTCTTTCCTGAACAAGACATAGCCATCCATGACCACATTCCAGTCATGCGAGGTGTCCCACCAAGTCTCTGTAATTGCCACTAAATCATAGCCCCCCGACCGAACACGGATTTCTAACTCCTCCTGTTTATTCCCCATGCTGCGCGCATTGGTGTACAGGCATTTCAGGGAGCGAGCTGAGCACACCGATTTCACCCTAGGGGGATGGGAGGCCTCCTGGTCTACCTCAACACTAGAGCATTGCCCCAGTGGTGCAAGCCCAGCTACTACCCCATCCCCCTTCAAATCTAGTTTAAAGCTCTCCGAATGAGCCCTGCTAATTCCTGTCCCAGAACCCTTTTGCCCCTACGACATAAACCTTTCCCATGTATTACGGTCACGCCTGGTGTCTTATAAAACCAGCCATTATCAAAGAACCCAAAGCCCTGCCTGTAGCACCAGTCTTGTAGCCAGGCATTAATAGAGAGAATCCTACTATTCCATCCCACGTCATCACCTGAAAATGGAAGGAGGGAGGAGAAAACAACTTGTGCCCCAGACTCTTTCACCACCCGTCCTAGGGCCTTGTATTCTTTCTTCATCCCCCTCAGACTACGGGATGCAGCTTCTTCCCCACCTGTCTGGAAGATCAGCAGGGGGTAGTAGTCTGTGGCCTTCACCAGGTTGGGGAGTTTCCTGGTGATATCCCTGATTCGGGCTCCAGGCAGGCTGCAGACCTCCCTGTGATGGGGGTCAGCTCTGCATATTGGGCCCTCAGATCCCTTTAGGAAGGAGTCTCCAACCACTAAGACTCTTCTCTTCTTCCTTGTGGAGGAGGTAGCTATACGCCTGTCAGGTTTTTCTGACTGTGGTGCGACCTCTGATATAAGTTGCCTCTCCACCACATCCCCATTGGACCGGCTGTATTCCACTAGGGCTTCATATCTATTTCTCAGAGGCACCTGTGGAGGCAAGGTAGGCAAGGAGGACACTCGCCTTTTGACACGGCTATAGACTTGCCTCCACTCACTCCTCTCCTCTAGGTTATTGTTTTCCACCTGAGAGGGGCAGAGTACAGGGGTCCCTCGATCCTGGGAGCTCTCCGGCAGGTGCTCCCATTTTTGTTGCAGGGAAGGCAGAGCCTGGCTCCACCAGTCTATCTCCATTTCAGCCTCACTAATGCTCCTAAGCCTTTCTACTTCAGCTTGAAGCCTTTCAACCTGGCTTTGCAGCTGTGCCGCTCGGTCGAGCAGATCATCTACCTGCTCACAGCGCACACAGCCCCCTGACACCACAGAGACGCTGTAGCATTCCCTGCAGCCTGCGACCTGCACCATCGCCTCCTTCCGTGGGAGCTCTGTCTGGGTTCCCACATCCATTTTGGTCTTCTTCCGCCGGGTAGATACCATTGTTCTTTCACTGAGCTGGGAAATACCTGTTGGTGCCACCCCTGGTTCACAGCTTCTTGGCACCTTCCTCGCCTTGTGCACTGGGAGGGAGTCAGCGCCCTCCCCCAACGAGCTGCAAACGGCTGCGGCCTCTCCTGCCCTGGGACACACCCAGTCACTGCTGACTCACACAGTCACTGCTGAGTCTCCCTCTCCCCTCTGGCCAGCGACTAGTCCCTGCCCTCCAGGAGGCTTTTTATCACCCAATCAACAGGGGGTGGTGCGTTTAAATCGCCCGCGGTGCCTCCGGCTATGCCCCCTCCTCTCCTGATTCGTTGCCGGGAACCTCCGGGTCCGGGGTGGGGGGGGAAGCAGCTCGGGGCTGCTGCTCGGGGGGACTCGGAGGGGGCCCAGAGTACGAAAACCGCCCGGTTACAAGCCCGATGTCGCCCTCGCCCCCGCACTAACCTCAAGTCGCTGCCGCCGCTGTCGCCGCTGTTGCTGCTGCCGCCACTGTCAGCGACAGCTGGTCGCCCTCCTCTGGACTCGCTCCAACACCTCAGCATCTTTCTTGAAGTGCGGGGCCCAGAACTGGACACAGTATTCAAGGTGTGGCCTCACCAGTACTGAGTACAGTGGGACGATCACTTCCCTAGACCAGCTGGCTACACTATTCCTAATAGAGGCCAGGATGCCATTGGCCTTCTTGGCCACCTGGGCACACTGCTGGCTCATGTTTAGTCGGCTGTCGATCAGCACCCCCAGGTCTCTTTCCGCCAGGCCGCTTTCTAACCACTCTTCCCAAAGCCTGTAGTGCTGCATGGGGTTGTTGTGGCCAAAGTGTAAGACCCGGCACTTGTTCTTGTTGAACCTCATGCCGTTGGTCTCGGCCCATCTATCTAACCTGTCCAGATCCCTCTGTAGGGCCTTCCTACCCTCCAGCAGATTGACACTCCCACCCACCTTGGTGTCATCTGCAAATTTGCTGAGGGTGCACTCAATCCCTACGTCTAGATCATCTATAAAGATATTGAACAACACCTGCCCCAGAACTGAGCCCTGGGGAACACCGCTAGTGACCGGCCGCCAGTTGGACTTTGCCCCATTCACCACCACTCTCTGGGCTTGGCCATCCAGACAGTTTTTAACCCATGGAAGAGTCCACCCATCCAAGCCCCGGGCAGCCAATTTGTCTAGGAGGATGCTGAGGGAGACAGTGTCGAATGCCTTACTCAAGTCTAGATAGACTACATCCACAGCCCTGCCCTCATCTACTAAGTGGGTCACTTTGTCATAGAAGAAGACCAGGTTGGTCAAGCAGGACCTGCCTTTCATGAATCCATGTTGGCTGGCCCCGATGCCCCGATTGTCCTGCATGTGCCATGTAATGGCACTCAGGATGATCTGTTCCATCACCTTGCCTGGCACCGAGGTCAGGCTGACAGGCCTATAGTTCCCTGGATCATCCTTCTGACCCTTCTTGTAGATGGGCATTACATTTGCTGATTTCCAGTCAGCTGGAACTTTTCCAGTTAACCAGGACTGCCGGTAGATAATAGAGAGTGGTTTGGCAAGTTCATTTGGTAGTTCCTTCATCACTCTGGGGTGAATCCCATCCGGGCCCATAGCCTTGTGGGTGTCCAATTGGCACAGCAGGTCACTAACCGTGTCCTCCTGGATTACGGGGGGTTCACACAGCCCCTCGTCCCTAACTTCAGGCTCTGGGGGCCGAGTATCCTGAGGACAACTGGTCTTGACATTAAAGACCGAGGCAAAGAAGGCATTGAGCACCTCTGCCTTTTCCTCATCCCCTGACACTACACTACCCTCCTCATTCAGCAAGTGGTGGAGGCTCTCCTTGACCCTCCTTTTGCTGTTAATGTATTTGTAAAAGCTTTTATTGTTATTTTTGACCGTAGCAGCCAAATCGAGCTCTAATTGAGCTTTGGCCCTTCTAATCTTCTCCCTACACGACCTGGCCACGTCCCTATAGATCTCCCAAGTTACCCGACCCTTCTTCCAGAGCAAATAGGCTCTCTTTTTTTCCTTAAGTTCTAGCCTAAGTTCTCTGTTTAACCAAAAGCTAAAACCTTTCTGTTTTGAAAGGTTATGTTTCATTCTAATTTGGAAATTGAAATTTGAATCATAGACATATATTTTTTTAAATGAATTTTGAGACTCATTACTCTCCTTTAATTTCTGTTTTGTTAATATAGGATTTGAACAAAATTTTTACATTAGGGATTTTGAAGGCTGGATAAGTTTTTTCATGTTGTGAAATAAAGCACTGGACCAAAGACTGATTACAGGCTAGTGAATAAAACCCTTAATACTTCAATCTGCATTTTCAGTCAATATTTAAATTGTATACAGAGGCAAAAATTATTCATGTCTGTGAAATATAATTCTATGTACTATTACAAATACACATCAAAATTATTGTTCTTTGTTGATTTGCAGGTCTGCTTTCATGTACACTTTCTAGAAATGAACTAACATAAAGCAGAATTTTGCCTGTCAGTATGAAACTTTGTGGGTGCAGGTTTGATTTTCAGATGCAAGCCAAAATAGAGGAGCAAAACCATTGAAAATGGTTTTCAGATTGAAGTACATTAAAATTCTTACTTAAAAAAAGTTTATTACACGTACTTAAAAGGATGTGACTCAGCTGAAAAATGCTCCTGAGAAAAGGATGAGAAAGGAAAGAGACATTTCAAAATGTTCTACCTAATTGCATGATTAGCAACATGACAGCAGATTAAATTCAGCATGGGTAAATGGAAGGTGATGGCATTTGGAAAGAGTATATGAATTTTATTTTGCCTGCTAACAGATTTTCAATTAGTACAGTTCAGTCATGTTCAAAAGTAAAGCAGTATGTGGATTAAGATTAAAAATCTGTATTGAAGAATACTGTACTGTACATAATTTCTAAAACACAGACAAAGAGTACTTAAGTCAATTGACAGAGATCTAAATATTAGAGGAATCCTCAGTTTAACAAGTTCTAGGCTGATGACTGTGAGATGTCTGCCCTCTTTCAACATTTCTGCCAGGTGTTTTTAATCCACATATATATAATTTAGAAAAAAAAATCTCTACCTAGTATTACACTTTCATATTCAATTTTGATAATACTGTCTTTTTTTAGAGGAAGTAAAGAAATAACATCAGATATAGAGATGTTTCCATAAATGAAGATATTAGAAAGATTTTTTTTTTTTAAGGAATAGATTGAAGAGAAGTGATAGAAAGAAAAACCTTAGTGTGTAGTATGTTGAGTGCTCTTGAAATCAATCACTTTTATTTATATAAAAATACTCTATTAAGTACTTTCTGGGAGGAGTTAAGGCTGCAGTTCTCTGAGGAATACCAGAAATTGGCCACTGTCAAAGCTTGGATAAAGGAGCCATTGATCAGTTCCACTTATGATACTTTGTTTTGTTTCAGTCATCTCTCCTTTCTTCTTCTTACTTCAGCCTAAAGGAGAGTAGCTGCTCTTTCCCTCAGCATAAGAGGATTTAGAAATGTAACATTTTATCATTTCTTTGCTGTATGCAAAATTTACCACAGGAAAAAAAACACAATATACTATCCAATAAACCACTTTAGATTCAGTTGAGCAGTAAGATACTGACAGATATTTCTGTATAGTTCTGTACTACATTATCTGAGATACTGATGAAGCCAGAGAGAAGAAAATACCTCAAAAAGTTCAAAATTGTAACCTACCTGCCTACATAACAGTATTACCAAGCAATCAGTCATATTGTAGCCTGTAGTTGCATAAAATCTGTTTCTTCCTGGCAACGAATTACTGGGAGACCAGTACATTATTTTCTGAAAAAGTGTTTTATCCAAGACAATGGCCTTAAGAGATTTCAATTTTGTATCCTTAGCCTGATTTTCGTCATATTCTAGGTGAAGTAATAAATTTGTAATATTCTGGCTACATTAGAGACAAAATAAAAAGTTTGTGTATAATATCAATTAGCTGGACATCATTCAAACAAACCTTCTATTCAGAATGCTATTCAATTTCATGGCAATCAAAGGGATTGTAAAATCAAGTAGAAGTTTTTCTTTTTAACATTAACAGTCCCTAAGTAATGTGGCACCAAAACTAGCACAGACAGTGGGCTAAAATGAGGAAACAAGAAAGCTAAAATCAGGACCAAGACAAAAATTAATACCAGACTTTGAAGTACAGGCATCAGTGAGAAAAGTTTGATTTGTTAAAAATGAGGTACAAATTTAGCAGTATAAAATCACTATCTTAATTTCCTTTAAGTAAAAATTCTAGGGATTGATTTAAGCAATTAAAAATGTTTTTAATGTAATATATTTTGCTGGAAGACATATATCATCTTTGTAGGCACTTTTTCCTTTCTTGGATACCGAAATTCTGTAGTACAACTGTATTACTTAACAGTTTAGTTAAGACAGCTTAATACAGTGGGACAGTCGCATGTGCTTCTCTAACTTGTGTTATGCAATGTCTGAATATGCAGAGTTCAAGATACTGGGAACATCAATAAGTGATCTGTAATCTCCTTAAAAGCTTGCAATGTAAAACCTGAGATCTCTTAGTCAGAGATTCCTGCTGGGAAATATGGATTGTTTGTGCTCAGTGCTGCAATCCTGTGAAGTTAAAAAGCTTTCTTTGTCCCAGAGGGCAGACAATTTTCTTGTACAGGTGGCAAGGGACGTTGATAGAAAAGTCAGCAATAAATTCAAGGAGATAGGCAGTGAAAGGAGTACACTTCTGTCACTATGGGCAATATACCCTGACTGTTCATGCTGGCCTGTTGTGTATTTTAAACAAGACACAGATAGAAGAAAAAGGAGGATGGACTCAGAATTTGGTAAAATATGCTGCCACAGTTTGTTTACTTAGCTTAGATTATTTTGGATGCAATATTTATATTTTTGATTCTTTTTCCTTGCTATACTGCAACACATTTAATAGTTACCTACAGTGTTGTTTTGCTTCATAGTCCCTGATATACATTATATTTAACACTGTCTTTGGAAGTGGTTTGTAGCCTATTTCTAAGTAGAATCTTGCATGTTTGCTTCTTAGTAATAAAAAAAAAAAAAAAAAAAAAAAAGAGTTGGCTGATTAATTTCCCAAATATGTTCTCTATTCCAGAAGCCAGAAAAAAAGACCTATACTATGTATATATACTGATAACTGGGAAAGATGTGTAAAAAGAAAAAATGTTACTGGATTCAGAACTTACATTTTGAAGAAAAGATTGCTACATTTGAACACAAAAAAGTAACTCTAAACAATAATATTGGAAATAATATTTTTCTTTATTAGAAGTAGAAAATCCAAGCCTAGTATTGGGAAATACTACTAAAGTAGTCCATAAAATGTTGGAAAACCAGTAATGCAAGGTCTTTTGGTCAGAAGAAAAAGGCTGTCACAGCACATCCAGACACAGAGCTGGAAAATTTAAAAAATAAAAATTAACACATTGATTGATCATGAAGAAATAACTAAACCATGAAAACCGTGATAGCTCTGGACATCAGTATCTGTTGAATCTCATTATGTCCCTTCTTTTCCTTTTAAACAGTATCATCTCTGAATTTTCTTAAAATATTTGACTGAGATGATGATACAGATTGTAACACAAAACTTCTTTCGAAGACACTAGGTGTTGCAACTGGAGCCCTCTGCTCTGTGAATAGAGTAGAATGCTACTCTACATGAACACATGACAGCGAAACATCTCTTTTTTCATTCCCTTTTCACTTCTCCATGCCATTGGGGTTATTCATTCTAAAAGCTCTGAATATTCTGATCATTGGTCCTCTGAAATCACACATTTTTCCCCTATATCTTTAATGAAGAAGGCTTCAGAGAGGCTGTTGCTGTGCTCACTAGATTAAAACTCTTCCAGGGCTAAAAAAAAAAAAAAAAGACTTTTTATCTTTCATTTCAGGAAAGATTATGAACAATTATAGGAATTTAAACTAACCTATTTAGCAACTTGGAACACCAAGGACCTTTTGTAAATGTGTGAAATATGAACAAAATACCCATCTGCCTGATTTAACACTTTTAAACTAAGCTAAATCTGGTCAGAATAAGGAATTAAAGACTTTTATCCTAGTTAGTCCTTTGGTTCTACTGAGAGAAATTAGTTGCTGAACTTTGCTGCAAACTGACGAATCCAAGATGCCCTATGACTACTATACCTCTTTGAAAATATTGTTATGATAGAAAGATTACTGAAACACTAAAATTGAAAAACCAGCAATACATAGAATGCTAAAAAAGAATTCATAATTTCACTGCATCAAATTTCTGTCTTAGCCTACTAAAATAATGAGACATCTAGCTTCAAGAATTATCTTCTCTGGTAAATTACTTCTTTGACTGGAAAAAAAAAATTACTCACTTGATGGACAGAGGAGGGTTTTATACTAGAATTGCTCTTAGTGTTTTCCACAAAAATATTACACTTTAGGAAAGTGGTAACTCTGGTGGTTGATTACATCTAGATTAAGTGCTAACTATGGAATGAAAGGCATGATCATTATATTTTCTAATCTTTCTAATTTAGCTCTCCTTGGAATGGGGGTTATAATACCCCCATTTGTATGTGGTATACAAAAATGTGTTTTATTTAAGGAGTTAACTTTACTTTGCTTTTTATACCACTCTTGTATGTTGATTTATTTAATCTATTCTGGCTTTTTAAAATAACTATTCTTAGAACATTTTTAATGTGTGGGATTAAAGTAACTCTCCGTGTTTGGCTTTGAAGTCTACAAGACAGTGGTAATTTCATGTGTGATCCTATAGAGACAGCAGTCTGCTAGCAGCACCTATGTGCAGTTCCATGTTGAATTATATACACTTCTACAAGAGCTCATGTACTCCAGATGTTTGTAAACAAAAAATATAAAGCTTGCCATGCATTGAGAGAAGACTGTGGGAACAGTTGTCCTCTCAGTGAGGATAAAATCTTTTTTTTTTTTATTTCTTTTAAATAGACTATCTTTACGCGAAAGGAATGGAAGTACTTTAAAAATCCTTGTTTTTAAAATATGTGAGCAGAAGGTGGAGTAGAAAAGAGCTATAATTTAATGACAAATATGTTTCTTTAAACTGGACTATAAATGGGTGCACTCTGCATGATCAAGGGCGTCAAAACAAAATGAAATCTAAGATGAGCAAGACAGACAGTAAAAATATGACACTCTCAGAGTTAATTTTACAGCTGCTATGGAAGCAAGCAGTTTCCGTTAGATGAAAGCTTGATTATAAGAGAGTCTGGTGAAAAAATATCATATTTCAGAGTCCATTGTAAGGATTCCATATCTGCACCCCACACACTACATATAATTTGTTTTGTGTTTCATTACATCTAAAGGCTTATTCTTCTGTTGATGTATGGTTGAAGCGATATACGTGCTTCAGAAGAAAATAAAATCCTTCATTTCAAATTCATCAAGTGAATAATATGACAAGTTACATGAATGCTTGTGCTCATTATGAACATTTGCCCTTTATAATTACAATACATTGTTATTTCAAGAAGAAAATATATTGTTGTGTGTATTTTCTTATTTACATTTTAAGTTATGCTGGTTTTATAGACTGAGACATTTTTATCAAAAAACTCTCTGAACAATACATCCTAAGTACAGAGAAGTGGAGTACTTACTTAAGAAGGAGGAAACTATTTCAGTAGAACATTTAAGTTTTAGGTTGGTTGCTCAAACTCAGGAAGCTAAAAAAAAAAAAAATTTGGACTTCAGTCTTCACTCTTCAACAACCTTAAAATTGTATTTTCTTTGTAAACATACAATAGCATAAGGTTAAATTCACGACATTATATTCAGTCCTATAAAAACATAAGAGATGAATGCTTCTAACCCTGAGGCATTTGCAATAAGACACTTTTTAATAAGGAAGAGAAATATATGAGTGGGCAAATATTATAAAAACAACCAAATCTTAGCTGATTAAATATTATCAATTGATAGGTGGCTCTGAATGTTTTGTTTTTTAAAAATACAAATTATTAAACTGTTTTCAAAGAGAAAAAATACCAGAAAAGTGCCTGATATAATCAGAAAGCTTTATCAAAACATTTATGAAGCACTGTTCCTACACAAAGGAGAAGTATATAGGAGAGTTCTCATGTTCTCTAAAATTTAAAAACTATGCAGCATTTATTTTGGAAGGAGCCAAAATAAATCAATTCAGTTTATCTGCACTTACTGTTCCTGCACATCTTTAAGTACTTCTTGGAATCAGTGGAGGGTTCTTTCATGTCCCTCATGGATAAGTACGTGAAGATTAACTCTCTGTTAGTTTTCTGCTTCCCATGTTTTCTTGCTATTGTTCAGTGAATGCTTAGCACATATTTATTAATCATCACAAAGCAAGCACTAACTCAAAATCCCATGATAATAGAACTTGTGCAAGCATACAACCGAAAGATGGACAGTGCTTTTCAGATTATATGCTATAGTAAACCAGACAACATATAGATAAAGACATGTTGGAAATCACAGAGAAACAATGAGACATCAGTGGTCATCATGGCAGATGTTAGTACAGCCCTTTGAGAGCATAAGCACTTCTATAGGTGGTTTTAGTCATCAGTAGAGTTTTAATGAGGAATTTGAAAGAAGATGAAGAAATAGCTTTGAAGATGTTTAGAGGGAATTCTTCCCAACTGTGAAGGACAACATGGAGGATGTTTATTTGAAAATTTAATAATATGATGATAGGGATTAACAACATGAGCTAGTGAGAGGTAGAATATATCGTCTTTATACTGCATAGAGATAATCAAAAGTTAGGAATTCTTAAAATGAAGGCAAGTGGTTAATATTTGATATAAGGAGAGAAGAGCTATTGGAAGTATTCAAGATAAAGGGTACAGCACATGAGACGATGAGAACCTGAATCAAAATATTTGCATATGAATGGAAATGAGAACATATATCTTAAAGCCTAGACATGATGTGAATATATAAAGCAAGGAAAAATCAAAAGGCATAATACTGGTATTCACAGAGCCTGAGAAAAAAAGGTAACTGCAGGGCTCAAATAGAGGCAAGAAGTCAAGATGTTTCTGTTAACCATGGTGAACATGATGTGAGGATTATTATCTATGGGCTAGAAGATTTAATTTTGACCTGATTAGAGAGGCCTGGAATGGGGAAATAAAGATATACATTTTACCTAAGATGGTAGTTGAATTTGTGGGTGAGATTATCCAGATTAGAATTCAAATGGAAAACAAGAATTTAGCTAGGGCACAGCTGTGGGCAATCTGCTGTAGTTGACCCTGAGCAGGACTGAGGCTATGCAATCTCCAGACATGACTGCCAGCCTCAGCTATTCTATTGAAGATGTTTCTATTATAGGAAATGTTTCACTCAGCATATATTTTCAGGTAGAAATTGTCAAAATGACATTGATCCGACATGTTTTAAATTCTTTTTTAGATTTTTTCTTCTTTTTCTTCTTTGCCAAACCAATGTGAAAATGACCTAACATGGAGTCCTCATCAGAGATTTATGGGTAAGAATCAGAGACCAGGGCAGCAAAGGGAACCTTGTGGCTCATGTTTAGTACAGGCTTCCTGATCAAGGGGAACCTACTGATGAAGCCTTCTTACTCCACCTACAGGAGGCAGCGGCCTCACAGGTTCTCATCCTGCTGGGGGGCTTCAACCACCCCAATATCTGCTGGAAAAGTAGCACGGTGAGCTGTAGGCAATCCAGGAGATTCCTGGAGTGCATCAAGGGTAACTTCTTAACCAGGCAATAGACAGCCCTACCAGAGGGGATGTGTTACTGGACCTGATGGTCACCAATGCAAGTGAGCTAATCAGTGACATCAAGATTGGAGGCAGCCTGGGCTGCAGTGATCATGCACTGGAGTTCACAGTCCTGAGAGATATGGACAGGTGAAGAGTAAAATCAGGACCCTGAATTTTAGGAAGGCAAAATTCCAGCTATTCAAGGAGGTAGTCAATAGGATCCCCCGGGAAACTTACCTCAGACACAAGGGAGCAGAACAGAGCTAGCAGATCTTTAAGGATGCTTTCCATAGAGTGGAAGAGCTCTCAATCCCCAGGTGTAAGAAATCAGGAAAGGAAGGCAAGAGACTGACATGAATGAGTCAAGACCTGCTGGTCAAACTAAAGGGCAAGAAGGAAGTGCACAGGCAGTGGAAGCAGGGACAGGTATCCTTGGAAGAGTACGGAGACATTGCCCAGTTTTGTAGGGATGGGGTCAGGAAGGGCAAAGAGCGGCTGGAGCTGAACTTGGCAAGGGATGCAAAGAATAATAAGAAGGGCTTCTATAGGTACGTCAGCCAGAAAAGGAAGGTCAAAGAAAGCGTAACCCCCCTGATAAGCAGGACTGGAAAACTGGTAACAACGGACAAGGAGAAGGCTGAGGTACTCAATGAATTTTTGCCTCAGTCTTCACTGGCAGTCTCTCTTCCCACACCTCTCGAGTGGATGGACCTCAAGGCAGGGACTGGGGGAGCAAAGTTCCTCCCACTGTAAGAGAAGATCAGGTGCATGACCACCTGAGGAACCTGAATATATGTAAGTCTATAGGACCTGCCAAGGTGCATCCTGTAGTCTTGAGGGAATTGGCTGATGTAGTTGCCAAGCCACTCTCCATGATATTTGGAAAGTCATGGCAGTCAGGTGAAGTCCCCTGTGACTGGAAAAAGGGAAACATTGCACCCATTTTTAAAAAGGGTAGAAATTAAGACCCTGGGAACTACCAACCTGTCAGCCTCACCTCTGTGCCTATGAAGATTGATTATGGAACAGATCCTTCTAGAAGCTATGCTAAGGCACAGGGAGGACAGGGAGGTGATTTGAGACAGCAAGCATGGCTTCACCAAGGACAAGTCCTGCCTGACCAACCTAGTGGCCTTCTATGATGGAGTGACTACATCAATGGACAAGGGAAGAGCTACTGATGTCATCTATCTGGACTTCTGTAAGGCCGTTGACACAGTCCCCTACAACGTCCTTCTCTTTAAATTGGAGAGATATGGATTTGATGAGTGAACTGTTTGGTGGATGAGGAATTGGTTAGATGATCGCATCCAGATGGTAGTGGTCAATGGCTAAATGTCTAGATGGAGATCAGTGATGATTGGTGTCCCTCAGGGATCCATACTGGGACCAGTACTGTTTAATATCTTCATCAATGGCATAGACAGTAGGATCAAGTGCATCCTCAGCAAGTCTGCAGATGATACCAAACTGAGTGGTGCAGTTGACACGCCTGAGGGTTGGGATGCTATTCTGAGGGACCTGGACAAGCTCAAGAATTGGGCCCATGTGAACATCGTGAGGTTCTACAAGGCCAAGCACAAGGTCCTGCACCTGGGTCAGGGCAATCCCGGGTATCAATACAGGCTGGAAGATTAAGGGATTTAGAGCAGCCCTGAGGAAAAGGACCTGGGGGTACTGGTGGATGAAAAACTGGACTTGAGCCAGAAATGTGCGCTCACAGCCCAGAAATCCAAGCATATCCTGGGCTGCATGAAAAGAAGCGTGGCCAGCAGGTTGAGGGAGGTGATTCTGCCCCTCTGCCCTTGTGAGATCCCACCTGGAGTACTGCGTTCATCTCTGGAGTCCTCAGCACAGGAAAGACATGGACCTGTTGAAGCAGATCCAGAGGAGAGCCGCAAAAATGATCAGAGGGATGGAACACCTCTTCTATGAAGAAAGGCTGATGTAGTTGGAGCTGTTCAGCCTGGAGAAGAGAAGGCTGCAGGAAGACCTTATTGCAGCCTTCCAGTACTTAAGGGGGGTTATAAGAATGATGAGGACAGAATTTTTAATAGGGCCTGTAGCAATAGGACAAGGGGTAATGGTTTTAAACTAAAAGAAGGTAGATTCAGACTAGATAGAACGAAGAAATTCTTTACCATGAGGGTGGTGAAACACTGGAACGGGCTGCCCTGAGAGGTAGTAGATGCCCCATCCCTGGAAACATTCCAGGTCAAGTTGGACATGGCTCTGAGCAACCTGACCTAGTTGAAGATGTCGCTGCTTATTGCAGGGGGGTTCAACTAGGTGACCTGTAAAGGTCCCTTCCAACCCAAACCATTCTATGATTCTCTGATTCTCTGATTCTTTGATTTCTGTTAAAATGAAGCTAATACCTTTGTCTAAATAATTTAAATTGGAATAATTTTCCCATGACAAATAATCCTATAGGTTATCTGATTCAACAGATTGCTTTGTTTTCTGGAAATAGTTTGGTAAATCAGGAAGAAAATTTCACAGAAGAGATATTTTATCTTTCTGGAAGTTAGTTAATATTTATTTTCTTGTCTAATAAGAAAATAAGATTTTTCTTATTTCTTTCGGCATATTTCTTTTCAATATGCCAATTGGTAAGGCGGCATATTCAAGACATTCTTCAGTACAGTTCAATTGTTACATTATCTTTGCTTTACAGTTTAACTTCCAGTGAGAAATTAATTTTACCTATGACCATGTAACTTCAAACCTACTCAAATCTATACGTTCTGAAGTATGAGTTTCCTCAGTCAATGAAACTGTAACACAGTCAAATACTTGTTTCGTTTTGTAGTATGTAGACATTCAAGTAAAGTTAGCTTGCCATTTTAACAGCTGAATCTGGAATAACTGGACAGTGGCAGCTATAGTTCATTGTGTATTAAAAGCTGAATTGTAACCATATCTCGTCTCAAGATTAGTATATCCTCATTAGAAAATAAAAGCCTGAGCATTAGTACAATGAACATACTTATTTTCTTTGGCGAAATCTAGGTGGAAGACAAATATCAGACTGTTGCAAAAATGATAATAAACTATTTCTCTCTAAAGTTTTTTTTACACAGATTCATAACTTTATGTCTCCAGGTCAATGCTGAACAAGTTCTAATATTTTAACTTGTTTTGAAAGAGGCCATTGAGAGATTACCAAAATGAGATACATCTTTTTTTTTTTTTAAAGGGGTACAAGTAAGTGGTGTTACAATTAGTACCTCACCCTTTCTGTCTGCCATCCCATTTGCTTGTTCCCAGTGTTATCTCTGTCATCTACCTAAATTGTGAAGTCTTCAATAGACCACTTTTTTCCTAAGTAGGCCAGTGTTCTCTTAAGTAATAATATGATCCATAAGTAGTAGAAAACCTGTGCAATTACACTTCTTATAAGAAGAAGTAGTAGCTGACTGGGACAAGGTTTTGTTGGAGCAGGTTTTAGAAAACTAATTGTTTAGCTCCCAGTTTTGTATGAAACCAGCTATAGTGATTCCCTAAACCTCTATAGAATTTGCTGAAATGCAATGGATGCTGCATGTATTCAAGAGACTTTTAGGTGACACCTGTTATAAACTGGTATCAGTTTATCTTATGTCCAAAGAAAAATGCTTTAGTAACAAGAAAAATGAGGAAAGGACCAGAGAAAGAAATTAGGGAAACATAGGATATTTTGATTTTTGTATGTGATTTTTAATTCTAATGTATGTAGTGACAGTCTGAATATTTTTGACAAAACAGATTAATCAGCTGGTAGAGCTACTACGGTTTTTACAACTTAAGGGCCTAGATTTTTGAAATATTGAGAGGAATGCCCCTATACCACAAGTTTTGGAAGAGTGATATGTAAATGCCAGCTTCTGAAATTATCATACTGTCTTCATTTAGCTGGTACTCAGGGCTAAACAATAACCAGCTGTTCTATCTCCCAAGAGCCCTCTCCAGCTGAGAAAGGGAATTGGGAAAAGGAGGGAGACTCATGGGTTGGAATTTAAAGAGATTTAATAAAATAAGAAAACCAATATCAATAATAATACAAAACACGCAAAGTTATACTCAGTCCGTAGAGTTGCAGCAAGTCCTTCCAGAGATCATAACCATTGAGAAGAGAGGAGAAGGACAAAGAGGCAGAAGAGAGCAGAGCAAAAAGCCCCTTTGTCCATAGCAAGCTTGCCCATTTATAGGGAACGTGACGTTAATGTTTTAGAATACACCTGTGGGTCAGCCTGGGTCAGCTGCCCTGGCTTACTGCTAAGTGCCTTGATCACCAAAGCACAGCTGGCCACAAACTGAAACAAAATATAACAGAAAAGTGATTCTATAAATTTTATCCCTGCAAAACCAGGACACATACAAAAGACTAACTTTTCTTCCTTACTGGAGATTGGGACTTACAGTCAGCCTTCATGTTTAAAATAGAATAGTAGTCATCCAAGGGTACCTTCTTTTTGTATCAAAAGCCTTTGACACAGAAATTGTCTAATCTTCCTTAAAACCTTTAATTTTTTTGTCACTTTGATGTTTTCAGGAATGGGTGGTGAAACAGAATATTTAGCAGAGATTTAAACTTAAATACTTTTCCCATGTACCATTATAAAGCAATGAAACAATTAGCACCTAACTAGTGAGGTGAAAGGTTTCAAAATATTACAGTAGATCTTTCCAGAGAGGGAGACATAAAGTGTAATTACCCCTAATGATATTCAATAACCAAAATAGTAGCTTAAAAAATAAATATTTAAAGCTAAGTCTATATTAGAAAGAGGGGAAAAAAAGCTTTGAAAGGAAAGCTTTGAAAATAATTTCTTTGTAATATACAAATATATCTTTTAAAAGTAATGACTGTTTGCACAATTAAGAGAGAACCCTTCTAGCAGCATATACAGAAAGATGATAGTTATTTTTTGAATATGGGACTATATGACCTTCAGACATAATGTATGTACTCAAAAATAAGAAAAATATATTAGCTTAAAATGTTTATTTAAAAAATATGAATATTAGGAGTATCTATTTCTTAGTTTGTAATCCAGTTAGGAGATAATACAAAGCTATTGAAATGTGGAGTGAGTCATGTGCATGTGTGAAATATGAAATTACAAAATAAATAAAAATGGTTTGCTGAGACTTTTGAGCTCTTCATAGTTGAAGACAGACTTTCTTTCCAGAGCTGTTTTTTAAATGAGTACCTGTCCAAATATTTTGAGACAGGTACTGATTTTTGCTTGTACAAAGAGAGAAGGCTAGAGGAAGAAGCTACATTCTGAATTTAGCATAACTTGGAAATTGCACACTTTGTTTGTTTGTAAGGATAATTTTTTTTTACCTCTGCTATAACCTATAATACCAAGTAAAAGACTATCTCTGAGGTATTTGGTAATGAATGGAAAGATGTGTCAACCTAGCACTAGAGCTATCAGTCAAATTCCAATTCAGTCATTAAGATTCTGCCTTTGATTTAACATTGCAGTAAATTAAGGTTAAGCAAACATTCTACTTAAACATTTTTCTACAGCTGTAACATGCATAGCTTTATATGTTAAACTGCGTTCAATATATTATTTACAGGAGCTTGACTCCTTTTCCTGAAGATTTTTAATTCTATGCAGAGGTTGTTTTGGTATTTTTTTTGTTAAGTGTAAAAGTTCACAACCTACATTTATTGAAGTGTGTCTTCTCCATATAATGTCTTCTCCAAAGCCCATAATTTCATGTATGTGAATGATACCCACTGACATGTGTTTCTCAAGCTCTCAGGGAAGATTTCCCAGGAGATTTCCTAAAGAGGCCACCAGGCAGCAGCAACAACAAATTAGACACAGACCTTGCTTTTGCAAGGATCTGAGTCATGATTTGCTCCCCCATCCTTCTCCTCAGTTCCTCCCAGAAGCCTTGTGAATGAGGGCAATGGAATTACGGAGGAATGAGGAGGTGGAAGTTCTGACAAGTGCCCCACCTGGATGACTTGTTCTTCAATAAAATAGACAACTAGGGAATACAGATAAATCCTTTTTTCCAACACACTGATATCCACCATGGTAGAATCCTAAATTTAAATTCTAGAGGCAGAAAAAGAGTGACAATAAACTATGACCTGAGGCTACTGGGCCCACTACAAAATAACATTGAGAAATGAGTCAGTGACATTTAACTGCTTCTTTAATTAGAAAAAAATATACAGTCCTTTAGCCTGTTCTGTGTTGATCTTATTTGTGAACACATGTTCATGATAGTCGAGACTAATCAGTCTTGGACTGCTCCGAAGTATCAGAGAACGATTTTCAAACACCTCCTCTTTGCTGCTTCCTGGGGACATCCTTACATACTCTTTTTCTGTGTTGCTTTTCTTGATTCAAATTAATGCTTCTCACTAAATTTTTGAAAGATTTCATTAACCGAGTATCTCAACATAATTCCCTGTGACTCCACAGCACTTTTGTGGAGATTTTGTAAGGTAAAGTCACTCCTTTACTTTAGACACTTAAGGATTAAAAAAAACCTTCAAGCTTTCACTACCACTCATGTAGTCTAAGGTAAGGTTTCTGGGAACTAAATGGTCCTTTTGCAAAACAGTAGGAAAGATTCAAGCCTATCCTGTCACTTAGACAACTAATTACACCATTACATGCTGCAATTACAATTACAGATTTTATGCTGATGAAAGGCATGTTCACTGCATTCTCATTATCTCATATTTCCTTGCCAACACTCAAGAGTATCATGATTTTGATGAAAAAAAAAACTTAAGAAGCTGTACTTTCTCAATAACTTCAACAGACTACCTTAGGGACCATACTGCAACTCCTTCTCCCCATTATATATTAACCATGTTATCTGAAAGAGTAACATCCATCCTTTGTGCTGAAGATATTTTCTTTAAACTGGTCTTTACAAAAATATGCTGTCAGGCATTCATTACTATGCTACTTTTGTTGTTCAAGTCAGCAACTTTTAGGACTCAGTTTAGACTGCTTTCTTGGATTTAAGCCAATTGGCTTCTTTCAGATTTAAAAAGTTCAAATAAATTGACAAAAGCACCCTTGTAATGAGAGCTAAATCATGTCAAAAATGGGGTAGTAATTTCACATATGATAAATACAAATATTTTCTGTGATAATAAAGAACAGAATTAATCAATACCAGTTTAGCAGAGAGGAAAGAATGTGTGTATTCATCAACTTGATAATTAACCATGGATCAGTATCTGGAGTCCTAGAATAAGTAAAAATAAAACAGACAAAGTCAGGAAAGAAGTGTTTTGAAGACTATTTAGAATTTGGTTCTGTTTCTATAGCATTATTTAAGAAATCCTGGATTTGCCAATAGGTCTGGGAAAGTAATATACTTGTTTTACTACATTTTGAAAATTCCTGATCTTCCCCTATTTTCATTAAATTGCACAGAATAAAAATGTATGCTGCATAGAATATGTTATTTTCTATGGTGTGACATTGTTATAAAAATTAGAAATAGTTTCAGAAAGGGAGAAACTACACTTGGATGTGTGACGCTTAATTTTGTCTTTGCTATTGTTAGGAAAAGAGCTCAGACTTAAGAGACACTAAATCTAATTTTTATTCATGTTTTACATTTTCTCATATTCCACCCAGTTCCTGCTCCAGATAACAAATATATGTGTGCAAAGGATGTTTCTCTGACACTATCATTCTTAATTTCTGGTTTCACAATCATTTCCATAGCAACAGAATGATGTTTTTATAACCACTACATTGTTGCTTCTGGTTTGGGTAGAAGCAGCTGAGATGTAAATCTATATGTGTTTTTCAAAGAAAAAAAAAAAACATAAAGGGAAAGATGATGTAAAACCTTAATATTCAGATATAATTACTCATCTGGTTAGCTTTTGCCCCAGTGTCAAAATCTTTTAAGTTTGCAATTAAAATATTATAGCTCAGTCAAGGAAATTTTTGTTGAGCTCAGAGCAGGAGAAATAACTCTTTCACATCATTTGACTATGGATATGAAACCAAGTTTCACTTGTTAATAAAGATGAAAAATCCCAGTGTCAGATATATTGCTGCAGTTAAATACACGTTTACCACCCAAGTGAGTAGAAGTACGGCTGCTGCAGAATGTAACTCAGGATATACTTTTGAGGAGAAGCTTTCATTAAATTTGTTAAAATTGAAGATAAATATGCTACCAAATGAAAATGTAACAAGAAACGCTTTCTTGGGTTACCTTACATGTTTTATCTTTGGTTATGTCTAACCATCCCTGACTGGAGCTCTTTCCTAGTTACCTTTACTTCCAGTCAAGCCTATGAAGGGACTATGCCACCTCTTCATTACCCCTGAACTATTTGTTACACGTGAGCTGTGTGTTAACACCTTTACAGACTTAAATTGCCTCTCCTGGGAACATGTTTACTTAAAGAAAAGGAACTTTGTATAGTACTAACTCTGTTAGAACTCATAAAAGAGTTCTTTGAACATTTGAGTCCTCTGATCTGAGTATTTTATATTTCAAATTTAAGATCCCATTTTTAATCTATTTCTTCAGTCAGGACTGTCTTATATGCAAACTGATGGATGTAACTCAACGTTTCACAAAGACAATGTTTAAGCCTTATTAAGTTTAAAACTTATTCCGAATTCTGTGGGATAAAGTTTCCAATGTATTTTGTAGTCTGTTTTTTTTTTTTTTAAAGTGTTACCATTTGGTGATTTTAAAACATCACAAAATTTTATTACTTATCAAGAGGACATCACTTACCATCTATGACAATAGAATGACAGGTTTCTATTAAGTTTAAACAGTCATTAAGTGCAATAATAGTAATATCTTTTATATACTTTTCAATTAGAGAATAAATTATTGCCAATCTCTTTTATGTAACAGCCAAATGATTAGACCATTCACCTGTGATGCAAGAGACTGATTTTCAAATTGCTGTTACAAGAGCAGCTTCATGTTCCAGTTATAGGTGGAATGTCAAGTGGAAGTGGAAACAATGCTTCTGCACAAAAAAAAAACCCAAAGCAAACAAACAAACCAACCAACCAATTCAAAATTCCTGGGATTCAGAATAAAAAGAAAAGGAAAGCCATAATATTGTATCCTGTGCTTAAGTCAGAGTTTCAGTTTCGTCTCTAAATGTCTTTCATTGATTTCATCTAATGACTGGTTACAAATGAGGAAGAAAACCTTGGACTTGCGTACCTTCCTCAAATGTTTCAACTACTGCAACGTGTTGATGAAGTGCAACCCATCCTTTTTTCCCAGGCAAATTTTCAAAGAGCTTGATCCCTGCTCATTGCTCAGCAAGATGTGTTAGAGATTTTTACTAGTAGGAGAAAGTTCCAAGTAAGAGATTTCCTCTGAAACCACATATTATGTGCTAAATGAAAGCACATTTCATGTTTTTATGATTGCTACCCATGTTTTTATGATTTCCTTATGCCTGTGATGATTTCCGCATTGTAATCCTCAGAATACTTTCAGTTCCCTGGGTTTTTTTGCTCTGCTCTTTGAGACAGAGCCAAGATACTTAGATGGAAGTGGGATAAAGTGGCCTCTTGTATTTGGATGACAGGAATGTAGTTGGTTGTCTGAGATAAGACTGAAAAGTTTGTTGTTCTGTGCAAGGTTGTGATTTCCTCAGTATTGGTATCTGACCTGCGCAATCACAAATGTGATATGAACCAAATGGCAGAACCACATTACGACTGAATTAGCCAAACCAAATGATGAGTGTCCAGAACAAAGAATGTAAAACTTACACTGTCTGTAGAAGAATGCATGATACACTGCATAAAGTTAAAGTGGCTCAGTATAATGTTAATTTGAGTGCAAGTGTTACTTTTGGTCCTATTTATAGAAACTCTGAACTGGCGGAATAAGTTTTCACCACAACTAAATTGTGGGCCACATGGCATTTTTGAGCTCATACTAGGAGACCTAAAACCAGAATGGCTGTTGCTGAACTAAGTCCTTAATGGGAATGCTGAAGAGAAATAAATTGTTACAAGAAGTAATAATTGTTCCATTTATTTCCTTAAATGCTGATATTGAATACAGTATCTGCACTCGTGAATCACCAACAATTTTTTTTTTTTTGTCAGATGTATGAGATATAGAAAGTGGCACTCCAAACAGCAGCAGACATTCACAAACCCAAGAATTTGTCATTTTGATTTTCTGAAGAATTGCATTCCTTAAGTTTTACTGAAATCTTTTCATATACTGCCATTCTTCTATGAATGCAGCTACCCACAGAAGAACATTGTATTAAAGTACTTCAGGTGCTTCACACTGCAAAAGTAGCCACAATCTGTCAGTTCCTGTTGAGTGCTTATTGCAGCACCCGTTGTTCTTGAAATTAGCCACAGGTGAGTTGACCCAAGATTAGGTGCAAGATGTGGCACAGAGTTTCATTCTTTATGTAGATTGAGCAGAAAGGTGTGGAAAAACAACATATTTTTATATGTAAGGTAATTGTTCTACGAAAGGAAATAAAGAAAGTTGCACATCATTTAGCTAGGGAAGAGGAGAAAATATGTTGTTGCATTGATTTGGTGGTATAAAAAGTAATGTTAAGTATGATTGCTACTAAATAAAGCACATATGTAAGAGGCTTATGCAGAAAATATTTTTCAGATATTCCTACAGAAGCTTTGAATTGGATTGTAAAGAGTACCTTCTGCATGTGGAATTTGCTTTGATATTTATTACAATAGACTAATATGATGTACAGACAAATGAAGAAGACATCCATAAAATGTCTCAGTTTATTCTTCCAGGAAAATATTTTATCTTACTCCAATCTAACCTTAGTTCAAGTCCTTGTTTTGTAGTCTTTATTTTTGCAGTATTTTCCTGCTTTTTCTTTCTTTACAGTGAGGATATATTTGCTTTAAAGCTTCTATTGCAAAATGTATCTTACAGCTGTTCAGAATCCTGTAGTATCTCCTTAGTTGGTGACTTTGTACATATTTCCTGTTTTGAATTTTGTGATACATGAAAGTAGAGGATTCATACAAATTACCAAGACTGCAAACAATAGCTCTGTATCTTGGATCAGATTTCTTTGTACCTTTCCTTAATACCCTAAAATCTTTGTGAATGGCTTCATTACATAATCCTGACTTCTACTGAACAGTGTTGTTCTCAAAGATTCCCCACGTTAATAATTACACTGAATGTATAGACTTACAAGATGAGGAATAAAGACTGCAGTCAATTTAGGAGGTAATAGTAGGGCAAATTTAAAACTCTATTTTAAAAAAAAAAAAAAAGTTATAAAATTAAAAATACTACCATCTTTCTGTTAGGAAGTGAAAGATATTTAACCTTACATTTACTAATAGGAAGTTTTACATTGGAAGTCATGAATAATTAATCTTTTTAGACTTTGTCAGGTGTAAAGTCAAAATTACGCTAATGGACACAATTAACAATTTTTTGATATTGTACTTATTAATTTACTAGATATTAACAGAGTTCCTGTATTCAAACCCTACTTAATAGAGACCAATTTATAAGAACTACAGAATTTGCTTTCATCAACAAACTAGTGTTGAAAGACATTTGTAAAATCTGGGGGATTTTTGTATTTCAGTTTCTTTAGAGTAACTCTAATTTAATATTGTTACAAAGTTAGAAATTTGAATCTTGCCACAGTACAGATATGTCTCCAATACTTAAATACAGTTTATATGTCTACAAAAGAGACCGATGAGGTTAGACTTACACATTCCACTGAACTGAAAACAAGTGGGTGTAACCAAATTTAGATCGCTTTGAAAATTTCAAATCTGTTTTTGTTTATATCTTGTGTCCAAGAAACCTCTCATTTCTATGTGATGCTTGTTGAGATCATTGTTTCTAATTTTCAGCTGAAAAAGCAAAGGGTTGCTGCATAGCTTTAGAGTTGTATGCTACCTATCATGTATTCTGTGTGGTTCTTCAGCATAGTTTTAATAGGGCAAAATCAAGTTACCTTATATCCAGGGGCATTTTCTGAATTAATTTAATTAAACAATATGTAATACAAATAGCTAAAGCAGGGACAATTTTCTGCAGGAGAAACCTTGTTAAGGAAGCATTAATGGAAGAGAAACAGTATGCTGACATTCTGAGAGACACAAATCCAGAGCCTTAGTTCTTGTATACCCATAGTGACACAGGTTCTTTCCCTCGATTTTTCATTATTTGATAGGGGGTGGGACAGGTATATGGAGAGAGAATAAGAAGATGAAAAGACCATGTGACTATTGTTGCTAGTGAGGTGTGAATGATATCAAGCTGTTACCATACATCTTGCCAGGAAAGAGTCATGAAGGGACAAGAAAAGTGAATGAATTTTGCCACCTACCCTGAGCAGACCTGTGTTGCTATGAAGTCAGAATTTCTGTTTAGCTACAAAGTCAGTCTGAACTCTGACCCCTTGCACTCCTCTGTAATAAAAGGATTGCTGCCCTTCCTGAAAACACTCTTTTTCATGCATTAATGTCTCAGGGTATTGACATCTTGGTCCTTACTGAAGTTATACTGGAAACATTGGATATTCAACACTCCCAACTAAGCCTCCTTCAGCCCCTCTTCCCTTCTCTTCAGTGTCTTACCTTTCTCAGACTGAACAAACACTGTCTTAGTATTAAATCCTAGTGTAAGCAAAAAAGGAAGAATACTGTTCAATACAGTGCCCTAGTCTAGTCAAGTTAAAAGAAGAGGTGTCTATTTGTTTCAAAAATTGTTTCAAAATTGAAACCCATATGTAATTCTGTGGTTGTTTTGGAAACTCATGTGCGTAACAGCTGTGCAATTTGTGGGGAAGACTTGCAAATGATGCCCTGGCAGCACAGAGCCACCACAGTGGCTGGGCTTGAGTGCTGAGTATCACCTCCCTTATGCTTTCCCACCTCTCCTTCTGTCTGCTTTTGCTGTGACATTACTCCTGAATTTGCTTGGAGAGAGAAGGGAGAGAAAATAGGATGGCTAAGAAAGGCACAGCACAGAGATAGTGAAGAAAGCAAAGCCCTTAGGGCTGACCTGAGCAAAGCCAGGGAGGGTGTGTGTGGTGGGTGGTGTGTGTGGAATGTAGTCTTCAACACTTGGTAGAAAAATAGATGTTCAATAATTACACAGAACCAAGGAGATTGGCACGTCTATTGAAAGTCAATGAATGGCATAAATATAAAGTTTTTAATAGTTGCCTCTGAAAGATGAGTAGGCAGAAAATATTTGGAAAAAGTACAAATAGGGCAAGTATTATAGTAAAATATGGCTTTCCTGTCAAGTTTTTTTGTTTGATCATTTTTGGATATAGCATAGAATATTATCAAACTCACTAGAAAAAAGACATTATGGTTAAAATAAATTGCATGAGTGTATCCTGACTGAATTCAATGTATTAACTAGTTTTCTATGGACTTCAGTATGCTATTCAAGTATAGGCTTAAAAACCTGCTACTTTAATCCCAGTTCTGTTCTGAAAGCCATTTAATTTAGTGATGTACAAAATACTCACAAGTAGATTTTTACTATTTTTATTTGAAAGTTTCATGTATTTTTACCTGGGTTTTATTTTGTTAATGAGGGTGAGTAAATTATTTTAAAAATTTATTAAATGAATTAAATAAAACATTAATTCAGAGTCTTAAGTCCACCAAAATTTTTCAGTAGAATTTTCTTCATAACACAGGAAATCTGCTGTGTAAACATGGCATTTTCCATCGAGGACTTCGGTAGTTACTTTGTGCAGTTTGCTTTAGTTTATTTTTTCTGTTTTGACCTTAAACTGTTTTTACCAGTTCAGCATCACTTTATATATAAGAACAAATAAAATCAGGGCTAAATCTTTCCTAGCTGTGAAGATTTATCCTGTAAGATATAATTGCAAGTTTCTGTCCTTACAATATTGTTGCTTTTATTTGTTTCTCTTTGTTCTGACTTTTTAAAATATGCTCTAATTAAGTCATGTTTTCTCTGTTTTTAACTGTTTTGAGTTCTTGTTGGCACATGAGGTATGTTTCTGCCAATTATTGCTTTCTAATATTTTAAGGGAATACTATGTATTCAAAATGAAATTCCTGCATATTTCACAAGATTCAAGTATTCAATTTATATGGATGAAATTTACATTCACTGCTGCTGAGGAAGCCATACCAGATTAAAAGGCAACTTATTTAGCATTAGTTTCATTTTTTTATTGATTCTAGTATAACAGGATAATAGTATATATAGTTACCTTTCAGATTGTTTCTTGATTTCTCTTGCTTGAAGATGGAAAAATGTTAACACCTAGGTCATTAACTCATTTAAAATTTTGTAGGTACTTTTATTGCAGTGACTTTTTCCCAACAGAGTACCTTTGGATGGATAAATAAATAAATAATGGAACGTGGGTTTCTAAATCAGCAGAGTGCTTGATTTTCTTTTATTGTACCAGATACAGCATGAACAAATATTTAAGAAACTTAGCTTTAAACCAACCAATCAACAAACCAACTAAACCTTACACTTTGAAAAAACAGATTTACCAATTCACTAAAATATTAACCTAAAAGATAAGTTTTCCTCACAGAAATTCATACTGTCTAACAACTTGCTTGTGTAATTCATGTAGATGCATTCAGGCAAACAAAATGGAAATAAATATTTAAAAGTAGATATTGGTCTACAGACCTCACTTTGACACATCAGTAACAAGTTTAATGGAAAGAACTATAAAGTTACGATTTTTTAGACACACTATTCTTGGGAGGACTAAACATCAGGAGTAGAAATGTAGAAGACTGTCAGATACCTGACAATCATAAATATAATACTTCGAATGTCCACGTAAGGTAGATTGTATTGGCTGTTTTCCAGAGAAAGGGAAGGTTAAGTGTGGAAAGTTAAGGACTTGTTCAATTTTACATCGCAAGGCTGTGACAGAGCTGGAAAATAAAACTACATTAGACCCACTAATAATAGTTAATCTTGTGGATACAACACACGTCTAGAAGTTAATATTTTATCCTCTATTATTGTCTGTCTGTATGTATATTAGAGAAAAAAGATGTAACTGGCTGAAATCTTCAGTTTGGAGGGACTGCAGGGCTATGTTCATCTTGGCTATGAAAGCATTTACAGCGTAGTATTTTGTAAATGAATTGTTGTTACATCCTTAGATTTTAAAGTCTGAAGGAGGAAGAGTTATGCGTGTCTATGTAAGAGACTGTTGGGTTTTATTCCCCTCTGGCAAATATATTGTGGCAAAAAAAGTGAAAGGATTATTAATATCAATAGAATTTGGCTATCTCAGCAAAGAGGTGACATAGTCTCTGGAAGTATCTTTCTAAAATTAATATCCTGGTGATCAAATATTCAGTTCAGCTGGGTTCGTGTGTGTGTCGGGGGGGGGGGTTCCTTTCTTTCTCATGCACTTTTTTCCTCACAGTTTCAGTAGGAAATATCATTGCTTGATGCCTCTGAAACTTGAACTCTGATCATCATTGAAATGAAACTGTGTCTCTAAAGTAATGGAACAGGAGCATGAAAATATAGAGTCATTAAATGACAGTAAATCAAAAGGCTATGTTTTGATATGTCTTTACTAATGTCAGAAGACATGTCATTACTAATATCAAAAGTCATCTAATGTTGTTATCATGTTCTTATTCATTTTATTAAAAACATCTCTAGAGCTTGAGTAAAATTCTTTATATTTCGCAAACAACATTACCAGCCTTCAGCAACTGACTTCTGAGAAATTGTCCATGTCTGTAGGAGCTCTTCAACTGCCACAGAAATCCTGGTGGTTGAAACAACCCTATATGGAGATTGGTTTACATCAACTAAAATACATAACCGTTTTTTTCCGCACTCCTAGCTGTCTTCCCTTTCTAAAGCTTAGCCCTGAACAAGACAAATGTGGTTGTTGAGAACTCAAACAGTTTACAACCTGAGAAAGAAAGTAGCAGAGCTACTGACAATAAAGCAAAAGAATGAAGCTGAAGACCTGTGTTTTAAGGCAGTGTCTGAAAAAGAGGAAGGGGAGAAAGAATATCCAGAAAAGAAAGAAGGGTACATCTGGAAAAAGAAAACAATATTAGTTTAGAATGAAGAAGGAAAGGATGTGTCTGAAAGAAATAAAAGTTTTCTTTATCAACAATGAAAGCAAACTTTTTCACATTAAATATTAAAAATTAAAACATCATATTAAGATTGAATTATGAAATATAATTTTGATAGGTTTCTTAAATAATTTGCCACAACCATTCATAGTCTTCAGTTCATAAAGGGATCTGGTAGCTGTCCAGTTGCTTACTAGGTGTCCTGCAGACACATTTGTGAAAAGTGACACAAAAATTAAGTTAATTAGGTTAAAATTATTTGGCCTCTCCTCCGCTCCTGATGTCATCTTATACTGGAACAAGTTATGTATCTACACCATCATCACTGAATCCCCACTCAGTCTGAAATAGAATTAGTTTCAGAACCCATGTGTCCTAAAACATTTTTTAGGACCTGAGGCAAACAAATCTTTCAGCTTTGTGCTAGTGCACGTGGCAACACCTTAAAGTACTAACTTTAAAAATGCTGCTTTAGTGACAGCTAGCATAGTAGTCCCTTTTCTTGAAGCACTTGGGCATCTGAGGTAAATCAAATGTCTTATGCTTGTAACTTTCTTCAAGAGTTACCACCTCTTATAGGGTGTGAACATTCAGGACATTTCATACCACTGTGCTTCAGAAAGGCCTATCAGTATTGCATAGATATTTTGCAGGGTAACCTGTGATGTGTCATCAGTTCATCACCACAGCAGGCTGTGGATTTCAGAAATACAAAGAGAGTTTAAAAAAAATATTGGATAAATTCACATATGAAAGACCTGTGAGGGGCAATTGGATACAGAAATGTACATATTCTACTAACTGATTTTGTATGATTTTCCCCTGACCTAGCTTCCTCTTCTCTTTTTCCTCACAATTTCTCTTTTGTGAATTAAAGTAAATGTAAGAGTGAGAAAGACAGCATAACTGCCATTACACTGGCAAGTTTTATTACTTTTTCAAAGGACCATAGAATGGTTGGGGTTGAAAGGGACCTCTGGAGGTCATCCTGTCCAACAACCCTGCTCAAGCATGGTTGGATGACTTCTGAGTATCTCCAAGGATGGAGATTTCACAACCACAATATTATTAACAATAATTGTTATTTTTAACGACTTTTATTCATCTGTCCTTTTCTGTTTGTATTTATTAAGTGTAGTTAGAAAAGATGATTGAATTGACAACTGTCTGAGGCATATGCCATTTTCAGGAGAAACAGAGGCTATGATATAAAGTGTAGAGTTTAACTCATTCTCCCTCAAACTCCTGAAAACCTAAAAAGCAGTTCTAGTAACACTTCCAATATGCCGTCTACTGAAAATAAATACATGTATGTACATATTGACCACAGTCAATTATATTATGTAGAGATTAAATTATATTATTTAATGTGATTGCATATTGTAGTTGTAGCTGTGATGATCTGAACACATAAACCAAATTTTATATCTCTTTTAGATCATGTAGTAGAGCATAAAAAGAAGAAAAAAAACCCACCTCCTTCTGTTTTCTTCCAAAGGTCCACCTGACAGCACACCGTGTTCATGCTATGACCTTTACTGTGATTTCACAAATGCTATTTGTGCAAGCAAATATTTAAACTGTGAAACTTTTCTTTAGATTTTAAATAGATGATCATCTCTGACAGCATGTACTTTGCAAATAAGGCTGTCTTACCTTAAACAATCTGTTGTCTTTTTGTATACATTGTTTTGCAGAGTAAGGGAAGTATTTCCCACATATATATGTCTTGAAGATATTAGCACCTGGAAAGTCAAAGCCTGATCATCCTCTTTCAGAAACCCCAACTTCAGTAGAATACAAGAAGCCAGTTTGTCAGAATAGTCTCTATGCAATAGTAGTTTGGAGTCTCAACCAAAGAAGTAGAAGTAGTCATCTGTATAATTCATTACTATTCTAAAAGTGCTTACAGTAAGTATTTTTTTAAACTTACTTCTAATTAATTTATTTCTTGATAAAGAAACCAGGTTTCCTCCACAAAAGAAAACAATGGTGTGGGTCAGATCTTTATGCTTCTATAGTCTTTCTAAGAACTGATCTAGACTAGGCTTGTAGAGATATATGCAGACTGCAATATTCTGCCTACAAAGACACACTTTGAAATTACTATATCATTTCATGGTATATATATTTTCCTGTGACAAAATATGAAAAGCAGAAAATTAACGTATTTATCTTGGCAGACAGTAGCTCTGAGTGATGGATTTAATGAGAACTAAACAGGTGAAATTAAACTTGAGTACAGCAGACATAACAGTAAATACTCAAAAATATCAAGTTCTGCCCCAGCACCCAAACACTCTTTCCTCTAGAGAGTCATACACTATTTTGCTTATAGCATTGCTGCATGCAAGTAAGATCGTGGTTTTGAGACACTCATCTAAAAGGCTTTTGAAACCTCATTTTAATGACACTCTCAGGAGAAACATGGTGTTTTTTAAAAACAGTGCTACCCAAAAAACTCTTGTCTGTACACACAGCATTTCCATCATGTCATGACAGGCCACCCTGAGCTGTCAGTAGTGTCTGCTGTATAAAAAATTACATCACTTCTAAGACACGCTTCACTTTACACTTAAATTCTCTTACAAGTGCGGTGTATCATGCACTTTACTCTTGCCTGTCTGTTTTTAATAAGTGTCTTGCTATAGAATCTGTATTTTTCACATTTCACATTCCACCAGTGATGACTTAGCTGTACTGTAGATATTATTCCATTTCCACACATAGCTGTACCAACTTCAGTATTATTCCACCTGAATTATAAAGCATAAACAGAATAAGAATCAAACTCCTTGTCTGGACAATTTTGGCATATTTTTCTGCTGGAGTGTCCACTTATCTGTGTTAATCCAGCTCACTAACAAGTGAAATCAGATGAAAACCTTAGTCATCCCCTAAATATCTGCAATATTTATCCTCTTGGGGACTATACAGAACGTTGAATCTCACAGTTTTATAAAACCAAAGTATCTTATATTCCCAAGGAAAAATAAAATAAATTTAATAATAACAATAATAATAATTTTACTATTTCTATTTCTAATACTATTGTTATTTACTAGAGAGTATTTGTGCTTTCACAGCTCCCGGAATCTAGCCATGGACTACGAATTCTTTGCATTCAGTGACACACATTTCACAAGCAAATAAACATCTCTGCCCCAAAATGTTTAAATGCTGTATTGGTTAAAAGACTTTCAAGTATCTGAAAATGAGCCTGTTGTTATCTCTTAGGCATAAAAGGATACCTTCACAATATTAGAGCAAGCTGACGTACAGATTATCTGTCAACTGTCTTCAGTGGGAGGATCTATAGAAAAATCTTTCAAGACAGTCAAACTTTAGTTACCCTAATAATGCCCCAATTGCCAAATTACAAACTAATTTTTTTTTTTTAATCTTGAAACCTCCTCATTGACTTGACTGACAACTAATACATTTCACACCCCTCAGTGACTGCCATCAGGTATTAATTTTTGGTTATGTTTGGCCTAGAGTAGATTTGAACCATCGACCCATTAATTAAATTGTCCGCATCCCATTGCCAGTCTTATAATCTCTCCAGTCCTCTGGCATTGCTTATCTCTAAAAAGCAAATAAAAAGTTATTAAAATCTAGCCAGTATCACAGACCATTCCTCTTAGTATTTTTGAAATGTTTGTCTGCAGAAATAATTACACAGCAGCTATTAAATGTTGTGTGTAAGGAGATGTCTTTATATGGATAAAAGTGGATAATATTGCTTACTTATCTCTGCATTTTAACAGGCAGAAGAATGACTTTTTCCAGTTTATACAACATCAGCACTACATGTTTGAAGGGTGCATAGTAAAAAAGTTCTAATCTGCCCAAGTAAGGTTAGCTCAAAGAGGATGAATACTGGGAATACCCAAGGGAAGGAGATACCAGTCCTTCTGCTGCCTCTTCAGAAGTTGTCCTAAAATTGTCCAGGTTACATCTCTTTGCAAATCTATGTCTATGTAAAGTCAGTTTTTCTAATGCCAAACAAAATTGTTAATCTAGTCTCTGGAAAAGTCATACCATTTTCCTCTATCAATTGCTCTTTTATAGTGCTGTCACTCCTCTGTTAATTATGTTTCAGTTTTCATAGAGCAAAAACAAAGTAAGAGTAGATGACGAATAAAGAACAGTCACAAATTTTAGTAGGCAAAGAAAGTAAAGAAAGAACTCCAACATTGTTTCTAGTAAGCTAAAGTCAATATTTATTTTTAAATTACTAAAATAACCCAACAATCGAGAGAAGATTTTCTTTACATTGAAATGAAAATTTCCTCATATGAAATTATCAGCTTATCCTCTACTGTTCCTTTACAGTTTGTAAGTGACGAATTGTTTCCTCATGTTACATGTGTCTCTCTCCTGGGCCAACTAGTGAAAAAACATGTTTAACCCGCCTGCTGCACCCTATAAATATATTTATATATATATGTATGTATGAAATGAGGAATATAGGGATGTGCGAGGAGAGAAGAGAAGCATTCCAAAGAGAGTGGTCCATCACATTTATATATCAGGTACAATGCTGAAGTAACTAGGGGGATTTTTTTATTTATTATTTTTATTTTAATTAAAATTATTTTTTTTTGTATTTACTGTAGTAAAAAGTAAATACTACCAAGCTTAAAAATCTCTGTTACGTACAATGGGTTATTTTCTTTTTCTCTATGCTTATATGAGAAAAACACTCTGTCTTCAAAGTTACCAGAACACAAAAAGTAATTGGAAAAGTAAAATATACTTTTGTCTTATAAAAAAAAGAACATTCAAGTGAACATTCAAGCATAGTTTTGGTTACTACCACTGCAGCTGGAATGCAAAACTGTAAGTACATTTGTGGTGACTGCCAATACAGAAATTCAAGCCACACCAGATAACCACTTATTAAACTCTAGCATGTGTTTGTTATGTGTCACAGTTTAAGGCTGGGCTGGCTATTAAACCAATGGCAGATGCTCTCTATTAACTCCCCTCCCACTGCCCCTGAAGTGGAAGGAAAAGAGAAAAGGTAGAGAGACTTATGGGTTGGGAAGTTAAAACAGTTTTATTAAACTATAACCCTGAAAAAGAGTATAATAATAATAATAATAATAATGGAAATAATTAAATATACACAAATATATACAAACCAAGATCAAGCTCCCCTGATGATGTTCACGTCATCCCTGGTACTTCAGGGCAGGCTCCAGGAAGGCCCAGACTGGACTCAGTGACAGGTGGGAACTGGGTTCAGGAACGGGTGGGGATTGAGGGCAGGAGAAAAATAAAGTCCTCTTTGGACACCAGCCATAGAAGAAGAGAGTGAGACCCTTGTGATCCCCCCACTTTATACTGAGAATGCCATGTATGGGATGGAATACCTCATTGGTCAATTTTGGGTCACCTCTCCTGTCTGCTCCTCCCTTCATGTGTGACCCTTTTACGGCTCTTCACTTGTAATTAGTGAGGAATTTAGCAGTGACCTTGGTTTCTCTAGGAATAAGTCTAAGGGAGAGACTTTCTGCATACCATTCCTACCATTACCTCAGTGATAACTATAGACCTCGAGCGTTATCAGTCCTAAAAGCAGACATTGTCTACAAAACATGCAGTTAGTTTCAGAAACTGCAGTTACTTAGAAGAAACTTAGCTGAAAGGAAAAAAAATCACTGAAAAGAAAATCGGTTCTGTTTTAGTCCAAACCAGGACATTATGCAATATTGTTGCCATTCCAAAGGACCAGTTCCATAGTTACTTTCTGCCCCTTCAATGGGTTAATTTTACCTGCTTTTAGTTATTTTTGTTCTGGTTTGAATTTATTACACAAAACTACATAAAATATTGCATAAATCAATTCTATCCAGGTAAAAAATTACCATGAATGTTTCAGGGGAAAATAGACAAGGTTTTCTTTTCAAAATATTTGCCATCAGCTTTAAACTAGAAATTTTCTGTAAGCAGTTCTTTTCCATAACTTTTTCTTCCAGTGAAAGCAATTTTGATGGAAAAAAAATACTATCTCTTATATTAAAAAGGAAATGTAAATGTAAGGTACCTATTTCTTTGAGAAACATTTCAACTTCTAGTATTTAAATACTTAATATTGCTGTATGCAGAAGTGAATAGAAGAATCTTTTGTCATTCTTCAGCCTATCTGAAGATTTACTGGTAACAGCAAGTGTGCAGTCAGTCCGGCCCATGAGTCAGTTTCATTACATCCGAACTTTACAGTATTTTCTTACAATGAAAAAGAACTACTGCCTAACAGGTATTCCAGACATAGAAGCTGGCTAGATTTCATAGTGGAGGTGTTTTAGGTAGATAACAGTAACTCGTGTACTGTATACATCATGATTTTGCTTCAAGTAATGACAAGGAGCTGTGTGTTCACCAGGCAGCTCTGGTTGTGCAGCTGGCACATACAACCACACAAGCAGCTGTCTGTGCAGCACTCTCTGGGCTCTGTTTCTAGGATCTCCTGGCGACTCCTCTAGGCACCTTGGGCTGCCTGTGGCTGGACAGAAGGGGTTGCCGCAGCAGGCTGTTTCTCCCAACAAGCTCTAGCTTTCATTTCTGACAACACCTGTCAGCTGTTCCCAACAAAAGTGTGTTTGAGTTTTTGTCTGTAAACTGCTCCTGCCAAGGGAAGGACCCAATGGCTTTTGGCTGATGCCAGGGACGGACTTGCACATCAGCAAGACCTGGTGCTGCAAGCAGAGCCAAGTTTGTGCCCCAAGGCATGAAAAAGGGATAGTGTTTCCTTTGTTCTGCCAGTGAGGGGGAAAGGGTTTGGGGAGAAGTGCACGGATCTTGTGGGTCAACAGTTGCTTGCACAGCAGGTGCTGATGGCAGGGATGCAGCTTCTACAACAACAGGACCCACACTGAGGGTCAAGGACTGTGAAAGGGACAACGGATTCCCCTGATAAAATGTGTCAAGACCACATTTGCCAAGAGACTGACTGAAGTGGTGAGAAGAGCTTTAAACTGATGAAACCAGGGAGGGAGATTATGACCCAAAGTCAAGTGGGGAAAGTTCAGATGGACTGGATGGAGAAGGGCACATGATGGTGGGAACAAGGGAAACCTCAGGAGTGATGAAACAGGACAAAGGGACATCTGCCTCAGGGGCATGTACGCAAATGCTCTCAGCCTGGGAAACAAAGCAGGAGGGACTAAAGCTCCATGTACAGCTGCAACACCACAGCAATATTGCAATGACAGATGTGGTGGGACAGCTTGCACAACCAGAGTGAGCAATGGGTGGATACAAGCTCATCAGGAAAGACAGGCAGTGAAGACATGGGCAGGGGCTGTCCACAATGTGAAGGACAAGCTTGCATGTGTGAGGCTTATCTATTGGATTGACAACAGGCAGGCTGAGAGCTTGTGTTTCAGGGCCAGAGGACTAGCTACTAAATGTGACACTGTGGCAAGAGAGTGCTACAGACCACTCATCACGGTGGCAAAGTGGACAAAACTTTCTTTGAAAGACTGTGTCACAATTGCTTGTTCTCATGGGGGATTTACCCTCCCTGGCCTCTGCCCAGAGGGCAAAATAACAGGACACAAGCAGTCAAGATTTCTGGAGGGTATTGGGCACAACCTTTACACACACTGGATGCATCAACCAGGGGTGATGAACAGTTGTATCTGCTATTCCCTCACAGGGAGAAACAGGCTGGAAATCATAGAATCATTTTGGTTGGAAAGGACCTTTAAAATCATTGAGTTCAACCATTAACCTAGCACTGCCAAATCCACCTCTAAACCACATCTCTAAGCACCACATCTACACACCTTTTAAATATCTCCAGGGGTGGTGACTCAACCACTTCCCTGGGCAAACAATTCCAATGCTTGATAACCTTTTTGGTGAAGAAATTTTTCCCGATATCCAATCTAAACCTCCCCTGGCACAACTTGAGGCCATTTCCTCTTGTTCTATCATTTGTTACCTGGGAGAAGAGACTGACACCCGTCCCGCTACAACCTCCTTTCAGGTAGTTGTAGAGAGGAATAAGACTCCTCTCAGCCTCCTTTTCTCCAGGCTAAACAACCCCAGTTCCCTCAGCTGTTCCTCATAAGACTTGTTCTCTAGATCCTTCACCAGCTTTGTTGCCCTCCTCTGGACTTGCTCCATCACCTCAATGTCTTTTTTGAAGTGAGGGGCCCAAAACTGAACACAGTATTCGAGGCGGCCTCACCAGTGCTGAGTACAGGGGCATGATCACTTCCCTAGTCCTGCTGGCCACACTACTTCTGATACAAGCCAGGATGCTCTTGGTCTTCTTGGCCACCTGGGCACACTGCTGGCTCATATTCAGCTGGCTGTCGATCAACACCCCCAGATCCTTTTCAGCCAGGCAGCTTTCCAACCACTCTTCCCCCAGCCTGTGGCGGTGTACAAGGTTGTTGTGACTCAAATGCAGGATCCGACACTTAGCCTTGTTGAACCTTATATGGTTGGCCTCAGCCCATCGATCTAGCCTTTCTAGATCCCTCTGCAGAGCCTTCCTACCCTCAGGCAGATCAACACTCCCACCCAACTTAGTGTCATCCGCATTCAGTACTTCCTATTCATTCACTACTTCCTATTGGCAGGCAGATATTTAGCCATTTCCAGGAAAGCAGGCTTTCATCATTCATGGCTGTTCCTTGGGAAGACAAATGCCATGATTCTGAATGTTTCCCCCTGCTGCTTCTTTTCCACAGCTTTTATTGCTGAGTGCGATGTCATATGGTGTAGGATATCCCTTTGGTCATCTGGGGTCAGCTGTCCTGGCTGTGTCACCTTCCAGCTTCCAGCAGGGCAGAGTGGGAAACAGAAAATGCTTTGATGGTGTCTAAGCACTGTTCAGCAATAGCTAAAACATCAGTATTTTATCAACACTGTTTTGGTTACAAATGCAAAACATAGCACCATACAAGTAGCTATGAAGAAAATTAACTCTATATCAGCCAAAACCAGTACATATACTGGTCATCTAGTACAACGACCTACTTAAAGCAGGTACAGAGAATGCAGTTCTTCAAGGCCCCTCCAGTAAGTTTTTAAATATCTCCAAGCATGACATTGGAGCCAGAGTTTAATCATCCTTAAGGTGAAAAAGGTTTTCCTTCCATTGAGTCAAGCTAACTTTTGTTCAAACTGTGTTCCTTTCCTCTCTCCCTTCCATTGTGCACCTCTGAGAACAATTTGGCCTTTAGGTATCTCCAGACACCAATAAGAGCAAAGGGACCAAAAGGAACCAAAGTTGTCCCTTCCTAGACTGAAAAGACACAGCTGCCACAGGCTCTCATCAAATGGCCCATGTTTCAGCCTCCAGCCACCTTGTGGCTTCCTTAGGACATGCTCCAGTACACCAGTGTCCTGTATGTGAGAACTTCAGGCTGAGTACAGCACTCAGGTGCATCTCACAGGTCCTGGATAGTGAGGCAAGGTCCTTCCCTGGGTCTGCTGGCTGCACCCTTGCTTATGCAGCCTAGGATGCTATGGCTTCTTTGCTGCCCAAGGGTGCTCCTGCCTCATGGCCAACCTGGTGTCCCCCAGGGCCCTGAAACCTTTTAACAGAGCTGGTTTTAAGTAGCTGTCCCCAGCCTGTTCTGCTACAGGACTTTGTCCATCACAGGGTCCAGGCTTTGTGTCCACTTTTCATGAGGTTCATGAAGTTCCTGTCTGCCCGCTTCTCCAGCCTGTCCTATTCTTCTGAATAGCTGAATGCATGAACAGCTCCAGTGTTGACTACTCCCCACGGTCTGACACCCTGAATTTGCTGAGTGCACTGTGTCCCGTCATCCATGTAGCTGATCAACACATCAAACAGTATTTAGTCTAACATAAAACCCTGAGATACAACACTGTTAACTGGCCTCCAGTTGGGTTCATCACAACCATTTTGGCCTGGCTGTCCAGCCAGTTTTCCAACCAACCTTGTTTCCCCTTCTAATCCATATTTCACCAATGTGACTATAAGGATATAATGGGAGACCATGACAAACATCTTGCCAAATTTAAGCTATAAAATATCCAATGATCTCCCCGTATTCACAGATCAACAGGCAGACTTCCATGTTCCTTAATTTAAGCTTAATGAAACATGAAGGTAAATACATGTAATTTATACCGCCGTCTTACTCAAACAGTGAAATTAAATGAAGAAAAGCCTTAATTTTATTAATTACTCCAGTGAAGCTTATCTATCGTATTTCCAAATTATCTGATGTTGCTCTTACTAAAGAAGATCCCTTTGGTTTAGTTTAGTGAGAAAAGTTAGAAGGCCATGACAATGGCAGAAAGATTAGACTAAACTTCAAGCAAGCAGTCAAGCTTTCAGGACAATTGATAGTACTTCTTAGTAAAGGAAAGAATGCTATTTTTTTTCCACCTCCCTATGGCTGATTGCATGTATTATCGGTGGTAATATATACTATTCTTGAATCTTTTTGCCTTGATAATATTTATGGTCAGAATCAGATAATCTCAAATATCTGTGTCATAAGTTATTTACTTTCCCATTAACAGGTTTACCTCCCAGAATATGGCCTGTGCCCTTTGTTTATTTCGCTTTAGATTTTGGGTGTAATTCAATGATTTTATTTTAATACCCAAGGGTGTCCATGATTTTATAGCCACCTTTACAGAGATAGTTTCTTTTTTCAACCTCGTGCAAAAGCCACCCTCTTCAGGGATGGGGAAACTATCAGCCTTCAGGATGATATATGCAGGAATGAACAACAAAACTTACTTTCACATTTTTCCTGAACTGTGAAATGCCTGAGAAAGAGGGGCCATATTTAATCTAACCATCTGCATTCTGTTCCTTATGCAGAAACCTGAATGGACTAAGAGGTGCTAAGAATAATGATGAAAATAGGGATGAAAAAAAAGAGTTACCTCTCTAACCATAAGAAATCACAAAATATGAAAAAGACTTTAGCTTTTCAGTTCAAAAGTGTTGTCATTTCTTCCTAGCAAATTAGCACTTTTTTAGAGAGAGTGAAATAACACCTATATGTAAATCAAACCATCAGCAGATCTATGACTTACCAGTTGAGAGTGAACCAGAAGGCTATTATGAGGTGAGAGAGGTTTTTAAAAGCTACCGAAAATCTTGGGCTAAAATGTGCAACACAAAGCTTGAAAAACAACAAAAACACCTGGAGGAGAAGATGCTTCCTTTTTTTTAACAGAATTTCAGCCTCCTGGACCAGTTGGTTAACAGTGTAAATTTTGCCGTCTCTTTAACTTTCTGATATATAGGCTGTGAACTGCTGCTGAGAGACCTCCAGGCCAAGGACTAAGGGAAGCTGCTTCTCACAGCTGGAAGGGCTAAAAAAGAATTATGGGGGCATTTGATTGTAAAAGTCTGCTGTTTTGGAGCATGAGGAAGGCTATTATAACAGTGATTTCCTTTGAGGATTCAACACACTGCTAAATGCCAAAAAACAATGGATGTGATTAAAATATATGCTACCAACTTATGATTGTTGTTTTCTTTAAAAAATAATTTCCAACTTTTCTCCAGTTGTCTTGTCGACAGATTTAAGTTCAAACAGAAAGGCTGGTAGCTCAAATCCCAAAATACTTATTCCCTTCTCCTGTTGACAGTCATTCTGGATCAGAATAATCAGCATACAGAACTCAAGAGAAAGAGCTGTGAAATGACAGAGAAGTTATCAGACTACTGAGGAGTGAAATATTTCTTATTTTTAATGAGGTGTCATTTTCTCAAAGCATGGTGTGCCTCTTCAAATCAAAAGTACAAGTACACTCCAACGTATGTATGCAGGAAAGCAACGAAAACGTGGTGACCCAAAGAATCCCTAAACCTGATGTTCCTGGAGTTCCTAATTTCCATTAAAATTATTGAGAGGTAAATTTCATGTAGGACTTGCACATTAATCATTAATATTGGGATAGCTTTGTTTTAGCATCATTGCCAAGCTGATGGTGGGAGAGATTTTTCTCTCATTATTGTGAGGCAGATACATGTCCAGGATGACAGCTTCCAAGTCTCTTTCTAAGAGATGCTCCTTTCCTTCCTCTTTCTTTCAGATCACGTATATACAAGATGGTCGGCATAGGCTCTGCCACATTCCCAGGAGCCTGGGTTCAGTTTCTGACAGTGCCACAGTGGAGAAAATAATTTGAATTTCTCTATATTACAGAACTGCCTTTGCACGTTAAGGATACACATACTTCACAGAGTGGTGTTATGATGATAAATTAAAGAAGGAGAGTGTGATTATATCCCTATTATGATAATAGAGCAGAAACAAGTTTTCTCTTATTTTCAGCAGGACAAAAAGCCTGCCATACTTTACTTAACCATATTTACTATTAATATAGTAGTGTAGATAAATTGAGTAAATAAAAGCCGTTACTCTCAACAGAGGTATCTCAGCCTGTCACCAAAAGTGTTACATGATTTTGGGAGGTGTGTAAAAGTTAGCTTGATTTTTTTTTGAGCTAATAAGAACACTTTTAGTCAGCAAAATAGGAAAGAAAAGCTCTCTCTCAATTGAAAAAACATCCACTTGTAAGATTCACAGCACTTCTTCTGTCTTCTTGCTTGGAAATGCTCCCAGAACAAGCATTTGTGCTCTTGGATAATTCTGATCTTTTCTGATTCCAGAAATATGGAGAGAAAAAACATGCGTTCATGCACTTAACACTTCAAAGGACAAATTATTATGAATGTAAAGGTTTTTAAATTAGTGACAAGGACAAAGTTTACCTACCAGTTTTCAAGTTTTTAATTATTTCTTGTTTTATTCTGTGTTTAGCTTTACAAAGTGTTCTTGCTTCTGCTATATGATAGTAATTTCTACAAACCTAAAAGATGCTATTACTGGCTTATAATTGCTTGGTCTATTTGTTTTCTCTTTGAGTCATAGAATACTGTATCATCTAAGTCTAGATTTTCATATTTTTCCATTGAGACAATGCGTTTTGTGAAAAATATTTGTATTTGAGTATCTCTTTCAGGAGTATATTCATTTTTAAAATAGATTTCTTTTTCAAATTCGATAGCTGAGATATTTATTAATCTATTAATCATCAGAACAGGATAGTACAGTCTGAGATATGATAGAATTTTTGCATGCACACCATCAGATATTTAACCATCCTCAATTTACAGTAAAGTTAGTGTCCTAGATGGGCACTCTAATATTTAAATCAAGTAGAGCACATAATAAACACATGAATCTGAAATGCCATACCTAAACAGACTTCCACCCCTTTTATTTTGAGATATTCACTACCTTTGCTCAAAAAATGGGATGTTTAACATCTTCATTAATGACCTGTACTATGGGACAGAGTGTACCTTCATCAGGTCTGCAGAGGATACCAAAAGGGGAGGAGTGGCTGATAAACCAGATTGGTGTGCCATTCAAAGGCACCTGGACAGGCTGGAGAAATAAACCCACAGTAACCTTTCTAGTTCAACTAAGGTAAATGCCAAGCCTTGCCCCTGGGGAACAATAAATTCAGGCACCAGCACAGGTAGGAGGCTGACCATCTGGAAAGCAGCTCTGCAGAGAAGGACATGGGGGCTCTGGTGACCACAAAGTTGACCATGAGACACAACATTGCCTCCATTTAGCCTGCATCTGGGGCTAAAATATAACCAGTTGTTCTATCACCCAATGACCCCTCCCCAGCCTGAAGGGGAACCCGAAAAAGGAAAAGAGACCCATGGGTTGAAATGGAAACAGATTTAATAAAATAAAACCCACTAACACTAGTACTAATGCTAATATAAAATACACAGAGTTATACTCAGCCCGTATAGTGGTTGCAAGCTGCGCACTCCCAGCTGTGAATGCTAGATGTCAAAACACTTCACAATGGTCACGACAAATGGGAGAGTAAGCCTCAGGTGCAGAATGATGGGCAAGCCCCTCCAGGGGAAGGCAACCATTGAGCAGCCCCATCCTCAGCAAAATTCCCAATTTATAGTGAACATGACATTTATGGTATGGAATACACCTGTTGGCCAGCTTGTGTCAGCTGCCCTGGCATTCGCTCCTCGTAGCTTAAACACATGGCTAACTCAAAACTTGTAACGGCCTTGATCCCCATGGAGACCCACATATCACGGCTGGTCACAAACTAAAACAGTGTGATAAGTGTCTTATCAACTTTGTTCCCATTGTATCGCGTGCTGCACTCCTCTCAAAAAATGCAGCTTTTCTGGACAGAAAATTGATTCTACCATTCCACTACAGCGAAACCAGGACAAACGTGCTCTTGGGGCAAAGAAGACTTCCTGTGCTGCATTAAGAGGATTGCCTGCAGATCAAGGGAGGTGATTCTTCCTCTCCACTCAGCCCTGGTGAGATGCATCTGAGTACTGTGTCCAGCGCTGGGCTCCTCAGTACAAGAGACAAATGGACATACTGGAGGAAATCCAGAGAAGGGCCACAAAGATAATTAAGATACTGGAGTATCTGTCACATGAGGAGAGACTGAGAGAGCTTGGCCTGCTTAGCCTAGGGAAGAGAAAGTACCGTGGAATCTCATGAACATATATAAGGTGTTGAGTGAAGAAGAGTGAAACAGACTCTTTTAAGTGTTGCCCAGTGACAGGTGAAGAAACAATGACCCCAACTTAAAAGACAATGAAATTCCATGTGGACAGAAGAAAGTACTTTTTAACAGTGAGGATGACTTTACAGTAATGTTAAAGTCTTAGATATGTAGTTAAATATTTAAATCAAATTGAGAAAATAATAAACATATGAATCTGAAATACCCTATCTGGACTTTCACCCCTTTTGTTTTGAAGTGTTCAGTAGCTTTGCCCAAAAAGTGAGAAAGTGAAGAGGGAGAACAAATACTAGTCATTTTCTGCACAAGAAAATAAACAATTGATAATTGGATCAGGGAGATAACATACAAGAAAAAGTCAAGTGAGGCAAAAACAAAACTAAGAAACTTAATGGATCTCTGGACACCAAATCACAGAACAGGTGAGGTACTACAAGACAAAATGTGCAACAGTGGTCATTGAGTGACAGTCTGATATCTGCACCACAGCAAAACATAAAAAACATACACTAGAGAACTCCACAACAGTGCTGAGGAGCATGAAGCATTTTCTGAACAGGACTACTAAGGAAAAGCTGAGAAGCTCAGCTTTCTCTTCAGAATAGAATAGAATAGAATAGAATAGAATAGAATAGAATAGAATAGAATAGAATAGAATAGAACAGAATAGAATAGGTTTAGTTCCAGCTGGAAGGAACCTACAAGGATCATCGAGTCCAACTGCCTGACCACTTCAGGGCTGACCAAAAGTTAAAGCATATTCCTAAGGGCATTGTCCAAATGCCTCTTAAACTCCAAAAGGCTTGAGGCATTGACCACCACCCTAGGCAGCCTGTTCCAGTGTTTGACCACCCTCTCAGGGAAGAAATGTTTTCTAATATCAAGTCTGAACCTCCCCTGGCACAGCTTTGAACCATTCCCATGTGTCCTGTCACTGGATAGCAGGGAGAAGAGATCAGCACCTCCCTCTCCATTTCCCCTCTGCAGGAAGCTGTAGAAAGCAATGAGGTTCCCCTCAGCCTCCTTTTCTCCAAACAAATGAAACCCAGAGTCGTTAGACACTCGTCATAGGACATGCCTTCCAGACCTTTCACCAGCTTTGCTGCCCTCATCTGGATGTATTCATAGGATCATAGAATCATTGATGTTGGAAAAGACTCTTAAGATCAAGTCCAACCATTAACCTAGCACTGCCAAGTCCGTCACTAAACCACATCCCTAAGCACCACATCTATGTGTCTTTTAAATACCTTCAGGGATGATGACTCAATCACTTCCCTGGGCAGCCTGTTCCAATTCTTGATAAACCTTTCAGAGAAGAAATTTTTCCTAATATCCAATCTAAACCTCCCCTGGCACAACTTGAGGCCATTTCCTCTTGTCCTATCGCTTCTTACTTGGGAGAAGAGACTGACACCCGCCTTGCTACAACCTGCTTTCAGGTAGTTGTAGAGAGTGATAAGGTCTCCGCTCAGCCTTCTTTTATCCAGACTAAAGAACCTCAGTTCCCTCAGCTCTTCTTCATAAGACTTGTGCTCTAGACCCTTCATCAGCTTCGCTGCCCTTCTTTGGATGCGCTCCAGCAGCTCAATGTCTTTCTTGCAGTGAAGAGCCCAAAACTGAACACAGTATTCAAGGTGCGGCCCCACCAGTGCTGAGTACAGGGGGATGATCATTTCTGTAGTCCTGCTGGCCACACTGTTTCTGATATAAGCCAGGATGCTCTTGGTCTTCTTGGCCACCTGGGCACACTGTCGGCTCATATTCAGCTGGCTGTCGACCAACACCCCCAGATTCTTTTCCGCCAGGCAGCTTTCCAGCCATTCTTCCTCAAGCCTGCAGAGTTGCATGAGGTGGTTGTGACCCAAGTGCAGGACCCAGCACTTAGCCTTGTTGAACCTCATACGGTTGGCCTCGGACCATCGATGCAGCCTGTCCAGATCCCTCTGTCGAGCCTTCCTACACTCAAGCAGATCAACACTTCCACCTAACTTGGTGTCATTTGCCTATTTACTCAGGGTGCACTCGATCCCCTCATCCACATCATTGATAAAGATATTAAATGGAACTGTCCCCAATACTGAGCTCTGAGGAACACCACTTGTGACCAGCCACCAACTGGATTTAATTCCATTCACCACAACTCTTTGGGCTTGGTCATCCAGGCAGTTTTTTACTTAGCAAAGAGTACACTCATCGAAGCCATGAGCAGCCAGTTTCTCCAGGAGAATGCTGGAAACAGTGTCAAAGGCTTTACTAAAGTCCAGGTAAACAAAATCCACAGCCTTTCACTCATCCAGTAAGTAGGTCATCTTGTTGTAGAAAGAGATCAAGTTAGTGAAACAGGACCTGCCTTTCATAAACCCATGCTGACTGGGCCTGGTCGCCTGGTTGTCATGTATATGCTGCGTGATGGCACTCAAGATGATCTGCTCCATAACCTTCCCTGGCACCGAGGTCAGACTGACAGGCCTGTAGTTCCCCAGATCCTCCTTCCAGCCCTTCTTGTAGATGGGTGTAACATTTGCTAACTTCCAGCCAACTGGGTCCTCCCCGGTTACCCAGGATTGCTGAAAAATGATGGAAATGTCTTGGTGAGCACTTCCACCATCTCCCTCAGTACCCTTGGGTGGATCCCATCTGGCCCCATAAACTTCTGTGTGTCTAAGTGGCGTAGCAGGTCGCTAATGATTTCCCCTTGGGTTATGGGGGCTTCATTCTGCTCCCTTTCCCTGTCCTCCATCTCAGGAGGCTGTGTACCCCGAGAACAACTGGTCTTACTACTAAAGACTGAGCCAAAGAAGGTATTAAGCACCTCATCCTTTTCCTCATCCTTTGTCACTATGTTTCCCTCTGCATCCAATAAATGA